>NC_139603.1:8866158-9466158 GCF_964270895.1 Podarcis filfolensis
TGCGCTAATTGGCATGGTTAGCAACAGATGTGGCTGCTTCTCTGGTGGTGTGTGGAGCCATAAACAGACACCACACACACTCAATGCACATACAGTGGTACCTCGGGTTACATACGCTTCAGGTTACAGACTCTGCTAACCCAGAAATAGTACCTCAGAAACAGTACCTCAGGTTAAGAACTTTGCTTCAGGATGAGAACAGAAATTGTGCTCCGGTGGTGCGGTGGCAGCAGGAGGGCCCATTAGCGAAAGTGGTGCTTCAGGTTAAGAACAGTTTCAGGTTAAGAATGGACCGCCGGAACGAATTAAGTACTTAACCTGAGGTACCACTGTACTCACACATCCCTACGCACGGACATATATGTGGACACACATCCAACATATGCACTGGGATCACTGGGAGATAGGCAGGTTAAAGCCTTATCCCAATGTTCAAATGATGAACTTGGTGGCAAGACCAGGCTAGCTGAGAAGCAAATCCCTAAACCTCTCTCCATGCTATCCTGATGTAGCCCAGGTTGGTGTCCCGACACTGCTAATAGTTACCCAATAATGCCAACTTCTGGTGGCGGCCTTGGAAACATTCTCTGAAGGATCGAGATAATGTAGCTGGATATGATGTGAGGATTATTGTGGAGCTAGATCTGCTCATGAGAATTAATAGAAATAGAAATTAATAGCAATGACTAACTTAGGTTCATTTATCCCCAAAGATGCAGATCATCTGTCATGTGATTGTTTCACTCAGAACTTGCATACCTTTTGAAAGTGTTGCATGATGGAAAGATGATCTCCTATTTGGAGTCATGTTACTCCTTATGCCACCTTTCTGTTAGATGCTCAATACTCAATTTCTGTTAGATGCCCATACTACAAATTAAAAGCAATACTAAGTCCAGTTTAATGTAGTAATCACACAATCTATTTGACTAGCAAATTAGATTTGCTTTACTTTGTTCAAAACAAGACAAAATTGTTATGTGCTAATTATCTCTTACATGTGAAGATATATAAGGCTCTGTTGTTCAATATAGGGCAGGTCCACATCTGAGTTGGCATCATTCCATCAACGTCTCATTGTTGGATGACTTACACCTGCATGTGTGAACTGACTCCCTTTAATTAAAACCATCACATCTGAGGTAATATATTCATAATAGCAGCAGCCGCCGCAGCAGCCACCCTTAGTGCATAAGTAGTGATTTGCAGTGTTTCAGAATACACTGTGGACATTATCTCTATAATCCTTGTAAACATATCAAGATTGTTATCCCCATGTCACAGACAGGGAAACAGAAAACTATAGCTCTCCTAAAGTCACCTAGTGAGTTAACAGCAGAAGAGAGAATCAAGTCTGGGATTTCCTCCTGGGTACCCAGCCTGTTCTTCTAGCCCCTCTATGAATGACGCGGAAGTTCAACCTGTGATGGCATATTCACACAGGAGACATGTATGCATGAACCCTTCTATGGAGCTTAAGGCAAAGGCAAAGGTACCCCTGATCATTAGGTCCAGTCGCAGACGACTCTGGGGTTGCATGCTCATCTCGCTTTATAGGCTGAGGGAGCCGGCGTTTGTCCGCAGACAGCTTCCAGGTCATGTGGCCAGCATGACAAAGCCACTTCTGGCAAACCAGAGCAGTACACGGAAACACCGTTTACCTTCCCGCCAGAGCAGTACCTATTTATCTACTTGCACTTGATGTGCTTTTGAACTGCTAGGTTGGCAGGAGCTGGGACCGAGCAACGGGAGCTCACCCTGTCGTGGGGATTTGAACCGCTGACCTTCTGATCAGCAAGCCCTAGGCTCTGTGGTTTAGACCACAGTGCCACCCGCGTCTCTCTATGGAGCTTAGAGGGTGTTTATTTGCCGGGCCACCCTACCCAGCCCACAACAACCAATACAGCAAGAACTCCACAGGACAACACAAAACACCAGTGAGCTCCTGGTTTGGCTTAGCAATGATATTGACTCATAACCTTGATTCCACATCACTACCCGAAAACAGTATAGCACAGCAGCAATTGTGCTCTGCAGTGAATGCATTGTCTTTTGTGTGTGTGTACACTAATTACAATTTCCCTTTCATACATTTCCTCATTTACAACTTGCTTCATTGATCCCACTCAGCCAGCTCACATCCTTTATACAAAGAGAAAACAAAAGGGGAAATGCATTTTTTGTTGTTGTTTTAAAAGAGGAGCCTGCGGTTAAACACACTGAGGAATAATTTCACATTCATTTCATAACATCATTGCAGTGACACATACCATTGACAATTAACAGCAACAAAAAAGAAAATATCCTGCCACTATATAATGCTGATACTTTGCCGATTTTTTCCTTTTCTGCAGAGCTTTGACAATATAAATCTTGTGTTCATGCTTTGTGGATCTTTCCTGACACTCAGCAGTATTCTCACTACGGCCTCCTTCTTATGTCCTATCATTCTAGGTTGCCTGAAGAAATTGCCGAAAATTCAATTTTGATGTCTCTGAGAACTGTGCTCTTTTGAAACCAACACACTTCTCATAAAACACAAATAAAAGGAGGGCTGTGTGCTGGAGACACTTTGAAAGAGCAATCCAAACAATTGCAGCTTTGCCAGCAATGGGCAAGGAGAGCACAACTACATTTCACAAAGAACACAAGGCTGCCACTGAAAGTCATGAAGGCGGCTCAGTTAGTTAGAGTGCAGTGCTGAAAATGCCAAGGTCATGGGTTTGACCAGATGCATATTCCTGCATTGTAGGGGTGCGTGTGGATAAAATGAACCACTGAGTCTCTCCCAGCTCTATGATTCAATGATCACTTACCCCTGCACCACTGAGGCCCCATCTGCACTACACATTTAAAGAGTTATCATGCCACTTTAAACACCCATGGCTTCCCCCAAAGACTCATGGGAAGTGCAACTTCTTAAGGGTGCAGATAGCCATTGGCGGAGCATATGCCTGCGCTGCCCAAGGCGGACGTGCTCCCGAGGGGAACAGGGGACGAGGGTGCCCTCCCAGGGGTGGGATAGCCACTCCAGTGCATAGAGCGTCTCGTGCACACTGCAGCTGGGGACAGAGCGAGCCACTCATGTGGGTGGAGCAAGCCGCCGATGGCGGACATTTGGTGTGCCATCTGCCCGCGACTACCAAGCCTCCCACAGCTGTTAAAATGAAGGGGGAAGGGTGGAATGCAGCCAGCAAAGCAGTACAACTCCCCCCTTCCGCTGACGGCTTGGGGTAGACTTGGGAGTCACGGGCGTGCGGTGTGCTGAATGTCACCCCCCCTGAAGGGATGACAGCTGGGTAGGACCACTCCCACCGCACCCCCTCTTCTTCTGCCACTGCAGAGAGTTGTTAAAAAGGTAAAGGGACGCCTGACCATTAGGTCCAGTCGTGGCCGACTCTGGGGTTGCGGCGCTCATCTTGCTCTATAGGCCGAGGGAGCCGGTGTACAGCTTCTGGGTCATGTGGCCAGCATGACTAAGCCGCTTCTGGCGAACCAGAGCAGTGCACGGAAATGCCGTTTGCCTTCCCGCCGGAGCAGTACCTATTTATCTACTTGCACTTTGACGTGCTTTTGAACTGCTAGGTTGGCAGGAGCAGGGACCGAGCAACGGGAGCTCACCCCGTCGCGGGGATTCGAACCACCAATCTTCTGATCGGCAAGTCCTAGGCTCTGTGGTTTAACCCACAGCGCCAGCCGTGTTCCTGCAGAGAGTTGTTGCAGAGCAACAATTCTCAAAGTTCCCTGGGAAGAGGGATTGGCCGTAGGTATGTGACAGAAACCGGGTCTTCTAACAACTCTCGACACTCTTCAACTACAGGGTCCAGGATTCTTGCGGAGAAGCTACCACTGTGTAAGTGGTATAACAGGGTGTTCAATGTATAGGCCAGATGGGGCCACAGTTGCCTGTGACATCACAAATGCTTTCAGGGGATGAGAGGGTTTGTGTGGATCTCCTTTTATGTAGCAAAAACATGGTGGTAGAATGGGCTGCACAGTGGTACCTCAGGTTACGAACTTAATTTGTTCTGGAAGTCCATTCTTAACCTGAATCATTCTTAACCCAAGGCACGCATTACCTACATAGGCCTCCTGCGGCCCCGGAAGCAGATTGCGTTCGTGTCCCAGGGCAAAGTGTGCAACCCGTGACACCTACTTTTTGTGGAGTTCGTAACCCAAAGTGTTCATAAGCAGGACTGTTCATAACCCGAGGTACCACTGTACCACTTTAGGCTGCAAGTAGGAAACATAATTCTCCATTGAAATGCTTCATGAAAACAGAAAATTAAGATATCAGGAAGAAAGATTCTAGATGTCTCCCTGCTGGGCTGGTTGTCTGCTTGCAGGGAGCCTTTCGCCTCAGGGAGCATTCGAAGTACCACAATCTGAAGGGGTACTGCTTATTCTACCATCTCAGCTTTCTGCCACCTGCTGCCTGCGTTATGGAGATCCAGCCTTGAACTAAGCTGTGCAGCAGCTTACACTTGTAGCACTCATGTCCTGTTTCCAGTTACTTTGTAGTCAAGGGAGACGAACTACGCTGCCAGCAGAGTCCTGACAGAATCTGGCAACCATTTCCACAACTGCATTCGTAGTCAGTGTGACTGAATTGCATCTCATGGAAACAATGTTGGGCATGTTGAGCAGTTTTGTATCAGAAGTATGTCTTCACAAATCATTTCCATAAACCACATACAGTGGGTTTATAGCCACATGCCAGCTACTCATGAGAAACATAAATATAATCTGCCTCAACGGTTCTGGCAGACGTGTGGATTTCTCACATACAGAAGGACATATTAACCACCCCCATTTTTTACAAGTTTGGATATGGGAGTTCCTTGTGGGTACATTCTCTTCACTTAGAAGTGGAGGTGAAGGACTGAGACACACAGTAACAGAGCAAAGAACTGCAGGCTTCTGAAACACAAAGCCCCTTTCGACCGTGGTGCAGAAGTTATTCTGTTGTGGCTCCAGTAATTTTGCCATGTTGCCTAGATCAAGGAGGGTGTGGGGCCCTGAAATATGGGCCACACCAGTGCAGTCCCAGGCTTTCAAATGTTTTCAAGGCAGCTTTGGAACAATAGTCCTGGGGAAACATTTCCTTGAGCACACTGCGGTAATTTATTCAAAGATTAACGAAACAACCCTATGCATGTTTACCTGGAAGTAAATCCAACACGCACAGCATTGCACTGCATGGCCTGCATTTGAATTTCAAAGTGGGAACCTAGGTATGATCCCTACCAACGTAAAAGTTACGCACAATTTTTTATTAGTGTATTGGCATTGATTAAAATGATAATGCTACTGTGGGAGCTTGCTTTCTGTGCGGGGCCATTTCTGTATCTCCTCATGCAGTCTTTATGGTAATATGGGCTGTCAATCCTACAGTAAATAAAAGACAGAAACAGCAAGCATCAGTGGTCCCAGACTATTGAAATAAATGGCTCCGAGGTGGCTTTACTATTGTCTGTAAAACAACACATGGATCTCAGGCCTTCAAGGAATTCCAGTTATTTAGCAGTTAAAATAAGAGATTAACTGCCTGATTTTTAATAGGTTATCACCTTTCCCATTTGGCTACCCCTCTGTTTGTCTTGCTCCTTGTGCTCTGTTAAACAAGGGAAAGTGTTGTGACCCATAATTGCGGGCAGATTCACAGCAGGTTTTCGAGGAGTTTTCTGCACCACAGTGTCCAAGCCGCCTCCATCTGCTGTAGTCTTGTGTGCTTCCCACAGGGGAACCTGGCTAATTTTTCAGTCAATTAGCAGAAGGGCTGCTTTTGTTCTCCAAGTGCCCCCCCTGGGCTCCTCTTACACCCTTGTCTCCACGTTCAGATGTTGGCAGTTTTGAAATAGCATATCATGTTATTTTTCTCTGCTGACCTTTGTGACATTGTTGGTTGAATGCGATCACATGTAATTGTAGCCACTTGCGTTAAAACTGTGCAATGGGAAATGTATCGACTTAAAAAAAGAAAATCAGAGAATAAATGCTGCTAATGACATACGTGTGGATAGTTTCTTTAAAGGGGGATATTAATTTGTCTTATTCTGCAGCCTGAGAAAGGATTGAAATTATGCATTTTTAAAAAATAGGAAACAGAGCATTTTTGTTTTTAGCTACACAATGTATTTTGGCAGGAAACATAAACCTGTGTAGTGAAGTACACAAACAGAAATACAAAAACAAAAAATACAGTCAAGAGTAAAAGAATCAACGTTGTGCTCATTTGTTCTGCATGCTCATATTATGCATAGTGAAGCTATAATATAGTTATTTATTGTTCAGAATTTCAATTACATTAATTTATCAGGGCTTGGTCAAAACTACCTCCTTTAAAAGAAAAAAATGAACATGCTTGGCACTGCCTAAAGAGAGAGAGAGAGATGTAAAATTTCAGTTATTTACTTTAATCTGCTTTAGGAAACCTTTGCTGTTCACTCTGACTTCTCCTTACTTTCCCTCACTCATGTCATCGTGTCGCCAGCTCTGACAAGCTACAAAGGACTGTGACATCATCTCTCTGGCTATGTGGGATCACTCACTTGGATGAAAGAAGAACCTGAAGCAGCCTTGGAGAGCGAGTTATGAAAGCAGCAACAGCCAGCAGACATAATAATAATAATAATGCCACCAGTCATTTTTGGGAGAGAAAATTACTAGTGTAGACCACTGCCCCAGGGGTAGATGTGTGTGTGGCATAAAATACACAGCTGGATAATATTTGGTGCAGCCCTGATTTGTATGAGTTTAGTTAGAGGTTAGTCATTAATGCCTGCCTTTTGGCACACAGCAAAACCTTTTTGATATAGCGATGCTGATTATTATTTTGCTTATCGTAACAGAAGAGATCGTAAAGGAAAAATAGAAATTATATGAACAAGATATGATGTGGGAACACCAAGATAAGACTGGATAGAATTATGAATTTTGTTTGGACTGATTGGGACTGATTTGGACATTAACGCAGTAATAAGAAGATGATCTGAATCGCCCTTTGGATCTTGAAGTATGGGTTCCCCCAACAAAATTTAAAAATTTGGCTTTGTAATTTGGAATTTATGTGATGTGATTTAATTTGATGTGATTGGCCAGTTAATAAAAATTATTTTTTTAAAAAAAAGATATAGCGATGCTGCAAAAGAACAGTAGGTGAGATCGACAATCGTGCCAGTTCTTTTTCTCTGAAATTGAAGAGTGCCACAGTCTCAGTTCACATAAAGTCACCGACACCAAATGAGCACATCCTGGGTTTGCCAGGACATCACCTGAAGCTGCTGTGGTTTCTGTCAAATACATTGCATGTCTGAATGCGTATGGACTCTACTGCTGAGTGCCACAGAGACTGCACTTTGCCTTAAGAGCAAATGGCCTCCCTCCTCCCATTTGGATTTCAATGTCACCTATTTATTATGAGTGATTTCTGCCTCAGATGCAAATATTCCCTGACACGTTGAAGAGATATTCTCCACACACACACCCTCCATTGTCATTCTGTTCCTTCTGCCGTACAATATCAAGTGAGCTTGGCTCTCTGTAACCTTCCATCCACCCAGCCTCTTGGCTATACCTTTCTATAGTTAATAAATATCCCTTTTCCACAGTGTTCAGCAATAAAATATTCACTGGGTCTGAGCTGGGGTTAACAGATTTCTGAAAATTTTATTGCATGACAGCCTGTCCTGCATAATCCCCTCAGCTGTCTCATGTTCTGGGGCAGAAACGATCTTATATGTCACTCTAATAGTCTAGAATTACACTTGTATCTCTGTCACCAGCATATGGGGCTGTGTATACCCCTAGGCCCAGCTCCCTCTCTTTCACGGCCTTTAAAATGATAACATTTGGCAAAGCCAGTTTTGACAGAAAGTGAACTCTCCTTTCCGCATTTGTGACAAAGCCAGCCACCAGAGGCCTGACACAGAGCAGCCAATCATCATACTCTTTACCGGATAATGATAGCGTGTTTCGCTCATCTTAATAACCCGCCTCTGTGCAACGGGAGACTGGAGTGCAGGTCCTCACTTAATTATACAGTCTACATCTTAAGTGCTTTATTCATGGGAGGTTTTCGGCTGAGAGGGCCTTGCCAGAGTTTGCCATTCTCTCCTCTCTTTCTCCTCCCTGTCCGCCTCCACCTCCCAGCCCACAACAAAGTGTATTGATCATTGGAAGTCAGGGAGGGCAAGAAAGCCTCGCAGAAAATAACACAACAGGGGGGCAAGTTTGCTCATGCCCTCTGAAAAGGGGGAGCGAGAGCCCTGGCCTATGGACCAACGCAATAATATCAATAGAGAACTGAATTCATTACATTCCTAGGGTACAGCTGTACAGGATGATGATGATGATGCATTGATTAAACAACGAGGCAAACTGCATTTATTTGGAGATAGCCAGGCATAGTTCTAAAGAGTGATCCCTGTGTTGGATTCCTCTCCCCCCCCCCATTTTAAGGCTTACATTTGGTTAAGAGATTGAGCCAAGGCCATATTGCGCCCAACAACCCCTTTGTCCAACTTCCTTCACTGAAATTTAACTGCCTGGTGAAGGCACAGGTGTTTATTAGGACATCCCTTAAATCTTGATGTTAAATCTGTTTCCTTGTTTATACTTTAATACAAGATTTGTTTCAAATCAAGCATTTCATTTCCTTCTTGGGCAGGGGAGGAATACATGCCATTTTGTGTGTTTCATTTAACGGGGGGTTGGGGGGGAGCAAGTTGAATAATTTCAAAAGTAAATATGGAAATAAAATTGAGGAGCACATTCTCATCCAAGTTCAGAACTCTTCCATCCTGCTGAGTTCAATGAGAGAATTAAGCAATGTTCAAATCTCTACTGTAGAAATAATAATAATAATAATAATAATAATAATAATAATAATAATATCAGTTAAGTGTTTAACATTGGCTGAATTGTACCATAATTGTTGGTTTTAGCTTTTTAAAATGCAGGATTAAGGATTACCATTCCTGTAGCGGGAAAGAAATGGTCGTATTGAGTAACAGTCTAGGCCAAGAAGTTGTGCTTGAAAACAGATGAGTTTCTCTGCTTTAAAATTCAGAACGACAGAATCTGACAAATGTTCCAACTATTGTTTTGATAAAAACAGGCTGGAGGAGACAAGTCCTACTTGTCGTATATGCAGAAATGTTCTTATCCATGGCTCTAAACCATGCCTTTACTTTAAAATGGAATTCCATTGTCTGAGTCACTCAGAGTGTCCACATTAACGCCAGAAATTGGGGTTCTGTTTTTGCGTGGAGACCTGCCTGAAATGGAACCCAAATTGTCTAGGTTTAATATGATTTCTGATCAGTATTTTGATCAGTGGTGGTATTAGGGCATGCCTCACTCAGCAGAATGAGCAGGAGTGTAGGGCTGACCACATTTTGAAGTAAGTGAAACATTACACATCACCATTAAAAGGCTGTTAAGCCTAGACTTTAAACACCTCACCTGCACCACTGACTTTGAGAACTCAGCATATCAATGGCCTCACTCCACATGCTATGAAGCCTCTGGGATGTTGAGGGATCAATGGCATCATTGTCCTCTTGCTTCTTTTGTAAGTCTCACATAGTATGCTGCAAGGCTGAAGGGACCATGAGGGTCATCCAGTCCAACCCCCATAATGCAGGAATCCAAACTTTTTTTGTGCCAGAACTCAAACGTGCTACCTTTCCTAGTATAGACATACTGAAAGCGAAGCCTGACAATCTTCATAAATGATAATGGTAATGGAGATGGGTGATGTTAATTGTGATCAAAGGTAAACTAATGGGCCTGTTACTCCCCTCTTTTACTTTATTGAAGGTGGATAGCATATTTGCCCTTCCTTAATATGATAGAAAACCACCTGACTTCAAGGTTTTCTCAAAGAGGATTGATAGATCAAACACCTATGTCGAGGGGTGGTGCTCGAAAACAGATGAGTTTCTATGCTTTAGAATTTAAAATGAGAGAATTTGACAAATGTTCCTGCTAGTGCTTTGATGAGCGTGGGATGGAGGGGAGCAACTCTGCTTGATACATATGGCAGAGTCGACTGAAGCCTTGCTGTGACTTTAAACTAAGCCCTGACTGGATTGCCTGTCATTTGAGTTGCTGGATTGTAAAAGTGTACCCCACTCTGGGAGAAAGCGAGGCAGACAGGTGGAGAGGAGGAGGAGGACAGAATGGATATTGCAGAAACCTCTCAAAACAGGAAGGCTTGGTGGCCTGAATATGTACCAAACGGTTAGATAATAATAATAATAATAATAATAATAATAATAATAATAATAATAATTTATTATTTATACCCTGCCCATCTGGCTGGGCCTCCCCAGCCACTCTGGGCGGCTTCCATAGAAACCAAAAATACAGTAAAATATCACACGTTAAAAACTTCCCTGAACAGGGCTGCCTTAAGATGTCTTCTGAATGTCAGGTAGTTGTTTATCGCTTTGACATCTGCTGGAAGGGCGTTCCACAGGGCGGGCGCCACTACCGAGAAGGCCCTCTGCCTGGTTCCCTGTAGCTTTGCTTCTCGCAATGAGGGAACCGCCAGAAGGCCCTCAGCGCTGGACCTCAGCGTCCGGGCAGAATGATGGGGGTGGAGACGCTCCTTCAGGTATACTGGACCGAGGCCGTGACTATAGTGTGACTATAACTACCACTTTTATCCCCATTTATTGCCTATATTGGTGTCAATAACCATCACATCACAATTTAGAATTTTTGAGAAAACCAAAGGAAACAAGCACTGTGCAATCCAGTTTCCTTTGTACCTTTCTGTTAATATTTTGTTGTCCTGACACTTATTGATCAGGAGTTGTCTCACCTCTATCAGATTTCCAAAATGCTTTCGATATTTCTAATTCCTCATTTGTTTTGTTTGTTTTCTGCCTCTGCTGTTCTTATTTTATTCTGGCATCCTTGTCCTCTTCTATTCCTTCCAGCAATTTTCTAATGATGGCTTATTCTGTTTTCTTCTCTTTTGTTTTCCAACCCCTTTTGCTCCAGAACTTCCTGTTAGAATATAAAGTGCCAATGGAAAGTCTCTGATCTGATTCTCATGTAGAAATGAATCCTCTTTACCGCAAGAAATTACTTCTAAAGTTTTACTTGCAGAACTTGGTTTTTAAACATTTCGTTACAAACATTAAGAGTTGCGAAACAACAAAATGCCACATTGCATATTAGTAATGGGCATCAGTCTTCTTAAGTCCACGAAATCTCTTCCTCTAATCCCAGAGTAAGTTCACGCTTCTGGAGAGCAAAAACAGCTTGTGTGTCTCTCTGCTGTTGTAACACATACAGACAAACACCACCCAAAGAACCAACACAACACATAGCTTCCCTGTTGATAGTAGCAGAGAAGCTCAGGTTACACGAGTTAGGAAAAAATACCTCGTGAGCCAGTCACAAGACTCAGCCAGCCCTACCCTAGAGTGAAAAAACACCAGGGCTCTAGAATAGGCTCCCCAACATTTTACGTACATTAAACATATAATTTAATGCTTCCACAGTCCAACTGTACCTCTCATAAGCCAGGAGCTTCTACTACAATGACTAAGTCTAAGTACCTACTGACATCAGTAGAATCTACTCTGGATACAAATGGGGAGAACTCTAGTCAAATCTGTGTCCAGGGCAGCTGTTTACCAGCTCCATCTGGTACACAGGCTGAGACCCTACCTGCCCACGGACTGTCTTGCCAGAGTGGTGCATGCTCTAGTTATCTCTCACTTGGACTACTGCAATGCGCTCTATGTGGGGCTACCTTTGAAGGTGACTTGGAAACTACAACTAATCCAGACTGGTGACTGGGAGCGGCCACCAAGACCACATAACACCAGTCTTGAAAGACCTACATTGGCTCTCAGTATGTTTCTGAGCACAATTCAAAGTGTTGGTGCTGACCTTTAAAGTCCTAAATGGCCTCGGTCCAGTATACCTGAAGGAGCGTCTCCACCCCGATCATCCAGCCCGGACACTGAGGTCCAGCACCGAGGGCCTTCTGGCAGTTCCCTCGCTGTGAGAAGCCAAGTTACAGGGAACCAGGCAGAGGGCCTTCTCGGTAGTGGCACCCGCCCTGTGGAACGCCTTCCCACCAGATGTCAAAGAGAACAACAACTACCAGACTTTTAGGAGACATCTGAAGGCAGCCCTGTTTAGGGAAGCTTTTAATGTTTGATGCATTACTGTATTTTAATATTTTGTTGAAAGCCACCCAGAATGGTTGGGGAAGCCCAGCCAGATGGGCGGGGTATAAATAAAAAAATATTATTATTACTATTATTATTAACACCGTTTCTGAGCAAAATTCACTGTTTTGACATGGATATATAAAGACTAGAATGACTTGGTCTCAAATATTTGAAGAAGTATATTTTCTGATATCTGCTAGCCCAGGCTTTAAGATTTTGCCAATAGGCACAACCTTTTGTACACTGCTGAGGAAAAGGGCCTCCTTAGTGGTGGCACCACACCTGTGGTTCCCTTCCTCTGTGGTTGTCCTCCTCAGTGTTGATATTTCAGCATCTTTCGAAGGCAGTTTCTTTTCCCAGGCCTTTGGAACAGATAGGGGTGTTCAGTATCAATGTGATGTTTTTCAATGCTGTACCTCAGTGATGGATTGATAATATGCAATTTTAAATGGAATGGTTTTGTATTTTTAATGTTTCACTGAGTTTTTGTAGATCACCCTGAATTCTTATTTAAGAATATATTCAAAACAGAGTAAATAGATGTGTACATTCCTTTAAAATCTTCAGTGATTATTTAATATTGTGTTCCTAACTGCATGTTCCCTGAAAATAATGTCATACCATTTTTTACTTAATGTGTTGGCAATAGAGGGGAAGTGAATCATCATTATCATAAATGTTATCCAACTAAGTAATATTCAGAGTGTGTTAAATATATTAGTTTAATATACATAAAATGTAATGCTTATATGGATTAAAGTCTGAAAAAACTTATGGAAAAGTTAGCATTTGCAAAGTAGAGAAGTTTGCATTTGGCAGGAGGTTTCACTCCAGCAGGGACGCAGGTGACGCTGTGGGTAAAACCCCAGCGCCTAGGACTTGCTGATCGCATGGTCGGCAGTTCAAATCCCCGCGGCAGGGTGCGCTGCCGTCGTTCAGTCCCAGCGCCTGCCACCCTAGCAGTTCGAAAGCACCCCCGGGTGCAAGTAGATAAATAGGGACCGCTTACCAGCGGGAAGGTAAACGGCGTTCCGTGTGCTGCGCTGGCTCGCCAGATGCAGCTTGTCACACTGGCCAAGTGATCTGGAAGTGTCTGCGGACAGCGCTGGCTCTCGGCCTATAGAGTGAGATGAACGCACAACCCTAGAGTCTGGCAAGACTGGCCCGTACGGGCAGGGGTACCTTTACCTTTACCTTTTTACCTTCACTCCAGCAAATGCAGCAGAAATGTTGGATGTTTCTGTTTAAGTCTTTAGGGTAGTTGCTGACTCATCACCAGAAAGCCAAGCAGAAATTTCTCATAGCAGGAAGATGAAACCTGAGAACTCATTGTCTTCATCAGCAATGGAGGCAGCAGAAGCAGTAGGGACTGTAGTGGCCAATCTCTGTGATGATGAACAAGCAAATTGCTTAACATCTTTTGCTCTGGGACCAGAGAAATGAAAGTTCATTGAACTGTATTAAACCCTAAAAAGAAGACAGCACTCCAATGCTAGTTTGTTTAAGAGCAATGTGTTACTTTGTATTTTTGCCACTGCTTATTTGTAACTAGTTTACGACTGTTTCCAGTACAGCTTTGAAACTCATTCTTGTGGTTGAGAGCAAATTCATTTCTACTGCACATGGTCCAGATCAGGGATTTTGCTTGCAAAAACTCGAACAGAGCAGACCATTGGAACCATGGACTTAAGTTAGGCATGACTATCCTAAGCTGATCGCGAAGAATTGATGCTTTTGAATTATAGTGCTGGAGGAGACTCTTGAGAGTCCCATGGACTGCAAGAAGATCAAACCTCTCCATTCTGAAGGAAATGAGCCCTGAGTGCTCACTGGAAGGACAGATCGTGAAGCTGAGGCTCCAATACTTTGGCCACCTCATGAGAAGAGAAGACTCCCTGGAAAAGACCCTGATGTTGGGAAAGATGGAGGGCACAAAGAGAAGGGGACGACAGAGGATGAGATGGTTGGACAGTGTTCTCGAAGCTACAAAGATGAGTCTGACCAAACTGCAGGAGGCAGTGGAAGACAGGAGTGCCTGGTGTGCTCTGGTCCATGGGGTCACGAAGAGTCGGACACGACTAAACAACTAAACAACAACAACATCCTAAGCCCATGATTTCAGTGGTTCTCCTTTGAGTATGATGTAGTTCAATAACATGTCATCATCATCATCATCAACAACAACAACCACTCAAGAGACTAGTTGATCTGCAAATTGTTGACTGCTGTCGAACAGTGTGCTGCTTGCTGTGCAACAATATGCAATAACTGCTGCGTGAACAGATAAACTGAAGGAATGCTGAGCCAACTTTTACTTCCAGTGTTCGAAACCACCTTGAAAACTGACAGTGAGTGACATAATGGAAATATTTAAACAAAACAAACAAACAAACAAGTAAACGAACAAATTTCTGATGCCTTTGGCTCTTGTTCTGTTCAATACTATGTGCATCTATAGCAAGACAATTTGACTAGTTCAATGCGCATGTAGCCTGCCATTGACACATGTAGCCATACTACACAGACACTCTAATGCATTTGTTAAACTGATCAATAATAAGATTGATCAGCCTTCTACTTTACCAAGTTAATCATGCTATTGATTACCTTCGTAAACATAGTGCTTCACTTCAGTAGCATTGCTCTGTCGTTACGTTCCCAGTACCAAGAAGTTAGCACACAATAGATTTTGAAGAGACAGTGTTCTGGAGTAGAAGCTCAAAGCACACTAAAGTCTTAACAGAAGCTTTTCATAGCTTGGCATGGTGCTTTGGCAGAAAATATGCCTACAGCTCTCAGATTGTCACCTGCAGTTTTTAAAGTTTGGTGGTTCTCATGAATCGGCCACAGTGGTTCATTTGAAAAAACGAGAAATAAGCATTTAGCTGAGCGATCTAAAATATAAAAAGGTGGAGGAAGCTATGCCGACATATATGACTCCTATTCCAAACTGTGTTCAAGACTGACTGCCATTGAGCCAAATCTGGTGCAACATGAAATGTCATTTGCAATGCAGGGATCTCAGCTAAAGCATCCATGGCAGATGACCATCTAACCTCTGCGTAAAAACCTCTAAGGAAAGAGAACCCACAACCTCCCAAGGGAGTGTGTTCCACTCTCAAACAGGTCTTACTGTTAGAAAGTTCTATGGGATCGCTTCTACTGGTATGCCCAGCGGAGGACCTTAAGGTCCACAAATGACAACACTTTGGAGGTCCCAAGTCGCAAGGTGGTTAGATTGGTCTCAACTAGGGCCAGGGCCTTTTCAGTACTGGCCCCGACTTGGTGGAACGCTCTGTCACAAGAGACTAGGGCCCTGCGGGACTTGAAATCTTTCTGCAGGGCCTGCAAGACAGAGCTGTTCCGCCTGGCCTTTGGTTTGGACTCAGTCTGACCCTTATGTTTCTCTCCCCTTATGGTTTTGATCTATGGGCTACTTTTAAAATGAGGCTGCATTTTAAATTGTATTTTAACCTGCATTTTAAATTGGGTTTGTTTATTTTTTCTATTATGTTTTTATTGCAATTTTACTGGCCCAGCTCTGGCCGGGGAGGGCGGGGTATAAATAAAATTTAATAATAATAATAATAATAATAATAATAATAATAATAATAATAGTTGGAATCTCCTTTCTCCTTTCTTGCAACTTGAATCCATTGGTCTACTTCTAGAGCAGGAGTAAGCAACCTTGCTCCATCTTCCACGTGGCAGCCCTTGAGATATTTGAAGATGTCTATCATATTTCCTCTCAATCTCCTCTCTTCCAGGCTAAACGTACCCAGCTCCTTCAACTGTTCCTCACAAGGCTTGGTTTGCGGACCCTTGATCATCTTGATGGCCCTCCTCTGCACACGTTCTAACTAACTAAGGCTGCGTACACACAATACCTTTAAAATACATTTAAAGCACATTCTTTCCCTCAAAGAATTCTGGGCACTGTAGTTTACCCCTCGTGGAGTTAAAATTCTCAGCAACCATTAACAAACTACAATTCCCAGAATTCTTAGAGAATGAAAATGCATTTTGAATGTGCTTTAAAGGTATAGGGAAGTTTTTACATTTTAATATTGTAAGCTGCCTTGGGAACTAATGGTGAAGGACAGGTAAGAAATTCAATAAATAACACTAGCAGCCACTACCACCACCAAGGCCCTCAGAGATTATTGTTCCCAACAAGGAAAAAAAAGTTTGCAAAGACGACCCTTTCCTCAGTACCAAACCAAGCATGAAGCAATGAAGTTTCTCCTCCTGGCAAAAGAGTAGACATTGCATGCCTCCCTCCTTCTAAACATAATAAAATCTTAATGCTGTAATATATCCAGCTAGGCAGGTTCAGAGTGTTATATTCCAGCTTCAGTGTTCTATTTATATATGAGACCACCTTCAAATTTAGCTAAACTGATCTCTCTCTTTTTTATCTCCCCATAGACCACCTGCTTGTCAAGTGCTCACTACTAATATCCTGTGGCTTATCCAGATTTTTAGAATTATTATAATTATTAATTGTTATTAGAGCATTTTAAAAAGGTGGCGTTGCTATGCATTTACTATTGGCATTGATAATAACTCTGGTTTAGAGAAAGGAGGTTTGTGGATCACGGTGCCTCAGGCCTTGACTACAAAATGGAGCTCTTGTTGCCTTGAAAGACCAGATAATTTCATTCTGCTTAAGTCAGCAGACGAGCAATATGTGTAATGATCTTCCCTTCAGCCTCCAGGGTCTGTACAACAATGGCTCCTCAAATGGATCAAGGTTGCTGGTTTCCATATAGGTTTCAAAGTGCAGCTTGGAAATCTGTGTGCAAGAATAGCATAGTAGCTCGAGCTCTAGGAATGACTGGCCTTTGACATGTTTCATTGCTATTCCAAGCAAGCAATACCAAGACTTCAGCTAAAGTCAGTCAAACTGTTTCTTACTTTCACAGAAACTCTGAAGAGATTTCAATGCCCTAAAAGCACAGAACTTAGCTGCTTATTTAAAACACCTCCTGCAAGCCTAGTTCCCCATGTCTTGTAGTTTTCCTTGAGTGACAGGCTGGTGCCTATATACTCCTTTCTTATTTTTGCAAGTCAAGTGAGTCTTTATTTCTCCCTATTTAAGAACCTGTTCCTGCCTCTCTGGGACTCTCCCTGCACAACACCTGCAGCAGATCCAGAGATAAGGATTAATGTTTTCAATCCTGCTCGCTTATTGAGGAATACCAATATGTTATGCTGAATCTGGGAGATCTCTGAAGAATAAGGTGGCAGTGGCAGATGGGGAAAAGACACAGAAGCACTTCCAGGACAAATGCTGAATTTGATCAACTGAATATTATTATTTTTAGATCTTCCAGTTGTTTTTTAAAAAAAAATATTAGCAATTTCAACGTAACAAATTATCAAACCCTATAACCATACATCATTTTCCCCCTTTCCCCCCTCTCTTCCATCCATCCCTCTCCTCCCCCACCAGGAACTTCCCTCAGCTCCTCTCTCTGATTTCTCAGCACATATTATTCTCTGCATGTTATAACATTTTACATATCCTCACATTATCTATCTAACATGTTATCAACCAATAAATTTGTGTATGTTTATTCAAAACCTGCCAAGGAGTCCAGTTCATTTTGTTGTCTTTTTAGATAATTTGTAAAAAGCTCCCATTCTTCCTTAAAGCCACAGTTGTCCTTGTCCCACAATTTATATGTCAATTTAGCCAACTCTGCATAACTCATCCATTTTTCTTGCCACTGTTCTTTTGCTGGGATTTCCTCATTCTTCCATCCTTGTGCTATCAAGGCTCTTGCCGCTGTTGTAACATACGTAAATAAATTCTTTGTTTTTCTTGGCAAGTCTTGTCCTACAATCGCTAAAAAAAAATGCTTCAGGTTTTTTTTACAAATGTCATTTAAAACATTTTTTTTCAATTCATTATATATCATTTCCCAATTGTTTTTCAATTTCTCTACATTCCCACCACATATGATAAAAAGTTCCTTCTTTTTCTTTACATTTCCAACATATATTTGACCCAGTTTTATACATTTTTGTGATCTGTACTGGTGATCAACTGAATTTCACCTTAAGTATAAGAAATATTTATCGCGAATGAGAAGAGGTTTCTGTTTTGCAATTACAGCTTATACAGAGGACCCACGCCGTGGAAAAGAGCTGCAGTGGGAGCAGCAAACTTGCTTCACACAAAAGAATTCACAGAGGGAGAAATAATCAGAATTCATTGAGTGTGAACAGAACGTCATTAGCAACTGAAGTCTTTACTAAACATAGAAGGGCCCAAACAGGAAAGAAGCTAGAATGTGGCAGCAATAGTCCTATGGTGCCTGAAAATGTATTATGATGTAAGGTTTCAATGCCTAGAGTCTCCATCAGATGTTGCAAAAGTGTTTATAAATGCCCGCACAGAGAGAAAAACTGTCAACTGTGAGATCTGATGGAACTGAACTGCCCAAAGTACGATGGTTAAACTAGGTTTAAGCTTAGATTTATGCAAATAAATAAATGACAATTCACAGCAGCAATAATTCATTATAAGAAGAAGATTAAATTCATAGCAGTGCTAGTGCCTGAGGCGATCTCCCATTCTGCCTAACGTTTGGGCTGGCCCTAGTTGTAATTTGACAGTTTTACATTGAGCTGCTTTGATCAAGAATGGCTACCTCCAGCTCAGCAACAAAGAGGTTAAGAAATCACCTCTCCCCATATGAACTGACAAGCGATCAGCAACTGAGTCCCTTCTTTGTGTGTGTCCTTCACGACAGATCCAGAGGATGAGATCATGAGGAGGGGCCTTTTCTGCAGTGGCTCCCAATTTGTGGAATTCTCTCCTCAGGGAGGCTTACCTGCTGCTTTCATTACATATCTTTGGGCACCAAGCAAAGCAGTTTTCAGGCCTTTAGCTAATTAAATAACCTGAGGCCTTTTAAACTGAGGGGGGGTGGGTATTGTTTTTGTTTGTTTTTGAGTGTTGAGACCTTTAAACCTCCCCATAAATAAATTCACACAAGACTCAAATTTTGGTTTGGTTTGTGGCAGAATTTAGGCCGCAACTTTATTGATTACAGCAAGGGAGTGGTTGCATAGGCTCTGGTTCGACTAGCTCCCTGCACTATTGCAGGTAGCGCTGACCCAGGGCACTAGCATAGGTCAGCCTAGGGCGAACACCTGGATAAGTGGAAAGCTGGGAGCAGGCTATCTCCGCCAACCAAATGCCCCCCTGGACTCAGGCACGGGCACAGGGGTTGACCAAACCATCAAGTCCCTGAATCGTCAAAGTAGATCGCTCTCTCTCTCTCTCGGCTCACAGCGGACACGTTGCTGGTGTTCCGATGCTCACACCGAAAGAGGAAGCTCTGGGTCACGTGCATAGGTATATATAGGTCCCTTGATCCATTTAGCCTGTGTCCCATTGGCCTGATTGAACCCTGCATCAAGGAACCTACCAATCAGGTCTTGTGGTTATCCAAACGTACCCACCCACAACACAGGGTTAGGTTGCCAGGTCCCAACACAACACATGCCCTCTTTAAGGGAGGACCCGATTTACGAAATTCATTTTTGTGCTTTTGTATTGTAAACTGCCCTGTGATTTTGGGGGGAAAGGCAGTACAAAAAACAAACACACACACACACATACACACAAACAAACAAGAGAGCAACAGAGAGAATTTAGATATAAACACTAGACTAGTAAAATGTTCATCATATTACATGGGGTCCCTTGCTTTCTTAGCATGCAAGTAGGCTTGAGCTGAGAGTGAGGTTGGCATAATGGCTCCTGATATCATAACAATTGTGATAGCACCTATCTTTCCTTGAGCTACTGCTGTTAACCTGCACTTTCAATGACTACAAGATGAGCAGGCCTTGAATCAAGTGAGCATGACTTATCTGTTGTTGTGTTGTCTGCTTCCCTCTACCATCCCCAGCCATATTTTCACTTTGTCTTCCCTCAATACATAAGGGGCAATTCTATAGCAAGGAGTCCAGAGTACCCAAAAAACATGGAATCAGCCCTGGGAAGTTCCTCTGGTAGTTTAATAATTTGCAGAAACACTATTTCTTACTTCCATCAAAATGTGTCAGAAGTTTTGCCACAAGGAAATGGAAAAAGGTTATTTTGGACACTTGAAGATAACAATACATAAATGAATTGGACTTCCTGAGTGAGAAAAGATGAATTCTGAGTGACTGCCTAGTAAAGAACTTTTCCATATTTCTGTTGTTCTTTGCTCTTGAAATTGTTTTTGTGGGTCTTTGGACCATGATAAAGAACGTGTTTGTGAATTCTGGGTGCCCGGGAAGAAAATCTGGGATTACCATCTAGCAGAAAGGGAAAAGGCTGGATATTTCTGGAGTGTAAAGGTTAAATATTTTGAATAATTGATATACAAATAATTGGCAGATAGAAAAGTGGAAACCTCTCTTTTCTTTTAATTTCC
Organism: Podarcis filfolensis; assembly: GCF_964270895.1. Taxonomy (NCBI): domain Eukaryota; kingdom Metazoa; phylum Chordata; class Lepidosauria; order Squamata; family Lacertidae; genus Podarcis; species Podarcis filfolensis. Next base: position 8,886,800 of record NC_139603.1, read on the forward strand.
TTCCTCCTTTGCTTTCTTTATGACTCTTAATTTTTTTATAGTACTCTATTAACTTTATACATATGTTTTGATTTCTAAAGATAAATTTTGGATAAATGAAGATACATATAGCGAGATGATGGATAGAAGAGAGGAACTTGTGAGAGAGGCAGGCTGGAGTGGGTTAACTCCCTTTGAGATATTATCTTGACATCACCTCCCTAGAAAGAAAAATATATAAATGCCACTAAATAGAAGTCAATTGGGCAAAGATGTTGCAGATCAGGAGACAATCCAGACAGTGAACAAGATGAGCAAGGAAGGGGAATTTTGGAAATACCCCCAAATGTTTATTCTGCTCCCCATAATGAAATGCACAAATATTCCCTCCACCCTTAGTTTCCATCTCAGCAAAACCTCTTAAACAGGCTATCCAACCATGTGATGTTTTGATTTCCCCCTCTTTTCCTGTTCCTGAAGACCAGCTTCAATGAGCTCAATTTGAGAGGAACGGGGAGTATATAAAGGCTTTTATTCACAATACTGTTTATCTGCTGGATAATCACACTGACACATGGCAAAATGAATCTTAACATTGACTAAGGCAAACTGATACATATTCAGTGCAAAATGTATTTTAAAAAGCAAGCATGTAATAAATAAGAGCTGCCTATATCTAAAGGGCTCTGAAAAAGAATGTTGGTAATTATGAACCCCTTTATAAATACAGAAGACAATGTGGTGGAGCCATTTCCAATTTGTGAAATTGCTAGGATTTACACAGAGACTCACAGGCAATAAATCTGAGGAAAATTGCATGATCGCAGAGTTCTCCGCTTCTGTTTCACTTGGAACACTCTTTTATGCCCTGTTTATAAAATATAATGGTAACAGAATTTGCATTAATTCAAACAGCTGAAAAAGCCTCAGTTATGGCAGACTAATGTGTTGCTTATAATACCCTTAAATAAAATGCTACAATTACAGAACACTATAAAATGTTCAGCGTCCTAGGTAAGAAATCTCTTCCCTCAGAAACAGCTGAAGAATCCATGGAGTTTAATGGAGTCAAATGACAAAGGTCAAAGTACTAAAATGGATACAATAAACCCAGAAGATAAAATGTAGATATATTTTCTGAATATGGAAAGTTGGGCAGCAATTCTGCTGAAGTACTGGGACCTTAAGTCGTATAATGTCAGCCCAATCTATTACAGTATTTTCAGTTCAGCACACCTGATGCCAAACCACTCATAGAAACAGCAGTAAATATTGTAGGAAGATTTTTATATGGGCAACAAAGGTTCGAAAGGGACATATCAGAAAAAGCCTTGGAGGCTACAAAAACCACATGGATTTAATTGAAAAATAAAGTTCTTTATTAAATATGAAAATGGACTACAACTGAAATCCTATGCAGACTTTATCTGGGAGTAAGCATCATGGAACACAAGGGGTAAACCCACACATGGCTATGCTGTAATTATACCAAAGTACATTAGTCCTAATCCAGTAACACAGTTGTGCAACTGCTAGGACTGCACATGAGGAGTACTTTTAGAAAGCATCAGTTATGCCAAATAGCTGTTTGGAAGGGAGGAGAGAGGGGGACAGAATTCAGCTCCCTCTCCCAAACAGCTGATCACACATAAATTTTCTTCTAGCCTGCCTACGCTTGGAGCTTCTGCAAGCTAGATTTGTGGGAAGTCCATGGCCTGCTGGCAGGGATTTTGTTCTTTCTCTGGTTTGCGAGACCAGGAGCATTTCCCACCTGTTTACATGAGCATTTGTAAGAGCAGTGGCGTAGCGTGGGTTGTCAGCACCCGGGGCAAGGCAAGTAATTTGTGCCCCCTAACCCGTGGATTTGCGCCCCCTAACCCATGGATTTGCGGCCCCTAACCCTAACCCCCAGATGTTGCCCCCGGTGCGGCCGGCACCCCCTGCACCCCCACGCTACGCCACTGTGTAAGAGATATGCTTGTGGGAAGCATATCTAGTCCATACCTAGACAGGGACAATTATTCTTGCAGCATATTCAAAATATGGAAATTTCCAATGCAGTTTATAAAAAACAACAAAACTTTCCTTGTGGAATGCACAGAATCCTGAATATTTTGGAAACCACAAACATCAAATAGTAAGTAAGTAAGTAAATTTTTATTTATACCCCGCCCTCCCCGGCCAAGACCGGGCTCAGGGTGACTAACATCAAATGTCAAATACAGTGGCACCTCGGGTTACATACGCTTCAGGTTACAGACTCCACTAACCCAGAAATAGTACTTTGAGTTAAGAACTTTGCTTCAGGATGAGAACAGAAATCGTGCTCTGGCAACGCAGCAGCAGCAGCAGAAGGTCCAATTAGCTAAAGTGGTGCTTCAGGTTAAGAACAGTTTCAGGTTAAGAACGGACCTCCGGAACGAATTAAGTATGTAACCAGAGGTACCACTGTACATGAAAACACAATCAAACAATTGATTAAAATACAGCTTAAAAATTAGAATCAGGATAAAATTAAATGACTGCCCATGAAATTACAACCATAGGGGTCGGGAACCTCAAGTATTCATCAGGGCCAGCTATCCATATTGGTCCCACATGAGCCGATACAAGGGCCAAAGAGGTAACTTACAGGGTCCTATAGAGGGGGGTCAAACTGGGCCCAGACCAAAGGCCAGGCAGAACAGTTCTGTCTTGCAGGCCCTGTGGAAGGCTATCAAGTCCCGCAGGACCCTGGTCTCCTGCGAAAGACCATTCCACCAGGCTGGGGCCAAAGCCGAAAAGGCCTTGGCCCTGGTTGAGGCCAGTTTAACCTCCTTGAGGCCCGGGACCTCCAAGATTATTTGCGGACCATAAGGTCCTCCGTGGGGCATACCAGGAGAGGAGGTCCCGTAGGTACAAGGGTCCTAGGCCGTGAAGGGCTTTAAAGGTCAAAGCCAGCACCTTAAACCTGACCCTGTTCTCCGCCAGGAGCCAGTGCAGCTGGTATAGCACTGGATGAACGTGGTCCCGCAGCAAGGACCTCTCAAGGAGCATCACCGCACCCTTCTACACCCGCTGGAGTTTCTGGGTCAGCTTCAAGGAGACAACATTTTACTAGAGTGGCTACTTTACCTATTTATAGGTAGGTAGCCGTGTAGGTCTGCCGTAGTCAAAACAAAATAAAAAAATTCCTTCCAGTAGCACCTTAGAGACCAACTAAGTTTGTTATTGGTATGAGCTTGCGTGTGCATGGTATCTGAAGAAGTGTGCATGCACACGAAAGCTCATACCAATAACAAACTTAGTTGGTCTCTAAGGTGCTACTGGAAGGAATTTTTTTACTTTACCTATGAACATCAACAATGTACCTATCCATTCATTCATTTAAAATTTTTTCTGGAGCTTTAGATGGCAAAAACCCAGCAATAACCCATCTAAAAATCCCTACAAGCTTATGATACAAAACCAGAGCCATAAAAATAACTTTGTAATAAAAAATGATAACAACAAAATAACCATCATATTACTTGGGTTCTCTGGTGACATCAGGAGTTTATATTTTTATTTTCCATCACATTTCAATCAAAAGTAGAACCCCAATAACCTCAGTGATGTTAATGAGGCTTCTCCATTAACCAGTTCAGCCTATAAGAAGATCTGTTTCTATGAGTGCGTTAGGAACATGTTGGAAGCCTAATGTGGTGTCAGGTTTTTAAAATCTCCAAGACAAGACACAGCTAGGGGTCTGGATTTGGCACAGGCAGATCAAATCCCTAAGGGCAAGGGGCAAAATATATTCTTGAAACTGGGGTGGCAGTCAGGCAGGTTTCAGCTCAATCAGGTAAGGAAGGCAAGATTAAGCCATGCAGTCTGCATGACTACAGAGCTGGACAAATGCTTCAGACTGAGGGCTCCACAATTGTACAGGCCAGAACTGGTTCCTCGTCTCACCTGTTTGGGCTAAAGGTGTGCCAGTTACACCACTTTTCTGGGACCATTTGTGTGGGATATTCAGGGAATCAAAGTCAGAGATGGGCAAAGTAGAGGGATTACCAAGTAGTGGTAAGTTTAAAAAGAAAGGAAAGGAAAAAGGAAAAGTAAGGAAAATATGCAGCTACCTCACAATTAGGGTTAAGACCCCCTCCCCGCAAATCAGTCTTCGATGGGATTTTTGTCCAGCTGCACAAAAGCCTCCCAATAGTTGCGCTGAATATTTTGGCTAAGCACTAGTTCTGGCTGGGCTAAGGAGCTGCCGTACCTTCTTTTTTTATTATATAGGTAGAGCTGCGTTGTGGGAAAGATGAAGCCAGTACCCCTTCCGTACATGGAAGCTGTTTTGGTGCTTTATGGCAGAAAGCACATGGGTTCTGCAGAATAAATCCCCATTTTGAATCCCTTGGCACCTTACAGTTGGTTCTTTGTCAGGAGGCCCCAGAATGCTCCATTTTGTCACACAGATGCAGTCATCTCTCAACCCTTTTGATTCTAGTATGATTTGGACAATCCCTGCGGGGCCACTGTTCCACTTATCATTTCTTTTTATATATATATATAAATTTTTATTAATTTTCCAACATAAATTAAAACACAATACAACTGACAGTACACAGACAAACAAACATATAAACACGTATAGTTTCATAACCTCTTTTTCTTAAACCTTATTTCAACGACTTCCCCATACCTCCCTTTTCTGCATCCCTATTTTAAACTTTTTCAGCAACCCCTAATTTCAAACACTTATAATTCACTTTCTTTAATCCTTTTTCTCTTACCCAATTATTTGTCACTGCAATTTTGTTTCACATTACCCATGACATTTTAGCACTCATTAATTTTACAACAGTTCTTAAGATAAACTTTAAATTTCTTCCAATCTTCTTCCACCGTCTCTTTTCCTTGGTTGCGGATTCTGCCAGTCATCTCAGCCAGTCCCATATAGTCTATCACCTTCGTCTGCCACTCTTCCAGTGTGGGTAGTTCTTGTGTCTTCCAATACTTTGCTAAAAGAACTCTTGCTGCTGTTGTAGCATACATAAAGAACGTCCTAGCTTTCCTTGACACCAATTGGCCCACCATGCCCAGGAGAAAGGCCTCTGGTTTCTTCACGAATGTGCATTTAAGCACCTTTTTCATTTCATTATAGATCATTTCCCAGAAGACCTTAATCCTTGGGCACGTCCACCAAAGGTGGTAAAAAGTACCTTCAGTTTCATTACATTTCCAGCATTTATTATTAGGCAAATGGTAGATTTTTGCAAGCTTGACTGGAGTCATGTACCACCTATAAATCATTTTCATAATATTCTCTCTTAAGGCATTACATGCCATAAACTTTATACCGGTGGTCCATAACTGTTCCCAGTCAGCAAACATGATGTCATGACCAATATCTTGTGCCCATTTGATCATAGCTGATTTAACCGTCTTGTCCTGTGTATTCCATTTCAACAACAAGTTGTACATTCTTGACAAATTCTTAGTATTGGGTTCTAACAATTCTATTTCTAATTTTGATCTCTCCACCTGGAAGCCAATTTTCCTGTCCTGTTTAAACACTTCATTTATCTGGTAATAATGAAGCCAGTCTCTTACTTTAGACTTCAATTTCTCATAACTCTGTAATTTCACTTTTCCCTCCTCCTGTTCTATGATTTCCCAATATTTTGGCCATTTAGATTCCATATTAAGTTTTTTCACTTCCTTAGCTTCCATTGGTGACAGCCACCTAGGGGTTTTATTTTCCAACAAATCTTTATACCGAATCCAAACATTATATAGTGCTTTCCTAACAATATGGTTTTTGAATCCTTGATGAATTTTAACCTTGTCTCCACTTATCATTTCTTACCAATCAAACATACTGTGCTAATATATCATCCTGCATAGTGTGGCACACATTTTACTTGAAAAGGAGTAAAATTGATGTTTGTGCGCAGTGAACTTGACAAGAAAAACCAGCTTACTTCATTGGTAGCCTGAAATGTTAACATCCAGGTTTCATAAACTGAAGGTGGAGTTCTGCTTAAAGAAATGAATAGCAATTATATTCTCAAAGAGAGAAAAAAACATATTATTTTGCTGCTTAAAATAAAATTTAAAAATTCAATCTCAACTTGAAAACCTAAGCTTCCATTTCGTATTCTACAGGCTTTCTAAAACGTGTTTGTAGTGTGGATATAAGTAATAATGTAAACACAGCGACTGATGGACCTAGTAGGGGAACATTTCCAGACAGTAATACTTCAACTGACGTCATACGGGAATGCCTCAAAGGGTAAATATTACTACAAAAATATACTAGTTCAGTTATAGCTCTTTCCAAAGGGGTTTGGGAACTGTAGTTTAGTATGAGCACTGAGAGCTTTTGCTGGAGATCTGTTGCAGTCATATTTGTACTTAATCGGGGTGGGGCAGGAGAGTGAAGTTACTCCATTACCATTCCCATGCTGCAAGACAGGACAGATTTACAATATTTTGTTGACTCCACCAATTATATGGAAAAAAAGAAAACAGTCCAATTGTTGATAGCAACATAGAAGGGGAAAAGCTTAGATCCCCATAAATCTTCACCCAAACAACAGATTCTAATTCTTTTCTAAAAAATATTGTTATTCCATTTTTCCAAATTACAAAAAATAGTTGGCGGGAACAGGAAAAATAAAACATGCAACAGAATCTAATTAACACATTCTGAGATTATTCTCCCATATTTTTACCATTCTGAAGAACAGATGATATTATCATAGCCAATACATATGTGCATCATTAAAAGTATATTCATTCAATCCTGCTGAATATCTGATAGAAGACATAATTTTTATTCCCACTTTTTATTTCCCAAGACCCATTCTACTCCCACAGTTACTACAACAGCCCCTATTTAAGGCCAGGCATGCCCAGGGACTGCCCTCTTTCCCCTTTCCAGCTGAGCGGTTTTCCCATCCCACCCACCCTTTAGGCTTAGCTAGCTATGACCTTGCTATGGACTCCGGTTGGTCGCCGCAAGGGGCCTGGTAGGAATTTTTCCAATTTGGCGCACTTCTAGCCTTTTGGTTTTTTCGCCTACCTCGTAGCAAACGTCACAACTTCCTCGGTATTGGTGGTTAGGCATTGGCAGGGGTTAATTGCTATGCAAATGAAGGGGGGAAGGAAGCGCCATCACCTTCCCCCAATGAAAAGGGTAGTCCGGTAGAGGACTCTGGGGGGCGTTGCCTTGTCCAAAACCTAGGGAGGTAAGGGCCCCCGGCACGCCCCCGAGCGGTGACACCCGTGGGATCCTAGTTGGCGTACTTCAACAGGACTCCCACGGCTTGTGGATAACCCTTCCCGGTCTCCATGCCGGGTAGTCGATAGGAGCCAATGCCTAAGGCCAATACCTTTCAATTCTGTAATCAATAAAGCTGTGGCCTTTTTATGCCCATTAACCTTAAATAATGTGTCCAGTGTCTTCATTTCACATGTATCTTAAGGACTGTCACATGGAAGATGGAACAAGATTGCTTTCTCCTGCTCTGGAGGATAGGACCCAAACCAATGGATTCAGGTATGCCATCTGGGGGAGGCTGGTCTCTGATATGGTAACCTGTATAAGTGAACAACGTTATTGTTTTTGTCAGTACAGAAATGGGAGTGTGAGTGGGCAGGAATGTGAATGGGCTTCTTCACCTGGGGGATGATGCCCTTTTCTCTCAGTCCAGCATAAAATAGCTATGAGCCATGTGAATTCAGAGAATCCATTGTCTTCATGCAAAGAGATATGGTATGTATAATCTTCTTCATGATGAAGTTCCTCTGTCCAGACATGAGTTAGAATTTCGTGAGTTAGAATCCCATTGCAGTTACCGTAGTTAGCTCTTAATTCCAACATGTACATGCCCTTTCACAGTCACCTAGGATTAATAGCATTACAATTTGGTTTTCACTGTCAGAAGAGATTATCATTTTGATGATTATCTGGCTTGGTTCCAACTGGTCAGAGTTGGTTGTGGTTGCAGAAACACAACCACAGGTTCAATTGTTTCTTAAAGGAGGTTCATTAGACGAAGGCGTGTTCATCGTGATTTCTGGTTCTGCTTTTGATCTATTTCTCTTTTTCCACCTTCAGGGTTCTGCAGTATCTTTTTGCAAGGATACACAAACACTCGAAGACGTACAAGCACATTACATTAGTAGCACAGGCTCATCAGATTAAAAATTAAGCAACCGCCACCGCTGCTACTGTCAGAGGCTGTGAAACACCTTTGAATTCCACCATTATTTCACTTGATGTCATCAGCACAGCAACGAGGTGAGTATGTGTATAGGAGACAAAACAAAAACTAATTTAGAACAAAACAAACCTGTTCTCGTGAGCTCAAATTTAATTCTCCATAGGCAGAATGACAGTGCAGTGCACTGCTGGCTCAGCTAATCAAAAGAAAAGTTGTCGCATCAATGGCTGAACTTCTGTGGTACTAAATCAAAGAATGAGAGACAGGAGCAATGAAGAAGGTTTGTCTGTGAATGCTCCCCCTCTCCCACCATACATTTATTTTATACTTTTTCTTATTCTCTATTCTTCTATCATACTTTTAAAAAATTGCTAAATCTATTGAATCCAACAGGACATGCTGGTTCACACGTGTAAACATTTTTTTAAAAAATGACACCTATGGTTGGAATAATTTAATTTAAAGCACTTTGTGAGGTCCAGCCAGAAAGCAGTTTAAAAATACTAGGGTTGTACACCGGCTCTCCTGAAATCCCTGATCCCAAACTGAATCAGACTGATTTGGGTACACCCGGGATTGGGCTGAAGGAAGTTAAGGCAGCCCCAGATTGGCCTGAGAGACCAAATCTTTGTTTGAAACTCTGTCCTGCTATGAAATGCCCAAAATCTTTCTGACGCAGCACGTGTAGAAGGTGTTGAGGCATTGTTCCTGACACTTGTAAGTTGCCATCAACTCACTTCCATAAAGCTATAAGTGCTACAAGGAGACATGAACATGCTACATTGAGATATGAAAGTTCTTTATTGACCATGCATGTGGAAATAAGAGGTGGGGAGCATGTGGCCCTCTAAATGTTGTCCCATCAGCCCCAGCCAGCATTGGTAATGGTACAGTACAGAGTGACGGGACTTGTGGTTGCAGAACTTCTGGATGGCTACAGCTTCTCCACCCCTGTTGTGGAGGGAGACATGCAGACATGGGAAACTACTGGTGGTAGTTTAAAATCAGAGTATCGGGACAACATTCTTTCTCTCTCTTCAGGTGTATCCAGCCAAAAGCAAAAGATGTCAAGACCCTTATTGTTAAAGAACTGTAGACAATGACAAGTGTTACTGCCAGCTTCTGTTGCTGAGATATATTTTCAGCCAACAAGACAGTCCACCTGTCTCTAATGATAATACACAGGGTAAGGATAGGATATTTCCTTGTTTGGATTCAGTGCCTGTGCTCAACAGAACAGGGATTTGAACCCTGGTCTCCCAAGGCCTGCACTACACCGGCTAGATTTAAACTAGGGCCCACTGCTTGTTCTCTTACCACTACATTGACTAAGCCTGCTGTGATGTTTTCTTGTCTTCTGGTCACACAGATCCTCTAATGGTCCTCAGTGCTTAAAATGTCCCTCATCATTCCATGACACCACAGCAGCTCAGCTAACAGCTGGTGGCAAATTATGCAGATTGGCAGCAGTTGGTTAGCCTGTGACTATATAAAGATTTGCCATGATGAAAAAAGGCAAAGGTAAAGGGACACCTGACAGTTAATTCCAGTCGTGAACGACTCTGGGGTTGTGGTGCTCATCTTGCTTTACAGGCCGAGGGAGCTGCCGTTTGTCCGCAGACAGTTTTTCCAGGTCATGTGACACAAAATGGTTGTTATGCGGAAGACTGGAATAAACAAGCATTGATTCTGTAGTGTAAGCCTCTAGATATACAGTGGTACCTCTGGTTACATACTTACAGTGGTACCTCAGGTTACATACGCTTCAGGTTACATATACTTCAGGTTACAGACTCCACTAACCCAGGAATAGTGCTTCAGGTTAAGAACTTTGCTTCAGGATAAGAACAGAAATCGTGCTCCGGCAGCGCAGCACTTTAGCACATTAGCTAAAGTAGTGTTTCAGGTTAAGAACAGATTCAGGTTAAGAACGGACCTCCAGAACGAATTAAGTACTTAACCCGAGGTACCACTGTAATTTGTTCCAGAGGTTTGTTCTTAACATGAAACTGTTCTTAACCTGAAGCACCACTTTAGCTAATGGGGCCTCCCACTGCTGCCACATGATTTCTGTTCTCATCCTGAAGAAAAGTTCTTAACCCGAGGTACTATTTCTGGGTTACGGAGTCTGTAACCTGAAGCGTATGTAACCTGAAGCGCCTGTAACCCGAGGTACCACTGTACAAGTTCTTCCTTACTATAGTTTGCTCAGCTCAGAGCACTGATATGTCCTGCAAAGTGGTCTTATCTTGCTCCTCGGGACATGTTCAACAGCTTGGAGTATGTCAGTGGCTACCTTGCCCACGAAAGATGAGTTTGACGTTCAACTTCTTGACAAAGGAATTGGAGGGGGGCAGTTAGAAAGAACAGAGAGCAGGAAGAAAGGACAGAGAACAGCGACAGATCATTCACAAATGAATTGCTTGGCCCCCCACCAGGTTCAACCAGCAACATGGCTAGCTCAGTCTTGTTAGCTTTGCAGAGGGCTGCATAAGTTGAAGCTTTGTCCCTCTTTAGCTCATATAGTGAAACAGCTCAGCACTCCCTCCTTTAAAAATCAAGGAGCCATGCAAATAAAGGGAAGCAAACTCACAAACAAAAGTCATCAGCAAATTACTTCTCTAAATACAGAAATCAGGTTCTGTATTTAAATAATTAAAATGAGGGGGGGCACATAAGTACATCATCAGAACTTGCTGCACTCCCTTAATTTAAAAATTAATAATTAAACAACAGAAACCCGGGTTACTTCAGTTATTTAAACAGCCTGGGTGAACAGAAAAGTCTTTATGTAGCACTAGGAAGACCACAGAGAAGATGCTAGGTGAGTCTCCCTGAGAAGGCTTATCTGTAATCCGAATGCCACTGTGAGGAAGGCTCTCTTCCTGGTGGTTGCCCACCTCACCTTAAATGGAGTGAGGGAGGTGGGACACAGCGAGGTTTTGTGTTTTTCTCTTGCCTCTCTTTTGGCCAAACAGGTTTTACAGGTACTGAAGCACCATTAAAGTCTTCAAACATCTGGGCACAGATGGTTGGCCACAACAAAACCCATATCCTAAATCACGTCACACTGACAAAATCTATCTGTGGCTCCAGTGAGTACTTTTTTAAAAAGCTAAAACAGTCAACAGAGCATCGGAGGATCAAGCACTGCAGGGAGTTGGACTAAATGTCCCTCATAGTCCCTTTCCAGCTCTATAATTCTATGGTTCTATGAATTCTAACTATACGGATAGTTAAAGCCATGGTTTTCCCAGTAGTGATGTATGGAAGTGAGAGCTGGACCATAAAGAAGGCCGATCACCAAAGAATTGATGGTTTTGAATTATGGTGCTGGAGGAGACTCTTGAGAGTCCCATGGACTGCAAGAAGATCAAACGTATCCATTCTTAAGGAAATCAGCCCTGAGTGCTCACTGGAAGGACAGATCCTGAAGCTGAGGCTCCGATACTTTGGCCACCTCATAAGAAGAGAAGACTCCCTGGAAAAGACCCTGATGTTGGGAAAGATGGAGGACACAAGAAGAAGGGGACAACGGAGAACGAGATGGTTGAACAGTGTTCTTGGAGCTACAAACATAAGTCTGACCAAACTGCGGGAGGCAGTGGAAGACAGAAGTCCCTGGCGTGCTCTGGTCCATGGGGTCACAAAGAGTGAAAAATGGCTTTGTCATGTATAAGATATTCACCTTCTCACCCCTTGCTTTTTCCTGTAAGACCTATTGCAGTCGTTAAGAGTCGTCAACAGGCTCATCACAGCTATCTGCCAATCACCCATTCCCACCACCCTTCTGAGTAATACCCCTCCCCACCTTCTCACTATATAGAAGGATCTGGCAACTTCTGTTTCAGTGTATCTGAAGAAGTGTGCATGCACACGAAAGCTCATACCAAGAACTAACTTAGTTGGTCTTTAAGGTGCTACTGGAAGGAAAAAAATATTTTTTTTTTGTTTTGTTTTGACTATGGCAGACCAACACGGCTACCTATCTGTAACTATGACTAAACGACTAAACAACAAATGAATTCTAGCCAAATGCGATGAGTTGGTGACCAACCAACAGTGTTTGAATACAAAACTGATTGAATGACCTCAGGTTTCACACCCATGGAGATAGTGTTCTCCAGTGGTTTTTTTTTCTGAGGGAACATGGGGGGGACCCCGAAACATGCATACCCCGAAACATTTTGTGAATCTAATTTTGGCCTTGTTGAGGGACAGTATTTTATTATGAGCAGGAAAATGAGAGTACCTCTAAATTTTATTTTATTTTAAAAGCACTGGTGTTCTCTCTTCCTTCCCTCAACCTTTCATTCACTCTGTCCTCCTGCCCTTAGAGGCCCCTCCTTTCCACTATACATTTTCCTAGTCCTTGGACAGCCATCCATTATTCTTTCTTCTCCATATTCCCTCATGGGTTCTTGGTTTGCCACAATGGTTCTTCACCGTTTCAAACAAAGAAGAAGAAAATAATTACCTTTCTGGATCAGATCAAGGCTAATTGAGGTTCCCTATTACCCCAGCTCCCCATGGCGGCCAACCAGATGTCTCTTGGAGCTTCTGAGCTCTTGCTGCTATTGTGGATTGCTCACTTTCTGCTCTACATTGAGTTCTTCTCAGTGGAGGTGATGGATCGGGGAACACACCTAAGAGCCAAGGAGATCTCAGCAAGAGGGCAGCAAAAGAGGAGCAGTGGAAGAGTTGGAAACAATTCTCTTTTTTTTTTTTTTTTTAAATATTTTTATTTTTCCATATAAACACGAATACAACAAACATAAACATACAAAAACAAAAACAAAACAAAAAACATGTATCATTTCATATCCTAATTTCATATCCTATCTTCCCCGACTTCCTCGTGCTTCCCCTTTCTGTATTCCAAATTCTTATCGATTGTTCAGCAAATCTTCCCTTATTTTAATTTAAATTTAGACTATTCTTCCTTATTTTCCTTGTCTTAACCATTGCTAATAGTAACCATTTACTTTCCAGTCCAACATCATTCTAACTTTCATTAACTTTATGATATTTCTTTAAATAGTCCTTGAATTTTTTCCATTCTTCTTGCGCTGCTTCTCTTCCCTGGTTTCGGATTCTGCTCGTCATTTCTGCCAAGCCCATATAGTCTATCACCTTCATCTGCCATTCTTCCAGTGTGGGTAGTTCTTGCGTCTTCCAGTACTTCGCAATGAGTATTCTAGCTGCTGTTGTAGCATACATAAAGAAAGTTATATCCGTCTTTAACACCCCTTGGCCGACAATACCCAAGAGAAAGGCCTCTGGTTTCTTGGGGAAAGTATATTTAAATACCTTTTTAAGTTCATTATAGATCATTTCCCAGAATGCCTTAATCTTCGGGCAGGTCCACCAAAGATGAAAAAATGTACCTTCAGTTTCTTTACATTTCCAACATTTGTTGTCAGGCACATGGTAAATCTTTGCAAGCTTGACTGGGGTTATGTACCACCTATATATCATTTTCATAATGTTTTCTCTTAAGGCATTACATGCCGTAAATTTTATCCCGGTGGTCCACAACTTTTCCCAATCAGCAAACAAAATATTATGACCAATGTCCTGAGCCCATTTAATCATGACCGATTTAACCATTTCATCTTGTGTATTCCATTTCAGCAGCAAATTGTACATTTTGGACAAATTCTTAGTACTGGGTTCTAACAGTTCTGTCTCCAATTTTGATTTTTCCACCTGGAAGCCAATTTTACTGTCCAGTTTAAACGCTTCGTTTATTTGATGGTAGTGGAACCAGTCTCTCACCTTCCCTTTTAATTTCTCAAAACTCTGCAATCTCAATTTGTCCCCTTCCTTTTCCAAAATTTCCCAGTATCTTGGCCACTTGGACTCCATATTTAACTTTTTAACTGCCTTAGCTTCCATTGGCGACAGCCACCTTGGAGTTTTATTTTCCAGCAAGTCTTTATATCTGTCCCAGACATTTAGTAGTGCTTTTCTGACAATATGATTTTTAAAACTTTTATGTGCTTTAACCTTGTCGTACCACAAATATGCATGCCACCCAAAAATGTTATTAAAACCTTCCAAATCCAAAATGTCTGTGTTTTCAAGAAGTAGCCATTCTTTCAGCCAGCAGAAAGCTGCCGCTTCATAGTAAAGTTTAAAGTCTGGCAGGGCAAACCCCCCTCTTTCCTTTGAATCCGTTAGTATCTTAAATTTAATTCTGGGCTTTTTGCCCTGCCAGACAAATTTAGATATGTCTTTTTGCCACCTCTTGAAACAATCCATTTTATCAATTATTTGCAATGCTTGGAACAAAAACAACATTCTTGGCAATACATTCATCTTTATAGCTGCAATACGGCCTAACAAGGAAAGCTTCAAGTTGGACCAAATCTCCAAATCTTTTTTCACTTCTCTCCAAGTTTTTTCATAATTATCTTTAAACAAATTCACATTTTTAGCTGTCATATTTATACCCAAATATTTCACTTTTTTAACCACAGTCAACCCTGTCTCATTCTGGAACCTTTCCTTTTCTATCTGTGTCAAATTTTTCTCCAAAACCTTTGTCTTAGACTTATTCAATTTAAATCCTGCCATTTGACCAAACTCTTGGATTATTTCCAAAACTCTTTTCGTGCTAGCTTCTGGCTCTTGCAATGTAAGTACTAAGTCATCTGCAAATGCTCTCAGTTTATATTGTTTAGCTCCGACCTGAATCCCTTTAACCAACTGGTCCCTCCTAATCATATTAAGCAAAACCTCTAGGACCGATATAAAAAGTAATGGGGAGATAGGGCACCCCTGACGTGTCCCTTTTTCAATCTTGAACTCTTCTGTAACCACATTATTTACAATTAGTTTAGCTTTCTGTTCAGAGTATATTGCACCTATACCATTTTCAAACCCTTGGCCTACCCCCATCCCCCGGAGGTTCTTCAACATAAAACTCCAAGAAATGTTGTCAAAGGCTTTCTCGGCATCCACAAATATCAAAACAGCTTTAGTGTTTATGTTCACTTCCAGCTTTTCCAAAATGTCAATTATATTCCTTACATTGTTCGACAAGTGCCTTTTTGGGAGAAAGCCCGCTTGGTCCCCGTGAATCTCCTCCATCAAAACTCTCTTCAGTCTTTTTGCCAAAATATCAGCAAAGATTTTGTAATCCACATTCAATAACGAGATGGGTCGGTAGTTTTTAAGTTGGGTCTTTTCAGTCTCTGTCTTTGGTATAAGTGTAATGTAGGCCTCTCTCCACGTATCGGGTGCCCTTTTCCCTTCCATAATCTCATTGCAGACTTCCTTCAAAGGTTGTATCAACCCTTCCTTCAAAACTTTGTAGTATTTGGAAGTCAGTCCATCCGGTCCAGGGGATTTGCCCAGCGTCATGCCTTGAATGGCATCTTCTATTTCTTGTGCTGATATCTCCTGGTTCAATATTATCTTACTTTCATGCGAAACCTTTTTCAGCCCATTTTCCTCGAGGAACTGTTGTATGTCCATTTCTTTTTGCGGCCCTTGTGTGTAAAGTTGTCTAAAGTAGTTCTGAAAACAATTCCTAATTTCCGCTGGGTTGCTTATGTTTTTTCCTTCCACTTCTATATTTGTTACCGTGTTGAGTTTTTGTCTCTTCTTTATTTGCCAAGCCAGTAACTTGCCACATTTATCAGCAGATTCAAAAGTCTTTTGTCTCATTTGTTTAATTCTCCACTCTAATTCTTGATTCATCAGTTCCATATATTGTGTTTGATGAAATTTGATTTCTCTTAGAATCTCTTGGGATTTTGGCTTCGATCTTAATTGTTTTTCCCCTTCTTTTATCTTTTCCAAAATTCTCTCCTTTTTCTCATTTTGCTTTCTCTTCTTTAAAGTATTTTGCTGAATCAAAAACCCTCTCATCACGGCTTTGCTTGCGTCCCATACTATTCTTTTTTCTACTTCAGACCTTAAGTTGATTTCAAAATAGTCTTTCAAGGTTTTTTGGGCCTTCTTACAGATCTCCTCGTCTCTAAATAAGGTGTCATTCATTCTCCATCTGAAGGAACCAGTTGTTGTTTGCCTCATCACCATCTTTACAGCATTATGGTCGGAGAAAGTTTTTGGGCAGATTTCTACTTTTTTTATATTCGGAGCCATACTGCTAGTCACCCAGATTTGGTCAATCCTTGTCCATGTCATTTTGGCTTCAGAAAAGAAGGTTCCCTCTCTTTCTAATGGGTGTTTTGTTCTCCAAATATCAATCAAGTCCATATTGTCAGTCATTTCAAAAAAAGTCTTTGGTAGTCTTCCATCTTTTGTTATTACCTGTCTTTGTGCCTTGTCCATATTTGTTGAAACCACTCCATTCATATCTCCCATCAAAATTAAGTTGTAATCCATATGGTCCATCAAAATTTCATGCAACTTCTTAAAAAATTCAGCTTTCCCTTCGTTTGGTGCATAGATTCCCACTATCAAATACTTCTCTCCTTGAGATTGAATTTCAATTGCCAAATATCTTCCTTGATCATCTTTAAAAATTTGTTTCGGTTGCAATTTTTCTTTTGCATAGATCACCACTCCTCTCTTTTTTACTCTGTCTGAAGATATAAATTCCTGTCCCAGTCTTTTATTTATTAATAATTTTCTGTGTGCTCTTGTCACGTGGGTCTCTTGTAGGCAAATCAAGTCCAATTGGTCTTTCTTTAAGGCATGAAATATATTTTTTCTCTTCCTGGGAATATTTAAGCCATTACAATTCCAGGTTAGAAGTTGCAGAGCCATGATGGGATTATTTACTCCTTCCTCCTACAGCTCCCTGTTTTTGTTCCTCGTCTGTCGGTGGTACCGTGTTCGTGTCCAGTGATGGATGCCCTTGTCCTGGAAATGTCTCTTTCTGTAGGTCTTCTTCGTGTTCTCCCAAGAACTTGTCTTTATCACTTACAGTCTTTATTCTTCTCTTCTTTCCCTTATATTTAAAAGACAAGCCTTGGGGAAATTCCCACCTGAATGGTATGTAGTTCTTCTTCAGCAGTGTCACCAGGTCTTTATAATGTCCTCTTGCGTCCAAGATACTCTTAGGGATGTCTTTAAAGATCTCAATAAAAAAGTCTTCAATTCGAAGGGCTGTTTGGTAGTGCAGGTTCAATATTTTATCTCGCTCCTCCTTTGATCTTAAGGTAATAAGACAATCTCTGGGTCGATTTCTCTTCTGTCTTATTCCCAATCTAAATGCACTTTCTATCTTAAAATCTTCTTTCTTCAGCTCCTGCTTCCAAAAGTCAGAAAATTCTTTTGTCAAATCATCCACCAAGTTCTCTCCTTCCTTTTCCGGCACAAGTCTGATCCTCAGGTTCCTCTCCTTGCGTTGCATATCCTGCATAGAGAGTGCCAGTTCATATTCATCCAATTTCTTGTAAACTGGTGGAAATTTTTCCTCCGCAGCAGTTGCAATTTCCTTAGCTTCCTCGGCTATCTTTCGTGTTGTAGATGAATCTTCCAATAATTTCCCAATTGCTTCTGCATTTGAGTTCACTTTATTCCCTAGGTCAGTTATACTTTTAGTATTTAGGTCAATTTTCCCAGAGATTTCTTCAATTTTTTTATTTGTTTCAGCAACTTGTACTTTAGTTTCAGCAACTTGCAATTTAGTCTCCGCACCTTGCTTTTTTAGTTCCTCCAAAGAGTCATTTATCTTCTCCAATACCTTGGCAAATGATTCTTCTGTAGACATTGCTTTCGCTTTTGGCTTTGCAGCCACTATAGTTCCAGAGGCTCCTGTTACAGAAGCCCTTCTTTGCATGTAAGTGTCAATTTTGTATTGTCTGCCAGATCTCAAGGTTGTTTCTTGTAACTCCCCTTTCTCTTTACCATCTGCCATAACAAAGTCTTTTAGTCAAGGTCATTCCCAGACTTTGAAACTCACAAACAAAGTTCTCAAATTTTAAACTCCACTTGTTGCTGAAACAATTTGTAGGTCCTCTAGGGGGCGTAGAGTCAGTTCTATACTTCTCAAAGTAATCCCACACTCTTCAAAAAAGAAGGAATAAAAGTTTCCTAGTCCCTTTCAATTTTTCTTTCCTTTTTCAAGGGGATCCCAGTCAATAGTGTCCTGTAAGTAACTTTGTAATGCCACAGAAACAGTGTTTCAAATTGGAAGTAACCAAAGTCAATTTGAGATATTTTTTAGCTTCTTATGGCAACAGTCCTTAGCCGGTTCCTTTTCTCCGGCAGTCCGATCCCAGGTTAAAGAGCAGCGATACTTAATCCAATTCTTTTAAATTGGCAGGGAAACACTTTTAAAATCTTCTTCCCCCTCCTCCTGCCTTCGGGGGGGGGAGTTCTTTGCTTTGGTGGTGGATTTCTTAAATCCCGCAAATTTCCTCTCAAGCAGTTACAGCTAGAGTGCCTTTCGCTTTGATCTTGCTACAGAACGGAAAGCAGACTTCCTTTTTAGTGCTTGTCCGTCTCGGTGCCCAATTTCTTTACTTTTAGTGTCCAGTTATATTTTAGCGGTCAATCCTACTCACGGATAGTTGTTCTTTTAATCCAATTTCCCGGGAAGAAGTCAGCGCTCTCCGCTAATGGCGACGCGGCTTCGCTTCGCAGGCTGGGTGAAGACGACTCTCAGCACCGCTCCAAGACCCCTCCGCTCCTCCGGAGCCTTTAAAATGGCTATTTCGCAGCGTCGGGGGGGCGCAAAGGTGCCCGCCGAGTCTCCAGTTCACAGGCAACGCGCCTGTGATTTTTAAGGGTCCCCGCTTCGCCGTAGCTGACAGGACCCGAACCCACGAAGCAGATCTCTCCCGGAGCTCCGGTTGAGATCCGCCATTAAGCGCCGGCGCTGACCGGAAGTCGAGTTGGAAACAATTCTCAAGCTTTCTTAAACTTGTTTGGTTCTACAGCATATGTGACTGGATGGGCAAATATCTGTCTAGACAGCAGATTAGAGTTTAATTAGGTTTCTGCTCATTTCTACAACACAGGCAGAAGACTCTATTTAGAGGCTTTTGCCATCTACAATGCAGGCTTATTTGTGTCTTGTTCATTTACAGAATATGCTTCTTTTCTATTTTATGTTTATCTTTTCATTCAGTTACCTTCCACTTATTTTTTTATAAGCTACCCAGAGAAATTTGTGTTGCAGGTGTTGCATGAATATAAATAAAAAACAACAACGATGAGTGTTTGTAAGGGTCTGGGAACCAAGACTTATAAGGAATAGTTGAGGGAGTTGGGTATATTTAGCCCAGAACAGAAAAGACTGAGAGGATATACAACAGCCACCTTCAAATATCCAAAGGGAAGATGGAGCAAGCTTGTATTCTCCCGCCCCAGAGGGTAGGACCCAAAGCAATGGCTTCAAGTTATAAGAAAGGAGGTTCCCACTAAACATACCCAACTCCTATTTGGGGACTTCCCTGGCTTTTTTCTGGCCCATGTAGGACCAGTCTGGATTGTTAGCATTGGTGAAGACTTGACATTTTCATCCCCCCAAAAGTTTTTGATTTAAGTTTCCACTGAAATGAGGCTGCATTTTAATGCATTGTTTTAATGTTGTATTTTAATCTTGTTATTTAAGTTGTATTTCAAGCAATTGTTTTTATATTTGGTGTTAGCCGCCCTGAGCCCGGTCTTGGCTGGGGAGGGCGGGGTATAAATACAATTTTTATTATTATTATTATTATTATTATTATTATTATTATTATTATTAGACATCAGGAAGAACATTCTGGTGGTAAGAGCTGTTTGACAGTGGAATGGACTTGCTTGGAAGGTGGAGGACTCTCCTTCCTTGGAGGTTTTTAAGCAGAGGTTGGATGTCCATCTGCCTTAGTTGAGATGGTTGAACTAGGAAACCCTCAGGGTCCCTTCCAACTCTACAATTCCATAGGAAATATGAGCATAAGAAGAACCTGCTGGATCAGGCCAATGGCCTATGTAGTCCAGCATCCTGCTCTCACAGTGGCCAACCAGATGCCTGTGCAGGATCTGAGCACAAGATCCCTCTCCCCTCCTATGGTCTCCAGCGATTGGTATTTGGAACCATTGCTGTCTCCAGCTGTGGAGGCAGAACACAGCCAGCATGAAAATGCCTCTTACGAAGCCCTACCAATCCTTTACCACTTTTGGAATGGTCTTTTGGACTCCCAGCTGCCTGCGCAAAGAATCAAACGCATATTTGGAGCAATGTGAAAGCTGGATGCCAAAGAGCACCATGTGGCATGGCTGGCATGCATGCCTAGCAATGTATTTCAGTACCTGTGTGACCGGGGAGCACTAGTCAGCTTCTAGAAGGTGGACGAAATGTTAAAAAGTGGCCTTGTGAGACCTGCAAGTTGTCAAGAGCTGTAAAATGTAGATGCCAACAGCGATGAACTGATACAGACCTGCAAGGTCAGCTACATCTTGCTATTTTCAAATAGGGGGAAGAAAAAGAATTGACTGATGTCAAGACTGGTTAAGGTTAAGCTCTGAGAGGAGACTCTCTTCTTTTAAGTTAGCCATGTCCAACATTTGTCATTAATATGTCTGGCAACCTGATCCCATGGATCATCTTTTGCAGCAATGAAGTGCGCCGCTGAAGTGGCAGCACGAGCCTATTCAAAGATCGCTGAATCGTGGGTGGGCAGTGGCGCTAGTCCAGGGACACCAATTTTGCCTTTGTTTTGATGCTGTGAGCAGAGTGACAAATGGTTGGGAGTGCAATAGGATAGCTTGAGCACAGCAGCCCTTGAAATTGACCTGCTCAACTACTTATTGTGTATGTCTGAGGATGGAACCCCAAATACATTTATTCTGCAACTGATTTGAAACAACTTTTTGTGATCGTGCTTAGGAGTGCCCTCTCTTTGGAACGATATTTGGTAGCCCTTTGTGAAAACGTTAATTTGCGCATTTGCAGTGCCCTCAGCAACATGGTTATATGTACCCAAATCTGCGTAGCTTCATGACAGATTGGGTATCCCTTTGTTCTGCTGTTTCTGTGTGTTGCCTCTACCAGCATCAGAAGTGGCCAGCCTGATACCTTCAGGAAGTCCACAAGCAGGGCATGAAGGCAAAAGATACCAGCCACAGCTTAGCAAGGGTATTCAGAAGCACACTGCCTCGATCATTTATAATTTCTTTGTTGCATTGATATCCTACCTTTTCTCCAAGAAACTCAAGGTGGTGTACATTTGTTCTCCCCTTCCTCATTTAATTCCCAAAACAACCCTCTGAGGTAGGTTAGGCAGAGTAGCAGTGAGTGACCCAAGGTCAAAGCTTCATGGCTACATTGGGATTTGAACCCTGGTCTCCCGGGTTCTAGTCTGGCACTCTAACCAGTGCACTGCACTGGCTCTAGACGTGGATATTCCATGACATTATCTTTGTTGTCAGCTATTGAGAGGCATCTTGGGAGAAAAGCAATGACAAACCTAGACAGCATCTTAAAAAGCAGAGACATCACCTTGCCAACAAAGGTCCGTATAGTTAAAGCTATGGTTTTCCCAGTAGTGATGTAAGGAAGTGAGAGCTGGACCATAAAGAAGGCTGATCGCTGAAGAATTGATGCTTTTGAATTACGGTGCTGGAGGAGACTCTTGAGAGTCCCATGGACTGCAATAAGATCAAACCGATCCATTCTTAAGGAAATCAGCCCTGAGTGCTCACTGGAAGGACAGATCGTGAAGCTGAGGCTCCAATACTTTGGCCACCTCATGAGAAGAGAAGATTCCCTGGAAAAGACCCTGATGTTGGGAAAGATTGAGGGCACAAGGAGAAGGGGACGACGGAGGACGAGATGGTTGGACAGTGTTCTTGAAGCTACTAACATGAGTTTGACCAAGCTGCGGGAGGCAGTGGAAGACGGGAGTGCCTGGCGTGCTCTGGTCCATGGGGTCACGAAGAGTCGGACACGACTAAACAACAACAACATTGAGAGGCATGTACAGTGGTACCTCGTTTTACAAACTTAATCCATTCTGGAAGTCCGTTCTTAAACCAAAACTGTTCTTAAACTGAGGTGTGCTTTCCCTAATGAGGCCTCCTGCTGCCACTACCCTTCCACCATTCAGATTCCATTCTTAGACAGAGGTAAAGTTCTTAAACCATGACCCTATTTCCGGTTTTGTGGAGTTTGTAAACCAAATCGTCCTTAAACCAGACTGTTCTTAGACCGAGGTACCACTGTACTCAGTCAACAGGTCTATCCTAAGCCAGTGGTCATCACATCTCAAGGTGGTTAATTGGATATGTTAAAATGCAGTTTGTGACACACTGGTTGGTCCTGGCTACTGCCAATAAATTCCAATGGGTGACCCTGAGTTCTAGTAAGTTTTCCTGTACACACTCACTGATATGTTTGGGAGTTATACAACTAAACACAGCAGATAATTTTGGAAACAGGTATTCGGAGCATGAAAGAATTTATTATTTGAGGTGTGGCCCCCTAATATTTTGCTTCACAGGCTTTGGAACATTTGTTTATACGCATGCACCTAGTTTGAAATACAAAGCAAGTAATTAATGGGGAAAACCCTTTAATTATGTGTTGGGGAGCTGAAAATTTGGTATACAGAAGCTTTCAGTGTACGTTTGATGACTGTGAACAGATATGTTAAAACATGCTGCAATCTTCTTTTTAAGAAAGCAAAATGCCTTCGAAACTAGAAGGGTAATCTGTCCTTTGTGTAGTTTTGTGTTCGGTTATTTTTAATTCCCCCAAGAATGAGTCTTATTCATAATTACAGTTCATCCATAATTCTTCACTTGTGTGGAAAAAGCCAAATGCTTAATCCTAAAAGAAGAAAAATGGCAGACAAGGCTTTAGCTACCTGTCTACCTTATTTTGCCTGTTCAAAGTTGACTGCATTATGATCCTACTCAGAGTAGTTTGATTTTTTTTCATCTCCTGCACACAATTCAAGATGCGCATTTTCACCCATACTTAAGGGTAGGACCAGCCTTAGATATTTTGGTGCCTGAAGCAGAAAATCCCTGCTGGTTTGTGAGCCTGCCAGTGACCCAGGACATTCTCGCAGATGATTGCATGGAGCCTTCTGACTGTCTGAACCGGGTCTAGTGCCAACTATAAATCTTATTGAAAACTCTTAGCCAGGTGTTGCTCTCACAGAGAAAGCCAAAATAAACCATTTTGCCTCTGTTGAGTGAAATATATTAGCTCTCCCTGGATTTATTAGCAGTCAAGTTCGGCCAGTTTTAAAAGTTTAAAATTTACACCTGTTGAACATACTTATGCTAATGCATCATATAATCCCATAAGTGCCCCCAAAGCCAGCAAAACAGGCATTAAGAATGTCAGGGCTACCAAAGGCACTGAAAGAATAGCCCTGTTGGATCAGGCCAAAGGTCCACTGTTCTCACAGTGGCCAATTAGATGCCTATGACCCTGTTGAAGTTTGGGGAGTGCATTTTTAGAATGATGTTAGCATGGGGTCCCTAAAATTGTCTCTGATTCTCCAGGGTTCTGCTCCCTCCTCAAGATCTCTAGAAGTTACATCACCTCCCTTCTCCACCCCAGCCTTCTCTCTCGGTATGTACCATGGATGTAGTTTGTCTTTACCTGCATGCACATGACTAGTAATGCATGGCCAAGTATTTCACACACTGCAGGTGCCAAGGTATATATTGAACTCCCCCTATATTTTGATTAAACTACTGTTCTTCTCAGTTGTGAGTCTTTGGAACTCCTTGTCCCTGGGATTCATCACCCGCTTCATTTAGATGGCTGCTAAATACATATATATTTTTTCTAGATTTTAATGTAGTTGATGCTGTTCTTTTCCTGCTGAATGGGGAATAAATATTAAGCCAGCCCATTTGTCTATCTCACTCAGTATTGTTCACTGTCATGGACTAGCTGGATGCAGAGAAGTGGTGGGAGGCACTAGTTGGAGAACTCCCAAGGAAACCTGCAGGAGAAGAAGGCTCAGAGCCAGGGGGTTGGTGGTGGGACAATGGTGAGTGGTCAGAGGGAGAAGGAGCAGGCTGGGAGGAGGAGGTGTCAGAAGCTGAAGAGCTAGCAGGGTTTAGTGAGCAAGAAGAAGCTGTCAGAGGGCAGTGCAGACTCAGAGGCAAGAGAGGAGGGGGACCAGGAGACAACGATGAAGCAGGCTGCTGAAGAATCCAGGGAGTCTCCCCCTCCTGCTATGAGCAGCTCCCTCCCCACTGGTCTCCCAGAACATGCAGAGAAATGAAGAGGGTGGAGCAAAGAGAGACAAGACAACAGAGCCTTACGCTGCTGGGGAATGACCATGGGGAGGAGCCTTAGAGAGTGGTGGAAAGGTGAGGACCTTCAGTCTCCACAGTTGCCTCATTCGGGCAAGCCCTTCCTTCTACTGGGAAGGACTGCTGTGATCACTAGGACTGAGCTGTTTTGGTGCTTTGAATAAACCGCCAAGTTCACTGACATCAGGTGCTGTATTGTTTTATTGCTGACCAACGCCTGACTCCAGCTCCTGAAAGAAACACATATTAGCAGCCTCTCTCCAGGGATCCAGACAGAAGCTTCTCCTAGTCCTATCTGGAGATGCCAGGGATTGAATTTAGGACATCCTGCATGCAACGCAGATGCACCATCACTCAGCTGTGATCTTTCCCCTTACCTGTAAGACAGCTTCAATATTTTATTATTTAGCTTTCTGCTTTGCAGTGTTTTTGTGTTTACTGTTTTACAATGCTGTTAACCACCTTCAGAGTCTTAGACTGACATATGGGATGCATTGTATACAACTGGTGTCTGTCGACTGCTGGAATGCTTTCTGATCGTGTGGATCCTTCCACTGGCAGAGTAGCGATCAGGTTGATGTTTGATGATGCCTCGTCCTTGCAGCCCCCTTCCCAGTACTTATCACACAGTTCCAAAGAAGATTGGGGAAGCAGGGGCTTACAGGGGAAGGAGGAATTGTGGAAGATTGCCTCAATCTCCTTTCTGTTTATGAAGTCTCTGCTGGGTCAGTCTTCTGTCAATGGAGGGACACCATTTGGATATGACCCAATAAATATAAAACAATTATAATAGTATACCTTTAACTCAAGGAGGGACGCGGGTGGCGGTGTGGGTTAAACCACTGAGCCTAGGACATGCCGATCAGAAGGTCAGCAGTTCGAATCCCCGCGATGGGGTGAGCTCCCGTTGCTCGGTCCTTGCTCCTGCCAACCTAGCAGTTTGAAAGCATGTCAAAGTGCAAGTAGATAAATAGGTACCACTCCGGCAGGAAGGTAAATGGCGTTTCCATGCACTGCTCTGGTTCGCCAGAAGCGGCTTAGTCATGCTGGCCACATGACCCGGAAGCTGTACGCCAGCTCCCTCGGCCAATAAAGCGAGATGAGCGCCGCAACCCCAGAGTCGGCCACGACTGGACCTAATGGTCAGAGATCCATTTACCTTTAACTCAAGGAGTAGACCTATTCAGGATTGCCCATTTATAGGCTTGCACTATTTACGTGTACAGGATTGCTGCATTTTTTTTGTCAACCACTTAGAGGCATTTTTCTTTTCAATCAAGTGGTATATAAATTTTGTTAAAGAAATAAAAATGAATAAAATTTCACCATCATACCAGGAAAAATGATGTGGAATCCCCTTTATTTCCACTTCTTATTTTGATGGGTGCTTCTTTATGGATTTGTGAAAATTACGATTTGTTCTTCAGACATAGGAAAAAATTCTTCGGACATGGGAAAAATTCCTCCCGCAGCTAAATATCAGAATCACATAAAGAACCTTTACTTACCCTACTCAGACTCCTCTCTCATAAGAAAAGCTGCCCTTTTATCACTTACCATTCCGATTAGTGAAAGTTGCAAATGCTTAGACTGGGTCTCACAGGCTGGAGAAATATAAGCATTGATTTAGCTTGCCATCCCTTGAGGGGAAGAAATAAACTGTAGGGCTAGAAATGAAACAGAAGATGCAGAGATGCTCAGCTTTCAATTTGCCCATGATCTTGCTGTGAGGGGGTACACAATTTTCTGAATCATAAAAACACACCCATGATAAAGGAATCTGACAACAACAACATTCTGTCAACATTTTCGAATGCTAACTAGTTGTTCACTTGCTACCACTGAGCCAAACTGTTCTACGTGCTTCTGATTTAATTTGCTGAATTATCTGTGCAATTGCTTATCCGTTTGTTTTAATTAAGGTAACTGAAAATATTTAACTAAGCTAGAGACTTACTTGAAATGGAGTAATAGAAAATTAGTTTCAGAAACCACCAGCAGCAACAAAGCAAGAAACAGGAGCAGAAAGAATTAAGGATACCCAATCATCTTCCAAATTAATCTAGCTAGCTCTTCAGATGAATTGATTTCTGTTCCGTTATTTACTCCAATTTTGATCTTTCACATTGCTTGACCTCAGTGATCATTGAGTAGAATGAGCAGTTTAAAGGAATCTAGCTCTTTAAGGTTTGTGCTCTTAATGAAAAAAGGAAAATGAATCATTGAAACAGATCCTTGTTACTTATTATTTTAAGATGTTTACAATCTCATATTGGAATTAAGTCATTCCCTGGGCTTGGAAAAGGGAAGTCAGGTATTTGCCCCTGGAAAACGAGTCATAGATTGGGAAATGATACAGCTTATTTTATGATCAGCATATTTTGAATAGGAGTCAAGAAGGACACTCTAAGGGAGTATTCATGTGAATTTGCCCACCTTGGTTGTGCTATGAAGCAAGTACCATTTGTGTGGACAGGTGGAGTCCCCCCAACCCCAGGCGACCCCGGAGTGGAATAATGGCTCAAGACAACGTGCTATGGGAGACCTTGGTGCAGGCATTGGGCGTTTATCCTTCCCAGTCCCCAGCTGGGGATCTGGGAGACATCAGGGTTATCCAGAATGTGTGGGGATTGGGCTGGCTCTGAAGAGCATATGTTCAAGCAGAGAGCCTGCCCCCCATTTCACCACTGTTGGTGGGAAAAGCAATGACAACTTCTTGGCGTATGGCCAATGCCTCCCCTCAAGACCCCTTTAATGGGGAACCCTGAGATCACTGCCACAAGAGGGGCATGAGTCACCCCCTTTAGGAAGATAGACTAAAGGATTCCGCCCAAGGCCTGAAACTGCCAACGTTGTGACGCTTTGCTATGGGGAAGGCAAAACCTGCCAATGCAGGAAAATTCCTTTCCGGCCCTTCAACAGTGACCCTTACGTAGCAGCACCTGCGTACCTGTGGAAATGAAGTTAACCTGCAAAAGACGACTTAACTGAGGGAGGGCAGGGTGGGAGAAGCTCTGGAGCCAACTGACGCTTCGCAGGTAAGATTCACCTTCTGTTGTGTGGGCAGGGTGGTCCCTCCCCTTACCTGGCCGATCCCCTGGCAACGCCTCCCCAGGCGGGATTGGGCGATTGGCTGAGGTAGGCGGAGACCTCCTGGTATCCAGCCTGGGGAGGATGAAGCCAGCCCAAACTAGTAGGATCCGGGGGACTGCGCACGACCACGCAAAAGGCACTGCCCATTGGATGTGAGGAGCGGTCATTTCTGCAGATGTTCTCCAGCACAGAATGAGGTTCTGCACATGTGCAGACAGCCCTTAGCAGACCAGCTGCTCAAAGCCAGCTGCTGCCTTTGGGGTTCATGCATGTGCAGACATTTTTTCATGTCCTGAAAAAAGCACTAACACTTGTTTCTGCATTTCTTTCTTTTTCTCTTTCTCTTTCTCCATGCTGTCCCCCACTCCTCAGATCTTGCAACCAAGCAAAAGCATGCACACTCAATATAAGTTTAAATGGCAGATGTTATTCAGTATCAGACTTATGTTTTACCTACTGATCTTTATTTTTTACTCCTGTGTGAGGCCAAAGTTTGATACCCTCTTTCCAAAGCCAGATAAGAGGTGCTGAGCTTTGGGAAGAAATTGTGAGGGCTCTGGCAGGGTCCTAGAGCCCTCCAACTTCCTTCCCAAACCTTGACAAGCGCTTGCCCAACCTTGGGGGGGGGGGGACTCTAGTGCCCTGTCAGAGCCCTCACACCTCCTTCCCGAAGTTGGTTTCGGTTTCTCTTAATTTCTCTTTTTTTCCAAGCTAAAGTTCAGTTCTCCAGATTTATCATTTTACTTATTTTTTTTATAAAATAAACTATTATGAAGATTTGCTAGCAATTTAATCCCCATTTCTCCCAATATTTGCATTTTTGTATGCAATTTTGGCAAATATACATATTTTTGCAAGCATTTCCCCTTGTTTTGTATGTTCATGAGTGCATTTATGCACTTTCCACATGTTGTGCACACTTGAGACATAAGATTCGACTGGAGAGCTGCAAAATTTAGAGAAGTATGGATTTTGAAGGATGGTTGTGTTTTAGTCCATGTATTGTTTTGGAAGTTTCTCCTCCACCCCCATCTGGAGCAACACTTTGGGGGGAGTATGGCAGAAAATTAAAATGATCTCTCTAAAGTGCTCAAGGATGCCACATGCTGGCTTTCTGAATTGGATAATCTTGATTCTGTCATGAACTCAGGATCTGAGTTGGGTCAGTATCTCCTGGACTCAGTGCTCCTCTTTGCCCATAATATGGAGTTAGTAACGGTGGCCTACCTTACAGAATTGTTGCACAGATTTGAAAGAACATTTATGTGAAGCACTTTGAACATTCTAAAGCTCAACAGTTGCTATGACTACATATCTATATATCTGCCAATCTATATCTTGCCTATCTATCTAGAGAAAATTGGCTGGAACGAGGAGGCGATGGAGACTTTGCATCACCAAGTGACCGCCTAGCTTTGCGGGTGTCTGATGCTTAACTGTACGAGTATTATATAGATATAAGCCCTGTGACTGGTTTCGTGTGTGTGTGGCATGGAAGAGGGCGGATAGTAGTTACAAATTACCATTACGGCACCGCGATGCAGCGGCTTAACTCAATTTAGCAACCAAGTCAATGTTTTGCCAACAAGCTGCCATCAGGACACTGTGCCTTATTAAAATCCCAGCCGCGCTCGGGTACTGACTTTGAGAGGTTGGTGGGGGCTGCAGCGGAGAGAGAGGATTGGGGAGGGGGAGAAAGGTTAAACTGCATATCAAGTACTGAAGGGAGCTGAAAGGATGTGGAGCCCAATTAAACCTTCAGCGCAGCTCTCGCTCATAAACACTTGCTCCTTTTATTCCCCCCGGATCACATTTCCGAGGCATTTCGAGAGGGAACCCAGCAAGAACCTTTTCATGAAAGCTCTGTTATTGAGCCTCAGGTCCAGCCCAGTTCTTCTGGGTGAGTGCCTTCTTACTCCCTCTCTATTAATCATCCTCTGGCCTTGCAACACCTGGGACTGACTTCCACCCCCACTGTTGCTATATCGACGCTATTCCCTGTTGATTTCCTCATTTTCTCAGCCCAGGCTAGAATGACCTCTTTAAAATTCTTTATAAACGTCAGTAATTGCTGCATCAAACTTCAATTCATTACTTTCCCGGGCCTCATGTATTTTGATGATATGAAAGTTGACCACATTTACATGCAAATTGAAGTTTTTTTATATTAATAAGAGCCAGTAAAAGGAGAAGGCTGCATGGGTAATACTCCATTATGACTTTTAAATACATTTGCCCGTGTTTCGCCGCTCGGCATTAGCGTGGTCCGGCCACGAGGAAATCATGTCGGCCTGATTGCAATTTTGTTTTCCAATTGAAAGTACAATTTCATCAGGTTCCCCTGTCATTTCTAATAACGGCTTAAGTTTGTTTGCTAAATTGAAGAATTTCTCCCAGTCGCTGGTTGGGCAAGAAAACAGGTGAGCACCGGCAGCTGTTCTCCTATGAAGTGCATCATTATGAACTACCACCAGAGCCAATCCCACAAGGGTTTGCAGGATAAAAGGAGCAAAATGACTGATGGCCCGGCGCAACGGAGATTCGTTCTTTTTAAACATGTTAACTTTTAATAGAAAACTTTCGCCGGCCCAACAGGGTTTTTATTTATTTATTAATGCAGTGTTTATAACTCTTTGTGTCAGAGCAAAAAACCAACAAAACCATACAGAACCGTATGAAGAGGAAGGCAAAATCTGCAAGGGTGCAGAAAATCTGGAATGGATATGTACACACTTATATGAACACTTAGGGACACGGGTGGTGCTGTGGGTTAAACCACAGAGCCTAGGACATGCCGATCAGAAGGTCGGCGGTTCAAATCCCTGTGACGGGGTGAACTCCTGTTGTTCGGTCCCTGCTCCTGCCAACTTAGCAGTTTGAAAGCATGTCAAAGTGCAAGTAGATAAATAGGTACCGCTCCAGCGGGAAGGTAAACGGCATTTCCGTGTGCTGCTCTGGTTCGCCAGAAGCTGCTTAGTCATTCTGGCCACATGACCCGGAAGCTGTATGTCGGCTCCCTCGGCCAGTAAAGCGAGATGAGTGCCGCAACCCCAGAGTCGGCCACGACTGGACCTAATGGTCAGGGGTCCCTTTACCTTATATGAACACTTGCTCATGAGGTGGATGGGCTCCTGCTTTCATTTTCTCTGGCCGCAGCCCCCACGGCCACCACATTATATATAATTCCAGGCCATCTCCCCAGCCTTCTGAAGCAGCTTTTTAGGGGATATAATGGAAGCTAGTAATAGGATAGTGACGCGGGTGTTGTTGTGGTCTAAACCACAGAGCCTAGGGCTTGCTGATCAGAAGGTTGGTGCTGCTCTGGTTCGCCAGAAGCGGCTTAGTCATGCTGGCCACATGACCCGGAAGCTGTATGCTGGCTCCCTCAGCCAGTAAAGCGAGATGAGCGCCGCAACCCCAGAGCTGTCCACGACTCGACCTAACGGTTAGGGGTCCCTTTGCCTCTACCTTTAGTGACAGGATGCCCTGTTCACACAGAAACACAGGCCATCTTAATGATCGTTCTGTACTGTTTTGAACCATGTTTCACAGTTGCACACTGCCCCTGATAACAGTGCTGGATTTACATATACAGTAGGCTAAACAAGCTTTAGCTTAGGGCCCCATTCTCTTGGGGGCCCTCAAAAAAATGTAAAGGAAAAAAACTGGATGTACATTTCCAAAATATAAGATAAAAAACAAATAAAATAAAGCCTACATACAGTAAGTGTTTTGTGTTGTGTATGGACCTATTAGGTCCATCCATTACCATATAGCATATATTCAACACAAAAACAGTGACAATTTGTTGTTGACGAAGGACAGAAGGACATATAAAGGGCCCCATTACCTCCAGTAGCTTAGGGCCTCATCATACCTAAATCTGGCACTGTCTGATACATAGAAATGGCGGAACAGAAATATTTTGCAACTGACTAACTAAATGAGCTCCTTTATACTTATGCTTCATCCACCTCAGTATTGTCTACACTATGGATGGAAGAATTTGTTGGGTCCAGTTCTCTCAGTTTATTTTCATTTTTCCAATCTTAAATCTTTCCAGTCTCATCATTTCTGCAACAATTTGTGAATATTCTCACAAGCACGTTCATTTTCAATGCACACTTTCTCCCAAGGCATGTCTGCTTGTGAATATTGCATTGAAAAAATTGGACAATTGTGAATTTCAAAGGATGAACACACACACACATCCTGCATTAAAATAGCCCCTCAAATAAAAAGTACATTAGAGATAGAGACAGGGAATAAAACACAACCCTCCCCCCTCAATCTACCCACGCAATTTAATAAATAAATGAAATAGTCTTGGCCTGTAGTGTGGATATTTCAAATTGCAGTTTCCTTATGGGACAATGCGAATAGTGGGCAACTTGGATCTTCATTCTCCCAGTGATTTATTAAGTAAATCGTTTTCAATCTGCGATGAAATCAGTGGTAAAAAACAACTGCTGGGGTGAGCCTTCCCTCTGCCTGAGACGCTCAAAATGGCAAGCTTGTTGCTAAAATGTAATGATAAGTGGGACCTGTGAAAAAATGTTCCAGCCTATCCTCTTTCCTAAAATGAGTAATTCCAGTGCTTTTTTTTTTCCTTAAAAAAATGTTTAGGGGTACAGTGGTTCCTTGGGTTACATATGCTTCAGGTTACATACTCTTCCAGTTACAGACTCCGCTAACTCAGAAATATTACCTCGGGTTAAGAACTTTGCTTCAGGATGAGAACAGGAATTCTGTGGAGGCAGCAGGAAGCCCCATTAGCTAAAGTGGTTCCTCAGGTTAAGAACAGTTTCAGGTTAAGAACAGACCTCCAGAATGAATTAAGTTCTTAACCCGAGGTACCACTGTACTCTCATTTTCCTACTCATATTGAAATACTGCCCCTCAGTGAGGCCAAACTTAGATTCACAAAATGTTTAGGGGTATGCGTATCCTTGCGTACCCCCAGAAAAAAAGCACTGAGTAATTCTATTCAGGTTTCCTGCCAGCTATTCTTCTAAGAAGGCCACTCCATTACAATTCCCCCTTTATTTTTTTTTCTTTTCCTGCCTACTGTCGCTCTATATTCCACACCTCCTCTACATTGCTTAGTTGCAGTGGACTAGAATCATTATTGCTTTTTTTGGAAGGTGTGTCCATTACGGTGATGATTGTTTTTTTTAACACACTTTTTGCAAATCTTGGTGTTAATACTGATACTTTCATCTTATTTAATACTGATACTTTCATCTTATTTCCAGTGGTGCCATTCTGACAACAATCATGGCATCAATACCTGAATTCTCTATTAGATGGAGTGATATATAGAGAGGCTGATAGATGATAAATAGATAGATGATAGAGATAGAGATAGAGATAGAGATAGAGATAGAGATAGAGATAGAGATAGAGATAGATGATAGATAGAGATAGATAGATGATAGATAGATAGATATAGATGATAGATAGATAGATAGATAGATGATAGATGATAGATGATAGATGATAGATGATAGATAGATAGATAGATAGATAGATGATAGATAGATGATAGAGAGATATAGATAGATGATAGATAGATAGATTAGACAGATAGATGATAGATAGATAGATAGATAGATAGATATAGATAGATAGATAGATAGATAGATGATAGATAGATGATAGATAGATAGATGATAGATAGATGATAGATAGATGATAGATGATAGATGATAGATAGATGATAGATGATAGATAGATGATAGACCAGAGGTCAGCAACCTTTTTCAGCCGTGGGCTGGTCCACCGTCCCTCAGACCATGTGGTGGGCCGGACTATATTTTGAAAAAAGAAGAAGAACAAATTCCTATGCCCCACAAATAACCCAGAGATGCATTTTAAATAAAAGCACACATTCTACTCATATAAAAACACCAGGCAGGCTCCATAAATAGCCCAGAGATGCATTTTAAATAAAAGGATACATTCTACTCATGTAAAAACACGCTGATTCCCGGACCGTCCACGGGCCGGATTGAGAAGGTGATTGGGCCGCATCCAGTCCCCGGGCCTTATGTTGCCTACCCCTGTGATAGACAGATGGACAGATGGAGAGATAGATATTTTTTCTTTAAGAATAGCAAGTTCTGCAGATAATCTTTGCTTTCCCAAACTATGTAATGAGTCACAACTCTTATAAGATCATTTTCTCCCTGTGTGTGTTTGTGTGTATGTGCGTGCACACACACAAACACACTGATTGCCTTCCAGTGTGTAAAACCTGAA
Organism: Podarcis filfolensis; assembly: GCF_964270895.1. Taxonomy (NCBI): domain Eukaryota; kingdom Metazoa; phylum Chordata; class Lepidosauria; order Squamata; family Lacertidae; genus Podarcis; species Podarcis filfolensis. The sequence continues at coordinate 8,920,516 of NC_139603.1, forward strand.
ATTTCCTTCCTATTGTGGTTCATTTTCTTTTTAAAGCCAGTCATTCACTCCTACTTTTTCACTCACTTGAAGATTAGCTTTATCTCTGAGTAGTAAACAATGTAAGTCGTTCACATAACTCTCCGAGCCACTGCATTGTAACATCAATGGCCTGGAGCGTGTGGCTTTTCCTTACGACGTTTCAATTTAAACACTACCGCACTGCAGCATTGTCACATCTCATTTACACTGTGGGACTCAGTGGGAGACAGGGATCATTACGTGGAGAACATTGAGGAAAAAATGCATTACACTCCGATCATAACCATAAAAGTAACTAAAGAGAAGGAGACACATACAGACGCACTGGCGGTCGATGTAATAAAACAGAATAAGCAGTGCATCGGAAAAAATGTAGGAAGGTGGAAGTTTAGAGAGAAAACTGGCCACTTCACTAAAATTGTCAAGCTTGAGTCAAATGATATTACTGCTGACACCTCTGGCTATATAGTACATTGCTTTGAGATTCTGTTTCTTCACTTTTCTTTGGTTATCACAGCCAAGGCAATTCTCTTGTGCTTTGAATGCTGAAATTATCATCCTTTATGCTGGGTTTCCCCTTCTCCCCATTCTTATTTTCTCTGCTTGCTCACCAGTGGTTTGGGTATGGGCATATATTATGCAGACACCAGTTGTAGGAGTTGTATTGTGTTCTTGTTTGGTTCACACACAGGGCCTGGTAAAGCCCAGGCAAACTTGAGAATATAGCTAGGGCACTGCTCTGCTTTGTTACAGCTACGCAACTATTTCTTCACCCCATAATTCAAAACAACAACAACACACTTCTAGGCATGTTAGAATTGGATTCAACGCCCTACCCCAAATATTATTTTCATAGTTAATTCACTATGACCTGGTTCGTACCACAGAAAAGGTTCTTCATATCTGTGGGGTGGGTGTATGTTTCAACACTCCCCTCAGGCCTATGACACAATGCATGACATGGTCTGCCTTTGTGTGTACATCTTTTCCTGCCCTCCCTGTTTATTTTTGTAAATAAAATTTAATTAATTTTCCACAGTTACGTTTTCACAATTAAAAACAAAAGTTAACTCACAGTTCTACCAGATCTAGATTTTCACAAACCTTCTCTTTGAGATTCTTTGAATCTCTAGACTTTCCTCCATACCCTCTTCTGGTTCCTTATATAAACAAAGTTCTGCTGCATTTCCATACTTATACATTTCCAATTATTATTTCCCTTCATTTTATCTAATTTTCTGCTAGTTGCAAGTGTTTACTTAAAATCCTGCCAATGTATCAACTTGTTTACAAGTATTTTTGCATATAAACAATAAACGATTCCCACTCTTTTTAAAATTTCTCATTGTCATAGTCTCTGAGCTTTGCTGTTGATTTTGCCATCTCTGCAAAGTCCATTAGCTTGATTTGCCATTCTTCTTCCTCCGTGTCTTTTCTCCCTTCCATCTTTGGGCTAACAATTTTTGAGTGGCTGCTGTAGCATAAATAAATATTTTCTTCTGTTCTTTGGGGAATTCATTCCCTATCAATCCTAGTAAGAAAGCTTCTGGGTTTTTTAACATAAGTTATTTTAAACATTTTCCTCAGTTCATTATAAATCATTTCCCAGAAGCCTTTTAACAACCGTACATTCCCAGTACATATGATACAACGTACCCTTCACAGAGTTACCAATGGGATTTTCCCCCATCCCCTTGATTTCTTCATGGCATATATCTCTGACACAATTCATCCCTTTTGCTTAGCTGTTTATCTGTACTGTCCTGCTAGATTGTCAGATTCTGTCTAGAGTAACCCAGAATCAAATCTCCACCAAGGCATTTGAGCTCATCTTGGGCCAGTCACTAATTACTCCCAGCTTAAACTACCTCACAGGGTTGATGTGAGGAGAAAAACTGGAGTCAGGAGGAGAGAACTATGTATGGCACCATAAGACCCTTGGGAGGCATGATGGGGCGATAGTAGAATAATACAACAACACAACACAACAACACAACACAACACAAAGTGACATGGAGAAGGTTGGACCTGGTCAGGCATTCAAGGCAGCAGGACACGACAGCCCAGGTGTATTATTTTATGTATTATTTATTTCATAAAAGTTTTACACCACTTGATTGCAAAAAGCAAACAAACTGCAAAGCAGTTTACAAAAGATAAAAATCAAGATAAAATTTACAACCCTACTTTAAAAAGTAAAAGTTAACATACTAAAACAGATTAAAATCACCTCAACTTTCTAAAGATCTCGGTAGGCTTGTTTAAACAGGAATGTTTTTGGCAGATGCCATAACCATACAGATGACCAAAATACCTCAGAATGAATTCTCTGGAATAGCTTGGTTGTTTGTATCGATCAGCCAAGGAGTAGGGAGAACTTCCCCATACTGAAGTGTGGTAAAATGGTCCTCTGTACCCATGGTTCCCCAGGTATTTCCATACATTGCATGCATTATTCTTGTTGGTCAAATGTCATATGGTGAAACCATGCTTTCTGTAATTCACCCCATGCAAGACCACTCAAATTATGATGGTACACATCACACAAGCACTTCTCCCCCGACTCTACCTCAGCAGCATAAAAACAATAGTAAATTAAACAACCAATAATTTTCTGCCCTTTCACAATACCCAGTATTGGCTGCTTGAGCCATAGCCTGCGCTTAATGCAAGGGCAATATCTGACCCTACCACCATTTTTTGCTAAGTTCTAACATGCACTCAGGTGAGCATATGGGGCTGTTATAGCTTTTGATAATCCTTTGGTTCATAAGATTATTATTATTACTTAGTGTAATTGCCAAGTAATGTGCTGAAATTAGGGCTGTATAATTTCCCATGCTTCAGAAAGATGACAGTTTGTATAAGGGTGTTTTTTTCTCCCTTTTAAAATGCACCGTATGGCTAGCAAGTGACAGAATTAACTAAACAATGAACTAGTCATAAAGCTTTATGATGTTTGGGGGTATTAATTTGTCAGGGAGAACTAATTTGTCCAGCAATGGAATACATGCATGATAACACCATATGCAGAAAGATAGCCTGTAAGGACAGGCTTTCTTGTGTTCACATTTATTTAGAGCCTTTTACTTGAGCAATGCTCAGGGGAACCCGAGACAATCTTAACCAAGTAGAGGGAAGGAGATGTCTAAATTCCACAGAGGGATAAAAAAATAAAGGGGTAGGGAAGAAAAGCAAACAGGAGGAAAAGGGAATCAGACCAGGGCTCATTTCCTTAGAGAGCTTAGTCTTTATAGAACAATGGTGCATGATGCAAAATGTCCCAGAATCAATGTGCAGGGTCTGCACTAAAAAGATTCAGGTAGCAAGTCACGTGAAAAGCACACAGAGTTGACAGAGTACTGACTAGATGAATGGCGCTGTGGTCTAAATCACTCTTGGGCTTGCCCATCAGAAGGTCGGCGGTTCGAATCCCCACAATGGGGTGAGCTCCCGTTGCTCTGTCCCAGCTCCTGACCACCCAGCAGTTCAGAAGTATGCCAGCGTGAGTAAATAAAATAAATATGTACCACTGTGGCGGGAAGGTAAATGGCATTCCCATGTGCTCTGATTTCTGTCATGGTGTTCCATTGTACCAGAAGCGATTTAGTCATGCTGACCACATGACCCAGAAAGCTGTCTGTGGACAAACGCTGGCCCCCTCGGCCTGAAAGCGAGATGAGTGCTGCAACCCCATAGTTGCCTTTGACTGGACTTAACCATCCAGGGGTCCTTTACTTTACCTTTACAATCCAGGTCTGGTTTAAAGATAACCATAAGAAAGGAGAAGGAGAAGCCATCATGTTTGCAGCAGACTGATCAGCCAGACTTGTAACCTGGCATCTTCTGTGCTCTGGTGAGATGTATTGTATTTCTATTTAAATTATAGTAATTATTTCTAAGTTTATGTTGATGTATACATCTATATACACTTTTTGTGCAAATGGCTGGCCTCTTTTGGCCTCTTTTTTTTGGTGATGTAAATCTTCCTTTTTTGCCAATGTATCACTTTGTCACTCTAGGCCTCTCGCATGACATCATTGCTCTCCCTCATTCACCTGCCTCTGCTGTAGCCAATTATGTAGAGCAAGAGTGAAGAGAAACACAAGTGGATGGTTTCAGTGGTTCACTGGATGGTTGTCAAAGGCGACCATGGGGTTGTGGCTCTCATCTCACTTTCAGGCCGAGGGAGCTGAGGTTTGTCCACAGACAACTTTCCGGGTCATGTGGCCAGTAAGACTGAACCGCTTCAGGTGCAACGGGACACCGTGATGGAAACCAGAGTGCACGGAAACATCATTTACCTTCCCGCTGCAGCGGTACCTATTTATCTACTTGCACTGGCGTGCTAGGTTGACAGGAGCTGGGACAGAGCATCTCTGTCTGGATTGTACAACCCTCCAATAGTGAACACCTTCAAACAGAGAACTATTCTCTATAAAGTAGGACACGTGGCCACCTTAGAGAAGTCTCCATCACTTCACATTACAGAGGAGAGGAGGCAGAACCTGAGTTTCTCTTCCTCACAGCAACCTTGCATCCTTTATCATTTGCTTCCACCCACTTGGCGCTCAGGCTTAAACACAGACACTTCTGCCATTCGATTCCCCTAGTTAGATCCCTTCTCTTTGAGATACGTTTAATTAATCCAGCCTAGGGTGAGATTAGCAGCGGCAAATGGACAGTGCATAAAACTTTTTAGGCAGTCAGTCAGCCATTCCTTGACAGGTTTGCAGTTCTTGAAGGTGGTTTTCTTTTTTTCCTGGAGAAACTTAAAAGGACACTGTCAAGGCGTTATGAGGATTCCCTCCTCCCTTTCTGCTAATATTTGATATATACCTAACACGCTTAAGTAATACTGGAATGACATACCTAAGCATAGCCCAAGCAAACATCAGGGAAAGCTCTTCCTAGCCCCCTCTGCCTTATCCCCCCTCCATGTCTTTGCCATCATGTCTCAATCCTGCCCTGAAGGCTACACCTGGATTCAAAGAGCAGCTCTGTTTTCCTTCCCTCTCCTTCTGTGATGGGTTCCAGTCAGGATAGTAATGAGAGCTCATTACGGCGAAGGATTGTCTTTGTCATAATTATTGGTGTTTGCAGTGTAGCCTTCAGAGACTCAAATGCCTACAGCCCAAACACATTTCTCAGAAACGAGTCCCATCAACATAAATGGGGACTTTCTTCCGTTTTAGGTATGTTTGGGATTCCAGCCATAATCTGTCCCCGCTCTTTGTGAAGTGTTCCTCCACAAGGTGTATTCAAAGTGATGATGCCCCTGTGCAGGCAAGGAACTGCCTCCCCACAGAGGTACATCTGGAAACCTCATTATACAGCTTTTGGAGAATGCTGAAGAGCATACCCTCTAATATTTCTCTGATGACAATAAGGATGTCCTCTTCCATAATAATAATGATTTTATTATTTATACCCTGCCCATCTGACTGGGTTGCCCAGCAACTGTGGACGACTTCCAACATACAGTGGTACCTCGGGTTAAGTACTTAATTCATTCCGGAGGTCTGTTCTTAACCTAAAACTGTTCTTAACCTGAAGCACCACTCCCGCTGCTGCCGCACCGCCGGAGCACAATTTCTGTTCTCATCCTGAAGCAAAGTTCTTAACCTGAAGCACTATTTCTGGGTTAGCGGAGTCTGTAACCTGAAGTGTATGTAACCTGAAGCGTATGTAACCTGAGGTACCACTGTATATAAAAACATAATAAAACATTTAAAACTTCCCTATACATGGCTTCCTTCAGATGTCTTCCAAAGGTTGTATAGTTACTTATCTCCTTGGCTTGGGGAGGTCACATAACTCCATACCCTCCAACATTTCTCTGATGAAAATAGGGACATCCTGAGGAAAAGCGGGACATATCAGAAACCTGAATGGCTTCTGTAAGGGGACTGTCTCTGGGAAACAGGGAGACAAGGAGATGTTCTGCAATCAGATTTCTAGGCCCAAATCGAAGTGCTAGTTTTGACCTATAAAGCCTTGAATGGCTCAGGGCCACAATATCTCAAGGTCTGCCCCTTCCCAAATGAACCTACTCAGACTTGAGATCATCACCTGAAGCCCTTCCTTGGGTGCCTCCTCCACCAGAGGGTGACAACACAAGAACAGACCTCTTCTGTGGTGGCTCCTCATTTTATGCTGTGTACCACCCTGAGATATTCAGATGAAGGGCACTATACAAATTTCATTCATTCGTTCATTCTAATTAAAGAAGTCATACCTAGTGATAAAAACACATGCTTTGCCTCAGCGGTTCCCAAACCTTTTTGGGCTGCCACCTGCTTGGTTCCAAAAACTCCTCCCCATTGCCCCCTAGCCTTTAGAAAGGACTGTTCAGAGCAGCAGTTTTCACAAACCACCGAGGAAAATAATAATAATAATAATAATAATAATAATAATAATAATAATAATAATTAATTTATACCCCACCCATCTGGTTGGGTTTCCCCAGCCACTCTGGGTGGCTTCCAACAGAATATTAAAATACAATAGTCTATTAACCATTAAAAGCTTCCATAGATGTTTTAGATGTCTTCTACTAAAAGTCTGGTAGTTGTTTTTCTCTTTGACATCTGGTGGGAGGGCATTCCACAGGGTGGGCGCCACTACCGAGAAGGCCCTCTGCCTGGTTCCCTGTAACTTGGCTTCTCGCAATGAGGGAACCACCAGAAGGCCCTCGGCGCTGGACCTCAGTGTCCAGGCTGAACGATGGGGGTGGAGACGCTCCTTCAGATATACTGGACCGAGGCCATTTAGGGTTTAAAGGTCAGCACCAACACTTTGAATTGTGCCCGGAAACGTACTGCTACCCCCTTGCCCCATAGCACCCCCCTAGGCAATACCATCGCTCTCCAGGGGGTGATAGTGCCCCCTCTGGGATCTACTGCTTACCTGAAGGCAGCCTCAATTTCAGTTCCTAGCGTCTCCAATCTCAGGTAATGGTTTCTGGGAAAGATTGCTCCCTGATACCTTGGAAAGCTACCACTGATCATAGTAGTAGATAATATTGGAGCAGAATCTGATCTAGTATAAGGCTGTATTCATATGTATTCAGCCACACATAGACTAAAACAAGTAGTTTAGGGGAGCAAACTGCTGTAAATATATGTTCATTAAAGGTAAAGGTAAAGGGACCCCTGACCATTAGGTCCAGTCGTGACCGACTCTGGGGTTGCGGCGCTCATCTCGGCCGAGGGAGCCGGCGTACAGCTTCCGGGTCATGTGGCCAGCATGACAAAGCCACTTCTGGCGAACCAGAACAGCACACGGAAACGGCGTTTACCTTCCCGCCGGAGCAGTACCTATTTATCTACTTGCACTTGGACATGCTTTCGAACTGCTAGGTTGGCAGGAGCAGGGACTGAGCAACGGGATCTCACCCCGTCATGGGGATTCGAACTGCCGACCTTCTGATCAGCAAGTCCTAGGCTCTGTGGTTTAACCCACAGCGCCACCCGAATCCCGTATGTTCATTATTCTCACCATATTGTATTGGTTTTGAATAGTTTGGCTGTATGACATAGATAAATGGTCATGATTCCTGCCTGTTGAAATGTTATATTGCAATTAATTAATATTGAAGCCGGTTTTTTTGTTTTTGGTTTTTAATGCTGCCTAAAGGCCGAACACGGATGTGCTTGCTCCACACACCTTTTTATAGGAGCCAGTGTGGTGTAGTGGTTAAGAGTGGTAGTCACGTAATCTGGGGAACCGGGTTCGCGTCTCCGCTCCTCCACATGCAGCTGCTGGGTGACCTTGGGCTAGTCACACTTCTTTGAAGTTTCTCAGCCCCGCTCACCTCACAGAGTGTTTGTTGTGGGGAAGGAAGGGAAAGGAGAATGTTAGCCACTTTGAGACTCCTGAAGGGGAGCGAAAGGCGGGATATCAAATCCAAACTCTTTCTTTCTTTCTATAATTATGAATGGAGGGATAGGACCAGGAAGGATTTGCCTGCCACGCATACAATGATTTGGAAATAAAAAAATCCTATGGGATGCCTCCCCCCCCCCATGGGGCAGCAGCGCCTTGTGTTTGCTCTCACCTATCCAATTGGCTCCTTTCACATTCTTTCCATGCTTTTCATTTCGGGCTCGTTAATCAATATGCTAATGCCCCGACGCTGCTTCTCTACTGAGCTGTATCCCCAGCGTTTCCCAAACACCAACAAATATTAGCTGATCGCTTGCCACCTAAGTCGAGGCTTCAAAAGTACTGGATTTCCCAAACAATGGGGCTTACCAAAGCTGTGATAAGTTAAGTAGGAGAGTGATTCCTTGGTGTAATCAAGCAATCCAGTGCAGTGCCCTACTGGAGATTAGGGCTTGATCTTTGAAACCGATCTCCCAAGCCTGGAGGACAAAGCCTGAATGGCATTGTGGAAACAATAGATGAAATTTATATTCTCTCTTACTCAGTAGCCAAATGACCATTGACTTCACTGGATGCCATTGCACCACAGCCTTCTTTTAAGTAGATCTCTTGAAGTAAAGTTGAATACTTACTTGGAAGTAAACCCCACTGAATGCAGTTGGCCTCACTTTTCACTTCCATGAGCCCTATTTTTTTCATTTTTTGGCAGCAGACTGGAGGATCCTCAATGCAAATCTTTAATTAGCTGTAAAGCTCAGTGGGTGCATTCTGGCAAAACATAGGCTCTCAGAGGGTAGCCATAGTTGCTCAATCTGATGATGACTGAGGAATTCGCTCTTTGGCAATTCTGATACAAGCTCACTTCACCACCACCTGGACTAATGTGTGGATTAGAACAGTCATCCTTTGGAGCTTGCATTTTCTCAAGTGCTGCAATGTGGTTCTTAGATTAAAAACAAGTATAAAAATACATATTTTTAATAGATGAAATGCCTTTTAAAATAGGAGTTTTGAGAGAAAATGCATTCACAAATTCATATTCAAATGCAAGTTTCGTATGGGTTTTTTTAATAAAAAAGTTACATGTATGGAATGGATCTACGGATGAACTTATGCAAAAGCGGTATGGTCTGAAGTTGACTGAACCACCCACATTTATCTGCCTAATTTATAAAGTGGGTGGCAGACTGGTCTGCTCTCTAAACAAAAGCCTGTGAGGGTAAGGGGAACCGAACACTCCCAAAATTTCTAGCCTTGTATTCTCTTTTCTTGGCTGAGGACATCCTGGCACTGAGAACTGGCCCCAGAGCAGTTATGCCATTGAAAGGAAAATTATGTTCATTTAGTGGTGGAGCAGCTATATCCTTCACAACCCCAAATGCTTAAATATTTTGTACTCCTGGCAGTACCTTCCTCACCCTATATTGGCTCTAACCCTGAAACAACTTCTGACAAGCTCCACAACCAGAAGAAGAAGAAGAAGAAGAGGAAGAAGAGGAAGAGCAGGAGGATGAATTTGGATTTGATATCCCTCTTTATCACTACCCGAAGGAGTCTCAAAGTGGCTAACATTCTCCTTTTCCCTTCCTCCCCCCATAACAAACACTCTGTGAGGTGAGTGGGGCTGAGAGACTTCAGAGAAGTGTGACTGGCCCAAGGTCACCCAGCAGCTGCATGTGGAGGAGCGGGGAATCAAACCCGGTTCACCAGATTATGAGTCCACTGCTCTTAACCACTACACCAGGATGGACAATGATGCCAATTTCATCTTCTCTCAGTTCCTCATTCTAGATGGCGCTGTGCTTGTCTTGGGGTGATGCAATAACAGCATCATGCCATTAAAACTACAGGAACCCCTGAACGTTGCACAATACATGCTAGAATGCTCTTGTATCTCATAACCTGTCACAGAACTCCCTTAGATTCCACAGAGTCCTTGGCAGGGAGCAGTCTGAAGTGACCCAGTTATGTTGCTGAACCTTCACAGAGTGCACTCCTAAGTAGAATTCAGAGCAGTAGCAGATAGTGTGGCAGCAGTGCTGCTTAGTGGTTGTAGTAGAGTGTCAGGAGTGAGACAGTGGCGAGGTCCATGCAGTGCCTACTCACCTTTTATAAATGGACATTCAGAATAAGATAAACGGGAGTGACCTATATAGGAACTGACCAGTGATGTGGGTTTTCAGGGTGGGGGGTCATGGGGACGGGAATACAAGAAAACACACTTACCGGTGTTTGCATTTGCACATGACAATTCACATTGGGAATTTTTCAATTTGTGCCCTTGGAAACTTTTCTGATGCTTTAGTGAGTGATCTAATTTAGGGTGGCTAAATTGCTTGTATTTAGCACACAAAGTTAAACACTCTCAACCTGCCAAGTTTCCCTAATATTGAATGTGCTATTTGGATCTATTGATGGTTACTAATTGACTTTTAAAAAAACAAAAAACAGGAAATTTTCCATGGAAAGATAAAGCACCAGGAAACACTACTGGCCCTAACTGTTCCACACTGATCCAATGGTAGGTTTTATTTTTTGTTTTTGCCAGTGATGTAGATAAATGCACAGACCTGGGTCTCTAATACATGTGGATGGCAGACAAGGGGTATTGCATACATCCTGCCACTGGATCCCACTCTGAATTGATCAGATGCTGTTTAAGTTGCAACCATGTTTCTCAAGAAAGAGAGAAAAACTCATGCATCATGTTGTATCTTTCCTTTTATGGCAAAAGTTAAACAGATTCAAGAGTGTAAATTGCTTTTTAGCATTAAACTGTCAGCTTTGAACATTATCCTTTACACGAAAAGTCATCATCGTGCTTTATTGTTAAAGCTGGAGCCATAACATCCACTAAGCATTTAATTCTACAATCTCAGGCATTACCCCTCCCCACCACAAATCAACCCACAAGCCCAAATTAAAGCTGAAATTCATTTGCTCCCCAAATGTATCCTTAAAACTCTCTCCAAAATTCTGGTGATGAATATTACTTTAATGTACACTGAATATTCGATATATGTGCTTGACATCTCACAAAATTTTATTTCAATATATGACATGTTTAATTGATAATTGACATGTAAACAGTATTTGACAGAATTTAACAGCTAACAATCAAAGGTTTTAGAGGGTGGCAGCACTGTATAGCTGACATGCAATGACACATAGTATCTGACAGGATGTTTGATATCCTATCATCTTTTATTCCAGTATTTGAGATATGACAAGGGATACTTGGCAATATTTGATAACTGGCATTTATGTCATATTTGATTATTGGTGTGCAACTGTATTCAGTACCTGGCAGTATTGGAGTGGTGGTATTCAATAGAAGTTAGTATATAATACTGTTTGACAGCTGACAGCTTACAAGCTCATATTTGATGTCTGCCAAAATAATCAAGAAATGCCAACAAACCAAACATCCCAATTCTATGTATGTTTACCGAGAGAAAGAATTCAGGACATATAATGGACCAGCTCTAATGGATCAGGGCAAGGAAAGTCAACAAGAACAGTGGGAAATGTGGCAGTATATAAAAGTTGTAGTATATACCCCCCAAGTCCCTAAACAGGAATGGTCCAGACAGCCACACCTTCTTCAGAAATACTACCAGCTCTTTGGGGGTCATGCAAGCCAATTCGTCCTATCCCTTCCATTTTCCTTTTCCAGTTAACACTCAGCAGTCCATGGCTTCTGTGGGCAATGAGGACGCTCAGTCCTCATTGGGGTGATACCATCATCTCCCTCTTGTTTTCCACTGGCCCCTATTTTTGGTACCATTTGGGTACCAAATTTGGGGACGTGGGTGGCACTGTGGGTTAAACCACAGAGCCTAGGACTTGCTGATAAGAAGGTCGGCTGTTCAAATCCCCGCGACGGGGTGAGCTCCTGTTGCTTGGTCCCTGCTCCTGCCAACCTAGCAGTTCGAAAGCACGTCAAAGTGCAAGTAGATATTGTCAGTCATCTCAAAAAAGGTTTTTGGTAGTCTGCCATCTTTAGTAACTACCTGTTTCTGTGCCTTGTCCATATTTGTGGATACCACTCCGTTCATATCTCCCATCATGATAATGTTGTAATCCATATAGTCCAGCAATGTCTCGTGCAACTTTTTAAAGAATTCCGATTTCCCCTCATTTGGTGCGTAAACTCCTACTATCAGAAATTTTTCTCCTTGTGCTTGTATTTCAATTGCCACAAATCTTCCTTGTTCATCTTTAAACATGAATTTCGGTGATAGGCTCTCTTTTGCATAAATCACGACTCCCCTTTTTTTTACCTTATCCGATGAAATAAACTCTTGACCCAATCTTTTGTTAATCAATACTTACTTACTTACTTATTCAAACCTTTATTAGGCATTATACAAACAAAACGATAAAAGAAAAAGTAACATATAAAAGCCTTGAGATATATACAGAAAGGCAGCAGTTGGCTACATACATATATATTTATATACATATAAAATCAGTGGTTTTCCTTGTTAACCTGCTCCTTGGAGGACTGCTACCAAAAACTCGGCTACCCCCGCCGTTACCCTTTGGTCAACGTCGGATAGGCAGAATCCCACACATTCACCTTGTTGGGGCTCCAGACCACCCAAAAGAGGGGACAGCACGCGTTGACGGAGCGTACTGTACAATGGGCACTGAAAGAGAATGTGCTCTACCGTGTCCGGGACATTCATAAAACATCTGCAGAATCTCTTGTTTCTAGGGATGTTTTGATATCTTCCCCTGACAAATGCTGAGGGAAAAACATTCAAACGGGCCAGCATAAAAGCCCTACGTTGGGCTGGAATTATTAATTTGGTGACGTAATTGGCTCTGCTATCTAAGATATTTAAATCATAGAATATGGGCGAACAAATTTTGTTTACAGCTGCCATAATATTTTGCCTCTCGACATCCTTTAGTCTAGTTAGGATATTATGGAAAATGTATTGCTCATTAGAATTGTACAGGGGCTCCAGCTCGATGCCTAAAGATTCAATCTTTTTTTCGAGGTACTGATACCATCTTGATTTGTAGGAGTCTTTGAGCAAATCAGCGAGCAGACTTGATGGAGGGCAGCGAAAATGGCAGCGTAACCAGTACTTTATTGAGGTGGACCAGGCCCAATATTCCATTGTGTGTATGCCTATTTCTGCACACATTGTTTCATATTTGGTCACAGCTGGGAGTCCAAGAATACTTTCCTGTGCAGCCGTATCACATGTGTTTCCTGTAAACAAATCAGGTCCATTTGTTCCTTTTTCAATAAATGAAAGACTTTTCCCCTCTTCTCCGGGGAGTTAAAACCGTTAATATTCCAGCTTAATAGTTGCAGAGCCATGGCGTGGTTACTTTGCTTTTCCTCCAACTGCACCCAGCAGTTGTTCTTGGTCAGTCGGTGGTATCACTTTCTCTAAATTTTCCAATCCAAAGGATAGTGATGATATGTCTAATACTCCTGGTTTTAGTGCTCTTAGCTCTTCTTCAAATCCTTTCTGCAGGTCTTCTCCGTGATCTTTCAGAAATCTTTCTTTATCTTCCACTGATCTTATTTTAAACTTTCTTTCTTTAAAAGTAAAAGATAGGCCCTGGGGGAATTCCCACCTGAAGACAATACTATTACTTCTCAACAGATTCACCAAGTCTCCGTAGTTAGACCTAAGATCCAAAAGATATTTCGGAATGTCTTTGAATATCTCCACTCTTGATTGATGTATTTCCAAAGTCTTCTGAAAATGCAGACTCAGTATTTTGTCTCTCTCCTCTTTTGTTCGGAGGGTAATCAAACAGTCTCTCACCCTGTTCTTTCTCCCCCCTCTTCCAAGCCTAAAAGCACTTACTATCTTGATATCTTGTTTCTCTGAATCTAAGTTCCAGAAGTCTGCAAATTCATTCATAAGAAAGTCACTTAGGTTATCTTTCTCAAGTTCAGGTACCGCCCTAATCCTTAAATTTGTCTGTCTTTCCTTCAGTTCAATCATAGATAACATTGACTTGTGATCCTCAAGTTGCCTACATATCGGTGGTAGCTTTTCCTCTACGGCCAGTGCTTTTTCTTTTGCTTCTTCAGCTGTCTTTCGGGTCAAGGTAGATTCCTGCAGCAATTTCTCAATAGATTCTGTGTTAGAATTCACCTTCTGGCCCAAATTATTGATGCTTGTAGTATTCTGATCAATTTTGGTTGATGCTTCAGCTACTTGTTTACTCAGTTTTTCCAGAGATTCACTAATTTTTCCTAATGCCACAGCTAAAACATCTTCAGATGCCATTCCTTTTGGATCAGTTTGAACAGGTACTGTCCCGAATGGTACAGAAGGGCCAGATGCTGATGCTCTTCGTTGCTGCCGAATTTTCCCAGATCTTGTTGTTTTTTCCTGCGGCAAGTTTGCCATAACACTTTATCTGAAGCTCAAGGTCAGTCCCACGGCCGGAGTTTGTTTTACTGTGGGAAATTCCCCTGGCCAATTTGAAGTGGAAAATTCCCTAGCCTGTTGTAGCAATTACAAAGTTCCTCTAGGGGGACACAGTAACAGTTAATTCTTGTTGCATTACAGTAACTTTTCCAAATCACCCATTTAACAAAGTAAACAACCGTTTCAATTTCAATTTCAGCTACTTTACAGTTCCTTAGAAAACCTTTAAGTCCAGAGAAGCCAGTCAGAATCAAAAGTATCTTTCTTACAGAGTTAACTGCCAAAAAGTTACAATGTCCATAAACAGCACGATTCCCAGTACGGCAATCTTATTAGCACTTGACAGCCCGTCCCAGGCATTAAGCGGTGGTCTTTGTTTCTTTTTCCTCTCTCTTTGCAGGCGAAAACACTTTTCACTCTTCCCTCCCCTCTCCTGCAATTCAGGGAGGGAAATCTTTTGTCTTGATGTTAGGGTTTAAGTCCTTTTGAAGTAGTTTTCCAGGTCTTAGTTTAAATAGTCTTTGCTTTGATCTGTTTACAAAAAACAGAAGGCGGACTTCCTGTTTACACCTTCCCGTTTTTGGTGCCAAATTAATGCTTTTTCTTCCCTTATTTTCAAATCTTTAAATTCAACCTACTCACGGTAGTTGTTTTGATAGCCGAATTGTCACAGGAAAAAAGTCAGCGCTCTCCGACAACAGCTGTGCGGCTTCACTCCACGGAAGAAGCAATTGACTCTCAGCACCGCGCCACTTCCCCATTTCGCTCCGGAGCCCGTAACTGGGTTCCATTGCAAATTGGGGGGGCGCTGAAGGTGCCCGCCGAGTCCCATGGTCACAGGCTTCACCCGCCTGTGTTTTTTTGAAGGGTCCCCGCTTCGCCGTAGCGGCAAGACCCGATTTCCGCGGAGCAAACTCCCTCCGAGTTAGAGGGAATCCGCCATTGCCAATGGCGCTGACTCCGGAAGCTTAATTGACATTTGGAGAACAAAGAATCCCTTGGGTAGAGAGGGAACTTTCTTCTCTGAAGCCAAAATGACATGGACAAGAATTGACCAAATTTGGATAACTAGAGGACTGGCATCTAAGACTCGAAAAGTCGAAATTTGCCCTAACCATAATGCTGTGAAAATGGAGATGAAATTAACACCAACCGGTTCCTTCAGATGGAGGAATGAATGACACCTTGTTTAGAGATCAAGAGGTTACCAAGAAGGCCCAAAAAACCTTGAGAGACTATTTTGAGATAAATATGAACACCACCATTGAAAAAAGAGTAATCTGGGACGCAAGCAAAGCAGTCATGAGGGGGTTTCTAATTCAACAGAATGCAATAAAGAAGAGAACTCAAACTGAGAAAAAAGACAAAATCTTGGAAGAAATAAAAGAGGGTGAGAAGAAACTGAGAGCGAAACCAAAGTCACAAGAGATTCTGAGAGAAATAAAGTTATATCAGGTTCAATATATGAAGATGATGAATCAGGAAATAGAATGGAAAATTAAACAGATGAGACAAAGGACATTTGAATCGGCCAATAAATGTGGAAAATTGTTAGCTTGGCAAATGAAAAAAAGACAAAAACTTAACACCATTACCAACTTGGAAGTGGAAGGAAAGAATATTCAGAATCCAGTGGAAATTAGAAAATGTTTCCAGAGGTACTTTAAACCAGAGGTAAAATCAATGAATGTTAAAATGATGTTAGAATGAAATGAAGTGGTTTTAGTAACAATGTTAAAAGGGAGTATGTAAAAATGGCTTGTTAATAGATGAAAATATAAGGCTATAATATGTTAAGACAAAGAACCAAGATAAAAACAAAGAGGGAAAGGATTTGCTGAATTAACCATGGCAAACCATGAGCTGGTTTGCCAGAAGTGGCTTAGTCATGCTGACCACAAGACCCGAAAACTGTATGCCGGCTCCCTCGGCCAATAAAGCAAGATGAGCACCGCAACCTCAGAGTCGGCCACGACTGGACCTAACGGTCATGGGTCCCTTTACCCTTAACCTTTACCATTAGAAGGAGTGATACTGAAACCAGAGATCCCATTTAGGTACCCAGAAAGGTTTCCTCTGAAGCAAATGTGCACAGGGCAACAGCTAAAACGACTCAACTTGTTGAATTTCACACGCAGATTTAATGGGAAAGAAAAACAGAGCAACATTTCACATTCAAAATCTGAAGACTCCATAAATGAAACGTATTTGGAATTGCTCCAGCCCAAAATCATTGACATCTCAAACCGTTTGCTCATTGACAGTCCATAAAGATCTACATAAGGTGCCTTGTCAAGTATTTTTTACCCCCTAGACTCTCCCCCCCCCCCGGTGATCTCTTTTAATTAAAAGAATCAATATTCACACAGATCAAGGACTGCTTATGGGAGCAGTTTTGCCTAATGGCACTTCAATACCCATTAGTATTAGTCTGCTTCTGCATAGGAATTTTTCTTTCGCACTCTCTCTTTATCTTCTAAACAACTCCATTGAACAAATGAACTAAATCATACATTAAAACAAATTTGGACAGAATAGTTCATAAAAATGTCAGTGTGATGATAGCAGGACAAATAATTGCAGCAGCTGTCAAAATGTGAACAAGATTATTCCCTGAAATTACCTTATCTCTCCTTTAAACAAGTTTTAGTTGCTCCGTTGAGTAATGTATGTTCTATTTCTCACATGAAGAAAAGAAGGGGGGGGGGGACCAGTGGAAGATACTCTAATATCTCTTGTAGAACCAGGGTTTTATTGGAAATATTAATCTTTAACTTGGCAGCTGCTAAATTCTAATATCCATTTAAGCAATTTACAAATAATAATGGTGTTAAGAAAGATTTACTGCGCATTTGTACAACTCTCAAACTTTGCTATTTCTTCCCTGGTATAACTAATATTGATCTATTAACATAATGTCAGTCCTGCTCACTCTGTTTTGTTAATTTATGTGCAAATAACATTTAAGTCAAGGAAATGTTAGTACATAAAAGACATGAAGATGTGCATGTGTATATGTAGATATACACACACAAACCCCATATGCATTCACAGTAATCCAAAAGAAAGCATTTTCCTCATCCCTTATCCCTGATTCCCTGTATTTAGGTCACAGAATACTATAGGTCAATTATTAATCTTCAAACTACTTATCTTTTAGGAGTGTCCTGTTCATTTCAACACCGCACAGTTCCATCAAAAGATCCAGCAGGGTTGAATTTTTGGCAAAATGATTTGATCTTGCTGAATCCTTTATGATCCCAAAATTGGAATAATGTTTGTTGAAGGAACGATGGAAAGAGTCCACACTTTAGAGAATCCACTTCCACAAGGATCATGTCATAGTGTCCAGATAACAACTGGGAAGAGCTTGATGGGAGACAACAGATCACTTGCAATGTATAGTTACTACTTTGGTTTAGCTTTCGTGGTGCACTGAGAGATGAGAATTCAAGTTTCCCTTCTGATGGGAGAGGAAGAGAGAAGGAAGTCTAGATGCAGTCCTACATATTTCATTTTGGCCCATCCCTGTGCCATGAACAGTACATGTAGCCCTGCATCTCTGGATACAGAGATCCCATATCACAAAAACAGATGATGTGGCACCCTTTTATACACATGGGGTTGTATCTTACTAAATCATATTCAGAGGAGATCCATTGAGATCAATGGACTTAAGACTAACTTCACTAATTTCAGTGAGTATCCTCAGAGCATGATGTACTCAGATACAACTCACGGTTTCCAATATAGGAGGTTATAACTATGCAGATGCCTGCTGAATTTGGGTACCAGATTATCTGCACTGCAGATGGATATTGCTATTTGTTTTGGCTTTGCTTCTTCTTCTTTTTTTTACATTGTTTGTTTATGCTTTAGTGCACACTTGTTCTAAATCCTGTAGGAAGTGATGTGCACTAGACAACATTCCACTTTGCCTCAATCAATGATTTGGAGATTTGTCCCCCGCCCCCCACCTGTCTGAGAATATCTTATTATTTTAAAACAAAGCACACCCATTTCTTAAAGGGTGTCGGCTGAGGATGGTTTGTTTGCTTTCGTTTTATCAGTACTTATTAATTCATTCAAGCAGCTTGGCTTTTATAGAAGAAAAATAGATTTCTGCTTTGCCATTATATGTATTCTAGGGGAAACCCACTAAACAAATGCCAGTTTACGGTAAGAATTAAAACAGACTTTGATCTGATGAGATTGCTTTGTTGATTATAATCAATCATGTAAAAATACAAATGAAAATCTTTATATTCATCTTATCTCTTCTTTTTCTTTCTCTCTATGCTAGCTTGCTTGACTAGCTTACGCCACATTACTTTGAAGCATATCCAAAGATCTTTCTTTTTTTGTTTCTCTAGGACCAAACAGTTAATTTTAAATACATTGCTTATTTTGCAAAGTAGTCGAAAAATGAATGTTGTTTGCTCCTTGATAGCATAAATCAGTGACATGGGGATGGCATCAGCGTGCCTTCAATGTATATAGGGGTTTTCAGAGGAACATAAGCGGAATAAAATGTAAGTTTCTGTCCCAAAGAGCTTAGAATCTCAGTGGGGAATCAGCTGAGAGAAGGAGAGGCCAGCGAGAGCAAGAGTTACACAAGGGGTGAATTATAACACAAATGCAGGCTTCAGTTTGTGAAAGGGGCTGCTCCAGTCTCCTGTGGCTCCCTTGCCTCCTAGTAGGCACAGGGGCCAACACAAAGCCACAGCCAATGGGAAGGAACGGGAGGGCTTCTTGGAAAGTGGGCAAGCAAGAAGATGTTGCCTTCTGCTACACCGATGCACATAGCACACTGCTCAAGCCAATTCCTTAGACTGGCGTACTCAGCCTCTTGGCAAGAAATTGGTCCTTGGAGATCAGTTAGATATGAATTGGTATTATGATGGGTTTTTAATTTTAAAAGCTTTAGAAATGACTGGATTAGGTTACTGAAAAGCGGTGACACTTGATCGCGCGCGCTCTCTCGCTCTCGCTCTCTCACACACCCCTACCTTTATAATGTGATAACGAAACATTTCATACTGCATTGGGGAACAATCAGGTTCTAGAAATAATTAAGTAATGACTTGTAATGTCAGTATCACAAAGATTGATGTGATAGTTAGGCAGAGGTACATCTCCCCAACCAACAGCAGAAATAGATCAAATATTCACATATGAGTATGCAGATTATAAGAAATCTGGCAAAGCATCATAGCTAGGTTTATATTATATTAAGGCACATAATTGTGCATTAGTTCTATCCTTTTTCCTATAACAGGTGTCCAGTTGAAGTGTTGCACAGTGGTACCTCGGGTTACAAACACTTTGGGTTACAGACTCCGCTAACCTGGAAGTAGTACCTTGGGTTAAGAACTTTGCCCCAGGATGAGAACAGAAATCGTGCACTGGCGGCACGGCGGCAGGGGGAGGCCCCATTAGCTAAAGTGGTACCTCAGGTTAAGAACAGTTTTAGGTTAAGAACGGACCTCTAGAACGAATTAAGTTTGTAACCAGGGGTACCACTGTATTTTATAGGCAGTTTTGATGCCAGTTCACCCAGTCATTCCCCATGGCAGATTTCCACCTATTAATTACATTGCTCTCCCAAACACTAGATATTAAATACTAAAACAAAACTTCATTGGGTGGGCAAGTATCCTTGGATGCAAATAATAATACTAAATATCTGGTAAATGTTTTGTGAAAACTCAAAGAATATTTGATGAGTAAAAAGATCAGGTTTATAAGGAAACTGCTGATTTGGTATGGTTTATCTTACATTCAGTATGGAGTGCTATCACTTATACTGGTCACATGATCGGTCCTGGGAATTTCTGGGCACTGATGGTTTAGTGCCTGGAGCTGTGAAAGCTGGACTTTGGTAAGTTGTCCCAGGTTGACCAGAATTGTGCACAAATAACCTCTCAGCATGTTCATGCTGGCCACATGACCCAGAAGCTGTATGCCGGCTCCCTCGGCCAATAAAGCGAGATGAGCGCCACAACCCCAGAGTCGGTCACAACTGGACCTAATGGTCAGGGGTCCCTTTACCTTTACCTATGTTCTGGGCAGTGATAGGGCAGGGGGATAAAAAAAAATCACAGGGACTGTGAAATTTTCCCCAGTGTTTCATAGAAGATTAGCACTTTTTTTTTGTTAGGGGCCAGTGTAGTGCAGTGTATCCACTAAGAAGATCTGGGTCATAATCTTTCCTTAGCCATGAAGTTTATCAGGTGGCCGTAGTGGCAAGAGTATTAATAGATATGAATTAAAGAAAACACTGACAAAGCTGGAGTGGCAAAATAAAATGTTGGAATTCGCAGAGATGGCAAAATTAACAGAAAAACTGAGAGGTCACACCAATCAAAGGTTTATTAAGAAATGGGATATGTATCAAAAATATTTAAAGGATTATTGTAATAACATGACGTCTGTGGCAGCCTTTGAATGACTTTTGCGGTGTGATGGATTATTAGGAGATTTCATAATTTTGACGAAATTTAATAAAAGAAAACAGAAGTATACAGTGTGTTAGACAGAACAAGTGGTAGATAGGGAAGTTGATGGGGTGATGGGAAGTCTATAGAAACTTAACAGGAAGAATGTATTGTGATGTAATGTAATGTTTTCTTTTTCTTTTTTGCCTTTATGGAGAATTCTTCTGTATGTTTCTTTGTTTAAATATTAATAAAGCATTAAAGAAAAAGTTTTTCAGGTGGCCACGGCTGGCCATTTACTCTCAACCTAAGGTAGCTCACAATATGAGTAAGAAAGTGGGGGTGTAAACAGGCACAATAACAAGACCAATACAAGTTGTTAGTAGTGGTAGTGTAATCTGTGCACAGTTCCAAGTCCAGTGCTACGGACAAATGCAATTTCATCCTAAATTGCACAAAGATTTGGGTGTTTTTTTGCCGCAAGTCACTCTTTTTGTCAACGGCAGAAACGGGTGAATTTGCGTAGTGTTTGGTGAGCTTCAGAGACACTTTGCTGTGTGCAATTATTCATGCCACAACATGGGGCCGCAGAGTCCAAGCGGGCTGTTTGTTCTAAGGCTGAAGCCGAGGCGTTTGAAAACTGCAAGAGACAACCAGAGGCCCAGAGATCATGGCTAATGTGACACCCCCAGGCCTAATCTTCTTAGAGCACTGGGATAAAATAAGGATCCATTACAAAATCGGCCTTCATCCTGCCCCCTTCTGTGCTCTGCCTCTCTGATAGCCAAAGCTGAGACAATTGCCTGATTCGGGGGACTTAATCAGGTATTAGGAGCTAATGCAGTACGAGAAGAGGCTAATCTCCATATTTACTCCATCTGTAGTGGTGGACCTTGCTTGCTTGCCTCTGGGAGATCAAAAGGATCTGGCAAAAATCAGATTAGAGCTGAAGAAAAGGAAGGGAGGTCCAAGGAGGTAGGATTCTCTGTTTTTCTTGGTTGTGTATACAGTGTCTTAAGATCACTCTCTGTAATCCCCCAGAAAGCCTTCTCATTGTCTTTCACTTTTATCTTGCTCTTTTCACTTTGAAAATGGAAGTGGCTAATTCTGTATTTATTATCAACTAACAAATGCTAACACTAACAAATTGTACCATTTTATTTATTTATTTATTTACGGCTATTAGCCCATAAAATATGTACAAACATAAAAACACAGGGACATAAAAACAGATATATCCAACAACAGGAGGTGAACACCACGATGCAAGGGTGGGTCATTGAGCAGAGCCAAGTGACAGCTTGGGGCCAGGAGAGCTCCAAGGGACAGATCACAGAAAAGGAAAACTGAAGACGAACTCCGACATGCACTCTCATCATAACAGTTCGATTAGTTTTGATGTTGTTGGTGGTTTTTGGTGGTTTTTGATTGTGAGATAACCGCATTCAGAAATCTCGCCACCTGCAGAGTTACAGAAGGATCTGTATCCTGCAAAAGCAGTGCGGCGTGTGACTCAACAGGCCTGCCAACCAAGCGCAGTAAAGCAGGACCCAGGAATTTAACCCTGGCTACGCTATGTAGGGGACAGTTGAACATTATATGTGAAAGAGATTCAACAGTTTCCCCGTCACACACACATAGCGGAGACACCAAACCCTTGGAAAATCTGTGGTTCAGCAGGTTCGATGGAAAGACATTGAACCTTGCACGAATAAATGCACGTCGGTGTGGTACTGATGTAAGAGATGACATGTATGATGGAAGGCCAAGTGGTGGGGTTATTCCGTGATACCTGGGGGAGCAGACACCCCCACCCCTGGCGAGGTTGTGTTGATTTTCAATGTCCGCTAATCTTTGCTCAATAAGGCTTTTGGCTGAGCGTAAGTTCATCTTTAAGGAGTCCGCTGGGGAAATTCCGATGCTCAGAAGTTTGGCATGGATTTTCCCTACCCACGGATTGACAAAGACGTCCCGCCAGAGGCACTGAAAAAGGTAATGGTCGGGAAGCCTATGCCAGCTGGACAGCCAATAGCCAAAGACTCGCTTCCAGATGACAGTCTCCACAAATTGTACCATGTATTTCCTACTTTAGTGGGGTTTTTTGGTGTGTTTTTTAGATCAAAACTAGATATATGATGGTGAGATGGACAGTTCTCCCTAAAACAGGTCCAGTCAATATTCACCTTTTATCTCATTTGGCACTATTATTTCCTCTGGCTGATGCTACTTCCTTCTCCCCATATTAGCCACCTGAATCATCCCACCAATCACTGCCCAGTGAACAGGATGATGTAATAATGCCACATAGACAGTCAGGTATGGCTCTGTGACAACATCACAGACAGCAAATGATAGGCATTGAAACAAATATGGCTGCTATCAAATATGCCCATGATTTACCTGGGAAAAAGCCCTGCTGAACATAGTGAGACTTATTTCTTAGTAAACGTGCATAAGATTATACTGCATGTGAACATTTTTCAAAGAGTGCTGATAAATTATTGAAAAGAAGAGGCCAATTTTTGGCACTGCCAAGAATGTTTATATTTTTAAAAAATGAGTAGTTTCAGCACAACCCTACTAAATAGGATTACCAGGCATGGTCCACTGGGAAGACACATTGAAATAAACATTTCTTTCTTTCCAATGAGTGCTGCACAGATCTGAATAAAGTTTTAAAGGATGGATTTTCCAGGGCTTGCCTGTGTAGCTTTATCCAGGCCAAGCTTCAACAACCTGGACCTCTCCATGATGGCTGGAGTTGATGGGAGTTGTAGTATATCTGGAGAGCACTAGGCTTGAGAGTGCTTATCTAGATGGGACAGGGGTGGTGCTGTGGTCTAAACCACTGACCCTTGAGCTTGCCAATCAAAAGGTTGGAGGTTTGAATCCCCGCAATGAGATGAGCTCCTGTTGCTCGGTCCCAGCTCCTGCCAACCTAGCAGTTTGAAAACACACACAAAAGTGCAAGTAGATAAAAAGGTACCGCTCCGGCAGGAAGGTAAACTGCATTTCCATGTGCTGCTCTGATTCGCCAGAAGCGGCTTAGTCATGCTGGCCACATGACCTGGAAGCTGTACGCCGGCTCCCTCAGCCAATAAAGCGAGATGAGCGCCGCAACCCCAGAGTCGTTCATGGCTGGACTTAACTGTCAGGGGTCCCTTTACCTTTACCTAGACTATATATAGCCCAGGTGCTTTGTGTCCGTAATAGGGTTGCCAATGGGATGCAGGTGGCACTGTTGTCTAAACCACTGAGCCTCTTGGGCTTGCCAGGTAGAAGCTTGGTGGTTCAAATCCCTGCAACAGGTGAGCTTCCCTTGCTCTATCCCAGCTCCTGCCTACCTACCAGTTCAAAAGCACACCAGGGCAAGTCGATAAATAAGTACCGCTGTGGTGGGAAGGTAAATGGCATTTCTGTGTGCTCTGGTTTCTGTCATGGTGTCCCGTTGTGCCAGAAGTGGTTTAGTCATGCTGGCCACATGACTTGGAAAGCTGTCTGTGGACAAACGCCAGCTCCCTCTGCCTGAAAGTGAGATGAGCGCCGCAACCCCATAGTTGCCATTTTATTGAGCTTTTTTTTTTTTTGGCTAAAGTTGTTGTTGTTTCAGCTTTGAAAATAGCCAAAAACAGCAAAGTACCACCACCTGCAGTGGTACCTCGGGTTAAGAACTCAATTCGTTCTGGAGGTCCATTCTTAACCTGAAGCTATTCTTAACCTGAGGTACCACTTTAGCTAATGGGGCCTCCTGCTGCTGTTGCACCACTGCCGCACGATTTCTGTTCTCATCCTGAAGCAAAGTTCTTAACCCGAGGTACTATTTCTGGTTTAGCGGAGTCTGTAACCTGAAGTGTCTGTAACCCGAAGCGTCTGTAACCCGAGGTACCACTGCATTTTTGTTTGCTGGCAGCCATTTTGTGCTGGCACCTGCAGCACATTTTTATATCCACCCCCCAAAAGCACTGGGTTGGACTATTTATCCATTGAGTCCAATTTGGTCCACATTAATTGGCAGCACTGCAGCTCTGACGCAAGTCTTATTCTCTGCCTGCTCCCTGACCCTTTCAACTGGAGATGCCAGGGATTAAACTTGGAACCCTCTGCACACAAAGCACATATGCCGCCACTACACTGCAGACCTTCCCTTCATGGATGTACCTTTGCCATAAGATCTAAATCATTGCTCTGCAAAAGCTCACTGTGTGGTGCTTCCACTTATGGTGGAAGTTTAGGGAAAAGGCAGAAGGAGGGGGGGGGGAATATAGGGAAAGTGCAGAAGAGGAGAAAAACATAAATGATGCAAATAAACAAGCCAGAGGGTCAAATAGCAACCATGTTTCAGGCCAGAGTGAAAGCAGGTCCTGGCTCTGAAAAGGTTGCCGACTACTGATTTAAGTGCAGCTTGCATGTGCCCATTGCACCATTTGTTGTCTTTTAATGTGCAATCTTTAACCCTCAAAATTGCAGTGGTGGGGTGGGAGGGTGGCACACATAGTGTGCAGCTGAGTACGCAAACTTGCAATCTGTGCACAGACCAGCCTTGAAATATATTGACAAACTAATGATAATGGAATAGGGATATAAAATTTACAGCATGTTATGGTCTAAGAGAAAATTATATGAAAATGATATATCGATGGTATCTAACACCGAGTAAATCGTGGGGGGGGGGATGTATAAATCTAAATCAAATAAGTGTTGGAAATGTAAATAGAAAAAAGGTTCTTTTTATCATCTGTGGTGGTCTTGTAGTAAGGTTAAAGCTTACTGGGAAATGATATATAATGAATTGAAAAGGATGTTTAAAATAAAGTTTGTAAAAAAAATCCAGAAGCTTTTCTTTTGTGCACCCTCCGGATACAAATGAAATTTGTTCCAGGGGTCCGTACTTAACATGAAAAGTCCATAACTGGAGGCACTGCTTCTGCGCACACACGCAGCACGATACAGTGCTTTTGTGCATGCGGGCAGCGCGATAGAGTGCTTCTGTGCGTACGCGTGCGGCGCAGCCCGGAAGTATACACTTCCAGGTTTGCCGTGTTCGCAACCCGAAGGTTACGTATCCAGAGCAGTATGTAACTCGAGGGTCCATTGTATAGGGACAGAACTACCTGAACTGTATAGGAACTTATTCATGTATGCTACTCCAGCATCAAGGATGCTACTCGCTGCAAAATGGAAAGGAGCAGAAGTCCCAGCAAAGGAGGAATGGATACAAAAACTTATGGAATATGCAGAAATGGCAGAACTTACCAGAAGAATAAGAAATCAAGATAACAAACTTTTTATAAAAGAATGGAAATGGTTTATTGAATATTTACAGATAAATTGTAAACAGATAAGAACATTGGCAGGATTATTGTAATAACCTGCAGTTTTATAAGAGTATATATTTAAAGTAGCTGAATAAATGAGCAAATTAAGTTAATTTGGATATACAAAAGATATTAAAAATAAATATAAGGAACCGCAGAAAGAGGGGGAAAGAAGTCAAGTTTTGAAATGTTAAAATCACTGTAAAATTAGTGAAATGTATAAACCTGAAAAGCATAAGTAACTTTAAACAACAACAACAATGAAATATAATGACAAAAGCACTGTAGTGAAGTGGACTCTCTTTGCCATGCTATACTCTGCCATACATATGAATAGATTGAGTTTTCTATATTGACTAAGAGTGACTGCCAAAAGGTTAGGTGGGGGAACAATAAAGCAAAATAAAATAAAATAAAATAAAATACCCATCACTCCCCTTTTCGATTGTTTACTTGAAAGCATTCAACTTTATGCAATACTTTCTCTGTGTGTTTGTGTGTGAAACCATGCCATTTGGCTACCTTTAAGCAGTCTACTGGGGCCAGAGAAACCTGGGTGGGGGGGAGTAAATGAAATTCACACAGTTCCTGATATCGGCTGTTGCCTACTGTTCGTAAAGAGTGACATGTGGCTGGCAGTAATGGCCTTCAAGCCAGGTGAAGCCTGCGCAACAATAAAGTCAATACCTTGACCACCTTGGCTTGATGTTGCCTTAATGATGGCTGCATCTTAGCAAGCCTGAAAGTATTCCTGGACAGGGATGGAGGGAGGAAAAAATAGCAGCCCACAGTTGAAAAGGCTGCGCAGCAACTTTTCAAAGCCGACATTGTCCTCCTTCCTGGAAGACTTACAAAGTCACTTCTTTTATTTTGACTTCCTCGCAAACCCCGTGGTGCCTGGATAGAGAGCTATGGTAGCTGCTGTCTTTTTGGCAATAAAGCTCACCTCATTAGAGTGGATTAAGTCACGATGCTGAGAAGGATAAAAGGTGAAGAGGGAGAACAGAGGATGGTGAGTGAGGGAAGCTAAGTGTCATTTGTATGCTGACGCCATTATTGACTGGAGCCCATGTGGGTCGCACTTTTCAATTACCATCTGCTAGAAAGGTGGCCCATAATTGCAAAGGCTGATGCCAGGGCTCCAAATGTCAGGGGAGCCTCCCTCACCTTCATCACCTTTTCTTGATGGTTGACTTGAGGATGTTCAAAGGCAAAAACCACTGCCTCTAGATCTCCCTGAGGAAGAAAAGAATGCCATTTATTTTGTTTTTGTTTTTAGAAAAAGCCTCATTTAGCAACCTCCCATTAAATTCACAGTCTGGTGGCCTGATCCTGCGCAGCCCAGCTATGCCCCAGGGACTCCCTGACAGCAGCATAAATGTGAGGTGTGCAGGTCTGATGGCTCAGTTTATTCACTGCTAAGGGAATAAATATCAGGGATTAGCAAAAGCCTTCCCTTTATTATTTCCACAGATATATTTTTGCCTTCCTGAATGCTGGCATTGTGCTTTTAGGGCACTCACCCGCAAAAGAGGAGATGCTGTTTTGCAGTACAGATCTGAATCACTGCTGCACACGACACACCTGTTGTCTGCAACAATAGACCTCATCGCACATCTTGTTCCCCATTCAAAAGTACAGTCATCTCTAGGCGGGCCTGCTCATCGTATGTGCGGTTATCATTGTGACATATCAAACCTGTTACCCTTATCTGTTACAACAAAGATCTGATTTTTGGACAAGGTGGGAAACCACAGATTCACAATATCCTTAGTGAGCAGGGTGTCTCACCTTCTGGACAGTTTGGCTGCAATAAGCATACCCCTATCGGGTGGCGCTGTGGGTTAAACCACAGAGCCTAGGACTTGCCGATCAGAAGGTCGGCGGTTTGAAACCCCGCAACAGGGTGAGCTCCCCATAGCTCGTTCCTGCTCCTGCCAACCTACCAGTTCGAAAGCACACAGCGCAAGTAGATAAATAGGTACTGCTGTGGTGGGAAGGTAAACGGTGTTTCTGTGTGCTCTGGTTTCTGTCATGGTGTCCCATTGTGCCAGAAGTGGCTTAGTCATGCTGGCCACATGACCCAGAAGCTATACGCTGGCTCCCTCGGCCAATAAAGGGAGATGAGCGCCACAGCCCCAGAGTCGGCCACGACTGGACCTAATGGTCAGGGGTCCCTTTACCTTTACCTATGTCTCTTACAGTCAAATCTATACAGTCATACCTTGGGTTGTGAATGTGATCCATGCGAGAGGCACGTTCACAACCCGCAGCGTTCGCAGCCTGAAGCGCGCGCCTGCGCACACGTGTGATGCAATTCGGCGCTTCTGCACATGCGCGTGACATCACTTTGTGCTTTTGCACATGCGCGAGACCAAAACCCGGAAGTAACCCATTCTGGTATTTCCGTATTTGGCATGGTCCGCAACCCGAAAACATGCAATCCGCAGCGTTCGTAACCCAAGATATGACTACCTTTTAAATTACAAAGACCCAGATATTCCTATAGGCAAGGAATGGCTTGCTAAATAGACTGGGACTCTAGGTCTCAGAGACGGTCTGTTCCTGCGTGTACTTTCTCATTCAAATTTTCAAATAAGGCTATGCTCAACATCCCATCCATCAAAGGTTCTGGGATGGTTGCTCAGATGAGCATGGCCTTCTTGGTGATAGTCCCAAGATCTTGATTGATTTCCTTGAAGAAGTGGGTTAATGGTCCTATTTTTAGAGTATATGAAAGAATTCCAAGGCCTTTTTATTCTGACACATTTGATGGTTGGAATAGGGTAGCAGAAACTGATGCAGGGTCTTACCACAGAGATAAGAATGAGTGAATGCCTCACGCATCACAGGTAATGGCAATGATAAACCCCATGGAATTCAGATGTTCATCTGAAGGGACCGACAGTATGGCAGGCCATGGTGGTAGCTGGGTCTCTTTGCGTGTGTGGCTCCTCATCCAACTAGAGATGCAGACAGTGAAATTCTCCTTCTGTACAAATCTGGACACTGGCTGCACCAGGGTGTGTATGAATCACTCTCATTGCTGTTCTGCACCCAATTTCTTTTAAAGATGCCATGGTTTTTTGGTCTGTGCACTGATGAACTGGATAGGCAGCCGTGTCTAGATATTCTGCAGGACATTAGAGCTTTCTCATCAGATTTATAGCCTAAAACCCTCCAGACAAGAGTAAACACCAATTTCCTTTCTGGGCTCAAGCAAAGAGCTGCTTTTATTCTGACACATCCTCTTAGCACACCTGTAGGCACATTAGCAGGTCCTACATTAACACAAGTGAGCCACTGGACATGATGTTACTCGGAAACTCAGGAGTTGTTCCTAGAGTCCCTTTCCTCTCTGTTGATTTTCACAATTTCAGAATTCCTCACTGATCTGCTGCCACTCACATTTCTCCAGCATTAACTGCAAGTGTTTCCTTTTAAGAGGAACGACTAGGCCATATAAAAGGCTTGTAAGAAACCAGCCACCACTAATGGACTCCTTCCTTCCCAGGTTATAAGAAATATCTATGATGGTTCAGACCAAATATTTTGTTTCTTTATTATTATTATTTTACTATTACACTTGGATTCCACCTTTCCTTCAAAGAGCTCAAGATAGCATGCATGAACTTCCTTCTCTCTGCTTTATTCTCACTGCTTGCCTACATTGGGCCATGTCTTGTATCTCTTGTTTAAGTCACATATGCATGGCCAGTTGTTGTTGTTTTTAAATAAAGCCCAACTTACTGCAGTATATGCAAAATTATACACAATATGATATGAAGGAATATTATTCTTCTTTGGTGATCACTCATAGTCAAGTACAATTGTCTTCCATAAACACGGTTTTAACAATGAGTCCGTAAGTGACTGAGGAGGCCAATTCTGGATCCACACGTCCTTCCACAGTGGGAACATTGGTTTCTGGACAGAAGTTGATCACGGTGTGGATTTGCCAAGCGTGCCTTCCTCTTAGCACATTTCTCCCTTGCGTCCTGAGTTCGAGTGTCTTCAAAGCCCATGACACCTTTGGTAAAGGCTGTTCTCCAATTGGAGCACTTGCAGGCAAGTGTTTCCCAATTGCTGGTGTTTACGCTACATTTTTAAAAGATTCGCCTTGAGAGAATCTTTAAACCTCTTTTGTTGACCACCAGAATTACACTTTCCATTTTAAAGTTCAGAATAGAGTACTTGCTTTGAAAGATGACAATCAGGCATCTGCACAACATGACCAGTCCAACTAAGTTGATGTTGAAGAATCATTGCTTCAACACTGTTGATCTTTGCTTCTTCCAGTATACTGGTAATAGTTCACCTGTCTTCCCAAGTGATCTGTAAAAAATTTTGGAGACACCGTTGATGGATCTTTCAAGGAGTTGGAGATGGCATTTATAAGTGGTCCATGTTTCACAAGCATACAGTAAAGTTGGTATGAAATAGTCACACCCTACACAGTACTATACTTCAGCAATACAGTTTTGTAACTATTAGTACATACACATTTTTATTCAGTTGTATGGTTGTTGCTGTTTATTTTAGGAAACCTGGAGACCATATGCATATAATAGACATATAATCCGGGCTTTTTGGTATGTGACAGTACCTAAGGGTATAATGCATAAGCACCTCTTTTTTTGCTTCCCATGGCACTTTTATCAAGATATGAGCACTGGCACTGAATTTTTTTACCAAAACAAAAGAGCACTGTATAAAATAGCATACATCTAACAATGAATATAATGTGTGGAAATTGTTAATATTTTTAGTGTTTGTGGTAAAACAACAGCAGACATCTTGTTGAAATCAAGGAGAAATCTTGTCAAAATCCATGTGGAGAAACTCAACATCAAGATTTCCAGAAAATCCCAGCTGTAGACAAGAATTCTGCATCTGCATCCAGAAGTACAATTCTTATACTGAGTGAAGTGTTTAGACAAGGTAACCTCCAAGGTCCTTCCCACTGTAAGTGTCTATGACTCTTCAAACCTGTATCAAGGCAACCAAAAACCACCTTCTCAGATAGGTTGCTAGTACAAGACTGGCTAGTGACTGTCCCTAGATTATCCTCTAAAGGAGAGGCACTTGGAGCCATTTTTAATCTGTCTTTTAAGACAAATCTGAATAAATGTAAAAGCTCCAGACCTCAAAACTCCGATATACTTAGCTGCCTATGGCCCGCCTAAGCTATGGCACAACACTGTCTTTCCCGCTGATGCCCGTGGCTGGAAAAAATAAGCCCTGTGTGGCTGATGGTGATTGTCTTAAAATGGATGGATTTAAAAGTGCAGAAACAGCTGGTAGCTAAGCAGGTTTACCAAAAGGTTACAGCCAGTCTAGATGCTATATTTGACAAGATTATTAGCATCACTATGATGAATTTCTCACCCTCCAGCTAGAGCGATCACCAGAGGGGAAGTCACTAAATGAACCCTGTACATCTTGCGACCCACCAAACCAAACACATCTTGCCATCTCTGTGTGGTGGCCTACCAGGCGCTGGATCTCCTGCTTGAGACTGACAAAGGGGGAGGGACAGTATAAAACACAATACATGGCCCGTGGGCTACATCTGACATTGAGCAGCTCAACTTCAGAAGCACTGCAAGCCTGATGCATTGCTCTGAAAAATGCAGCAGGATTGTACAGAGGAAGATGCAGGAAATCCAGAACATCTCAACAATTGATATATGGTCTGAAGCTCAACATCAAAAAAATGAAGATCATGGCCACTGGTCCCATCACCTCCTGGCAAATAGAAGGGGAAGAAATGGAGGCAGTGAGAGATTTTATTTTCTTGGGTTATATGATCACTGCAGATGGTGACAGCAGCCACGAAATTAAAAGACGACTGTTTCTTGGGAGACAGGCGATGGCAAACCTAGACAGCATCTTAAAAAGCAGAGACATCACCTTGCCAACAAAGGTCCGTATAGTAAAAGCTATGGTTTTCCCAGTAGTGATGTATGGAGGTGAGAGCTGGACCATAAAGAAGGCTGATCGCCGAAGAATTGATGCTTTTGAATTATGGTGCTGGAGAAGACTCTTGAGAGTCCCATGGACTGCAAGAAGATCAAACCTCTCCATTCTGAAGGAAATCAGCCCTGAGTGCTCACTGGAAGGACAGATCCTGAAGCTGAGACTCCAATACTTTGGCCACCTCATGAGAAGAGAAGACTCCTGGAAAAGACCCTGATGTTGGGAAAGATGGAGGGCACAAGGAGAAGGGGACAACAGAGGACGAGATGGTTGGACAGTGTTCTCGAAGCTACCAGCATGAGTTTGACCAAACTGCAGGAGGCAGTGGAAGACAGGAGTGCCTGGCGTGCTCTGGTTCATGGGGTCACGAAGAGTTGGACACGACTAAACGACTAAACAACAACAACAAAGAGCAGAGCCAATGGCAGTGTAAGGGCTTAGCCACACTGACCTTTTGCCCTGCTCTTTCCAGGCACCGGTCAATGCTCAAAAGCTCAGTGTCCAAGCATCGTTCTTGCCCTGAGCGTTCCCTGCAAAAACCCACTCTTTAAAGCTCAACTGCAGCAAACATCAATTCAGTTTTTCCGTGGGTTGATGTTTGTTACAACTGAACTTTAAAGAGCAGGTTTTTGCACACGGGGGGTGGAATTGCTTGGGCACTGAGCTTTTAAGTATGGACCATGCCTGGAAAGAGTGGAGGAAATGTAACTGTGGCCAAGGTCCAAAGTTCTTTAGGTGACTCAGCCAATTCAAGTACTCATGCCCCTCTGTAATAATAATAATAATAATAATAATAATAATAATAATAATTTTTATTTGTACCCCGCCCATCTGGCTGGGTTTCCCCAGCCACTCTGGGCGGCTTCCACAGAGACCAAAAATACACTAAAATGTCACACATTAAAACCTTCCCTAGACAGGACTGCCTTAAGATGTCTTCTGAATGTCAGGTAGTTGTTTATCTCTTTGACATCTGGTGGGAGGGCGTTCCACAGGGTGGGTGCCACTACCGAGAAGGCACTCTCCCTGGTTCCCTGTAGCTTTGCTTCTCGCAATGAGGGAACCACCAGAAGGCCCTCGGTGCTGTGTGCTGATGGAGGGTCTGATAAGATTAGGCTGTAAATGCAACATCATGTCCTTCAAGAGACCTTTCCCAGTATTTCTGCATATGAGCATCTCTCTGTTTTTGTGCTTCCTGGCTGAGCTATCAATGAATTTACAAAGAAGGGACAGCTTTCACAGGAAGGTCATGGGCATTTTAGCACTGGAGAGGCTGGTTATGTCTTGTATTTCTTCCTAATATTGTTCCTTTTAGTTAACAGGGGCAGCTGCATATTAGATGACTTCCCTCTTTCGATTGCTAAGTGGTGCTAGTTCAGGGTGTGTGTGTGTTTTATGTATTACTGGTGAGTCGCCAGTGGACTCAGGGGAGAGGTGTTATCTCCCTTGGCCCTGAAAATTGATATTGAACATGGAAGGGGGTGGGGGGTGGAATCTCACAAACTGATAGCAATTAGCTAAAAAGGATTTGCGACTCCATGATTCATCACACCAGGGGGAATCGAAGTCATTTACAGTCCCTCTTTCCACAGGCTCTGCCTTCTACTCCAAAGATATACCTCTGTTTATCTTCACACCATGGTGTGACATTTCCTTTTTCAAGAGCCCATTTTCTTCGAAACAGAGCAGCGGGCGGGCTGCAACACAAGCAGCCTTTGATTATCCCTTGACTGCTTCGGTGACATGATGGCTCTAATAGCAGCCCGTTAAGAGTGTGCTCAACTCGGGATGGGAAATTTGGGTGACTATTTGCGTAGCTGTATGGACAGGTCAAGTCTAGGTCTCGCCGACAGAAGAGGCATAACGTTCTCTCTCTTGCCGGAAAAGTCAAATGAAGTGAGATCCTTTTCTGCATTTTCTGAAACCCCTCCCCTCGTTTGGCATTCTTTTTTGCAAGTGTCAAAGCAACACCTCTCATTTTCAGCTGCAAATTCTTCGCCAGTGTGGCAAGGTGATGACAATCCTCTAGGAGTCAGGGTCACACATATGCACGACCCAGTTCAGGAGCTGGGTACCACTTTCCTAGCCTGCAGTTGTCTCCCAAGAGGTTGCCCAGTTATGGCACAAGGCCAGACTAATGCTTCTACTGGCCACATGTAATAATTGCAGGCACTTGGTTCTGAAGGAAGCAGGAAACGACCATACAAAAGCTGTCACCACAGAGACACAAGTGTTACAGAATCCAAGGCATTCGCTTGTTGAGAGGAGGCACCTCCATGTATTCTGGTGGCATGTTCTGTGGCATGGGTAGGCAAACTAAGGCCCGGGGCCCGGATCTGGCCCAATCGTCTTCTAAATCCAGCCCCCGGACGGTCCGGGAATCAGCGTGTTTTTACATGAGTAGAATGTGTGCTTTTATTTAAAATGCATCTCTGGGTTATTTGCGGAGCATAGGAATTCATTCATTTCTCCCCAAAAAAATATAGTCCGGCCCCCAAAAGGTCTGAGGGACAGTGGACCGGACCCTGCTGAAAAAGTTTGCTGACCCCTGTTCTGTGGGATTATTATTATTATTTAGTAAATTTGTTTTTCAAAAAAATATTTTTATTGGTTTTTAACATACAAAATTATAAAACATATCACACAATTTATCACAAATACATTCTTATTGGACCTCCATCAGCACCTCTGATAATCCTCCGTCTTAATCACTTCTTACGCATTTCCTAACTTAATATTGCCTTTACATTCTTAACATATCACGTCTCCTTCTCCATTTTTGCAATATTTCTAATATTATTCCTCACAGAACTTATTGCAAACCTACAAACGCCGTCTGGTCGTCACAAATACTTTTCAAATAATCCGTAAATTTACTCCAGTCCTCGGTAAACTTCTGGTCCCGCCGGTTTCGGATCCTTCCCATTAGTTTGTCAAGTTCCGCATAGTCCATTAATTTCATCCTCCATTCTTCCATCGTCGGTAACTCTTCTTGCTTCCATTTTTGGGCCAATAGTATTCTTGCTGCTGTTACTGCATATAGAAAAAGCTTAGAATCTTTTCTATTTATATCATATTTGTATACCACCTTTCACTTGCAGATCTCAGGGCAGTTCACAACATTAAATTAGGATGATAGCCTAGAGTCTTCCAGAGAATGATACTTTTTATAATCAGCATAAGTTTCTTTATTCTTATTCATCATTCTAACCAACCAGTGCTATAACTTGATGTGCCAGAGCTCTTAAAGCAGAAGCTGGGGTGCTATTGCTCTAGATTTCCTTCATCAAGTCAGAATAGTTGGCCCACAAGGTCCCTTTCAATTCCGTAAATCTCACCTGTGCAGGTAACAAAATACCTCAGGGGAGGCAGCCACCTCTCTCTCTGACTCCATTCCTCAAAGAAGCAACATCTTCTTAGTCTGAGATGCTCTCTTGGCTTACAGCAAAGAGAGGACAAAGGAACTACAGTGGTACCTCGGGTTACATACACTTCAGGTTACATATGCTTCAGGTTACAGACTCTGCTAACCCAGAAATAGTACCCCGGGTTAAGAACTTTGCTTCAAGGATGAGAACAGAAATCACGTGGCAGCAGTGGGAGGCCCCATTAGCTAAAGTGGTGCTTCAGGTTAAGAACAGTTTCAGGTTAAGAACGGACCTCTGGAATGAATTAAGTACGTAATCAGAGGTACCACTGTATCTCCTTATGGGATAGATTCCAGGTGTATATATTTTGTAACCTAAGTCTGCCTTCTGGGATCCATCTGTGAACAGAATGTGTGTGAGTAAACTCTTTTATACTTTTATACAAGACTGTGTTGTGTCTAATCTTTTATGAGGGAATAAAAGGGAATTACCAGGAAACTTATTTTTGAGGCTTAAACAAAGCTGGCAAAGACGTTATCCGCTGTACAAGTTTAAAAAGGGGAACGTCACTCTGCTAAATTATAGAACTTGTTAACACCAGTTGGGAAGGATATAATTAAACAATATATCCTCTCCTGCCTCCCTGAACATTCCCACAGTAAGATGAACTCAGTAGATCTCTGTGTGGTCTATCATACTTTGAGAATGGTGGTTGAGTGGATAAATGTTTTGTTGCTTAAGCATGCACTCTACTCATTACATTTCTATACAAGCCTACGCAAAGTACATCCCACTGGTGTTTATGTATTTAATTTGTAATTCATCCAAAGATCACAGGGCAGTTCACAGCATAAACATACAAAATGAGAACATAAAATGCATAATAAAAACAAAAACAAACCAATAACCCCCACAAACACATATAGAAGGACATAGAATGTTAATCAGCCAAAGCCAAAGGCCTGATTAAAGAGAAATGTTTTTGCCTGGTGCCTAAAGATATGTGATGAAGGTGCCAGGTAAGTCTCCCTGGGGAGAGCATTCTGTAAGTGGAGGACCACCAAAGAAAAAGCCCTTTCATGTGTTGCCTATCTCCAGACCTCTAAGTGGAGGAGGCACCCAAAGAAGGGTCTCAGATAAATTCAATGGGGATTACTCCTAGGTAAGAAGGTATTGTTGTTGTTTAGTCGTTTAGTCATGTCCGACTCTTCGTGACTCCATGGACCAGAGCACGCCAGGCACTCCTGTCTTCCACTGCCTCCCGCAGTTTGGTCAAACTCATGCTGGTAGCTTCGAGAACACTGTCCAACCATCTCATCCTCTGTCGTCCCCTTCTCCTTGTGCCCTCCATCTTTCCCAACATCAGGGTCTTTTCCAGGGAGTCTTCTCTTCTCATGAGGTGGCCAAAGTACTGGAGCCTCAGCTTCAGGATCTGTCCTTCCAGTGAGCACTCAGGGCTGATTTCCTTCAGAATGGATAGGTTTGATCTTCTTGCAGTCCATGGATCGAGCTATTCCAGAGCAATCTTAAGTGGAGAGGGAGTCAACTGGCAAATGATTCCGCACTGTTACTAAAAAATTTCAGAAAGATCAGTGACCATGGAATAATTTCAGGTTACTGTGGAGAGAGAGAAAGAAGACATTTTGCCAATGGAGCATAATTCAGCAAAATCAAATTCTAAGAACAATGGCAAGAAAAAACTGATGTAATATGCTGAAATGGTGAAGTTAACCGAAAGACAATAGAGATTTTAAAGCAGACTGGTAACCATATATGTTGTATTTACGGAAACAATGTAAAGAAATGGACTCACTAGCAGGTTTTGTGTAAACACTTACAATTAACAAAATAATACAGAAATTACAAAGGTGATGTTAAAATGATAAAATCATCATAACATTTGATTTAAAGAATATAATATAAAAGCATAATATAGCAGGAGAAGTCAATATGCAAAAAGCCAGAAGGGGAAGTTGAGGGAAGTCAGGGTGGTGGTGGGAGCTGGGAATTTAATTTGTTTTTAATTTGTTGTGATTGTGACAAAAATGTAAAAACCAATAAAAATTATTTTTTGGGGGGGATTCCAATAGCAGTACCTGTTGCATGACTCAAGTGAAGGAAAGTGGTGCTATATATAAAATTTTATTTATATATAAAAAATAAATAAAAATTTATGTACATATAAATATAATATTTTACATACATATTTTTTATTTTGCTCATTAGTCATTTGCCATATAAACATTCTGTAACAAATTTTATGAGCATAAAGCAAACCATAAAATCAGAAAAAGGAACAATACATTACAATAAAGAAACCATACAATAAAACAATCAGCTTGCAGAAGTGTGGGATATTATTGTATAATAGCATGTGCCACACTGTTGATGAAGACAAACATGTTATATGAATTTTCATCTGCCCCTGATTGTGGTAAACCCATATTCATTTAATTCTATGTAAAGATGGAAATATTTTATGAAATTTATTATGCATCAAAGGCAGCAAGTATTGAGCAAATAAATGACTGTCTATTGTGGTTTGTTCAGAGTTTTACAGACAGCCATTGTACTATGTTTAGCGCTGGTAATTTGCGTATCTGGCCTAATTTTTACAATCGAGTCCAACAATAATAAAAGGATTTCAGTATTGCCAACACAGCTGAATTTCTTCTGTGTTTTGGTTGTTTGGAAAGCAGTGTTACTATATTACAAGGCAAATATGAGTACTAATTTCAGTTCTTTGTTGAGAATGAAAACAAGACTGTTTCTGCCCTGAAATGCATTCATTACCCCGCGTGTTTTTGTTGGGAGATCTATTGCATAAAACCTTCTTGGTGACTTCAAATGGAATGTACAGTGTTCAACCGTGAAGACACTTAGAAACACAGAAAGAGACAATCCATTGCAGAGCAGTATCACACCCATGAGGGACGCGAGTGGCACTGTGGGTTAAACCACAGAGCCTAGGACTTGCCGATCAGAAGGTCCCCGCGACGGGGTGAGCTCCTGTTGTTCGGTCCCTGCTCCTGCCAACCTAGCAGTTCGAAAGCACGTCAAAGTGCAAGTAAATAGGTACCACTCTGGAGGGAAGGTAAACAGCGTTTCCATGCGCTGCTCTGGTTCGCCAGAAGTGCCTTAGTCATGCTGGCCACATGACCCGGAAGCTGTATGCCGGCTCCCTCGGCCAATAAAGCGAGATGAGCACCGCAACCCCAGAGTCGGTCACAACTGGACCTAATGGTCAGGGGTCCCTTTACTATCACACCCATGAGTCTAGTGTTGCAAAGTCCCAGGGTTTTAGAGCCCTTCTCAAGTTCTCCAAGGGATGAAGTTAAAATTGCAGATGAACTAGAATCACCACCAGCCTCCTAGCCCATTCTTGATGGTAAAACGTGTCCTCTTACCCACTTTGCCAGTGTCTTTATATCTCTTTTCATGGGAGCGAACCAGACAGGTGAAGGTACCAGAACAGGGCATAATTTATTTTGTGAACCCCTGGCAACGAGATGGGAATAAATGAATCTGTCAATTTTGGCTTCTTTCAGTTTCTCATCTTTCCATTCTGAAGTTCAGTTCACCAGATTTCTGCATCAGTTTGTGATGTGTGTGTGTGTGTGTGTCCTCAGGAAAATTCACCAGCACTTTAGTGTGCATTTCTCATGATATACATTCACTTGACTAATACCGGTAATAATAATAATAATAATAATAATAATAATAATAATAATAATAATTTATTCTTTATACCCCACCCTTCTGGCTGGGATTCCCCAGCCATTCTGGGCAGCTCCCAACAGAATACCAAAAACACGCTAAAACATCAAATATTAAAAACTTCCCTAAACAGGCCTGCCTTCAGATGTCTTCTAAACGTCAGATAGTTGTTTATTTCCTTGACATCTGATGGGAGGGCGTTCCACAGGGTGGGCGCCACTACCGAGAAGGCTGTCTGCCTGGTTCTGCCTAATCTTTGCAAATCAATTTTCCTTAATAGAATGCATTTTTGGATATTATTTCCACTAACATGAGCATTTTTGTGCACAGTTTGTATTATTGTTCCAGGAAGTTCACATTAAAATGCGAACATAAGAGAATTTTATGCCCATTCCTAGAAGAAGGAGATACCTTGGGGAAAACCCCACAAAGTTACATCAGGTTCTGCCTTCTGCCACCCAACAAATACCCATGTTGTGCTCTTAGGTCTAGAACCTCAGGAGCCTTTGCAGCCTTACTTACCTAGAGAGCAGGGTGCTTTGTGTGTGCTTGGATGCCATGCTCACAGGTGAAAGCATTACTTACGAAAACTCATGCTTCCACCTAAGGATTGGGTATATGATATGAGCAACTTGGTAACCCATCTTCTTCTGGGGGAAACACTGCATTTCCACAAAGTACACAGACTCCAGGTAGATCTTTCACTTCTGTCCTAATAGATTAGTCTGAGCACCACTCAGATATGAGTCTACAAGCTCCAGATGCACTCACTTGAGAGCTGCTGTTAGTGTGAACTGACCCATGGAGGAACTTGAGGCTCACATCTGGTTTTGATCTCTGATCCACGCCCCCGTGACTTGTATTGTTTATTTAAGTTCCAAACACATTTAGTTATCCCACAGCTCAGATTGGTCAAACAGAAGCCCTATCTTCCCCTGGAAGTGTATTTAGTTATTAGATTTATTTTTCAGAATAACAAGCAAACAAGCAGATTACTTAAATAGAAATGGACCACTTACTGTAAGTCCACTGATAGCAATGGGTCTGCTCTGAACACGACCAAATTGGATATCTATCAACCATCATACTTTGAGCAGGGATGAGGAAAACCTCCTTGTTTCACTCCAGAAAGTTTTACTGGAACTATACGTGGATGTATTCTGCTTCACTCAAACTCTGCAGTGGGTTGTGGAACCTGGAACTTCTCCATGCATGCATTTTGGGATTCCCTAGATAGAATGTGTCCCAAACTAGCCTTCTATAGGTGTGAGTATGGTGCAAGTTGTTTTTGTCCATGGAGTTTTCTTGGCAGGGATACTGGAGTGGCTTGCCGGTTCCTGCTCCAGGTGGATCACGTTTAGTCAAAGCTCTCCACTATGACCTGCCCATCTTGGGTGGCCCTGCATGACATAGCTCATAGCTTCTCTGAGTTATTCAAGCCCTTCGCCACGACAAGGCAGTGATCCATGAAGGATATCCCAGTTGTGATGTATGGAAGTGAGAGCTGGATCATAAAGAAGGCTGATCGCCGAAGGATGGATGCTTTTGAATTATGGTGCCGGAGGAGACTCCTGAGAGTCCCATGGACTGCAAGAAGATCAAACCTATCCATTCTGAAGGAAATCAGCCCTGAGTGCTCACTGGAAGGACAGATTCTGAAGCTGAGGCTCCAATACTTTGGCCACCTCACAAAAAGAGAAGACTCCCTGGAAAAGACCCTGATTTTGGGAAGGATGGAGGGCACAAGGAGAAGGGGACAACAGAGGACAAGATGGTTGGACAGTGTTCTCGAATCTACTAACATGAGTTTGACCAAACTGCGAGAGGCAGTGGAAGACAGGAGTCCCTGGCGGTCTCTGGTCCATGGGGTCACAAAGAGTCGGACACAACTAAACGACTAAACAACAACAACATGGTGCAAGTGTAGATGCAAGGATGTGCTTGAGCCACGCTGCACCTCTGTTTCATGCTATCTATTTGGATATCTCCACGCATATGAAACTGTGTCCTGCATGGCAGTTGAGCCTACCACAAATGGATACGGCAGAAAGCTGATGAAAAAGAGCCCTTGTCTGTGTGGAATGGTGGGTTGGATGTGCAGTGATCCTTTGAGAGAGAATAGGAGTGTCAGGACAGGGTGAGATTTAGGGCTGTGTGAGCATTGCGCATGCACTGAGCCAAGAGGTGAAGGAGGCACAAGCGCTCCTAAAGTCCTCCCTCTTCCCAAAGCCTAGTTACCACTTTCCCAGCTTTGAAAGGTAATGTGAGGGCTCAATGACTCTGCCTGAGCCTCGTGCTTCCCCTCTTTTACCCAGTTTAGGGAAGAGCTGAGGTACACGTGTGTCAAATTCTGGCCTCACACAGGGCACCATATTACCCAAGTCTGCCACTGGGAGTTTCACACCCAGGGCAGCTGAATTTGCAGCTTAAAAATGTTGGCGAAAATGCTATGATGACTAGGCCAGTTATGCTTTAACCAACTTCCATTAAATAGGTGTGTGCAGTACAGGCAAAGGGCATGATCTTCAGGGCAAGATCTGCAGACAGCTCTCTTGGAAGTGAGCCAAGAGGGGTGTTTGTATACCCTTTCTGTGTCCCTACATTAAAGTAACCCGAGTGGCCGCCTAACATGGCAAATGTCCAGTGACTGTTCCAAAAGGCTTTCCCCCAAACACTTGGTAAGCCTGCTAACATGCGTGTTAGTTTTGGCCTGCTGCTATTGTACATCAGGGAAATTGCAAAGCAGCAATAAATCTTAATGCGAACAGCAGGGCAGCATTAGCTGTGTCAGAAGCCAATCTGTGTGATTGTATTACAAGTTGTCTAAAGGATATGGGAAACCAACCTGGGCCACTGCTGCAACTGGATTCTCTGGGGGTGCCATGCCAACTGGGTCCTAGTGCTGGCCACGGGGCATGTTAAAGGGATTTTCATTTTAACAGCAAGTCAATGGAAACTGGCAAATTCTGCAATCGATCTCAGATTCCTTGAACATTCCTGTTACTTACTGCAGAAATTCAGCATTTACGAACATCAGTCTTCCAGTATTCCACACACTTTATTTATTAAAGAAAACCTGAAGCTCTGACTCATTGCAATCACTTTTTGTTTTTGCCACCCTGAACAACTTGGTGTCATCAGCAGGTTTGGCTAACAGCACATGATGGACTGGGGTGTGGATTGGTACCTTTGAGCACACTAAAGGGCCACTCTGTTCTATCCCTGTTTGTACTATATGTGCTCTGTTGTGTTTCTTTTAAATAAGCCTTTTTATGTGAAAACAAAACACGGGTTTCCAGTTGGTTTGGAAGTTACCATACCATTTGATGCTCAGATGCCAATACCAACATCAGCTGAATTTTGATGCTGTTGCCATTCATTCTTCTGGTTCTGTCAAACAGATCTCCATCCCCTGTCTCTTCCTTCTCCTTGCTTTGTGCATCTGGACTTTTGGGTTTAATCCTATGGCCACTTAACCTGGACGTAAGTGCCATCGGTAGATAATCCATCACTCCCAATGCAACCTCCTCACCACCTCATTCCTCTC
This sequence comes from Podarcis filfolensis, assembly GCF_964270895.1. Classification (NCBI taxonomy): domain Eukaryota; kingdom Metazoa; phylum Chordata; class Lepidosauria; order Squamata; family Lacertidae; genus Podarcis; species Podarcis filfolensis. The sequence continues at coordinate 8,963,197 of NC_139603.1, forward strand.
TCTCGGTTACTGGCAGTGACCTCTGTGTTGGAAAGTCAGGTAAGCAATGCTGTTCCATCCTCCCCTGCTGGCAGCAACTGATCACCACTAAACTCAATTGGACTTAAATCTCAGTAGGTATGTATAGGACACGCACCATTAGAACTGTAAACCTGAATAAAGGTCCTCTGTCTTTATTTTGATTTGTGTGCAGCACCCAGTTGATTCAGGTGACCTCAAAATATTATTCTTAGCCGAAAAATGTGGCTTTTATTATTTCCAATATTTGACCTTGGAGAGCACTGCGGTCCACGTAGAATTCATTGTTTGCAGAAGAAACTTGGAGCAGCCCTGCCTGCAATGTTTGTCCTCATGCTTCCAAAGCTAAACACCAAATTTGCAAGGGCTCTGATTGAATTGGTTATTAGCAATTTTCACAGCACACGGGAATGAGAGGAGAGGGGCAAAGCTCTCTTATAGGCGGCTAGCAGCAATCTCAACATGAATTTTGATGTTTGCTATTGACACGTCCTCCTAGAGTTATAGACAAAATGCCACAAGGGTTAGTAATTTCATGATCACAGCAGTGGCTTTGTTTGGCAGAAAGCTAATCTCCTTCCTCTGCTTATTTTGAGTTTTTGCCATGCACTTCTGCATTATGTAGTCATGGTAAGTAGGCAGTAATTTGGAGTAATCACTGTATTTAGCACAACTGGGGGATTTTAAAATCATACAGTACAGTTCTTCAATAAAGTTTCATGTGTGGTTGATTCATGTGTGTTGTACATGGAACACTTAAAAAAAAAGAACTTGCTGAAAGGATTTGTTCTCAGAAAAAATGTTAGGATTATTGTTTAATTTTCAGTACAAAAGTTGTATTCACATCAGGGCTGAACTGAATGGGTTTCAATTTCTGATCTTCAATATTTACCCAGTAAACCCTGAATATAAAGACTTCTCTGGGACGCACTGCATTATTGGCTATCTCACTGAGTTATTGTATGAAATATGTCCAAATTTCCTGCATTATAGACAAGTATCTTAGCTTCTCTATCTCTCTGTGGCTTATAACTGCCTGTCTTGGAACATCGTTCAGGAAATATATTTATTTCCTTTTCAGGAGGAGGAGGAGGAGGAGGAGGAGGAGGAGGAGGAGGAGGAGAGTAAATTGGATCAATATAGAATTCAAGTAAGTGACAGAACAGTCTTAAGGGTCCTTCTCACTAGTAACTATTCTCAATGGAAAGGTTCTGATGGTGAGCGTCTGTATTATGGAACTAGGTAGACATGGCCAGTTTTGTTGACCATCTCAAATGAACATCCTCTTCCTTTGTTGGGTGAAGCTTGGGCAGAAACGACCTCTCCAGCTGGCCATGCTACCTGATTCCAGTATATAGCTAGCTAGCTACTGTGGCAAAATAGGATCTTCACTACAGGGTAAGCAATTCTTCCACTACTAAAGCAATGTGATAAAAAGGCTGTTCTCACCTTCACCATGAAGAGAGCGACTCAGAGCAGGTGACAGTGAAAAGCCTTCAGCCAAGAAGGTGAGTTGCCTTATAGTGAGGCAGACCAGTCCATCTAGCTGAGCTGCTATCCAGGGTTGGAGACAAGGTTCTCTCCCATGCCAAACTTGGAGATGTTGGAGAATGAAGCTGGGACCTTCCGCATGGTGAAACAGATGTACCTCCAAGCTATGTACATGGCCCATTCCCTATTTTTCCTTCTTGTTTGCTACAATTTGCACCATGCAATAGACTTTGGGGCAAGGGGAAGGAGGTAGAAAAAAGGACAAGTGTGTTAAAAGCAAAACAAAGATGGCAGGCTATTAATTACTGGTTTTGGCAACCCAGCCCTTTTGGATGGAAGGGTTGCCAGGAATTCTGTGCTCCTGATCAGCTTTGAAGACTGCCTTCCCTTTCACCAAATAACTTCTCTCTCTCTCTCTTTATCCATTGATACATATATTGCCGTGTACAACTTTCAACATCTGTTTTATGAATTTACCTTTGACGAAACAAGCTATAAGCAACCAGTCATTCTTATTACAAAAGAAATTTTCAAGTAAATAGATCCAAATCATTTTGATATTTTAATTTTTCACGATACTGGAGCGAATAATGTCCGGGAAGCCCTGCTTTGTGTATGTTTGCTAGTGTGGTTTATGCAGCAAATACTGCAAGAATGAGGGTTTCCCCCATGTGATTCGATCCAAATGCAACCCTGATGGCCAGAACCAATTCTAGTCTTGGCGGCTCTCAGGCAATTTGGCCTAGTGGTGCAGATAGCCCCTGCCCTAACTCACAGCCACAAACGGGCTAGCATTTGTGAGAAGCATGTGCAAATGATCAGAGGGGGGATTCTAAATTGATTCATACTGTTGGACTAGAATCTGGGAGACCAGGATTCAAATCCAAACTGAACCACACTTGGATGGTCCTTTTAGAAGACATGTGAAGGCAGTCGTGTTTAGGGAAGCTTTTAATGTTTAACAGACTATTGCATTTTAATATTCTGTTGGAAGCAGCCAAGAGTGGCTGGGGAAACCCAGACAGCTGGGTGGGGTATAAATAAATTATTATTATTATTATTATTATTATTATTATTATTATTATTATTATTTTCCAACTCTACAATTCTATGATTCCACGAGAATGGAGGAAATGTCTCCTGGACCTCAGTATCTGGGGCTTCCACTAGAAGCTCATATTGAAAACTGGATCAGACCCATCGTCTTTATCAACTGATTTACAATTTGATTCAAAACATTTGTGCATATCTGCTACAACGTAACAGTTAATATATCTTGCAATCACATGTGGGCAACAGAAGTGTGGATTTATGAATCGATTATTAAGGCTATTTCCAGACTCTTAACAATTTTGCTGATGTTTGGGTCGGGGGAGACACACAATTAATAAAACTTCCGCAGTCAGCTATACACAGAGCATCTAAGATGCAACAATGACAAATGAATGTTGCTTACAACCAAAAATACCCCACTGCCACTGTAACATTGTTTTCTAGGAGAAGTGCTTTATGCTGCAAACATGGGCACTTTTCTAGACTTGCTAAGTGAGTCATAGGTCATGCTTTATAAAGGACTCAGGGTGAAAGTGAAGCCTGCTGAATTCACATTGATATAAATGGAGGAGTTAAGTGTGAGCTTAAATCTCTCCTCCTGAAATCAATCAATGAGACTTAAAGTTTGTTGGATATACAGGCTTATGGTTTTAGTATCTCTGATTTCTAAACTGCCACATTTCAAGGGACAGGGCTGGGGAACAATAGTAAGGATACAATCCACCAGAGGTTTTTCTGTGCAACCCTGCTGAAATGAGGTACTCTCAGGATTGCTCTCAATCATTATTTTTTTTTGGGGGGGAGAGGTTGTCTTGGCTAATTTCCCCACTTTTAATTAGACTTGCATTGGTACATTTTATAAACTTCTATCCTGATCTTATGGAGAGATGGGCATGCCAAACTCTGGAAAGGATTGGACCATTTCCAGTATAAGCTCCCAAAAGAAGACATGTCTCCTGAGAATTGATGATTTCTTTGGATTCCTGATCTTAGACCACCTTGGCCATTTTAAACAATCTTCGCTCCGTTTTACTCTTTCGGGGCAGGAGGCAGTACGACAAAATAAACAGTGCCTACAATTTTACTCATTGTCAAGCCCTTCACAGTAGCCAGTTAACAGCTTAACATCCCAGTTATGGCGATAGATAGATCAGCAGTATCAAACCTCTGACCTGTGGACCATTTCAAGTGTGGTAGTGGTGTCACAACTTCAATGCACCAAGGCATTTTTATTTATTTTTGGCCAGGGCACTGAATGTATGTTGCAACCATTTTAACCATATTTAAAATGTTGCACCTTCATTTTTCTTTGCTGTCTTGGGGAGGGGGGAGTTACTACCATGAACTGTCTAAGTTTTCTGTGCTCTCTGTGGTAAAGACAACAGGAAAGAAAAACATCTAGACACATGGACTCCTATTTGCAGAACTAAAGCAGAACTGTGTAAATCTACATGAGCTTGGGCCTCTATCAGACTGATTAAACTGGATGCGGGTGGTGCTGTGGGTTAAACCACAGAGCCTAGGACTTGCCGATCAGAAGGTCGGCGGTTTGAATCCCTGCGGCGGGGTGAGTTCCCGTTGCTCTGTCCCAGCTCCTGCCCACCTAGCAGTTCGAAAGCACGTCAAAGTGCAAGTAGATAAATAGGTACCGCTCCGGCAGGAAGGTAAATGGTGTTTCCATGCACTGCTCTGGTTCACCAGAAGTGGCTTAGTCATGCTAGGCCACATGACCCGGAAGCTGTATGCTGGCTCCTTTGGCCAATAAAGCGAGATGAGCGCCGCAACCCCAGAGTCGGTCATGACTGGACCTAGTGGTTAGGGGTCCCTTTACCTTTACCTTTAGGAAGCTAATAGAAATGAACTCTGTTTAATAGTCATCCCCCCACATCTTTCATCGCTGCCATTTCCCCAGGTTTTACCAAGGAACTTTGTTTGAGGGGGGGGAACCCAATAAACATTATTAAAATAGATTTTAAAAATTGGGGGGGGGGTCTATATCTCTTGCAGCTTGACATCCACTCCTGGCATAATGAGTGAAATTTGAACTTTTCATCAACCAAAATCGGGTCGTGCCCCACAAGCCAGGTAAATGTCCTTTGGGTGGAATATCTGTAGGCCAGAAGCTGACCATCCATATATTGGCTATTATAATGATAAAGCACCCACAAAAATGCCACAAGACTCCAAAAGATACCCTGAATTCTCCCAGATTTCATTCCATTCAGCTACTTAAGGCTACTGAAACATGCCCTAGCAAAACCTTTGTAGTTTTCTCCTATAAACTAAACACCAATTCAGTGGGAGATGACAGATTACTTCATATAGCATGCAAGCAAGCCCAGACAATAGCCGTAGCCATGACTGATTGCCTCGCTGTAACCCACTTTATGTTAAATGCATTCTTGCTGTTCAATTCCACAACTGTAATTTTGTTCTTCTGCATCGCTCAGCCCTCTGTGGACTAACCAGGTTCCTTCAGTAATGATTTCTTTTCTATTGTATTGTTTTCTGCATAATCAAGTTGGTAGGTAGGGGTTTAGGTGACACAGCCATCTGTCAAGTTCATTTGCTCTGAAAATGCATGGTATAATGGCCTCTACAACTTGGGGCTATCTGTTATAAAGGGAGAATATCAGCTTTTACCCTGCCTCACCTTATCATCGTCGTCAAATTATTATTTCCACCCCCCGTCCCCTTTCTCTGTGTGAAATGCATACGATTCCCTCAATGTGGCTGATTGGAATTTATTTATTTATTTGTTTGCCAAAAAGTAGCCAGCGCATGATCGCCTTGTATTGCAATTTATGCAAGCAATCCAATTAAGGGGAAAGAAGCTAACATCCAGGCTAATGTGCCTGTCTCGAAATTAAAGAGGCTGCCGCAAAACTGCGGCGCTCCGGAGTTATCACGGCGGTTTCCCTGACATGCTCACTGCCTCTTTCTTGAAGTTTGCATAATGTGCAAGCGTAAGGTAGCCTGGATGCCACAGAGAAAAGAGGGAGAAAACAGTGATTCATTTCCCTTTGCTCAAATGAAAGAGCTCATAACACTTTCCATAAAACCTTTATCAAATGGGGACTGCTTACTGAACTGACACATTTTCATGGGGAGGAATAACATAAAAAACAGCTTGCAGTGGTGCTCCGCTTTCCCCAGATATAGCTGAACTACACTAGAATAGTTTGTGAAAGGTGATATTACTTTTGTTTCTTTTTAAAGCAGGGGAATTATCTTGGCTGATTTAGGCCAAGTAACAATTAGCGTAAGAAAAGAATTATCTCCTGCGTTTGTTATTTTTAATTAATTCTGGAAAAAAATCACTAACAGGGCAGCTATGGCACTGCTGCTGGAATTCCTTTACACTGGATTATGGCCACTAAATACGGCTTTGTTCTGAGGTAGCAAACTTCAGCATGCAAGTGGAGGCAACATGGTTGAAATAGATGAGCCAATATTTTTGGTTGAGCCAATTTCAATCGTTTGTGGGGAGAGAGGATGAGAAGGAAATCCCAATTTGGAATGGAGCAGGAGAAATTTCAGGAAATTTCACAGTTGTGATAGTGGGCCTAAATTCTTTTACAAACAAGTGAGAGTAGTCACCCCCCACACTGCCCAATTATTTTACAATTTAAAATAATCCTTGCAAGCCATGGCCGATGAGTGCCAAGCTTCTCCAACCTTATAGCTAACTGAGATGTGGGGCTGGTGATTATATATGTGGGTAAACAAGATGGAACTTAATTCGGTCCAGAGAAAGGTGTTGCTGGTTGGGGTTCAACTGATCTGACCCAAGCATCCTGTTTGGGCTGCTTCCAATCTGAATTGTTTTCAAAATTATTTAACAGAATTTGTATCCTGCTTGATCGTAAAGACCCCCCAAGCAGTGTACATAAAATAAAATATACATATAAATTATTGGAAAAAGTTTAAAGCAAGGCAACCTAAGATATAAATAAGATCAGGAGTTTTTAAAAAATAAGTTTTAAAATAAAATTGCATATGTAAATCCATGTTAACTTTGGCTATCGGGTATCACATATTTGTTTTGAAGGCTTAAAGGTAAAGGTAAAGGTACCCCTGCCCGTACGGGCCAGTCGTGTCCGACTCTGGGGTTGTGCGCCCATCTCACGTAAGAGGCCGGGGGCCAGCGCTGTCCGAAGACACTTCCGGGTCACGTGGCCAGCGTGACGAAGCTGCTCTGGCGAGCCAGCACCAGTGCAGCGCATGGAAACGCCGTTTACCTTCCCGCTGGTAAGCGGTCCCTATTTATCTACTTGCACCCGGGGGTGCTTTCGAACTGCTAGATTGGGAGGCGCTGGGACCGAACGACAGGAGCGCACCCCGCCGCGGGGATTCGAACCGCCGACCTGACGATCGGCAAGTCCTAGGCGCTGAGGTTTTACCCACAGCGCCACCCGCGTCCCTAGAAGGCTTACAGACTGCCTTTCAGGTGCAAGAGTACGCAAGATGGCTTACAATAAAGATGAAAAAACTTATGCAACAAAAATCTCTCTCTCTCTCTCTCTCTCTCTCTCTCTCTCTCTCTCTCTCTCTCTCACACACACACACACACACACACACACACACACCCAAACCATGGAAACAACAGTAAACCAATTGTAACAACATGTTACAAGAACCCCAAACTCTGCCAAAATAAGAATACAGTGGTACCTCAGGTTACAGACACTTCAGGTTACAGACTCCACTAACCCAGAAATAGTGCTTCAGGTTAAGAACTTTGCTTCAGGATGAGAACAGAAATCGTGCTCCGGTGGTGCAGCGGCAGCAGGAGGCCCCATTAGCTAAAGTGGTGCTTCAGGTTAAGAACAGTTTCAGGTTAAGAACGGACCTCCGGAATGAATTAAGTACTTAACCCAAGGTACCACTGTATATACTGACCAGAGACTCTCCAGAGGATTGAGGGGGGTCATCACACATGCAGGGTTCTCTGAACACTGAGGGGGCCCAGCTCCCTCAAAAAAAGATCAGGGGGGCCATATTACCTCAGCTCCCAGGAGCCAACGCCCTTGGTACTGCCCATTCAACTAAGGCAGGCATCCCCCAAACCCAGCCCTCCAGATGTTTTGGGACTACAGTTCCCATCATCCCTGACCACTGGTCCTGTTAGCTAGGGATGGTGGGAGTTGTAGTCCCAAAACATCTGGAGGGCTGAGTTTGGGGGTGCCTGATCTAAGGGCTGAAAGAGAACAAGCCAGAAGAAGGGCATTGTTTCCACAGCCTTGGCACCCCTAGTGAAAAAGCCCAGCGCCCAACTGTTTGATGGAGGGATGGAGGGGAATTTCATTTGGTCGGTATCTGGAGGTGAACTGATCTAATTCACTGGTCCTGGATTTATATCCAGAGCTATCAATCAGATTGTGCACTTTTCTGAATTTTTGATGAAATTTCTGGGAGCAAACGGGAAGCCACAGCATCTTGCACAATACCAGAATTATATGCTTCATGAAGTGGATCCCAGTGAACATCCTGGTTGCCATGTTGTGCACTGGCTGAAGTATCTGAATACATTTCAAGAGCGGCCCCTCATAAACCACTTTGCAGTACAGTGGTACCTCTGGATATGAATGGGATCCATTCCGGATCCCCGTTCGCATCCTGAAGCGAACATAACCTGCGTCTGTGAGTCACGATTCGCCACTTCCGCACATGTGCGTGACGTCATTTTGACCTTCTGCACATGCATGAGTGGCAAAACCTGGAAGTACTTGGTACCGTTCCGTTACTTCCAGGTTGCCGTGGAGTGCAACCCGAAAGCGCTCAACCTGAAGCATATTTAATCCAACCTGTATATGACCAAGTCATTTGTAACTATGACAAGACCTGTCTTTTCCAGGAAAAGGAACTAGGTGAGTGAACCTGTGTAAAGGCACTTAAAAATAATAATAATAATAATAATAATAATAATAATAATAATAATAATAATTTATTTATACCCCAGTCACCCAGGGCAGCTGCCAACAGAATATTAAAAACACAATAAAATATCAAACATTAAAAGCTTTCCTAAAGGGGCTGCCTTCAGATGTCTTCTAAAAGTCTGATAGTTGTTGTTCTCTTTGACATCTGGTGGGAGGGCATTCCACAGGGCAGGTGCCACTACCGAGAAGGCCCTCTGCCTGGTTCCCTGTAACTTTGCTTCTCACATTGAGGGAACCGCCAGAAGGCCCTCGGCACTGGACCTCGGGACTGAACGATGGGGGTGGAGACGCTCCTTCAGGTATACTGGGCTGAGGCCGTTTAAGGCTTTAAAGGTCAACACCAACACTTTGAATTTTACTCGGAAACATAAACAGCAACTTCCAGAAGCAATACAAAGTTAAGAAGGACCCACAGACCATAAACCTGATCTTCCAAAGGGAGTACAACTCTGTCCAAACTAGGCAACACTCCTAGACCCAGAATAGATTTCTATTCTAGCAGTACCTCTGTCATATCAAGGCTACGCCTCAGTTTATTTTCCTACATCTGTCAAAATCCCACTCAATCCACTGACAGAGGAAGGGGGGTGTGATGGGTGCGGGCCACTCTGGGTATCATCCCTGAGGGGGGTGACATTGCCGCCCCTCCCCCTGCTAGCCCTGCCCCCACGGACGGCTGGTCCCCAGGTGCACAGCATGTGTGCCACTCCGGGTACCAGAGCAGCTAGCTCTGCCTCTGACTGTGGAAGAGGTATTCGACCCCATAGAAAGCCCACTATAGTCCTAAGGCAGCCCTAAGTACCTAATTTCATAGTTGTCTTACCTTTACCCCTCGGAAAACTTTTTTCATCGCATCTCAAACCCAGCCTTGACCTCCAATTTCCCACCCCACCAAATCAAGAGGGAAGGTGGCAACAGACTCAGAAAGACCCCCAGAGCCAATGTTGCTTGTTTGGCTGTCAGGGAGACTTTATCACCAGAAGACTCTTAAGGGAAAAGGGTCTACTCAGGTGGAGGAAGAACTCAGGAAAGATTCAGCTGCGTGAACAATGACCAGGAGAAACTGATGTGTTATCGTGTGGCTACAAAAGATCCAGTGTGTTACTACGAGGATTGGAAGAAGCCGTGGATTCTTACTTAGAAAGAAGAAAGAAATGGACACAACTTAAGGGCAGAGCTACATTTTGCCAGAAACACTTGGGAAATTGGCATCCATTGGTTATATCCTTCCCTTCTTTTCTTCAAAGTGTGGTAAAACTTACCTCATACCCTAATCTCATCACATTACATAGAAGCCACCTCCTCAGGGCTGAAGGGTCTTAACGCCCCCCCCCATAAAATGTTTCAATCAGGGCTGTCTTAAGCATATGCGGCACTGAGGTACAAAGATCCACCCAGCGAGCTCCCCTCCCCCAGGTTGCCCAGTCCCAGGCGCGCAGGAGGGTGGAGCCAGTTGGCCGCCTCAGCGTCTCACTGGCTCGGTCGCCCCAGAACTCGCTGCACAGAGATGCCTGCAGCAGAAGCGCCGGCCGCGGCGCTCTGACCAATGGGTGGGCTCTTCCCCGGACTCAACTCTCAGGCCCCGGACTCTCGGACTGGCACCCCTGAGAGCCCGGCGCTCGGATGCCCCACACCCCTAGTGCCTATGGGTAAGACGGCCCTGCTTTGAATTCAGTTCAAATAGTGTCCATGCACTCCGTTATGTGATCAATTATGCAAAGCAGAGCTTACTTGTCATCGTCGTCCCCCCCCCAAAATTTTATTCAAGTTGGCACCCCTCTCACATTGTACATTTGCCTGCCACCACTCTGCTTCATTGACTGCCCCCAGCAGTTTTGGAGGAGGGAAGAACGCCACACTTTTGTTGATGAAGTAAAATAAATTCCTTTAGGGGAAGATATTAAGGTATTTTAGACAAGCCCCCCCCCTTAAAAAAACAACACCCCAGTGTGATTGAATTCAACTGTGTTGTCAAAATGTGTGTTGACAGAACCTATTAATGTTCATTTCCTTAGTTGGGGGTGGAGGATAGCAAAACTTCCATATATCCAACATTGTCCAGTAGATTTATTTCCCGCACAAAGATTTCCTGCAAATTTGCTGAAAGCTGCTCCCCACCTCCACTGCACTGGTAATCTCCCACCTGTCGGGCATTAATATGGTGTACAGAATGGCAGATTTATGAGTTGTACCAAAGACAAGCATGAAACAATATATTTTCCCGTGGCTTGATAGGGACTCTGCATGAGACGAACTAATACATTACTGCAGCCGAACGCCCCTCATTAGTCCTTTTCCTTCCCTGGATTAAAACAAAAGGAAAGGGGAGGGGGGAACCACCCCTGAATTGTATACAGTCAGCCTAGTTACTGAAGCTTTAAAGTTTATTAAAGTTTATCGACCATGTGTATACATTTCTGGATTTAGGCTCAATTGCTTCTCTCCAAGCTGGAACATTGAATTAAGATGCAGAGCCTCGCTGTGGCTCCCGTGGACTCCAACTGAGCTACAGGTAGCAGAAGTCTCCTTCAATTAGACATAATCATCACTCACAGTCAATAATTGTGCTAAAGGCTCCTTTCAAATCTGCGAGGGATTCGCATTTAATGTACTGATTCAGCTTGTCTGAGCCAAATTCACTGTGTACTGAAACCAAAGCAATTTAGATCTTGCCTACGGCCTTTCTGGCAGTTCATCTAGTACTCAACACTGTTAGGACTGTGAGATACAATTTAATCGGAGACATCTGTGCACAGAGACTCAGAAAGGACCTTTTTCCTGTAGCAGAGGTGGGGGGGGGGGAGGAGAGAGAGACTAAGTAATGGCTATGCTGTAGTTTTATGTGAAGAACCAGGCCTTATCTCTCCCCTGAAAAATAAAACATTTAAGATATAGCAGAAAGCCAAATAAAAAAAGGAGAATTTGTGTGTTATATTATATATGAAATGCGCACTGATGCTCGCCGCAGCTTTGCTTGCGCTGAACCTCATGGCATAAAGCACTTGAGAGCTCTGATCCTGGGATTAACCATTTAGAGGTATTACAATTTTTATCATCCACTGCAGCCAACGGGGGAGATATTTATTAAGTATGAAAAGGAGATGGCTCACTCTGTGAATTTCCTAAATATCAAAATCTCCCTTACAGATAAGGTGCCGCGTAACGTTCCGTGTGTTCTGTTAAGTGCTTTGGAAGGCTCTCTTTTATATACCAGGCCTTAAATTATCTAGAATTAACTCGCATAACACCCTGTGGGTTATTCTAGAGCTGTCATCCCAAAACAAGCTAATAAGATCATCGGCATATCTGACAGACTTAAAACCAACTGGTTAAGCAGCTCTTGAATGAATCCCAAATTGCCCAGTCCTACTGCCATAACCTTAATCATTTGCCGTCATTCCACGGAACGATACGTTTTCACATTTGGAAGTCAAGGGAGCAGATGGGCTTGTGTTCCGGGAAGATCAGCGTATTAAAGCGATGTGCTTAAACGTGTATTTGGTTTACAACTGTGTAACACTTCTCTCTTCTCTCTTAATAAATTTGCTGCAGGAGATGCTTCTTGGAACTGTAAGGGGAAGTACTAAAATTCTGCTCGAATTTGAAAGAGGGAGATTATAGAACTCTGCTTTTTTGGAATGGCACCTTTAATGGGCATGCACGATATGTTGTTGTTTAGTCATTTAGTTGTGTCCGACTCTTCGTGACCCCATGGACCAGAGCACGCCAGGCACTCCTGTCTTCCACTGCCTCCCGCAGTTTGGTCAAACTCATGCTGGTAGCTTTGAGAACACTGTCCCACCATCTCGTCCTCCGTCGTCCCCTTCTCCTTGTGCCCCCAGTCTTTCCCAACATCAGGGTCTTTTCCAGGGAGTCTTCTCTTCTCATGAGGTGGCTAAAGTATTGTAGTCTCAGCTTCAGGATCTGTCCTTCATTGAGCACTCAGAGCACTCACGATATACTTGTGCATATATTACAGCAAATGTTAGCTCCCCCACCCCACCCCAATAGTAACACAGCAGGAATTGTAGCTGGAAGTGCACACACACACACACACACACACACACACACGTTACATTTGACATTCTTCCCCCAGTTTTTTTTCTTCTGTGCTTTTTACTTCAGGTACTACATCTGCCAAAAAAAGAAAAAAAGAAAAAAGATTCAGATCAGATGCATCCAAAACTATCAGTCACTTGGTTTTTTTAAATAAAAAACCCCCAGTTGTACCTTAATGAATTCTTGATCTCCTCCGTTAATCTTTAAATAACACACACTGTATTCTCTCTTAGTTAGACTAAGGTGGCAACCACCTAGTCAGATGCAAAGCTGGAAAAGGCAGAATTCGAGCCACAGGTCAACAAGAGACAGTGTTGTCAGACAACAGGTCACAAATATTGTCTTGAAAGCATTACACTTTCCTACACGGGAAGTGACAAGTTCAGCGATAATTAGCTGTGTCTTTATGGTGCATTTAATTTCCATGATGCCACAATAGCTGTGACAGCATGATCACAAAGGCAATAGAGTTGAAAGCCGCTAACCTTTTAGGTTAACTCTAATTGGAGTACCCTTAAATTAGGGCTCTCTGATAGGTAATAAGATCATTATTGTTTAGGTCAGCTTCTGCTAATTTGTGTTTGTGTACTGCAGGTGTTTTCCATCATATGACTGCTTGCTACAGTATATTATTACCCAGCGCACACCATGCGCTGGAGACTGTGTCTCCTTGGTATCCACTTTAACTTGCCAGATGTTTCTTTCTTAAAAAGGGCAAAGGAAATGGAATGTAAATTGCCACATTCTGATTAACATTATTCATTTAAATTATATATATATATATATTTAAAATAGTTAATTCAATATCTGGGGCAAACCCCCACCCCACTCTTATTAACACCCTCTGTTAACAGAAAATCAAAGAGAGCAGAGTTGTGAATTGGTTGGATTTTGGGAGACAGATCTATTGGTCATGACAGCTAAATGAAGCACCCATGTTCAGAGATAGTATACCTGTCTAATGAGATGCTGTGGGTGAATAGCAGAGGACTAGCTTGTGGGGTTATAAATGTTGTGATTCGAGGACCCGATCCCCGCTTGGGAAATAAAGACATGTGGACACGGTATATTAGGTTAATGGGCAAGAAAAGGCCACAACTTTATTGATTACAGCATGTGAGAAGGTATTGGCTTAGGCACTGGACAATAGACTCCACCCACTCGGAGAGGGGTGAGTCTGAAGAGGGGTTAACCACAGTTGGGGGAGCCTATTGATGCTAATACAACTATAAGCTCTCCCCTGATGTCACCGAGGGTCGTGCCATGGCCCCCCGCCACACAGGCATCGGACAGGATCCACGACCGCCAGATTCGTTTAACGGAATACCCAATATTGAAGGGGTAGGCGATGGCCACACCTTGCCCTTCCAAACACCAACAACACATTCCAATGCCTAACCGCCAAATGCCATGAAAGTTGTGACGATTGCTACAAGGTAGGCGAAAAAAATCAAAAGGCCGGTGCCAATTTGCCAATTGGAAAAAATTCCTACCAGGCCCCCTGGGCAACCAGGGCAACCAAGCATAGGTCCATAGCAAAGTCAAGGGAAAAAGCTAATCTTGATGGTTACCAGTGGATTAAAAAAAAAAAGCCTGATGTCTGAACTACGCCTTATTCCCTCAGTTTAAATCCATATTCCCACAACCACTGCTATAGTTTGACGTGAGGTAGGTCCTTTCTATACCAGCCCAATAATACCTGTTCACTATGTTTGGCCCTCCAGGTTTCTGTGCATTGCATATTGAAATAGCACCCCACAATGTGTTTCTTTCCCCCAAATATGTCTGTTATATTTAAATTGCAGTGACCTTTCCTACCATGCCAGTGCTGGATTTACGTATAAGCTAAACAAGCTATAGCTTAGGGCCCCACTCTCTTGGGGGCCCCCAAAAATGTTAAAGGGAAAAAACCTGGATGTACATTTCAGGGACGTGGGTGATTACAGGGACGCGGGTGGCGCTGTGGGTTAAAGTGTCAGCGCCTAGGACTTGCCGATCGAAAGGTCGGCGGTTCGAATCCCCGCGGCGGGGTGAGCTCCCGTCGCTCGGTCCCAGCGCCTGCCAACCTAGCAGTTCGAAAGCACCCTTGGGTGCAAGTAGATAAATAGGGACCGCTTACTAGCGGGAAGGTAAACAGCGTTCCGTGTGCTGCGCTGGCTCGCCAGATGCAGTTTGTCACGCTGGCCACGTGACCCGGAAATGTCTCCGGACAGCGCTGGCTCCTGGCCTATAGAGTGAGATGAGCGCACAACCCTAGAGTCTGTCAAGACTGGCCCGTATGGGCAGGGGTACCTTTACCTTTACCTTACATTTCCAAAATATAAGATAAAAAACAAATAAAGTAAAACCTACATACAGCAACATTGTTTTGTGTTGTGTATGGACCTATTAGGTCCATAAATTACCATATAGCATACAGTGAACACAAAAAACAGGGACAATTTGTTGTTGACAAAGGACAGCTGGACATATAAAGGGCCCCATTGCCTTCAGTAGCTTAGGGCCTCATCAAACCTAAATCCAGTCCTGTACCATGCACATCTATAAACTACACCACTAAGCTTATCTGTAACTTTTAAACCCTGATTCTACATAGGCTGGAGACGTAGCTTGTAAAAAATTCTCACCTGATATATTTCTGTTCAATTTGCCTAGGAAAGCATAATACAAAGTTATTATTATCACCATTGTTCTTGTTGTTCATGGTAAAGCAACCCTACTACTAAAATGCAACAATAAAATAAAAATAAACCATGCTGAATTACAAACATTTTCATTGAAAGCTAACAAGACTGGTTACCTAAAGAATATTTAACATCAAAGTACACAGAGAAGCAATGTTTGGAGCAAGTTCATTTCAGATCCAGTTTAATGGGACTTGGATTCTGATTACTTGGTAAATCCCCAATGAGTCATGAATCTATCATCCATCGTGGGCATAACTGTACCAAAACACTGTACCACGGAGGTATCTGATGGGCATTCCACATTGTGCTTCTTGAACAGCTGAAGAAGGTCATCTTCTAACTTTTGACCTTTGAGGAGACAGCAACTGGGGGAGAGATACTTAAGCTAGAGTTCAGTGAGTTCTTCCTCCTCTAAGGAGCAGTGGTTATTGAGAGTACCACAAAGATATTCAAAAGGAATATCTGAAGTTTTGCTCAAATGAATGGACTTGCTGTTTGTTAGAAGTAATACGCCATCACGACGGTGTTAGAGTTGTTGCAATGGAATCCCTGGTCTGGACCTTGTGCAGAGTAGAAATGAAAGTGATCTCCACCACAAGGAAAGCTTTACTGTAAACAGTCTTAAACCAGTTACAAAATAAGTGTTGCAAAATACAAAGTGACACAGTGCTCTTAAAACAAACTAGCAATGCAGTCCAGTCTTATTTAAGTCCTTAAAACTGTAAAGGTAAAGGACCCCTGACAGTTAAGTCCAGTTGTACAAGACTCTGGGGTTGCGGCGCTCATCTCGCTTTACAGGCCGAGGGAGCCGGCGTTTGTCCGCAGACAGCTTTCTGGGTCATGTGGCCAGCATGACTAAGCCGCTTCTGGCAAAACCAGAGCAGTGCATGGAAACGCTGTTTACCTTCCCGCCACAGTGGTACCTATTTATCTACTTGGACTGGTGTGCTTTCGAACTGCTAGGTTGGTGGGAGCTGGGACAGAGCAACAGGAGCTCACCCCGTCATGGGGATTCGAACCACCGACCTTCTGAACAGCAAGCACAAGAGGCTCAGTGGTTTAGACCACAGCGCCACCCATGTCCCATTTAAGTCCTTAGCATAACAAATATGCATCCCCTGCACCCTATCCTTTGTTATTCTAATATCAATTTCTACTAGGACAGATTTGCCTCCTATTACATGGAGAAGTGCTACATGTGTACCAATGTACATTCATAGCATCCCTTCTCACCCCATGGCAACCTGATACAGTGGTTCCTCAGGTTACATACGCTTCAGGTTACATACGCTTCAGTTTACAGACTCCACTAACCCAGAAATAGTACCTCAGGTTAAGAACTTTGTTTCAGGATGAGAACAGGAATTGTGCTCTGGCGGCGTGGCAGCAAAGGGAGGCCCCATTAGCTAAAGTGGTGCTTCAGGTTAAGAACAGTTTCAGGTTAAGAACGGACCTCTGGAATGAATTAAGTACTTAACCCGAGGTACCACTGTATACAGATAGTGGGGGAGGTCTGGTTGCAGTGCATGTCACGGTAAGGGCTAACCTAGAACTACTCACATATTATTTCAAAGTATGTACATATGTGTGTGCTGTAAAGTAAGGATGGGGTAGAAATTGGATTCATTTTGCATTTATAGGTGAACCTACCCAATCAGATCCTGCCAGCCTAGCAGTTCGAAAGCACGTCAAAGTGCAAGTAGATAAATAGGTACCACTCCAGCGGGAAGGTAAACGGCATTTCCGTGCACTGCTCTGGTTTGCCAGAAGTGGCTTAGTCATGCTGGCCCCATGACCTGGAAGCTGTACGCCAGCTCCCTCGGCTAATAAAGCGAGATGAGTGCCGCAACCCCAGAGTCGGTCACAACTGGACCTAATGGTAAGGGGTCCGTTACCTTTACCTTTTTACCCAATCAGAACTTTTCTAAACCCCATTAGCCAACCCAAAATGCAGCTAACCTTCAAAACCCACACTTCCCTGAATCTTGAAATGCAGTTCTCCAGCCAGACAATCTGTACAGACATGCATATACTAGGATAAAGTGTTCCTTAAAATGCATATATTATTAGAAACAACACACCAAAATGCCTTAAATTAGAGAAGGTTGCTTTGCAAAAATGTTGCATACAAAAAGTTGCATGCAAAATGGCTTATTTGGAGAAATTCACACTAAAATGCCGGTTCATTTTCATGAGAGCATTTTTTAAAAAGCAAAGTGATGTGGAAGTGTGAAGAACTGGCATTAAGATGGGAAAAAGGAGAAACTGAGAGAAACCAAGATGGACAGATACACCTGGGCCTGGGAGAATGGGCTACTTTAGCACCAAAACAGCAGTAGTTCTAAATCCCCGCTGCACAAAGTATGTCTTTAATGAGGTTTCAGTTTCTGGTTCCCTGCTATTACAGGGGTACCTCAGGTTACAGGCGCTTCAGGTTACAGACGCTTCAGGCTACAGACTCTGCTAACCCAGAAATAGTACCTCGGGTTAAGAACTTTACTTCAGGATGAGAACAGAAATTGTGTGGTGGTGGCGCGGCGGCAGCAGTGGGAGGCCCCATTAGCTAAAGTGGTACCTCAGGTTAAGAACAGTTTCAGGTTAAGAACAGAACTCCAGAACGAATAAAGTTCTTAACCCGAGGTACCACTATACTAACTCAGACAACCTGTGTAAGCTCCATTTCATTAATTCCTTGGGGGGCGGGGAATAACTACTGATGTCATACAGAAAGGAGTCTGCCAAAATCTAGGAATGTATCGAAAGGAACATGCAAAACCTGTGCCAGGTTCTGCTTTCAACAAAATGCAGGTGGCAGCTCTATTCCCAATAGTCAGACGCCATGGAAAACTAGATGGTTAAAAGCTGAAATTCCATGTTCTTTATTTTGCTTCTTCACATTGCCAGTGGTGACCCATCTCCCCATATCAATGGATGGCCTTGATTTTTGGACATAGCAGATAAAGGACGTTTACTTTATGTGCCCCTGTGAAGTGTGTGCCTCAGCCGAGTTTCGTGTTTCATTTTTAATGGGAAATGATTGTGTGGTTAGAGAGCGTCCTGTTTTTCTGCCAAAAGCACACCCCAGATAGCAGCAAAAGGGCACATAAGGTTAAGTACAGATAAGCGTAGAGATACAGTTCAGCCTGCTGAAGTTTGAAGTCATCAGCAAGTATAACTAATCTTCAGTAAAGTCATCTCCCAGGCACAGCGAAACGCAACATTACTTTCCACTATAAACTACACTGAAAAGTAGCTATTAGGTATAAATACTTTCACTTACTGAATTGTTGATGCCTGCCCTTCGTAAATCACAACATTGCTAAATCTCTCCTAAGGTGAACTGTATATAAAGGGGTTTATTGTTTCAGCAATCTGCTGATGACACATTTCTTAGCCAGTCCTAGGTTAGAATCCTTCAAGAGCGGTGGTTGTGCATTCAGCTCCGACTAGTTCTTGTTAACACAGACATTTTTTCAGATCAAGCTGCCAGTCTGGGTGTCAAAGATCTATAAACCCCTCTATGACTGTGAATTTGGAGAAATGAAAAGATTTATGATGAAATGAGCTCAAGATACAAGTGACATACTGTACACAAGTAAATACATTGGCATGTGAGTGAATGTTTTTTCTTTAAATATGGATGTAAGGGCAAACTTACATCCATGTACAATAAAAAGATCATTATAGTCTTACAATTATAGCCCAAACAGAAAGGAAAATTTTGGCAAAAAAGTCCCGGATAAGAGTTAAGAAAATTGTAATGGGGGGTGGGGGAGGTGAACCATAGGATATAATGGACTATACAAACAATGCAATCCTATGCATGTCACCCTAGAAATAAGTTTATGAGTTCAATGGGATTTACTTCCAGATAAATTGCAAACTGCATGTACTAACCTAATCCATTCTAGCTGCAAATTTAAAAAGCAGTTGTGCATGAATGTTGTTGTTGTTGTTAAGTCATTTAGTCGTGTCCGACTCTTCATGACCCCATGGACCAGAGTACGCCAGGCACTCCTGTCTTCCACTGCCTCCCGCAGTTTGGTCAAACTCATGTTGGTAGCTTCAAGAACACTGTCCAACCATCTTGTCCTCTGTCATCCCCTTCTCCTTGTGCCCTCAATCTTTCCCAACATCAGGGTCTTTTCCAGGGAGTCTTCTCTTCTCATGGGGTGGCCAAAGTATTGGAGCCTCAGCTTCAGGATCTGTCCTTCCAGTGAGCATTCAGGGCTGATTTCCTTCAGAATGGATCGGTTTGATCTTCTTGCAGTCCATGGGACTCTCAAGAGTCTCCTCCAGCACCATAATTCAAAAGCATCAATTCTTCGGTGATCAGCCTTCTTTATGGTCCAGCTCTCACTTCCATACATCACTACTGGGAAAACCATAGTGTTAACTATGCGGACCTTTGTCGGCATGAATAGTTGCCCCCAAATCTGGGTAGCAATGCAGTTTTCAATGCATCCCATCGAAAGCAATTCAAGGTAGATATTTTGCATCCACAGTCTGACCTGCATTTGGATTTGAATTTAGATGTGCACATCAGATTTATGTCCAAAATTCCTCCTGAAACAGCAGGTCTATAGATAACGACTGATAAATGGGGGAATGAGTTTGTGGATCAAGCTCTCTGTGTAGCAAGGATGAGCAGACTGTCCAAAGTCGCCTTAATGGCTGGAATTAACTGTTTACAAGGATGGTTTGCAGGAAGCCTGAAAATCCAAGGCAGCCAGGTGCCAGTGAGATGTTGTTTGTCTACAACTCCAAACAGTCCCAGCCAGTAGGGATGTACTGGCTAGGACTGATGGGCACAAGTTTGGGAAAGACTGATCTAAATTCTCCATTGGGCATTGTTTTATCTGCTTTTGATCATCTCTTTATTAAGATTAAGCTACCTTGTTTGCAGAAATAATTATGAGTTAAATCCTGGGTGTGATTCATTGTGCTGGATGGCAGAGCCATGCATCTTAAGTTTGCCAGTGAGCATTTGATAGTTATTAATATGTACATACATGAACAATAAATTACTGGCTGTGTGCCACATCTCGCTCACAACCAGAACACTGTTTTGTTTTTTTTTTACAAAGGTGATACAATTGCTCCATCATGTATATCAGCGTTTCAATGTGAATTTCCCCCATCAATAAACAAATTTGACTAATGTATTTTTTTTTTTGCAATTTTCAGAGATATAATTCATTTTTATGTTATTTTCATCAGTATCTTCCAACTCTACAATTCTATGATATTCATTTTTTAAATGCACTTCTCCCCAATAATTGTGATTTTGTACACGTGGTTTGGTCAGATAACTGCACCGCAAAACTCAGATAAGTGCAAATAGCGACAGATAGCTGTGTTCCAGTTTGCATATTGTTTCAGGCAGTTTGAATTTGCTAGATTTAGCTTTAACTGTATACTGAATGGAATTCCTCCTCCATCCCTATTCCCTGCTGATTTAGCCCTCCTTGCTGAGGACCTACTCCTTCTGCTGTTGCCATGTAGGGCATTTCCTCAGCCTTGGTGGCATGAAGTGAGTTAAACAGCTCAAGGCTGGTGGAAGCCTAACTTTTGTGGGTGTTATCAGTGGTGGAAGAAATTCATTCAGTTTGCATTGTAATGAAAATCTATCTATATGCAAGCCAAAACACAGCTATCTTTCCAAATGCTGTGATGCAATTCTCAGCACAAAAACACATCTATATCTAAATTTATATTTGCTTGCATATTCGTGAACAAAAAAAGTTCACATGGGCACAAAAATGCATGCCAGTGTTTACAGGGACATGTTAAAGAACAATTTGCAAGGGGCCAACAGAACTTGACAGATGTGTCCATTCCTAGTTCACTTCCTGATTGCTGATTTTTTCTGCCAAACATCTGCCCATAGCTCCAATCAGCTATGCATGCAGACCAAATGTCCATATTTTTATTTTTGAAATATTGGTGGATATTATATTATTTGATCTGCTTACTTGCTTACTTCACCAAACCTTTATTAGGCATCACAAATATAGGCCATCATATCTTCTGGAAATGTAAAGAGAAAGAAGGTACCTTTTATCATATGTGGTGGTCGTGTAAGGTAACTAAAACATTCTGGGAAATGATATATAATGAATTGAAAAAAATGTTTAAAAGAACTTTTGTAAAACAAAAACCAACAACCCAGAAGTTTTCTTATAAGGATTTTTAGGTACCGACATCCCGAAAGAGAAGAAAATACTTTTTATGTACGCAACAACAACCGCACAGATGTTACTAGCCGAAAGATGGAAAGAAGAAAAAGTCCCTGCCAAAGAGGAATGGCAAATCAAGCTCAGGAACCAAAAAGACAAAAACTCTGAGAAATAATGGAAAAAATATATAATTTGTTTAGGAGACCACTATAAGCAGATGAAAACATTAGCAGGATTTTAACAACACTTGTAATGTAACAAATACTGTGGACAATATGAAGAAATACAATATATGGATTTTGAAATAATGTGCGAAGATGTTGACAATAGGACCCATGGAGGGGAGGGTGAGAAGTCTGGAGATACAGAGAAATCTTTATTTATGGTTATGTATCTGATTTTGTTATAACCTTTTGTTTGTAAAATAAAATAAATTTATTTCAAAAAAAAACAAAACAAATATAGGCCATCATAAAACATCCATATATTAAATTTAAAAATACATACAACTAAGCAGCCATGTAAAAATATATAATGACGAGGATTTTCACTGGAGTTTCCTCCCACTAAATAGTGCCATTCACCACTCTTAAGAGATACTATTGATAAAAACTCAGCCACCTTTGCAGTTACTATACTATTTGAAAGCTGAACCATCAAGTAGCACCTCAACTGTATCAAAGAGCTGGGCAGAACTTCCATGCTGAATCCCCCCCAAAAAAACCCCCAATTATTTATATTGCAGTCACTTCACAGATTCAGGTAAGGTTTGGTTGACCCATGATAGATTCATCACTTCCCAGCAAAAGTCAAGGATAATTTAGGTTACAATCCTTTTTTAAAAAATATTTTGATTAAATAATTTTAACATCACAAATTATCCAACCATATAATCACATACATTATTTCCCCCCTTTTTCCCACCCCCTTCCATCCCTCCCTCCCACCCCCTCCCACCAGGGACTTCCCTCAGCTCCTTTCTCTGATTTCTATACACATATTGTTCTCTGCATGTTATAAAGTTGTACATATCCTTACCTTATCTATCTATCATGTTATCAACCAATAAATGTGTGTATGTTTATTCAAAACCTGCCAAGGAGTCTAGTTCATTTTGTTGTCTTTTTAGATAATCTGTAAAAAGCTCCCATTCTTCCTTGAAATCACAGTTGTCCTTGTCCCGCAGTTTGTGTGTCAATTTAGCCAACTCTGCAGTTTAGGTTACAATCCTAACCCCATTTACTAGGGTGGGGCGGTGAGCCTCAATGAATAAGACCTACTTTAGAGTAGGCATGGTCAGAATGGCAGCATAATGAACCATCCCAGATAAACTAAGATAAGCCCCATTTGGGTGTGCTGCTTGCATGTAAATTCTACAAAGGAGCAGGGGAAGAAGGGGCAAGTTTCCATGAAGTCTGAAGTGGGACGGATCCTCTGCTAATGTAGGCTCTTCCAAATTGTTTAGACCAATGGAAAATTGGGTGCTAAATTGCACAGGGAGTAATTGCACAAGGCAATTCATCAAGTGATGAACATGCATGCATAAATGAGCCTTTTGTCACAACTGCGATGGAGAAGTCCCACAAACTCAACTGGAAAGTCCCCGTCATAATAAGACGTTGTATTATTACTGAAGCGTTAACTGGACTACTACAGATAAAGAAAGAAATCTGGAACCAAAGGGGTGTGTGGCATGGTTTTAAGAAGCAACGACAAAGCAACTTTATTGACTACAGCAATTTAATGATGTATTTGTGTGTTGTTCACCTATTAAAACAGGACCTGCTCTCTCAGTCATTGATAGGGATTGGTATCTAATCGGCTTTGTGTCGTATCCTCATCCAGCTTGTACTTCCTAAGCAAGAAGATATAGGAGGTCGCACTTCCTGATTTAAACACTTCCGTCCATTAAGAGAGAAACAGATTAACATGGAAATGCTTTTCAGTTACTCTGGAATTCCTCACTTCATGGCACTGAGGCCTTATGATTTATTTTTCCTAGCTCCCATTGTCAGCGAAGTCAAAGACACCCTCCCAAATTCTGCAGTGACATTAAAGATAGCAGAGGCCTATGTGGTTCCTTTTAGAATGCAAAGGTCAGACACGGTGTTAAGGGGGCAGCCTGGGGTCAGAATAATACAGTAGGAATTGGTGGGAGGGCGGGATGCCGGGTAGGGGGACGGTTGCAGTTAGGTTAGCATATTGTCCTGGGGTTAAGAGCTTTCTCGAAGCCCTGATCCATCTTCATCCTTGTAATGAGGCTATTCTTACTTTCAAAGAAAGTGTTGCTACGAAACACATTGGCAAATTTGAGGCCCGCTTATTTAAGCTCCGGGACCATTGTTCTTGGTGGTGTAATTGGTGATCGAGAAAGCCATAAAATGGCCCTGCTATTAAAACGGCCTGAATTGAAAGTGAAAGGAGCGTATTTATACAGTGGTAGCTTCTCTGTAGAGGCAACTTTCACCCTCACGTGAACCAGACTTTATGGAAAGACCTGATGACATCGCTCTTGTTTAACCTCCTGGAGAACTGGGGTGCAGGGTGTGTGGGGAGGGAAGAAGGGGATGGGAAATCAAAATGGAATAGAATTAATGAGCCTTCCCATATTGTCCTGTTTCTTTTGTTGTGAAGAAGCTGGGTGAAAATGAAGTAGAGAGACAGGGGATAGAACAGAGCCTCCATTAATATCAGGTTATAAATTCTACAAAACATTAACTTCATTACATAGCAATTACTATCTGTAATTGGCAGAACGGAAGATTCTACTTTCTCATCAATTGCTTGTTGGATAGGACTCAGCAATTTCCTCCCCTGTTGGCAAAGGTCATGTTACTGATGGAGAGAAGATCTTAGTGCAATGGAAGAACACAGCAGTTTTACTTTTCTTAAATTGCAACTGAATAATGGTGGGGCGTGGCAGGGGGGCTGGTTGATTGGTTATAAAGAACCTCTAATTGCATCTAACTGCCATGGGTAACTTTAAGATGGGGGGAACAATATGGGGAAATTTAAAGACTGTGGAGGCACCTGCAGGTTTGCGTGTTCAGACCCAGAGACGTCCCCCTAAATAAATTCACACTTGACTCAAATTTTAGTTTGGTTTTTGGCAGAATTTAGGCCACAACTTTATTGATTACAGAAAACTGAGTGGTTGCATAGGCTCTGGGTTCGACTAGCTCCCTACATCCTTGCAGGTAGCACTGACCCAGAGCTCTATCATAGGTCAGCCAAGGGTGAACACCTGAGGCAGGTGAAAAGCCCAGGAACAGACTCTGTTCACTCCCCAGATGCTCCCCTGGACTCAGGCCCAGGTACAACGCCCTTTCGGGGGTTGACCAAACCAGGTTGAGTCCCTGGATTCTTTTAACAGAATACCCTTCACATAGGGATGGCGAGACCATTCTCCCATCCCTATCACATGAGCCAGTGCCTATCCACAACCTTACAAGTTGTGACGATTTGCTACGTGGCAGGCGAAACCCAAATGACAACAGCCAATCAGCCAAGAGGATCCGACACTGTGTGTCCTGGCTCTTCCAGAACAGTGTGATTTAAACTTGCTGTTTTCTATTTGGCCAGTCTTTATTTTGCTGCTTCCCCAAACCTGGTGACTTCCGACTCCCATCAACCCCAGCCATCATGACCAATGGTCAAGGATGATGGGAAAGCTGGGCTTTGTAGTAGACATGGATGGATGGACTGTATGCAGTAGACAAGTGGCATCACTCAGAATTTCACTTTACCAGATGACTTTTTGAGGCTAACAGGAAGGCTTCAAATCAGCCTGTACTACAGAGAAAGGTTAAGTAACTTGGAGCATGTCCTACATCCTGGGTGTCTTATATCCTTGCTTCTTAAGAAAGAGATATTTCATCCATTTTGAATTCTGCAGACCAGTAGTACCATCCTTAATGGACCATACTATAACTGATTATTTAACTGCATTGATTTATTTAATGTATTGAATACAGCAGTTAATAACGTATTTATTTACCTGCGAGGAAAAAAATGCTGCAGGAAAAGGAAAAGGAAAAGGAAAAGGAAAACCCTCCTCTATTTGGATTCCTTTCATTCCCACAGCTAATTTTGCACTGCTGATAAAGACTAGCAAGATTAAATGCATTGACAAATGAAGTTTCCCGGCACAAACATGCTGGCGATGGGAGTTGTACACCGATAATTTCATCTACATGAGTTTGTAAAATGACAAATTTGTACTTTATTACTTCTGCATCAGTAGAGCTTTTAGTCGATCATCTAAAGCTGTTTCTGGCTTAATGACATGTGACAATCTGCAGCACTGTATTTAATAGATGTTTTTTACATTTCAAGAATATTTTTCTGTTGTGACTCTTAAACCTGTTTTGTGCATTTTCATATCCTGAGTATGGAGTATCATTTAACTGCCATCCACTCATCATAGTCCCAGAGCCGTCCCCATCCCAGCTTTTAAATAAACTCATCCTGTTGTCTGCCCTAAACAGGCTTTTAAACAAACTAATGGTGCCCAAAGGGACGCGGGTGGCGCTGTTGGTTAAACCATAGAGCCTAGGACTTGCCGATCAGAAGGTTGGCGGTTCGAATCCCCGCGACGGGGTAAGCTCCCGTTGCTCGGTCCCTGCTCCTGCCAACCTAGCAGTTCAAAAGCACGTCAAAGTGCAAGTAGATAAATAGGTACCACTCCGGCGGGAAGGTAAACGGCGTTTCCGTGCGCTGCTCTGGTTTGCCAGAAGCGGCTTAGTCATGCTGGCCACATCACCCAGAAGCTGTACGCCGGCTCCCTCGGCCAGTAAAGCGAGATGAGCGCCGCAACCCCAGTCGGTCATGACTGGACTTAATGGTCAGGGGTCCCTTTACCTTTACCTAATGTTGCCCAAAGAGGGGACAAAACATGGTTTTGGATGTCTCATCCATACAGTAATATTGCTACCAAAAAGAAAAAGATACACACACACACACACACACACACACACACTGCAAAGCCTTGGTTAACCGAGTTCTTCATTTTAAACGAGACAGTTTCTTATTTGTGCGGTTTGTAATACAAGTCCCCTTTAAGATGAACATTTTTGTAACCTAGGCAATAACACGTGTGATTAAAATTCTTGTTATTTTAATGAGGAAAACATTCCTACAATGTGCTGGGTAAAGCAGGAGCCAGCTAGTTGCATGTAGGAATTCCCCCAATGGAAGTTTGCTTGTTGTTGATTTTTCTACACAAAATACTGTCAGATACGGAGACAAGTTAATTATGGAGCAGAGACAGCATGAGGCCACAGAGAAACGGCTATTACAGCTCTTGTAATTGTTGTTGTATCCACAGGTTTTTAAACCATGGCTGCCCTCAGCAACTTTATAGGCCTCCTTTAGGATAAGACACACCTAAAAACACACACACACCAGGTGGGGAAATCTTCCTTCTTTCGTGTTACAAAAGTCTTTCTTTCTGATTTCCACACCACCCCAAGGACAGCCAATGAAAATCAAGTTAATTTGCTTTATTTGTTATTATTGAAGCATGCTTCTAGATAGCGTGAAATGGGGAATGAAGTGCTTAACAGCAAATTTTATTTTTAAGTTTGAAATAATTAACGATAGCAGCATAAATCTCTAAAATGCTTCAAAACATCAGGAAAAACTTTCTGACAGTAGGAGCTGTTAGACCATGGGTAGGCAAACTAAGGTCCAGGGGCCGGATGCAGCCCAATTGCCTTCTATATCCGGCCCACGGACGGGAATCAGCGTGTTTTTACATGAGTAAAATGTGTGGTTTTATTTAAAATGCATCTCTGGGTTATTTGTGGGGCATAGGAATTCATTCATTCCCCCCCCAAAAAAAGATAGTCACTTTTTTTTCTTGCCAGGCCAGGTTCTTCTCTGGACTTCCTCAGGTTCGTTCCTCAGCAGGGTTTGGGGCTGCAGTGCGCCCTGCTGTGCATCTTGCAGGCGGCACCTCTTCCACAGCTTCGGGGGTGGGATGGGGGCCCTCTCCCCGGCAGCAGAGGCCTCAGCGCTGCTCCACAGCAAGCTGGGTGAGCTCTGGGCTGCTGGCAAGGCTTCTGTTCATATCTAGAGGAAAGTTCCTAAGTCAAAGCACCTACTGAAGGTCTTAAGTGGGATTGTACGTGGCTCCTGCCAACATAGCAGTTTGAAAGCACGTCAAAGTGCAAGTAGATAAATAGGTACCACTCCGGCGGGAGGGTAAATGGCGTTTCCGTGCACTGGTCTGGTTCACCAGAAGCGGCTTAGTCATGCTGGCCACATAACCCAGAAGCTGTACGGCCAATAAAGCGAGATCAACGCCGCAACCCTAGAGTCAGTCATGACTGGACCTAATGGTCAGGGGTCCCTTTACCTTTACCTAGAGCCATACGTAAGTTGAGGTTCCACTGTATGGGAGGGGCAGAAGGTTTCTGAGATTGCTATGGCGGCCATGGTAACACGATGGTGACCCCAACCGTATAGAGTGCCTCAACCTCTTTCAAGCTAGGATAGCTCAGTTGGTAGAGCCTGAGACTCTTAATCTCTGAGTTGTGGGTTCGAGCCCCATGTCGGGCTAAAGAATGTAGCATTATGGGATGGGCACCACCTGCATTCTCATAAATACCAGAGAACAGGGCCAGTGGCCTCAGGGTGAGTTGCAATGGCTTTCCAAATGGACACTCTTTGCTATAAATGCTAAGAGTTATGAGGGTTAAAGGTTTTCTGATCAGGGCAGCGTTCTTCCAAAATACAGTGGTATCTCAGGTTACATACACTTCAGGTTACAGACTCCGCTAACCCAGAAATAGTGCTTCAGATTAAGAACTTTGCTTCAGGATGAGAACAGAAATTGTGCTCCAGCGGCGCGGCAGCAGCAGGAGGCCCCTTTAGCTAAAGTGGTGCTTCGGGTTAAGAACAGTTTCAGGTTAAGAACGGACCTCCGGAACGAATTAAGTACTTAACCTGAGGTACCACTGTAGTGCAAACAGGAAAGGGGTGTCTGGTGCCATCACTCAGTAAACATCTAGGGGCATGAAATGCCATGCCAGCTGTTCAAAACTTATGAATATGTGAAAAGTAAGTCACATGCAAACAAACAAATCTCCCCTTCCCCCATTAATCTCCTTTTATGGGATGGATCTCGTCGCAGTCGTCACCCACCCCGTCAATTGTTTTAATGAGTGCAAATTGTTCTCAGATAAAACCCAGTTTTTCTTTCTCCTGTACTAGTTTTGCATTTGCAGCAAAATTGGCAATCCTACTAGAAATAATGTGTGGGGCAAACAATCATAGAAATGTACACATGCTTGTAAATTCCATGCTTTAATGTTGAAACAAACAGTAGTTAAGAAGTTAAATAAATTATCTCTCTCTTTCTCATCAGAGACACCTGCCAGGAGGAAGAGGCATGTGGAGGGAGCCCTGTCTGAAGTGATTGGCTGCAGACATTCTGTTCTGCACCTCCTTCAGATCCAAGATGGTACTTGCTCAGAAAATATGGGCAAAATATTCAGAAATATGGAATATACTATAGTTGAGTGATCCCTTTTTTCCTTTCCCATATGGTTCCCTACCATGACCTTAAAATCACAGAATCGTAGAGTTGGAAGGGACCACACAGGTCATCTGTTGTTGCTTAGTCGTTTAGTCGTGTCCGCCTCTTCATGACCCCATGGACCAGAGCATGCCAGGCACTCCTGTCTTCCACTGCCTCCCGCAGTTTGGTCAAACTCATGCTGGTAGCTTTGAGAACACTGTTCAGCCATCTCGTCCTCTGTCGTCCCCTTCTCCTTGTGCCCTCAATCTTTCCCAACATCAGGGTCTTTTCCAGGGAGTCTTCTCTTCTCACGAGGTGGCCAAAGTATTGGAGCCTCAGCTTCAGGATCTGTCCTTCCAGTGAGCACTCGGGGCTGATTTCCTTCAGAATGGATCGGTTTGATCTTCTTGCAGTCCATGGGACTCTCAAGAGTCTCCTCCAGCACCATAATTCAAAAGCATCAACTCTTCGGTGATCAGCCTTCTTTATGGTCCAGCTCTCACTTCCATGCATCACTACTGGGAAAACTATATGGGCCTTTGTTGGCAGGTTGATGTCTCTGCTTTTTAAGATGCTGTCATCTAGTCCAGTCCAATTCCTGCAACGCAAGAATCTGTTGCCCAACGTTAAGAGTCTCCTGGCTGAGCTACTTTCTTCTTCCTTCCATTGATTCTTTTCATTGACTCATCATCACTATGACCCCAGGTTCCTACCTCCTCCTTCCTTTTATTTACAATTTTGCTGAAGCCCCTGCCCCCCCCCCCGGTGTGTGTGTTTGTGCATGGCAACATCAATGGCTGCCATGTAGCAATGGTCACCGACACAAGTTACTTTAAAGGGGGATTAGAAAAATTAGTGGGAGTCAGGGCCATCATTAGCTACTAGTCATGTGAGCTGTCTGCTACCTCCAGTATCAGAGGTGGCAAGCCTCTGAAGACCAGTGGCTGGAGAACATGTAGAGTGAAATATACTCAGAGTCGCAAAGTGATTTCATGCTCTTTATTCAGCTCATAGTGGTGAGGAGGAATGAATGAAAGTCCCCTCAAGGTATCTGCTTTATATACATTATTTACACAATGGGCTGCACATGATTGGCTAATTCCGGAATTCTACTGTAAGCCAATCAGGTTGTGGATTCACTTCTATCTGGAGCATGATTGGGTGGTTCCTGCCAACCAATCATATTGCTGCATTGTTCTAGGACCAATCAGACTGCTGCATTCTGAATCCTATTGTTCTAGGACCAATCAGGCTGCTGCCTTTTGGATCCTATTGTTCTCAGTACATAACACCCCTCCCCTCTAAGTTCCAGTCCTGCCCGGGAGGTCGCATTCATAGTCCTCGAGGTACGCCGGTGGCCTACGTGTGCGTTGCGGCCTGGGGTGTTCCCTGGTCCGGGGTTCAGGTTCTGGCTCATGTTCCAAGGATGCTGGCTGTGATGGGCCTGTTTGGTCTGGTGCAACCAGCTCGCTCAGTCGTGGTTCTGGTTCCGGTGTCCTTTCGGCCTCGCGGGTCCTCTCTGTATTTACTGATTCTGCCTCTCCTGCTGGCCCCTCCTGCTCTATGGGCCTCACTGCCCTTCTGTTCCCTTGGGACTCCTCTGACCTTTCCTCCTCCTGGTTTTCTCCCGGGAATCGTCGCCGTATCTGGTCGCAGTGGCGGCGCCAGCATTGCCCCCCATCCGTTAGCACCTCGTACGACACGGGACCAGTGACCCTGGTGACTGTGGCGGGTACCCATGCTGGGCCTGCCCCAAAATTCTTTGCGTACACTGGGTCCTGGGCCTCGAAGGTCCGGGGGTTCCTGCCTTCCCCCACCACTACCTCATCCTGAGCTCTATCGGGGTGAAGGCGGTCCAATCTGATTGCAAGGCGCCGACCCATTAGTAGTTCAGCGGGGCTCCGGCCAGTCGTTGAGCTGGGGGTGCTGTGTTGTGCTAGGAGGAATGTGGCAAGGCGGTACTCCCAATCCCCTTGCGTCATGCGGCGAAGGGTGTCCTTGGTGGTCCGCACCATGCGTTCTGCTTGGCCATTGGTGGCAGGGTGGAATGGCGCCGAACGGATGTGGCGGATGGCGTTCTGCGCTGTGAAGGTTTGGAATTCTCCTGACGTAAATGAAGTCCCGTTGTCAGAGACGAGAGTGTCAGGGAGCCCGTGGGTTGCAAACAGCCTGCGTAGTACCCGGATGGCTGCGGACGTAGAAGTGGACGGTACCAGTGCGACTTCCAGCCATTTGGTGTAGGAGTCCACCACTATGAAGAATGTTTTCCCCTGAAAGGGGCCAGCGAAGTCCACATGCAGGCGTGACCATGGTGCTCGGGCGGACTCCCAGGACTGGACTGGGGCCCTTGGGGGATCTGGGCGGGATTCTTGGCAGGCCTGGCAGTGTTTGACCCAGGCCTCTATCTCTCCGTCGATCCCTGGCCACCACACATAACTCCTGGCAAGGGCCTTCATTCTTACTACCCCTGGGTGTGTCTCGTGTAGGGCTGTGAGGACCCTTTTGCGGAGGGGCTGGGGAACAACGACCCTGCTTCCCCATAACAGGCACCCCTTGTGGGCCGACAGTTCGTGTTTGCGGGTTGTGTAGCCGGCGAATTCTGGCCCGGGGCTGCTGCTGGGCCATCCCCTCCACACCCAGTCCAGGACCCGGGAGATGACCCTATCTTTCTTGGAATGGTGTGCAACTTCTTGTGCCTGAATGGGGCGGTCGGGAAGCAGCTCCAGGCTCATAACCTCTTGTGCAGGTGCTGGGTCGGGGCCTGTTTCCGGTAGTGGTAGCCTGCTGAGGGCGTCCGCATGGCCCATCGCCTTCCCAGGGCGGTGAATCAGTGCATACTGGTAGCTGGCAAGGAAAATTGACCACCTGAGGACACGAGGAGACAGCACTTGGGGGGTCTGCTTTTCGGGGGCAAACAAGCCAAGCAAGGGCTTGTGGTCAGTCACCACGGTGAAGGGCCGCCCGTACAAGAAATCATGGAATTTTTTTACTCCCTTCACGATTGCCAGACCCTCCTTGTCGATTTGCGAGTAGTTCCGCTCGGTTGCGTTGAGTGTCTGGGAAAAGTATGCCACCGGTACCTCTCTTCCATCCGGGAGTTGGTGTCCTAGGACAGCGCCAATGCCATAGGGTGAGGCGTCGCATGCTAGCACCACCGGCAGCCTCTCGTCGAAGTGTGCCAAGACCGAGTTTGAGACAAGCAAGTCCTTGACTGCCTGGAATGCGGCCTCCTGGCGCTGGCCCCACACCCAAGGGGCCCGCTTGTCCAGGAGTCTGTGTAGGGGCTCCGCTACCGCCGCCTTGTGGGGAAGGAAGGAATGGTAGAAGTTCAATAGTCCCAAGAAGGCCTGAAGTTCAGTCTTGTTCTTGGGCGCTGGGGCATCACAAATGGCCCGTACCTTGTCCCCAGTCGGGTGGACCCCTTCTGCGTCCACCATAAATCCCAGAAAGTCCACCTGAGGCACTCCTAGTAGACATTTTTCCCGCTTCACCTTGAGACCCGCCGTCTGGAAACGGTGCAGAACGGTGCGGAGACGGTCCTCAAACTCCTCTGGTGTGGGCCCGGCAATCAACACATCATCGAAGAAGGGGGTGACGCCAGGAATCCCTTTAAGGAGAGAGTCCATTAGATTCTGGAATATGCCTGGTGCCACGCTGACACCGAATTGCAGCCGCTTTACCCTGAACGCTCCTCTGTGCGTCACAATCGTCTGTGCCTCTGCTGTGGCCTCATCTACTGGCAGTTGTTGATATGCTTGGGCCAAGTCCAGCTTGCCAAAAATTTTCGACCCAGCCAGGGTGGCAAGGACATGGCTGACCACTGGCACTGGGTATGCATGGGCCGTGAGGGCCTTGTTTATGGTACATTTGTAGTCTGCGCAGATGCGGACCGAACCATTCGGCTTGACGGGTGTGACGATTGGGGTTTCCCAGGGGGCATTAGGCACCGGCTCCAGCACTCCTTGCTCCACGAGTCGGTCCAATTCCTCGTCTATACGGGGTTTCAGGGCGAACGGGACCCGGCGGGCCTTGAGCCTGACTGGTCGTACTGCGGGGTCAAGCTGTAGAGCAATGGGGGGGCCCGTATACTGTCCCAATTTCCCATCAAAAACCCCCGGAAATTCCTTGCATATGGCGTCCACGTCCACTTGTAAGGTAGTATGGTTCACCCCGGTGACGGCTAGCCCCAGTGGTCCAAACCATGCCAATCCCAGTAAGCTAATGTAGGGGCCCTTGACCACAAGCAAGTCCAGTTGCCGCGTCCGCCCTCGGTATTGCACCCTGAAGGTCCCCACCCCCATTGTGGGGACCTTACGTTTCTGGAAGTCCCGGAGGGTGAATGGGGCCGGCCTGAGTTTGGGACCCCCAGTAGGACACAGTTTCCTTAAGGTCCTTGCCGAGATTATGGATAGAGTTGAACCCGTGTCAAGCTCCATGCGGCATGGGGCCCCCTCTATCTGTACCTCTACATAAATTTTCTCTACGTTGGGGTGGGGCAACTGGTATACCTGGAAGTCCGTGAGCTCCGTCGAGTTGCCTTGGTGTGTTGGGCCCCGGGACCTGGGGCTCTTGGATTGGTCATCTGATGCCTGGCATCGGGTGGGCCGAGCTCGACACACCCGGGCGATGTGTCCCAATTTTCTGCACTGCCTGCACTCTGCGTTGCGGAAACGGCAGGTCCTCCTCTCGTGACTGTCTCCACAGCTTGCGCAGTTCCCTGCTTCTCGTCGAGGCAGCTGTGGTATGTGGGCTGCTTGAGTGCGCTGCTGTACTCGGTGCACCTCCTCCCTGTTGGATCCTGAGTCGTCGGTGAGGTCTTCGTGGTGGACCCTCGGTTGGGACGGCTGGCTCGGCCGTGCCTCTTGCGTCGACCTCTCGGCAGCTTCCGTTGCCAGGGCCTCCTCCAGAGCGACCTGGAACGTTAGGTCCTTCTTAGCGTAGAGGCGTCGTTGCAGCTTCTCATCCTTCAGGCCACCGACGAGGCGGTCACGAAGCATGTTCTCCAGCTCTGAGAAGTTGCAGAACCGGGCAGCTTGGCGGAGAGAGGTCACAAACCCAGTTATGGTTTCCCCAGGGGCTTGCCGCTTTGCATAGAAGGCATTTCGACGAGCCACCACAGAGGGCTGTGGCGAAAAGTGCCCCTTCAGCTGTTCCATTATTGTTTTGTATGGAACAGTAGCGACGTCTTCGGGTGCAAGGAGAGCCCGGGCGATTTCAAACGTCTCCTCTCCGCAGATGCTGAAGAATATTGCCCTCTTCTTGGCGTCTTCTTCATCGGTGACCCCTTTGGCTTCTAGGAGGAAGGTGAAACGGGAGGCGTACGCTTCCCAGTCTCCAGATGCTGGGTTGAACGGCGAGAAGCTGCTGTCGGTTGCCATTCTGAGTTCCTTGTGTCCCGGAGCTGAAGCCTGGATACACGGTGCGAGGCAGCGGTGCGGCAGGTGGCGGTGCTGCGGTGCTGTGTGTGGCAGTCAGCTCAGCGGGATCCCACCTTCGTCGCCAGTGAAATATACTCAGAGTCGCAAAGTGATTTCATGCTCTTTATTCAGCTCATAGTGGTGAGGAGGAATGAATGAAAGTCCCCTCAAGGTATCTGCTTTATATACATTATTTACACAATGGGCTGCACATGATTGGCTAATTCCGGAATTCTACTGTAAGCCAATCAGGTTGTGGATTCACTTCTATCTGGAGCATGATTGGGTGGTTCCTGCCAACCAATCATATTGCTGCATTGTTCTAGGACCAATCAGACTGCTGCATTCTGAATCCTATTGTTCTAGGACCAATCAGGCTGCTGCCTTTTGGATCCTATTGTTCTCAGTACATAACATAGAGAGAGTTCTATTGCACATTCTCCCAAAGGCCTTTTGTTGCTCACTGTGGAAACAGGAAGTGAGAGCAGATGGACATTTGGCCTGAGCCAGTGAGGTGTTTCTTAGGCTCTTATGTCCTCCCTTCCCCAACAAAGAAATAAAATGGCCACAGAATGATGCGGAATCCAGCTAATTTGGTGGTGGACGAACTGATGGTCAGTCCAGTGAGAGTGGAGCACCGTTGCTGCTGCAGTTGCTCTCACATCTCTGATATTATTATTATTATTATTATTATTATTATTATTATTAAATTATAGCCCACATATTTCATTCATGGGACCCAAGGCAGCTTACAGATCAGGAGTTCAGGAGAAAGAGCCTCTGAATTACACTCCAATCAAACTTGAATCCTGTTCTGCAAACTGATGTAAGTGGGGATGAAATTGCCTTTCTTTTTGGGAATTCAGTTCTGATTTCTCATGATTCCTTGACACCAATGAAAGCAATTAAAGTTAGGTCATGTAGAGCCCTTTCTCACAGCCTATTCTTATTTTAATACTCATTGTCCCAGAGCAAAGGAAGCAGGGAGATTTCTTCTTTCCTTAGGAGAAAGCTCTGGGTAGCATCTAAAAGGTTATTGTTGCTAATGCCACTTAAACGCAAAACTTCGTGCAACGTAGGGATACACCATTGACTTTAGAAGACTCACATAACAAATATTTCCCCATGTGCACCAACTGTGAGCCTAACTAATCACCTCCTGATCCCTTGCCTGCTGTTTCATTGTCGTTCTGGGATTATGTAAAGTAGAAAGTGAAATAAAGTCATCCCTGATTCTGCATTTCAGTGGCGAGCAAGGTTATATTAGCAAGTAGGCTACTCTTGGATGTCGGATAATTAAAAACAGGGCCACATTGTGAGCTCATCTGCATAGCTGCTATATATAGGATCCTCAACGTGGCACCAAGCTGGAGGAGGATAGGAAAAGACTAGCAAGGAGGTGAGTCTGTGTTGCTACCTAAAAGCGACAGGTTAGCAAGAACTCAAGTGTTGTGTCCTTTGAGTCTGTTGGGTGGAGTGCAGACTTGAACTCTTCCAAACGGCCAGAGCAGGGATATAAATGCAGCTATAGTAGCAGCAATGAAAACAGCATAGGGAACAAATGTTCCACTGAAAGAGGTGGGCTCGGGGAGGGGCAGAAGAGAAAGCGTTTCCACATCACAAAATTGTCAGCAGCTGCTTAAGCACAATTGGGAAAGAGAGTGTCAAACCAGTCAGAACGCCAGAATGATGTACATCAAGGTTTTGTTTGTTTAGTTAGAAGCAACCCTGTTCCACAGGGAACGATAAAAAATTTATACCAAGTATGGTCTGACAAAACAAAAGAGACCCCAGTACAAAAAGGGTAGCTCTACTTTATACCCTTGACATTTCCACAACACATAGAAATAGGTTCTAAGAGAGCATAAAAAGTTTGTGCTTGCGAACCCAAGGGCACCATTAAAGCAGAGCTCAAAAGGAATCTGATAAATAAATGAAAAAGGTGTTAAAATTCCACACTGATGAGAGGTGAGAGAAAGGATGCAAATTGCAAGTGCATTTAGGTGCCAGACGGAGAAACTAATACTTTGTCCTGCTGGATGTACGTGAAATATTCTGCAGTACTGAAATGGTCCAAGGGGGATGGCATTATGTTAATGTTTCCAAAATGGTCCATCTCACAGTAGTGTGGCAACAATATTCAGCGCAGAAAGTAACTTACAGGGACCCGGCAATCATCATTCTGCTTTCACGCGGAGATCCAAAAAGTGCTGTCCTTTAACCGGTTTGATGACATTTCCTTAACAATTTATTTTAAAAATGAACAGTGTGTTGTGATTTGACCTGCATGCTGATCTGGTAGTAACTCCTATTATAATGATCTTTCGTCCATGGGATTGCCACAGATCCATTTAATTCTTATCCATCTGGGAAGCACTGACAGGAAAACAGAGGCTTCCTTGTGCACGCCCAAAGGATCTACATGCTGTCAAGGCTGTGCACATATCTTCGTTAGCAAATTGCAAAAAGGCATTCAGATTTTGTTCCCTCGTCACTTGATTGATGCGTCTTTTTGGATTTTTTAAGCAAAGTTAAGCACTTGAACCCTAGTTGCAGTGGCGTAGCGTGGGTTGTCAGCACCCGGGGCAATTCAAGTAATTTGCACCCCCTAACTCATGGATTTGCCCTAACCCCCAGATGTTGCGCCCGGTGCGGCTGGGCCCCCTGCACCCCCCACGCTACGCCACTGCCTAGTTGCTATGCTCATGCACATATTGGGGAAGGGAACTCCCCCCAACTTTCTCTTTAAAAAGGATATAAGATAAGGGTAAAGGTAAAGGTAAAGGTTTCTGGATAGTTAAGTCCAGTCAAAGGCGACTATGGGCTTGCAGCGCTCATCTCGCTTTCAAGCCAAGGGAGCCGACGTTTGTCCACAAACAGCTTTCCAGGTCATGTGGCCAGCATAACTAAACTGCTTCTGGTGCAACCAAACACCATGACAGAAACCAAAGCGCACAGAAACGCTGTTTACCTTCCCACCACAGCAGTACCTATTTATCTACTTGTACTGGTGTGCTTTCGAACTGTTAGGTTGGCAAGAGCTAGGACAGAGCAATGGGAGCTCACCCCATTGCGGGGATTCGAACCACTGACCTTCTGATTGGCAAGTCCAAGAGGTTCTGTGGTTTAGACTACAGCGCCGCCCGCATCCCATAGGGATATAAGATACCACAAGAGAGCTTGATTATTCTTTGGATTTTGCCCTTCTCCAAATGCTGACCCAAAAAGTCCCTTGCATATCCTGATATAAAATACATATCAAGTACATATTTTGTGATATATAATTATTTCGATATATTTATGAAAAGGTATCTAAATATGAAATGTGATATATTTTTAAAAATAATAATTGCATATTCATGTGGAAATTGGTGAAGTGGTGGTGGTGATAAGACACTACGGGGGCTGGGGGGCTGCTAGAGGAGCCAAAATTGGTTCAAGCCAACTGCACTGATCACTTGAAAAACAAGTCTAAAGATACAACATCTATGGCAAAGTGTAGCATCTCCACCTCTTAACCTGAAGCACTATTTCTGGGTTAGCGGAGTCTGTAACCTGAAGCATATGTAACCTGAAGCGTATGTAACCTGAGGTACCACTGTAGTATAAAAGCAAGCAGTGAAATCAAAAAGTGTTTGTTGTGGTTATTCATGTATACCTCATAATAATGACAACAATGTTATCTGTACAAGTCAAATAACTCCTCTAATTGCATTTCCCCTGTCTCTCTGCCCCCAATAGCAACAAACTAAAGGACTGCATAACACTGACGGCATAGTGCACTACATTAAAAGTTGAGGGGTTTATGTAGAGAAAAAGAAGGTACCTTTAACCATATGTGGTGGTCATGCAAGATAATAAAAGCATTCTGGGAAATGACCTTTAAAGCCCTAAACAGCCTTGGTCCTGTATACCTGAAGGAGCGTCTCCACCCCCATCGTTCTGCCCAGACACTGAGGTCCAGCGCCGAGGGCCTTCTGGTGGTTCCCTCACTACGAGAAGCGAAGTTACAGGGAACCAGGCAGAGGGCCTTCTCGGTAGTGGCGCCCACCCTGTGGAATGCCCTCCCACCAGATATCAAAGGGGGGAAAAACTACCAGACTTTTAGAAGACATCTGAAGGTAGCCCTGTTTAGGGAAGTTTTTAATATCTGAAGGACTATTGTATTTTAATATTTTGTTGGAAGCCTCCCAGAGTGGCTGGGGAAACCCAGCCAGATGGGCGGCGTATAAATAAATTATTATTATTATTATTATTATTATTATTATTATTATTATTATTATTAAAATATTGCCACCACCCCACTCTTTCTGTAAGGTCACAGTCAGGATATGTATGTATGTGTGTATATATAACAAAATACTTCTCTAACAGGCACCGTAAACCATAATTAGGGATTCTGCATTTCTTCTGCTTACAATTTGGAAATGCATTTTTATAGTTATTATTTTACTGGTGCCTCAAATGTGCATCAGGCTTGAAAACATTACCATTAGATCTGCAAAAGCCAAACAGACCCTTTCACTCGTGAGCCACCATGCAACAATGCCAACTTAAAGAAAAAGGAAGTTTGTGCCGCAGGCGAGAAGGATTCCGATCTACCCTATACTGTGTGAGATGTCTGTGCTTTTGAATGGGGAGTACAGTTTGCAATCAAACTTGGTGCAGATAACAGAGCTCAGGCAGAGCAAAACACCGATGCTCATCTGTGAAAGCCACATGGCATCTCCTTCTTGTAGTTAAGTTCCCCAAACTTGCAGCAATAGTGCGTGGGGAGGCAGAAATAAAAGGCCTGTTTCTGCACAGATCCCTCACAGTAATCGGTGTCTTAAAGCCAGATAGCCAATGGCAGTGACATTTGAACGGCATGTCCCCTCTAAGCTTAGCTGGCTTGGTAGCACATATCTGCGAGTGCTTAGCCATGTTAACATAAACCCTCATTAGGTAGGATTAGGCAGGAAACAGTGACAAACAGGATGGACACCAACCCTCTGAGGAACCAACTGAGGATCTGCACGCTTATTATCCTTTTAAATTACTTTAAGATTCAGGGAAAGGATCTCACTGTATGTCTATATGATTACAGGGTAACATTGTGTGTGCATATATATATATATCTATATGGTAACCTATTTCATAACTGTTTTTCAACGTTCTCCAGTTTGAGCAGATGCTAGGATATTTGTTCTACATCTGTCCGCTGAGAATATACCAAAGTGGAAAGCAGTTGTGTTGGCATTTTGCTTTTTTTTCACAAAACAAGCATTAAAGAATTGTACCTGTCCGCTGCACAGACAATAACATTTTGTTTGACTTTCCCAATGCAGGCAACATGGATAAAATGTCAGAAGGGAATCTGAATAGTTACAGCACCTCGTGCAAGTAGCCCCGTACACAAGCCACAGTTTGCCCACTTCTGTGACATTTTGTGATATACAGTGGTACCTTGGGTTACATCTGCTTCAGGTTACATCCGCTTCAGGTTACAGACTCCACTAACCCAGAAATAGTACCTCGGGTTAAGAACTTTGCTTCAGGATGAGAACAGAAATCGCGCAGCGGTGGCACAGCGGCAGCAGGAGGCCCCATTAGCTAAAGTGGTGCTTCAGGTTAAGAACAGTTTCAGGTTAAGAACGGACCTCCAGAACAAATTAAGTACTTAACCCAAGGTACCACTGTATTTTTTTAATACATACACAAAAATCCACATGTATTTTATGGTGTCTGATTGGCCACTGTGAGAACAGGGTGATGGACTAGATGAGTCACTGGCTTGTTCTTTACATATTACATATTTATTACCTTTATATATTTATTACCTTTTCCTTCAAAGAGCTCAAGGTGGTATTCCTGGTGCTCCGCTCTGCATTTTATCCCCACACTCACCCAGTGAGGTAGGTTAGGGTGAAAGCCAGCAGCTGGCCCATGGTCACCCAGTGAGTGGGGATTCACTGGTCTCTCAAGTCGTAGTCCTACACTCTAACCATAAGGTAAAGGACCCCTGGATGGTTAAGTCCGGTCAAAGGTGACTATGGGGTGCGGCGCTGATCTCGCTTTCAGGCCGAGGGAACCTGCGTTTGTCCACAGACAGCTTTCCAGGTCATGTGGCCAGCAAGACTATACCACTTCTGGTGCAACAGAACACCGTGACGGAAACCAGAGTGCATGGAAATGCCATTTACCTTCCTGCTGCAGTGGTACATATTTATCTACTTGCGCTGGTGTGCTTTTGAACTGCTAGGTTGGCAGAAGCTGGGACAGAGCAACGGGAGCTCACTCCATCGCATGGATTCAAACCACCGACCTTCTGATTGGCAAGCCCAAGAGGCTCAGTGGGTTAGACCACAGCGCCACCCACATCCCACATTCTTATGTTATGGCTCTCACGTTCTTATGTTCTTATGTAACATTCTTAGTGTACATTACTCCAGTTTACACATTTGTGCAAACCCAAATATGATTCATCTTTGCACCTAATAAGATTCATTTTTTTCTATGAATTTATGGTTGTTGATGGAGAACTGTATCACTAAATTCAGAAAAGTGCAAATTTCAAACAATCCCTGTGTTTTTGTTTCATGCATTTCTTTGGGAAAGCGCAAATTGGGGAGGTTTGCATTAAAATGTGAGCCAAATCAATTCCTCCCCTATCCTGTCTTTTAACACGTGATGATTGCGAGCCAATTCACAGGAATTGCCTTTTCTCCTAGACCATATGGCTATTTCGCTTGTTAGCTATTTTGCCATCCACTTGTGATGAAAACCATATGGCAGGTAAATCTGGTAAAAGAATCCAACACGTGAGCAATTTCCTTTATCGCCACCCATGGCAGGCCAGCACAACTGGTAGCCTGCCCAGCCAAACACAACATGCCATTATCACTGGCCATGTTTAGAGTTGAACCAAAGTGAGATGGGCAAACTGGGAGCACCCATCTCAGTGCAATTTTGGAAGCCCCTGGTTGACCCCTGATGTAGTTTCAGGGGAGGGGGTTCCTACCTCTTTCTCCCTTCCTTTTGCACCCTTTCAAAGGTTCTGGATCTCCTGGCAGCTTTAGCAGAACCACCACCAATGCTTTGACCACTTCCTGCCTTTGTTCTTTCCCAGAGAAGGATGCCAACATGCCCATGCTGCCAGAATTCTCAGCTTTTAACAGTTAGAAAAAGGTAAAGGTACAGGACCCCTGGATGGTTAAGTACATTCAAAGGTGACTCTGGGGTTGCGGCGTTCATCTTGCTTTTAGGCCGAGGGAGCCGGCGTTTGTCGACAGACAGCTTTCCAGGCCATGTGGCCAGCATGACTAAACTGCTTATGGTGCAATGGAACACCATGATGGAAACCAGAGCACACAGAAACACTGTTTACTTTCCCGCTGCAGTGGTACCTATTTATCTACTTGCACTGGTGTGCTTTCGAGAGAGCCAGTGTGGTGTAGTGGTTAAGAGCAGTAGAACCAAGGGGGAACCAAGTTCGCGTCTCCGCTCCTCCACATGCAGCTGCTGGGTGACCTTGGGCTAGTCACACTTCTTTGAAGTCTCTCAACCCCACTCACCTCACAGAGTATTTGTTGTGGGGGAGGAAGGGAAAGGAGAATGTTAGCCACTTTGAGACTCCTCCGGGCATATCAAATCCAAACTCTTCTTCTTCTTCTTCTTCTTCTTCTTCTTCTTCTTCTTCTTCTTCTTCTTCTTCTTCGAACTGCAAGGTTGGCAGGAGCTGGGACAGAGCAACGGGAGCTTACTCCATCGTAAGGATTTGAACCACCGAGCTTCTGATTGGCAAGCCCAAGAGGCTCAGTGGTTCAGACCACAGCACCACCCGCGTCCCTCAAAGTTGGAAAAGAAAGTGGGAGAAAGGTATGTTCCCTATTCCCTGGCACTTTGGTAAGCCCCCTTTCTCTCTCTTTTTTTTAAATAAATGTTTATTAAAATTTTCCATCTTAGTGAAAAAAAAAAGTCAAAAAAGAAGAAAAAAAGAAAAAAATTAAAAAACACATTAAGTTTACAATCCATATTTTTAATGACATATTTCTCTGACTTCCCCACACCTCCCCTTCTTATATTCCAATTCGAATTGTTAGTTCAACAAGTTCTTATCCCCAATTTTTAACCTTTTTATATTTAGTTCATTTTAAAGAAACAACCAATTTTAACTTATAAACATCCATATTTATACATCAGTACTCATTCTTAAAACCTTTTTCTAAAGTCGACCCAAATTCCCTTCCACGAATTCCTCAATTTTCTTACTAATAACAAAGCAAAATGAAAAAAACAAATTATAGTTATACACCCTTTGGATTCCCAAACCCCACCACCCCCTTTCCCGGTTGGTAAGCCCCTTTTCTCTAATTCATTTGTTTGTTTCAGGCTCTGCCCCAAAATGCTCCATTTGCAACCCTGTAAACTCCCCCAAGTAAAATAAAACGAAACTAGTCTTTACGACCTAAGCAGTTTCAGGCTGACTGTAAACACCTGAGGGTTGTATTTTAAGGTTACCAGATGTCCCCGTTTCCCGAGGACAGTCCTCAGATTTACAAATCAGTCCCCTGACAAAATCCTATCATTCCTACTGAAGTTGAAAAGTGTCCCTGGATTTGTTGAAAAAAATCTGGTAACCTTATTGTATTTGGCGTGGTGCTAAGGTAAATGAAATTGAATATAATAAATTGTTGACCGAGTTTGGAGATT
Organism: Podarcis filfolensis; assembly: GCF_964270895.1. Classification (NCBI taxonomy): domain Eukaryota; kingdom Metazoa; phylum Chordata; class Lepidosauria; order Squamata; family Lacertidae; genus Podarcis; species Podarcis filfolensis. The sequence goes on from NC_139603.1 coordinate 9,006,256, forward strand.
GTGGCCCTGTAGTGGCTGTTGGGTGAGACAATAGTACTTTTTGGCGCTGTGGGTTAAACCACAGAGGCTAGGGCTTGCCAATCAGAAGGTCGGCAGTTTGAATCCCCGCGATGGAGTGAGCTCCTGTTGCTTGGTCCCAGCTCCTGCCAACCTAGCAGTTCGAAAGCACATCAAAGTGCAAGTAGATAAATAGGTACCACTCCGGTGGGAAGGTAAACGACATTTCCGTGTGCTGCTCTGGTTTTGCCAGAAGCAGCTCAGTCATGCTCACCACATGACCCGGAAGCTGTACGCCGGCTCCCTCGGCCAATAAAGCGAGATGAGCGCTGCAACCCCAGTCATCCGCGACTGGACCTAATGATCACAGCTCCCTTTACCTTTAAACTCCTGTCACTGGTGCTGTTGTGACCTATTGGGAAGGACAGGGAGAGAGGGCAAGGAGCAATGAGACTGGTGTGTTGCAAACACAGCTACAAGAGCGTCAGATTGGCTTTGCTGAAGCGTTGGCACTGCAGCAACCTCACTGTCGCCTCACTGCTCTACCGATATTTTTTCCTTTTAATTTTTTTTTGTTACTCACTTTATTTTCCCCAAGGCAACCCAAACTGCAGTGGCACAGATGACAAACCAGGTCAACATCCCCACTGTTGCATACCACAGTCTCCAAACCCAGTCTTGTCCCTTCCCTGCCTTGTCAGCTTCTAACAACATCACTGCAGCTAAGCTGGCAAAGTGGTTCAGGAGAGGGAAATGATCAGAGGTGCACAGAAATGGTTCTTTGGAGAACTGAATCAGATAACAAACAAAAATGTTCCTTGATTTGTAATTTCCAAATGTGCAAATAGTAGTCAGGAAGAAGTTTGCTTTATTGGGAAAGCCGTTTTTCGTGTTAGGAAGGGGACATAGAAATGACTTACTGTTCTAAAAAAGAAAAAGAAAAACATTCTTTCTGACATTTGTTTTATTCAATTATTTTAAATATTGTGCATGGAGGCCTCAAGAGGGCTCCCAGCAATGACAAAATACAACCACAACTGTGACAAAACATTCCTAAACTTTAATTTCTGAACTTTAAGGTAACAGCATAGGATGATTTCTTATATTATTATCAACGTGGCAGCACAAAAACATTTGCTTCAGGAGGAACAAATGTATGCAGGGGGGAAAAAATCTCTCTTCCTCCCACCTAAAAAAATTCCACACCAACATATATTTTTTTAAAAAGTAGCTTCCTCCAACGAATGATGTGGTTGATATCCTCTGAACCAGATCACACTGACTGCATGTTAATTACTTTAGCTGAGTGGTACGTGTTGAAACAGTGTTGAAACAGTTGCTGTTTCGTGCTTTACCTAAACTGACAGAAGGTCAATTTGCAAATCCAATATGAAAGTTCTGAGCACTTACGTCTTTGTCGACAATAGTAAATATAAGTAACCTTTTGCCTATCACAGAGTTGCCCCTAAAGGCACTGTGGGTTAAGAGTGATTAAATTCGCCTATGCATGCATAATATGGCACGCTTTGCATAAATGATAATAAATAATTGCTGCATATAAATAATTCATGCTTTTATTTATTTATTTTTTCCCCAGGAAAAAAGAAAGAAATAACTTGAATGCTTCAGCATGGCTGAAACAAAGGGTAAAATAGTATAATCCAAGGAACGGGTTAAATGACCGTACAGAAGCGGGAAAGAGAAAACACAACATCTCAGGCAGTTGAGACTCTTGTATGCACCCTGTATTTCTTTTTTATATCTTCCTTGATAGCATATTATACTGCCAACTTGTCCTTAAGCATTGTGCAATACATACTGAACACAATACCATAAAAAACAATGGAAGCAATAAACGCCACATATCTGTTCTGAATGAGGAGAAAGTGAAACAGGAGCAGTGCTGGATTTACGTATAAGCTAAACAAGTTATAGCTTAGGGCCCCATTCTCTTGGGGGCCCCCAAAAAAAAATTAAAGGGGGAAAAGTGGATGTACATTTCCAAAATATAAGATAAAAAACAACAGTATTTTGTGTTATGTAGGCTCCTGTAATGTAAGTAATGGGCCCCGCCTGCTAGCCTGCTCCCTAAAATATCACTGGTTTGCTCATTTCTATATATAGGGTTGTATTTCACTATTAATATACTTCTTAATTATATTTCAGTTCAACAATTACTTTGATCAAATGCGTATTTTGTTATGTGCACATGGCTTTAGATACCTATTAGGTCCATAAATTACCATATAGCATATATCCAACACAAAAAACAGCGACAATTTGTTGTTGACAAAGGACGGCTGGACATATAAAGGGCCCCATTACCTTCAGTAGCTTAGGGCCTCATCAAACCTAAATCCGGCTCTGCAAGGGAGGTATATACTCACATATAATACTTTGTTTCAGGGTAAACCTAGGGCCAGATCCATTAGGAAGGCCTTCCCTGAAATGAATGGGCATTGCACAAGAGTCGGTTCATAGCTCCCGTTCATTCAAAGGGGGGTGGGCACTTGCTGGAAGACTTCCCAGTGGATACCACCCCAATCTTCATCAGCAGGTTCCCCCGCCACCCCCGGTACAACGCAGAGACCTATATCTCCCTCCAGCTATGCCAGGTTTGCTGGCTCAATGAATTAGTCATTAAGTAACAATGGTTAAGTGCTTGCATATCAAGCAGCAGCATTCTTTATTAATAACGAAACCTAAAGCACGAGGGTTTAATACCATATTCTCTTCTGCCCCTCTACCAAGTCTGCTCAAGCGACAATAATCAAGAGCCTAAGGAGGAACTTCTTGTTGCTGAAATACATTTTTGTTAAACGCACGGCGAATATCACACACACACACAGAGAAAAGTTCATTTCTCTACCAGCATGTGCACGGATATTCACTACACACAGATGTTGGATCAGGTGGTAAAACCTTGGAGACATTATGGCTGGGCGGAGAGAAACTGCCACTGGGAGGCCAAAACTGGTGGCAACTGTAACCTATAGCCCAGCCATTCACCTCTGAAATAGTTAAGCAGAAAATTTGTGCATGTAACTTAACCATCCATTATCTTCTCCCCTGATCTCTTTTCAATTACTAGATTCAACCGAAGGAACCAATGCGTCGTGAATGACACAATTAGAAGCTTTTGCAGGTTGTTGGTTTTTTTTAACTGCCTCTCCAATTCTGGGTGACGTAACATTTTTGTTGGCAGGGGTCCCTGTGCTCAACATACATCATCACTAACTTATTAGGACTTGAGGCAATTAGCTGAAACAAACAGAAGAGACAAGATCTGTATTGAGCCATAGAAATTAGGGGAATAAATAGCCCATGGCACTCCATTATTTGAAAGCCGCATCAAAGCTCAGGCATTGGGTTTGGTTTAAAGAAAGGTGCACATTGTTTTCATGTAACATCTATACATTACTCCATTATTTTCCTACTGATTCAGGTTACAGGAAAAAAATGTGGTGGTATAATAAGGCAGCCGAAAGAACTTTTCAGTTTTCATCTCAATGCTCTATGAAGTGCATTGCATGAATGGCTAAGGATTAAAAATCCAATTAGATCTTCCCTTGACATGGGAAGTCAGATGGGGAATTTTGAGAGACACATTGAAAGCACTGTGTAATTAATAAATGTGGATGTGGTAACATGTGTCACAAAGGTTGGGGACGACGACTGACATTTCTGGATCCTCACAGTTGCTTTCAGGGATAGAATTCATTTCTTGAATGGGATTGATCCAGCCCTTATATGTGATATCTTAGAAATGTAAGGACATACTCTTGCACTTACCTCCTCTGATTGTATGGTACGCTGTGGGAGAGGGACCGCCTCACAACTTTTATCTGGTGCCTGGAATTGACTAGGCCATACCTCAGATATGGAAGCAGGAAGCAGCTGGAATTGGCAGCACACAGTTTCCTGCCCCAGATCCATAAATAATTGTTTGGTCACAAAGTCTGAGAACTATGGAACTATTATGCGACGGTCCGGCCATCTCCCGTTGCCTTACAACTCCTAGTTCATATCATGAAGTTGTGAGGATAATCCCGGCCACACACACACACACACACACACAGAGAGAGATATTATGGGATGCCAGAAGATACTCCACAAGCCACAACAATTTGAGCACTTGCCCTGGATAGTGAGATGCCTTGCTGAAAGTCATGTGTACTTGGCCTGTTACATTTATCACAAATGACATTCAAATGGATTTTACTGAGAGTAGACCCATTGAAATCCATGTACATGACTGTCCATTTGTTTTAATAGGTCTGTTGTTGTTTAGTCGTTTAGTCGTGTCCAACACTTTGTGACCCCATGGACCAGAGCACTCCAGGCACGCCTGTCTTCTATTGCCTCCCGCAGTTTGGTCAAACTCATGCTGGTAGCTTTGAGAACACTATCCAACCATCTCGTCCTCTGTCGTCCCCTTCTCCTTGTGCCCTCCATCTTTCCCAACATCAGGGTCTTTTCCAGGGAGTCTTCTCTTCTCATGAGGGGGCCAAAGTATTGGAGCCTCAGCTTCAGGATCTGTCCTTCCAGTGAGCACTCGGGGCTGATTTCCTTCAGAATGGATCGGTTTGATCTTCTTGCAGTCCATGGGACTCTCAAGAGTCTCCTCCAGCACTATAATTCAAAAGCATCAATTCTATGGCAATCAGCCTTCTTTATGGTCCAGCTCTCAGTTCCATGCATCACTACTGAGAATAGTAGGTTTACTCTGGGTAAATGTGTAGTTGGCTACCACCCATATATTCTATTTCTTGAGACATATAAAAATCCTCCATTGGAGCAAATAGAATAGTTATTAGGAATACATAGAATTGTAGAGTTGGAAGGGACCCTGAGGAAAATCTAGTCCAATCCACTGCAATGCAGGAATATTCAACTGTCCCATACTAGGATCGAACCTGCAATCTTTGTGTTATCAGCACCACACTCTATTCAACGGAGCTATCCATTGCTCACCTCCTAATATTAAAGATTGTAAGCAACCATGCAGCCGCTCAAATCTTCTGTCCTTTTAAAAATATTGTTGTTGATGAGTAATACATTAAATCAACAACACTTCCGCCCCCAAGCGATTTACAGTGTAATCACAAATGTAAAGCAATTACAGTGGTACCTCTGGATGCAAACGGGATCTGTTCCAGAGCCCCATTCACATCCTGAGTAGAGGGTAACCCAGGACTGCACATCCGTGTGTGCGCAGATCACGATTCGCAGCTTCCGCGCATGCGTGTGACGCCATGTAAAGCAATTACAGTGGTACCTCTGGATGCAAACGGGATCCGTTCCAGAGCCCCATTCACATCCTGAGTAGAGGGTAACCCAGGACTGTGCATCTGCGCATGCGCGGATCGCGATTTGCACCTTCCGCGCATGCGCATGACGTCATTTTGAGCGTCTGCGCATGCGCGAGTGGCGAAACCTGGATGTAACGCGCTCATTACTTCCGAGTCACCGCGGAGCGCAACCCGAAAATACTTAACCTGAAGCTACTTCAAGCCGAGGTATGACTGTATAAATATAGAAAGTTTAAAGCAGCAACACATATATAAAATCAATCGAAACCTAAGACAGATACCAACTCAGAGTGCTTCACTTTTAGCTGTGTTTTGCTCAGGGAAATTAATCAAACACACAGTCGAAAATGCATGTTAAGCTATACGATTCATGCAAGTGAAAGGTTTGATGTATGGCCAGGATTAGTTGCTTGGTAATGTGTTACCCATCCTGACATGGTAAATATTACGCTCTAATTATTGAATGCGATGTGACTTTGGCCACATATGGTAGATATTACAAACTTTTAGAGGCAAAAGCTGCCTTGACTGCTGCCGTTAGGAGGGGGGAAAGGATGACGTAGACGCCATCTCACATATGTTTGGCTCCTTGTGTTCTGGCTCACAAAATAATAGAAGGGATCCTAAACTGTACCATTTCCAGTTGGCGGGGGTGTAAGGATACTGCATGCTTGAATGCTTCTCTGATAGAAATTTCGAGCACAAACAAAATGATTGCGTAAGGGAGAAGACTTGGCTACGACTCTTCTCTGTGACATCTTCTCTGAACATAGAAAGCTGGATTTCTTTTTAACGTGGACACGCTATCAGTCATGCAATTCCCCACTTGCACTCCGGAGTAGTATTGCCCAGAAATCATTTTACCACTTTGCCTGCTGTTGGTATGAATTAAGCCTTAGTCAGCACTCTGAAGCAGATATATTGATCGTATGATGTATGCAAGTAGTTCCCCTTTTTAATCACACTAAACCTCTAACAGAGCAATCCCGTGCACATCTACTCAGAAGGCAATTCCATTGAGTTAAGTGGCTTTTACTCTCAGGTAAGCATAGGAGGGAAATTCAGTCTGGTTCACATTTTTTATACCAAATGCCAAATTTGCACTTTCTCAAACAATACGCAAACCCAAACAGAGGTATCCTTTGAAATTTGCACTTCTCCCTATTTGACAATACATTTCTCTAACCTCCCAGAACTGTGTATATTGGAGGAAACATTTGAACAAAAGTGCAGTTATTTAAGGGTAGAAAACACTGAAATGTGTTATATTCGGGGGAAATGCTTGCAAACAAATGTATGTATGAGGGAAAACTGCATACAAATATGTGTACCTTAGGGGCACAAAATGCTGATGAATTTTAATGCAGACAAATTTTGAAGCTGAGGTGGAAATATAGTGAACTGAACAAGGTCTGAAAATGGAGAAAATGAGAGAAACTGAAACCGGTAGATTTGTCCATCCGTATTTTCCCAAATTATTTATCTCATTTAAGTCCAAATTATTTATCTCATTTAATTTAATTTCTTTTGACAAAATTTACATGCCACTTAACTGTAGGTAAAGCCTATACAGTGGTATATCGGGTTAAGTACTTAATTCGTTCCGGAGGTCCGTTCTTAACCTGAAACTGTTCTTAACCTGAAGCACCACTTTAGCTAATGGGGCCTCCTGCTGCTGCCGCGCCGCAGGAGCACGATTTCTGTTCTCATCCTGAAGCAAAGTTCTTAACCCGAGGTACTATTTCTGGGTTAGTGGAGTCTGTAACCTGAAGCGTATGTAACCCGAGGTACCACTGTACATTCAAAGAACATAAGACAGTCAAAGTTAAAAACAAATTTAAAAAAAATCAAAATAGAATGAAAAAACAGCACTTCAGCTAAAACTGCAGATTAAAACACATATCTGGGTAGGCTTTCTTAAACAATTTTTTTTATAATAATGTGGTGCTGCCACACTAAAAGATCTATTCCTTATACATATGGAATGAATATTACGTGTCATTCGTAATAGTGCCAGTACCACAGAACAAGGCTTTGAAGTGGGCATATATGGGGTAAGGGAGTCCTTCAGGTAAACTGGTCCCAAGCTGTAAAGGCTTTTATATACTAATAGTAACACCTTGGACGTTGGTGCAAATCTCTGAGCAGGGCTATTATATACTGACAGGGTTTCAGGTCTGTCAACAACCTTGCTGCAGAATTCTGCACTAAGTGCCGTTTCCAGGCCAAATATAAGGGAAGCCCCACATTAATAAGTGTGTTTAAGAAGTAGCTCAATTAAATCTGCATAATGATCAAAGGGCAATATGTGCTATTAAGTTCCATTGACTTTAATGGAATAAATTAAAGTGCATATGCTTAATTTTCCTACTGAAATCAGTGAACACTCACCTTTGACTGGATATCGGCCTGTGGAAAAAAATCGATCCATGCTTGTATGGTCTATGCACCAACTACACATGTTCAAACCTCAGAGGTTGGACCACAGAGAGAAGAGAAGCCTCTTTGTCTGACTCTTAATGCATTTTTACCAAAAGTTCGTGCCTGTGTCCTCATTTGGCTCACAGCCAACCACTCTGCTTCCCTTCCCACTGTAAGATCCTCAGTTAATGTTAGAGGCATGTTGAGTTCGTAGCTTTCCTAATTTTCATATTCACTCCTCACTCTTCCGAAACAGGCGACAGTATATTTCTTCTAAATGATGATGATCATGCAAGACTAATCTACTCTCTTACCTCAAGTGCACAGCTGTTCAAGATAATACCAGGCTGGACAAAGACAATTTGACAGTTCTCCCTCCCTATTTCTAGTTGTGTTTCTGTAGGCAAGAAATGAGTTTTCAAGTTGGGATGATGAGGTTGCCAACTTCCTTCTTACTGGCCCTGTTTTTGTTCCTTTCATCACCTCTGTGCTGGAAGAAGTGTCAACAGATTGATTTTTGCATGTTAAAGGTAAAGGGACCCCTGACCATTAGGTCCAGTTGTGGCCGACTCTGGGGCTGCGGTGCTCATCTCACTTTATTGTCCGAGGGAGGCGGCGTATAGCTTCCAGGTCATGTGGCCAGCATGACTAAGCCGCTTCTGGCAAACCAGAGCAGCGCACGGAAACGCCGTTTACCTTCCCGCCGGAGCGGTACCTATTTATCTACTTGCACTTTGACGTGCTTTCGAACTGCTAGGATGGCAGAGCTGGGACCGAGCAACGGGAGCTCACGCCGTCACAGGGATTCGAACTGCTGACCTTCTGATCAGCAAGTCCTAGGCTCTGTGGTTTAACTCACAGCACCACCCACGTCCCTAGGATGTATAGATGGTATATTACACCAGTACAGAGAGCAAAAATGTATAAAACCGGGTCAAACATATGTTGGAAATGTAAAGAAAAAGAAGGGACTTTTATCACATGTGGTGGGCATGTAGAGAAGTTAACAAAAAATTGGGAAATGATATACAATGAATGGTTTAACCCACAGCACCACCCGCGTCCCATTTTTTGCATGTTAGGCTGCTTTTAAAAGTACGGAAGGACAACTAAAAACTGTCAATCTCTGTGATCATAAATAATTGGCATTCTACATTATATGATTAAGGCTGCAGCTAGCAGCACCCAATTTGACCTCCCCAGGACACAAGCCTGGCCAGTGTGTATGGAGGACCTGGGCTGCCCAGATGACAAGACTCATATCATATAATATCAGCCTCGCTGATGTGGTCCAAGGGAAAGCAGAGCCATATGTTTGGCACCAACTTGGCTGCAGGAGTTGCTGGAAGGAGGCATACAAGGCACCATCCAACCATCTTAGGGACTCCACTCCAGATTTGTGTAGGGTTCCTTAGCATTTTTTCTCCTGAAGATATCCTGCAAGGCAGCAGGTATGGATTTTTTCTTGCTCTTTCCTCCCAAAGCCAATCTCATGAATGAGTATAGCCACAAGGCAAGGGTGATTTAGGACCAGTTTTTCTTCTCCTAGATGAGCTACCTGTTAGGATTTTTATCCATCCGTGCTGCTCCAGCAGTAGCACTATGTTTGGTTATACAGTGGTACATCAGGTTAAGTACTTAATTCGTTCCAGAGGTCCATTCTTAACCTGAAACAGTTCTTAACCTGAAGCACCACTTTAGCTAATGGGGCCTCCTGCTGCCGCCACGCCGCCGGAGAATGATTTCTGTTCTCATCCTGAAGCAAAGTTCTTAACCCGAGGTTCTATTTCTGGGTTAGCGGAGTCTGTAACCTGAAGCGTATGTAACCTGAAGCGTATGTAACCCGAGGTACCACTGTATCATGTGAGTGTCTGAGAGAGCGTGTGTTATGTACTGAGTTGAATAGGATCCAAAATGCAGCAGTCTGATTGGTCCTAGAACAATAGCATCCAAAATGCAGCAGTCTGATTGGTCCTAGAACAATGCAGCAGTATGATTGGTCTGCAGGAGCCACCCAATCCAGCTCCAGGTGGAAGTGAATCCACAACCTGATTGGCCTACAGGAGAATCCCGGAATTAGCCAATCACGTGCAGCCCATTGGGTAAATAATGTATATAAAGCAGATATTGTGGGGGAACTTCTATTCCTCTTCACCACTATGAGCTGAATAAAGAGCATGAAATCCACTCTCGACTCCGAGTATATGTCAGCGTGAGACAGGAAGTCTCAGCAGTGTTGGAAGTTAGTTTCACTTCTGAAAGTGTTGCTGTTCTGTACTGGTGCTCAGAGAACACGGACATGCTGATGGATTCTCTGTATATAGACTGTAAAATAAAGTAGTTTAGAGCTACTGATTGACTCTTTCTTCTGCTATGACATGCCGGAAGACAAGTGTGCTCCTCTCAGGAGAGAGGTGTCACTTATCACCGGTCTCTCTGGACTGAGGGAGATTTATAGCCAGAGAGTGACCACCGGAGAGACGCTATGGAGTCTTGGGAAGTTGGCGGCCTTCCCGGATGTGTTTCCAAGGGTGATTTAGGACCAGTTTTTCTTCTCCTAGATGAGCTATCTTCCCAGGCTGATGCACCACCCCCTGGCCCTGGGATTCTTCATATGGAAGCTGTGCCTGGAAGAAGAACCGTGAGGGGAGAGACTTCGTCAGGCAAGGCCTCCTTCCATCTGCCTTGCTCCACGCTCTAGTCTCTGCTTCTCAATTTGTATTGTATTATTTTATGTACTGCGGCTTGCCATTGTTTTATTGACTATAGTTTAGAAATTATTTATTGTAACTGTTGAGCGGATTTCTGTTGAACTTTTATATGTTGATATTCAACAATTCTTAGAACAATATAATGTTACTTTTACATGTAGGTTGCTTATTTTAAAGTTTTATTATCACATTTTGGTATTGCATTAGATTGTTAAAAGATGTACATTTTTTGTTTCTTCAGCTTGTAAACCGCCTTGAGTACTGTAAGATAGAAATTAAAAATGATGATGATGATGAGCCCCATCTGCTTCTCATTTGCCTTGGCAACACATGCAGTAACTGCCTTCTTGACCACTGAACCCACTACCGGTCTCGCCAACTTAATCCACCAGAGCCTGTCACTCCAGGTAGGGGCAGTCCGTAACTTGCTGAAGTTTTATATATATATATATATATATATATATATATATATATATATATATATATATTAGGTTTTCCAATTTTATACAAACACAAAAAGAAAAAGAAAAATATTAAAAACAAGTCAATTTCAGTAACAATTTTTCAATAACATGTTTCTTTGACTTCCTCATACCTCCCCTTCTTGTTTTCTAGTTCAAATTGTTAATCCAGCAAATCCTAATCTCTTAACATTTCTTTTAATTAACACCTTATTTTCCAATCAACTTTTTAAATTTTATGACTTAAACAATTTTAATCCCTGTTATCTTTATCATAACAGCTAGAAACCACAAAAGTTCAATCCAGCATCTTTTCAGAGTTCATTAATTTTGTAATATTTCTGTAAATAATCCTTAAATTTCTTCCAATCTTCTTCTGCCGACTCTTCTCCCTGGTCGCGGATTCTGCCAGTCATTTCTGCCAGTCCCATACAGTCGATCAACTTCATCTGCCATTCCTCCAGAGTGGGTAGATCTTGAGTCTTCCAGTGCTTTGCTATAAGTATTCTTGCTGCCGTTGTAGCATACATAAAAAAAGTTCTGTCCTTCTTTGGCACCAAATGGCCGACTATGCCCAAGAGAAAAGCCTCTGGTTTTTTCAAGAAGGTATACTTAAATACCTTTTTCATTTCATTATAAATCATTTCCCAGAAAGCCTTAATCTTTGGGCACGTCCACCAAAGGTGAAAGAATGTACCTTCAACCTCCTTACATTTCCAACATTTATTATCGGGCAAATGATATATTTTTGCAAGCTTGACTGGGGTCATGTACCACCTGCAAGCTATGATTAAATGGGCACGTAACTTGCTGAAGTTTTGAGACCCATTGGCTACCATCACCTGGTTTAGACAGCCAGTCGAAGCAGTCTCCCAGTGTGGCCGCCGTTGCATGCTGACAGCTTCTAGGTGCCACAGCTGTGAGTGCAGGATGGGGACCAAACTGGGACAAACTACTCCAGATGGAGCACAATGTGTGTCCCCCACCAGAGGTACTTTGTTGTTGTTTAGTCGTTGTTTAGTGTTGTTGTTACGTCTCCCCTAACACCCCATATGTATAGGATTTCACTGCATAGCACTTTAAAATCTGCACTGAATTCATCCTGACAATAGCCTTGTAGGTCATCTCATTGTACTCAATATTATGCCCAAGGAGCTGAAGCTCTGGGAGAGAGGTTGGTTTGGCAAAAAAAGAGAAGAAGCTTATATTGCACTTTTAAAGCATTTAAAGGTAAAGGTACCCTTGCCCGTACGGGCCAGTCGTGTCCGACTCTAAGATTGTGCTCCCATCTCACTTAAGAGGCCGGGGGCCAGCGCTGTCCGGAGACACTTCCGGGTCACGTGGCCAGCGTGACAAAGCTGCACTGGCGAGGCGGCATCAGCGCAGCACACGGAAACGCTGTTTACCTTCCCGCTATAAAGCGGTACCTATTTATCTACTTGCACTTAAGAGTGCTTTCGAACTGCTAGGTGGGCAGGAGCTGGGACCGAAAGACGGGAGCTCACCCTGCCGTGGGGATTCGAACCGCCGACCATGCGATCGGCAAGCCCTAGACACTGAGGTTTTACCCACAGCGCCACCCGCGTCCCTCTTTTAAAGCATTTAGTTTTGTTTATTATTCATCACTTGCCACAACCACAACCACAACCACAACCTTTGCCACAACCTTTGGTCCAACATGACTTACAGAAAATTGCAAAATACAGTGGTACCTCAGGTTACAGATGCTTCAGGTTACAGACTCCGCTGACCCAAAAATAGTACCTCGGGTTAAGAACTTTGCTTCAGGATGAGAGCAGAAATCGTGCAGCGGTGGCGCAGCGGCGGCAGCAGGAGGCCCCATTAGCTAAAGTGGTACCTCAGGTTAAGAACGGACCTCCAGAACAAATTAAATTCTTAACCTGAGGTACCACTGTACAAGTTATGACAAAATATGCATTAAAACAGTATATGTGCAATAACAAAAATGTTCATCCAAAAGATCACTTAAAAACAAAACATTCCTCCCCACGCAACAGAAGAATGAACAAAAGCTGGGCCATTGTTGTTTGCAAACGCCTAAGAGAATAAATATGTCTTTGCCTCGTGCCAAAAAGATGACAATGTTAGTACCAAGCCAACATTGTGTCTCTGAGACAACTTCATAGTACTAGATATTGAAGCTATGTTCTATTTTTTTATTTGATTTTCTTAGGGTTCATCTACATATTCAGACAAATCACGGGATGCAATGTTCATAGGATTTCACCATTCCAAGATGAAGGTGGGTAGAGGGATCACAAATCTGGCTCTTTTACGTTACTCAGATTTTCTGCATAGGGAAATCAGGGTGTGGGGTTTTAATCTCACTTTTTTGCTGCAGTGCTATTTTTCCCCAGCTACAAAGGATAAAATATACCACAACTCCCAAAAAACCCCTTATGCAAATGGAAGCAGACAGTACAAAATCGGGAAATCTGTATCACATCGTTTTTCTGCATGTGTAGATCAGCTCTCTCAATCATCTGTGTCTCCCCTTCTCCTATGATGGGCACCTTTTTATGATGGGCAAATCCTGACCTCCCCTCCCCCCCCAAAAAAGATGGTCTAAAATGGATGTTGTGCATCATTGGCAAAAATGATAGTGGGTAACTGTTTAAACTGTTTAAAGCAGTATCTATTCACATTGCATAAAAAATGTTCCCATTTTATTGTTTGTGCTGCTTAGCTGCATTGACCTTATGCATAACCCGAGGATAGCAGGCATGGTTAATGTATTATTCTCCCAGGGAGATTCACCTGGCACCCACATTACTTTGGGAAAATCTTTTTTATTTTATTTTCACAGGCTTTAAATAAAGAAACAAAATAGCCAAGAACTTAAATGATGCTTAAGCTGCTTTTGTCCACTGTTGTTGCTGAGGGGTAACCATATCCGTCTGTTTCAGCAAACCCAACAAATGTTACTATGGCTTAAGCTTTCATGGGTTAGAGCATAGGCAGGCAAACTAAGGCCCAGGGGCCGGATCTGGCCCAATCACCTTCTAAATGTGGCCCGCAGACGGTCCAGGAATCAGCATGTTTTTACATGAGTGGAATCTGTGCTTTTATTTAAAATGCATCTCTGAGTTATTTGTGGGGCATAGGAATTTGTTTATTCCCCCCAAAAAAATATAGTCTGGCCCCCCACAAGGTCTGAGGGACAGTGGATTGGCTCCCTGCTAAAAAGGTTTGCTGTCCCCTGGGTTAGAGCCCACTTCATCAGATGCATGCAGGAAAAGCTAATGCCTTATAAAAAGTTGTTTCTCTTTCAGGTGCCACAAGTCCATTATTGTATTGTAGAATGCATGCAACGGGGGGGGGGGGCGCAGAGAGATGATGATGATGATGATGATGATAGCTAATAATAATAATAATAATTTATTTATACCCCGCCCATCTGGCTGGGTTTCCCCAGCCACTCTGGGCGGCTTCCAACAAAAGATTAAAAATACATTAAAACATCAGTCATTAAAAACTTCCCTAAACAGGGCTGCCTTCAGATGTCTTCTAAAAGTCAGATAGTTGTTCATTTCTTTGACATCTGATAGGAGGGCGTTCTAAGCCAGAAGCGGCTTAGTCATGCTGGCCACATGACCTGGAAGCTGTACGCCGCCTCCCTCGGACAATAAAGCGAGATGAGCGCCGCAGCCCCAGAGTCGGCCACGACTGGACCTACTGGTCAGGGGTCCCTTTACCTTTACCTTACATCATTTTCATATAATTTGTGATTCTATGATTCTAACTGTTCTCCACTAGCCATGTCTCCCACAGGTGACTGGGAACCCCAGCAGGGAAAAAGTGTCTGGGAAGAAGAAAAGAAGGCGGCTTTAGCTGATGGTTCCCAAGCTGTGTTTGTTGCGTTTGTGGGACACTTGGATCAGCCCTAAGCCTTTAAGCAGATAATTAGGCAATAACTGCTTCCTATAGCCAGCATATTATTGTCTTGAAAGACTGGAACATCCAGCTATTTGTTTTTTCAGAGCACTGTTGCTGCTTCTTATTTATGATACCCTTTTTACAATATCATTCCTGTATCTAAGTTTTTCCAAAGTCACTAAAGTGATTTACAGGAGACTTATCAATTTCATGTGAATGCACCGAGGAATGCAAGGATTTTCTCAAATTCTTTCCCACAAGAAGTTTCAATTTGCTCATCGTCCCCTCTCGGTATCTGGTTTCGAGACATGATGTGCCGAATTACCTTTAATATCACTTCTGCAGATACAATGCATTAGCAGGGAAAATTAGACACAATTCTTTTATATCTGATGTGCTGCTGTTCGTCGCTCTCTTGTCTTTAGGTTGTCAGAGTCTCAAATTAAAGGCAATTGGAGAAGCTTGCCTGCAATTTAAGAGATTGCTGTTAAGGGGAATGTAATACTTTACATCTTTGTCAGGGAGACAGAGAGGCAGCTGTTGCATTTTCTTATATTTTCAATAGGAAATTAATTATTATTATTATTAAAAGTATTCTTTCATTGGTTTGTTTATATACCACTTTACGGTCCCAAAGACCAGAGTTGTGAACAGATTTATAGAAAAAGAAAAGTACAATAAATAGAAATATATAACCTGCATTTCATCTAAATCAGTCTTTGGCAACCTTCACTGACTAAGGTCTGATGGGAAGAGCAGTCAAAAGCAGTTACAGCAAGAGCAGCAATTAAATCTAGTGTTAGCCATAACAGAAATATTTGTATTGATCTCTCTCTTTTGATTGGAATATACATTGCATAGTATACAATTTGTATTGCCTTTCCATTATTATTTTCATTTTGGCATGCAGCTTTTGCAGCAATATACTAAAAAATAAAATAAAAAATCCAGATTTTTTAGCTAGTAAAATGATAAAAGCATGGGACGTTGCAATTCTAAGTCCCATTTGCTTTAGATGTTCCTATGAAGTTCAGTAGACTTCTCCCAAAATAAATGGGATAAGAATTGTAGCCACTGACATGAACAAAAATGGTAAGTTTTATTCCTCTACTTCTTGGATATGTACCTTAGCACGCTTTCTGATTTCACGTGCCTTGTGCATTTCTTTTTCCAGGTTGTAAACTCCTTGGGGCTAGCTCAAGGCTGTAAGGCCAGGAACTGACCAAGCACTCCAGAGTCCCAAGCTAACACGGTCAGATGAGAGGCTGTCATTTACTATTAACAGACTGGCAAATTTTAAGGCCAGACAAAGCCACAGACATAATTCAGCCCAATATCCTGCACAACATAGTCCAGCTGATTTCCATTGTGCCTTCAAGGCAATGCAAGGAAAGCTGGTTTATAGACCTTCATAGTAAAATGGTTCCCACTTTCCCATAGCTTTTTTCAACACTGGTATGCTGGCAAGTGGCTTTTGTCGGATAAAACAATGTACTCTCCCCAGGAGACAGAAGACCCAGAATGACTTTTCTACAGAGCTTTAGGCTGTTTCATGCCTTACACTAGATTATGTTGTAAAAAGTGCTCTGGAAATTGTCATTCAGTTCATCCATGAAACTTTCCTAGCAGCTCTCTTGGGAGTTTACATTGGGAGCTGTCCTAGGTGCTGACTCTGTCTGGGCTAGCTGGAAGAATCTTGCTATCTGCTACCTACTGCTGGACCATCACCATATCCTAATCCTGTTTTCACAGCTGGACCACAACAGGATGCATCCCCTCTATGATCAGTTTTGCAATGGAGTAAATGGGGATGCGGGTGGCGCTGTGGTCTGAACCACAAAGCCTAGGGCTTGCTGATCAGAAGGTCAGTGGTTCGAATCCCTGCAATGGGGTGAGCTCCCGTTGCTCGGTCCCTGCTCCTGTCAACCTAGCAGTTTGAAAGCACATAAAGTGCAAGTAGATAAATAGGTACCACTCTGGTGGGAAGGTGAACGGCATTTCCATGCACTGCTCTGGTTCGCCAGAAGCAGCTTAGTCATGCTGGCCACATGACCCAGAAGCTGTATGCCGGCTCCCTCGGCCAGTAAAGCCAGATGAGCACCGCAACCCCAGAGTCGTCCATGACTGGACCTAATGGTCAGGGGTCCCTTTACCTTTACCCGATCCTAACCTCCACTTCAAGACAAATATCCTAGGGCATAGACAAAGTGATAAATTTCCATGGAAGAAATAGTCACATCGAATGCTTAGTCGCCCTCGTCTTTTGCACAGCTGTTAAATGCTATTACAACCGGCCCCAAGATGATGGAGAAGAAAGGATACATTTCTGGTCAGAAACACTTTGCTTCTTCACATTCTGCTTGCCTTGAAAACCAACTGGGATGTCAGGCATGTTCCCAACTCCACAGTCTTGTCATACACACCAGTAGCACAAGGGCAATTTTACTTTGATTGATACAGATAAAAAAAAGACTCCTCCACTATACAAGGGAAACACGATACAGTCAGGCAGAGAAGCAATTGTCATAAGCAAGCCTGTGTTTCCTGGTCAAAGATGAATTTCCAGATCCAAAGGTTCATTTCCTTTTCACTTTGTGACAGAAAAGAGCATTTGACAGGCTTCCAGCTCTTCAGAAGTCCACTGACAACGGCAAAAATTGACAGTCCTCAGATCGCAATGTGGCACAACAGGCTACTGTGTTCTTGTTTCGCAAATCAAAGGCAGCTTTCAATCCTCAACCCCCTTTCTTGCACGATCTTATATGGAAACTACCTGTGATTAACCCTTCCGTATAACAGACCTGTTTGCAAGTTTGGTTAATACTATGCTTCAAAAAAAAAATATGAAAACTCTCATTGCTGTCATTATCATAATGTAAGAAGTAAATAAGGCTGCAATCATAATCACATTTACAAGTGAGTAAAATTGCATTGAACACAATGGGGCTTACTTCTGAGTAAATATGCATAGAATTGCACTGTAAGTGGGTTACTTTGGCCACAGGCTGTAACCAAGAATACTAAAATATAAAGTAAAATTCAAAACCAAAAGTATTTGCATATGTACATCATATACAGAATATAGATGCTTGAGGAATTTGATATTTACAGCTTCCAATACAGACTGGCCTGCTCTGCACCTCCTGGTATAATGCGCAGATCAGAACTAAGGCTGTAGTCCTAACCCCACAAGCTTGGGAGTAAGCCCCAATGAATTCAGCATGATCCACATCTGTGTAGACAGGGTTAGGTAAAGGTAAAGGGTAAAGGGACCCCTGACCATTAGGTCCAGTCGTGACCGACTCTGGGGTTGTGGCGCTCATCTCGCTTTATTGGCCGAGGGAACCGACGTACAGCTTCCAGGTCATGTGGCCAGCATGACTAAGTTGCTTCTGGCGAACCAGAGCAGCACACGGAAATGCCGTTTACCTTCCCACCGGAGCGGTACCTATTTATCTACTTGCATTTTGATGTGCTTTCAAACTGCTAGGTTGGCAGGAGCAAGGACTGAACAACGGGAGCTCACCCCGTCACAGGGATTCGAACTGCCGACCTTCTGATTGGCAAGTCCTAGGTTCTGTGGTTTAAATCACAGCGGCACCCGCGTCGGATTGTGTTATTAGTGTTTCACTGGCTTTCACACTTCCCAGTTATTAATTCAAAAATGATATATTCAGAAATGTGTGTTTTGAGAAAAAATGTATGTAGAAATTAGTATTTATGCTCTAGTTAAATGCATTTGTATTTTTTATGGAAATTACTATGGTATCAGGGCTGGGCTGTGGGCAGTGACCTAGGGAAAGGGAGGAGCTGGGTCCAAGAGGGTTGGAGGACAAACCAGAAGGCAGGACTAGAGAACAAGTTGGGAGTAAGGCCAGAAATAAGGGACAAGTCAGAGCTGAGGCAGACTTTTATGCTGGAGCAAGGCTCAGCTGCAAAAGTAAGTCCTTTATACCCCATCATGGTCAGGAGGAGCCAAAGGCCAGTCTGAGCAGGGGGGGCCATGGCAGATCTGGAAATGTTCTTCCCTGATAGGCTGTGAAACAGGTTATAGGGATCAGTACCTGAAATATGGGAATGGGGTGGAATGGAATTAAAGGCGCGCACACATAAAAGTGGCATGGGTCAGAAATATGATAATTTATCCATTCCTCATTCAAACCAAAGGTCATGACAAACTATAGTTTGATGAAGAGGATGCAGGATGTGTTTCTCAACCTGGTGCCCTCCAGATGTTTTAGACTACCATTCTTATGGCTCCCAGCCAACATGTCCAACAGACAGGTATGATGGGAGCTCTGATCCAAAATATCTGGAAGGCACAGGGTTGAGGAAAGCCAGTCTACATAGTCATTGATCACTAACACAATATCTCATGGAGCAACATACAAATCCAGCTGCTGTCAAATCAAAACAACCAAAAAGCAGAAGACAAAGCAGATAATAATCCAAGGGTAACCAACATCTACAGTTAGAAGCTACAGTTAGAACTGGATATGGAACAACTGATTGGTTCAAAATTGGGAAAGGAGTATGACAAGGCTGTATATTGTATCCCTGCTTATTTAACTTATATGCAGAATTCATCATGCGAAAGGCTGGAATGGATGAATCCCAAACCAGAATTAAGAGTGCCGGAAGAAATAACAACCTCAGATATGCAGATGACACAACCTTGATGGCAGAAAGTGAGGAGGAATTAAAGAACCTCTGAATGAGGGTGAAAGAGAGCGCAAAATATGGTCTGAAGCTCAACATAAAAAAAAAACAAAGATCATGGCCAATGGTCCCATCACCTCCTGGCAAACAGAAGGGGAAGAAATGGAGGCAGTGAGAGATTTTACTTTCTTGGACTCCATAATCACTGCAGATGGTGACAGCGGTCACGAAATTAAAAGACGCCTGCTTCTTGGGAGAAAAGCAATGACAAACCTAGACAGCATCTTAAAAAGCAGAGACATCACCTTGCCGACAAAGGTCCATATAGTTAAAGCTATGGTTTTCCCAGTAGTGATGCATAGAAGTGAGAGCTGGACCATAAAGAAGGCTGATGGCCAAAAAATTGATGCTTTTGAATTATGGTGCTGGAGGAGACTCTTGAGAGTCCCATGGACTGCAAGAAGATCAAACCTATCCGCCATTCCTAAGGAAATCAGCCCTGAGTGCTCACTGGAAGGACAGATCCTGAAGCTGAGGCTCCAGTATTTTGCCACCTCATGAGAAGAGAAGACTCCCTGGAAAAGACCCTGATGTTGGGAAAGATAGAGGGCACTAGGAGAAGGGGACGACAGAGGACAAGATGGTTGGACAGTGCTCTCAAAGCTACCAACATGAGTTTGACCAAACTGCGGGAGGCAGTGGAAGACAGGAGTGCCTGGCGTGCTCTGGTTCATAGGGTCACGAAGAGTCAGACACAACTAAACGACTAAACAACAACCAACATCTCTATTCTCAAGGAGGGGGACACTCCTTTCCAGACATACCGGTATATGGATATATATGTTACCTTATACTGTACGATTAAGCTCAATATTGTCTGGTGGATGCAATATTCACATAGGAGCACTGGATTCAAATTTTGTTTTGCTAAGACAGTTAGAGGTCCTTTAATGGATCTTTGATGGACAATAAAACACGTATTGAGGGGAAAGACTTATCTGAACAAAATAAACTTCTAATGTAAAACCTCCCCAAACAATCAATGAACCACCCTTTTACACAAAGAAACAATCACAAAGAAACCACCCCTACAAGACCTTCACCCAGACAACCTACATACAGCACCAGATCACCAAATCCCTTGTTCCAGCAGCAGGGAGCCTCTAGAACAGCGGCATCCAGTCCGTGACACAGCAATGTTGACTACGTCACTTGCACTAAGGCTCGTTCCAGGCTCTCAGCATCATTTATACCTGCCCCAAACAGGTGGGCCTGGATGCCTCCATGACCAAAACCTGTGGTGATTGGGGCATCTCCCAGTCCCACAATCTGGATAATTGAGCCCCGGCTGTGCCACCATCAAGGGCAGGAGTGCTCCTGCAAGGACCTACAGCCTTAACAGTAGGGTTGATTGCGCAAAGCAAATCCTATGCCTCCTTGATCCTCTCTCACATTTCCACTACAAATCCCCAGTCAGCCAACATGCTTACTGTGTTAGTCATTTAGGACTCATCTAACCATCTCACAAGGGATGTGTGTGACGCTGTGGGTTAAACCACAGAGCCTAGGACTTGCCGATCAGAAGGTCGGCGGTTCAAATCCCCGTGACGGGGTGAGCTCCCGTTGCTGGGTCCCTGCTCCTGCCAACCTAGCAGTTTGAAAGCACGTCAAAATGCAAGTAGAGAAATAGGTACCACTCCAGCGGGAAGGTAAACGCCGTTCCCGTGCACTGCTCTGGTTTTGCCAGAAGCGGCTTAGTCATGCTGGCCACATGACCCGGAAGCTGTATGCCGGCTCCCTCGGCCAATAAAGCGAGATGAGCGCCACAACCCCAGAGTCGGTCACAACTAGACCTAATGGTCAGGGGTCCCTTTACCTTTACCTTTTTAGCCATCTCCCAGGGCTGTTGTCAAGATAAAATGAGACAATGTCATGTGTGCCACTCTCAGCTTCTTGGATGAGGGGTAGGATAAAATATATTCAATATAAATATATCTAACAGCAGTATATTCACTTCTTGCTCTTACAAGAAGCCAAGAAGTATTAGTAATGCCTAGAATTGCCCATATCCACCCACATGCTGATTGAGATATTAATTAGTTGTGGATTGCCATTTTTCCCAGCTGCTGAAATCAAACAGGGTGGGAAATTACTTTATTTTCAGGCAAAATTCCCCAGCTGCATAAGTTATGCACAGTTCTTTTCCATAGGCTGTGTGTGTGTGTGTGTGTGTGTGTGTGTGTGTGTGTGTGTTTAATGGACTCAAAATCAAAGAATAACTGTGGGGGAAATAGCCAGACCTGTCTAACAACACTGAAGATGCCCATCTGTTCTAGCAGTAGGGATCTCAGTCACTGAATTTCTTCCTCCCCTTCAACATAAATAAACATAATATGGAAATTGAACTTTATTGGTTCTGGTAAACAATAGGATTTTAAATGGCCTAAAATCGGATTAACATATTGTTACAGTCGTAAAGTTTGATTTAAACAATTGTGATTTCTTATGAGGGCCTTCACAAAATATCTATTTTACATATGATACAAGCCCTGGCTGAGATTTTTTAAAGAAAGCTGACATTGCTCAAACATCCCTTTCTTATTAGCCAACAAGAACAATTAGGAAATGTTTCCAGTAACTTTAATCTCTCTGCCTGAATACACATTGTTCATTTTCTTATGTCAACAAATGCATGCTGATACTTTAAAACAGATTTCCATAAGCTAATTTACCTATTTCCCTATCCAGAAGACAGGACTTTCCTGACTGTTAATTCCAGTTGACAGTGAGTGGTTGAGTTGCTTTAGTCCTTGCAAAACAAGGTACTGTTGTGAAGTGATTTATAATGAACTCTATTTAGGGAAGAACTACAATGCTGATAAATTTTGACAACAACAAAAATGCATTATTAATGAAATAATAACATTGGCAGCATCTTGAAAATAAGCTGATTGCAAAGAGTTCATTTTCTTTTTTTGTACCCACCATTCGTTTTCTGAGTTTGGAGATTTATCTCTGGGTGGAGAAGTTGTGATGGAGAAGAATGCTTAATTTATGGTGCTTTTTTGAAATATGGTGCTGCTGGGTTTGTGTCTTAAGTGATGAGCCACGAATGCATGAAAAGGGAGATCCAATAGTAGTTTAAATCAGAGGTTTGTCATTTGCACCCCCATACAATGAGAAAATAACTGGTCAAGTCCGAGAACAGTTAGCTATTTGATTGATCACAAAATACTAGTCAAATGACTAGTCCAACAAAGATCACATGTTGTTAAACAAAATTCAAGTGTTTAAGCATTAATTTGCTTGATTGCCTGACTTGGGAGGTAGAGAGAGGTTCATTTCTCCATATTGCCTCCCCTCAGTGTTGACCCCGTATTTTACCTGTTCTATTATGCAAGTAGGGACACGGGTGGCGCTGTGGGTTAAACCACAGAGCCTAGGACTTGCCAATCAGAAGGTCAGTGGTTCGAATCCCCGAAACGGGGTGAGCTCCTGTTGCTCGGTCCCTGCTCCTGCCAACCTAGCAGTTCAAAAGCACGTCAAAGTGCAAGTAGATAAGTACCTTCTCTGGCGGGAAGGTAAACGGCGTTTCCGTGTGCTGCTCTGGTTCGCCAGAAGCGGCTTAGTCATGATGGCCACATGCAGTGGCGTAGCGTGGGGGGTGCAGGGGGGCGGGCCGCACCGGGCGCAACATCTGGGGTTAGGGCAAATCCACGGGTTAGGGGGCGCAAATCCACGGGTTAGGGGGCGCAAATTACTTGCCTTGCCCCGGGTGCTGACAACCCACGCTACGCCACTGGCCACATGACCTGTAAGCTGTACGGTGGCTCCCTCGGCCAATAAAGCGAGATGAGCGCCGCAACCCCAGAGTCGGTCACGACTGGACCTAGCGGTCAGGGGTCCCTTTACCTTTACCTTTATTATGCAAGTGGGTGGGCATAAAGAATGCTAGGTGGATCTTACAGTTTGGGTGTACTGGATAACTAGGTGGGGGGGAGCCCAGTGTTGAAAATTCAGATCCAGGCATTGCTCTAAATCAAGGGCCTTCATTTTTTATTCAAGGACCCTGATGCATTTTGTGTTAGCTCTTTCAGTCAGCAGGGGAATAACTTGTAACAGATACTCAATTGATAATAAAAACCATTAAAAATTTCCACAAACTCTAATTTGCATGACAGTGTCTAATTAAAAAAAGTTGTTTTCTCATTAATACTAATATTCCAAACTAGCATTCAAGGAATCTTGAAGAGGGTCATTTTCCACTTCAGCTGATAAATATTTCTCATATTTCAATAGGGTGCAAAATTGATGCCATTGTACTGTTGGCTTCTTGGACATTAAATATATAAAAGAAGAAACCTACAGAGAAAGTCATTACCCAAATTCACTTCAAATTTTAAGATGAAAACTCCATTGTAACAATGCTTGCACTGTATATACATATGTTTTTACAGTCTCTGGGGCCAAGGAACAAACATGCACAAGGCACACACTTGAAATCGACACTCAGCAGGCATATTAGTTACCTGTAGGTGTGAGTCGTGGACGTGGGTGGTGCTGTGGGTTAAACCACAGAGCCCAGGACTTACCGATCAGAAGGTTGGCGGTTCGAATCCCCGGGACGAGGTGAGCTCCCGTTGCTCGGTCCCTGCTCCTGCCAACCTAGCAGTTCGAAAGCACATCAAAGTGCAAGTAGATAAATATGTACCGCTCCGGCGGGAAGGTAAACGGCGTTTCTGTGCGCTGCTCTGGTTTGCCAGAAGCGGCTTAGTCATGCTAGCCACATGACCCGGAAGCTGTACACTGGCTCCCTCGGCCAGTAAAGCGAGATGAGTGTCGCAACCCCAGAGTCGGTCACAACTGGACCTGATGTTCAGGGGTCCCTTTACCTTTACCTTTTAGGTGTGAGTCCTATTATGTAAAGCATTGTAATGGTCATACATAACACAGACAATTGGGGGGTGGGATTCATGTAGTCCCAAACTTTATTAATTGACCCTCCTTCAATTTATATAACACCATCTGCTGAAATGATGATAAATCAGCCATATTCGTATTACTTTGTAGTAGGGAGAGGAATGTAGCAAGGATATCACTGATCTCTGATAATGTTCACACTTTGTATAGAACCCTTAGCAATGGTAATTAGAGGAGATAATGAAATTTGGGGGATTATATCTAGGAAAAGAAAATATAAAATCTCTTTTTACACTGACAATGTAGCTGTAACATTTTCTGACCCAACAAAATCATTGCAAACAATCTTTTTAAAGGAGCAATACTATGCAAAAGAATCTGGCATAAAGCAAGCTAGTGTAAGTTAAGCAGTGCCGGATTTACGTATAAGCTAAACAAGCTTAGGGCCCCACTCTCTTGGGGGCCACCAAAAATTAAAGGGAAAAAAACTGGATGTACATTTCCAAAATATATGATAAAAAAACAAATAAAATAAAACCTACATACTGCAATAGTGTTTTGTGTTGTGTAGGCTCCTATGATGTAAGTAATGGGCCCCGCCTGCTAGCCTGCTCCCTAAAATATCACTGGTGTGCTCATTTCTATATCAATTACTTTGATAAAATATATATTTTGTTATGTGCAAATGGCTTTATAGATACCTATTAGGTCCATAAAATACCATATAGCATATATTCAACACAAAAAAGTGACAATTTGTTGTTGACAAAGGACAGCTGGACATATAAAGGGCCCCATTACCTTCAGTAGCTTAGGGCCTCATCACACCTAAATCCGGCCAATGTGAAGTTACACCAAATTCAAATTATGGTTTGCTGCAGTCTGCGGCTGCCCTTCTTAAGCCTGGCAGAGGGAAAACAAGCCTTTAAAATAGGTTAACGGTTTGGAAGTTGCCAGGTCAAATGGCCAAGCTGAATGGGCTTAGGATTCAGCCTAAGTCTCCCCATTCTCTAGT
Source organism: Podarcis filfolensis (assembly GCF_964270895.1). Taxonomy (NCBI): domain Eukaryota; kingdom Metazoa; phylum Chordata; class Lepidosauria; order Squamata; family Lacertidae; genus Podarcis; species Podarcis filfolensis. The sequence goes on from NC_139603.1 coordinate 9,031,649, forward strand.
CCCATCCCTGCCACAGTCCCTGAAAACTTTCGGGCAATTTACACTGGCCTCAGCTCTGCTAGCTTCTGCTCAGCTGACTGAGTACCACCTGACCTCGAATTTACAATGGTATATCTTTGGCTGCATTAGGACTGGGGACATAATGTTGGCTGAACATGAAATCACCTACATCCTAATCTGCTCATCTCAGCAGATCTTGCCACACGATTGCCCCCTAAAGGTTTGCAAATATTGCTGAGTCTCCAAGTTTTTGCTGTTGTTGACATCTGTCTGTCTCAAGAGACAATGGAGGTGAAGTGAAATTACTGGAGAATCACAGCGCCCGTCGTGGCTGCAGAGACTGGTAGCTCATAACTGCTGAATCCTCCTCCTCTTGGTCCTTCTTGCAAAATCTGTGGGGATCTTTCTCTTGCACATTTTTTCCCATGGAAGGGTGTTTGTTTGTTTGTTTGTTTTGCATCTCAAGCACTCCTGACTTTCGTCAGAGACAGATTATATGGTAACAGTGGTAGCACATGCAATGATCTTCAATATTCCTGTTACACATTTATCCCTTGATGATTTGACCATATGAGGAAGACAAAATATGTGAGTATATGGTGAAATAATATACCAAAGGAATATAAATAGATGGCCTTATTCCTAGTGTAAGACAGGCCAATTCCATTACCACTTTTGAACAGATCTCTGTATTCTGTTTAATTAGGAACTTGCTTCTCCAAAAATGTTGATTTGTGGGTTGGTGCTCTGTCCTGAAAATTAATTTCTCTGTGCGTTTATGCCCATAACAGCTAGTTAAAGCTACATCTGTGGCTCCAAGTTGCTTAGTCTTCTCAGTCACAATATACAGGATTTGATAATGTACTGATTTGCCATTCATCCATTCCCAATCTGGTGCCCTCCAGATGTTTGGACTGCAACACAATCCCATTAGTCCCAGGCAACACAGGCATGTTTCCATCAGCCTCAGCATCATGCTTGCCAGGGCTGATGGAAGCTGTGGTCTAAAGCACCTGGAGGGCATCAGGTTGGGGAAGGAAGGCTGGTACAGTATCACCACCTTTTGCTTGCCTGGGTATTACTTCAGCTAGAAATGGGCTCCCTAGTTTGGTTTGGAGAGATCTCCAAGTTAATGAGTGGGATGAAAATAGTTTGTGTTTCATTTCCCTCCTCATTGTTTTGTTTATTGGTGAGCTGTGTTGGTGTTGCGTGTCGAGGTCCCCAATCCACCCCCCAAATAACTCACAACGGACACGTAATTTTTTGTTTAAGATTTTTGGCATGATTTTGGCCACAACTTTATTAAAATACAAACCGTGAGTGGTTGTTTAGGCATTGGTTAAGACTATCTGTCCCCCCACCTGGGGACAGAACTGACTTCTGGGCACCACCGAAAGACAGTGCGGGGGAAAGCAAGTCGGGGAAGAATTGGAGCTGAGTCACAGACCCTCAACTCTCACCCGCCTGCTCCCCGAAGGCTTGCCGGCCCTAGTCCCATTCCAGGGATTGGACGAAAAGATGGCAAGCCCCAGGATTCCTTTAACGGAATTCCCTTTCCGCAGCAACCATGGAGGGGCAGGCCCAGCCTATCCTAACCCCTCCTCCACCAGATTTATAACCAATGCCTAACCACAACCTTACAAGTTGTGACGATTTGCTACGCAGTAGGCAAAAACCACCCAGCCAGCCAATTTGCCAGGTGGAAAAATTCCTACCAGGCCCCTGCTCAAAGGCAGACGACCCCATGACAGGCATAGCAAGGTCAATGCAACAACCCCTTACTCTAGGGCGGGTGGGCGGTGATCCATTGCACACAGCAAAAGAGAAAGTACAAGGCTGCGTGCAGAGTATTTAAACCTTTTACCCCTCCCACCAAAATTGCAACATAACTTTTCCCCCAGCAACTCAGCAATCCAATCACTGCCCCCTGGCCATCTTGGAGAACTTACCCAGCAACAAAGGGAGTGGCTCAGCAGACCCCACCGCAACACGTGCTCTCCCTGAAGGAGAACACGCTTTCTGATGAATGGACTTTGTTTATTTCAAAACCAGAGAAAAATATAATAAATAGATTTCCTAAAGTTTAAAAAAATAAAAATAAATAACTGCTGAATCCCACATTGTTTTCGCTGTGTTAGCAGCACTGAAGGGACCTCCCTGGGACACAGGCCTGGGCAATGTGGTTTATGGAGGTCCTGGGCTGCCCAGATGACAAGACTCATATCATATCATATCATATAATATCAGCCTCACTTATATGGCCCAAAGGAAAGCAGAGCAATACATTTGGCACCAGCTTGGCTGCAGGAGCTGTCGGAAGGAGGCCTACAAGATGCCATCCAACCACCCCCAAGTATAAAATTAATTAAACCTGAATTGTCAGGCCATTGTCTGATAAATTCCTAGAAGGATTCTGTTAATAAATTCTGTAATACTATGTGAAAGTCTAGACTTAAATGTATTTCAAGTACATGGATAATGAACTCCTGTAGTCAATTTATCCTTGCACAACGAATGATCTCTTCCACTCCTGTGCACGCCTTAAATCTGTTCTGGGCTTTCCACCAACCCTCCAGAGCATATTTGGGGTAGTGTAGGGCACATATGTGGGGCGGAGTGGGGAACCCCTTGCAATAGCACTAATCCTTGCATTAGCCAGAAATGTAGTTGGTTACTCCCAGAGTAATAATTTTGAGACCCTCCAAAATTCTAGTAATAAATTGCGTAGAAGAAGCGATGGCAAGATTTGAACTCTTCCTTCTTTCAAAACAGATGAATGTTACCATTGCGCCTTCTTTAACAAGGGCTATATATACACAGCTTTGCCCCAGCTACTCTGCATGCGTTACCTTCCATAATCTTTTCTAGCAAACAAGTTTTTTGTACTGTTAATTATATTCTTCTTATAAAATATATACAATTAATAAAAATTAACACTGCACTATTTTCAGGCATCCTATTCAGTTGCTTTTATTTAATTTCCTGAAAATATTTATGCCAACAGGCAAATGAACATGGGCTTCCTTTATAAAGACTAGTTTACTATCATTATGGAGTTTAATATTAATTATCCTCTATACTTCATTGGATTTACTGAAGTGCTTTGCTGGATGGTCTCCAACCACTAACAGGGAAATGAAATTAAACAGAAAGGTTTGGCTATATTTAAGAGTATTGTGTAAGTATTTTAGAGCCGACTTATAATTAAAAAGGTTGTAAACTTAACACAGAGAGTGCAAGTGTCGTGGTTCAACTGTGGCTCTTCAACTCACCATGTCACCGGGAATTGATCATATATCACAAGCAACTTAATCAAATAGAAGATCTTAATAAATGCAGGATGCCTTACAAATGTTTAGCAAAGATTTATAGATCCTAAAACAGTAATAAATGAGTGCAGTCATATCTATAATATTCTGTTTTATAGTCCGAGAAACAAATGCCCTGGCTTGGAGAAGAGGAAGTACTCATTAATTGCTTGAAAAATAGTTGAAGAGAGAACAAACAGGCGCACTGTCTTTCATCTGCCTCCATTTTACTTATATGCAAGGGAGAGCCTTTGGGATCACTGGGGTGGGGGCAGAGAGATGGAGGGAAGGTCAGAGCAAAGCCATCAGGAGAACCATCTTGCAGATACTTAATGTCAGGACCAGAAAAGGTCCAGACTTGGAGTTAGGGTGGCCATTTACACTTTTCCAAAGAGGAGGAAATACACTGTGGGAAAAGGCACTGATCTGCATAAAATTTGCATATACTAATTGATGTGCATGCATTTATAAATATTTATCATCATGTAAATAGAAATAACATACACCAGAACTTCAGGAATGGAGTTGGGAAGGTGGAAAGCGAGCTTAGCATTTGCATGGGGTAAGGAGGGAAAAGGGGACGCGGGTGGCGCTGTGGTCTAAACCACTGAGCCTCTTGGGCTTGCCGATCAGAAGGTCGGCAGTTTGAATCCCCACGACGGGGTGAGCTCCCGTTGTTCGGTCCCAGCTCCTGTCAACCTAGCAGTTCGAAAGCACGCCAGTGCAAGTAGATAAATAGGTACCATTCCAGCAGGAAGGTAAACGGCGTTTCCATGCACTGCTCTGGTTTTGGTGTTCTGTTGCGCCAGAAGCAGGTTAGTCATGCTGGCCACATGACCTGGAAAAACTGTCTGCAGACAAACACCGGCTCCCTCGGCCTGTAAAGCGAGATGAGCGCCACAACCCCAGAGTCATCTGCGACTGGACTTAACTGTCAGGGGTCCTTTACCTTTACTTTTTAAGGAGGGGGAAAACTCTAGGAAGTTAATATGGGGGGAAATGGCAGTGGAGTTGGCCCATGGTGCAACCAGGGCCACAGCCCTAAGTTGGGTATTATTGGAACTACACAGGCAGAAGTACTAGATAGCATTGATTGGGCATAGGTGAAACAATATCTTTCAGCTAACTTAGTCAAGTTAGTGCCTGTCAGGCCTCAATAGGGTGTGTTGGGGGGAGTTAAATTTTATTTATTATGATATTTGATTTGTTCAAATGATTCAAGCTAACTGTTTTCAATTCTGTTTTTCCTTCCTCTATAAAGCTCCCTATCCCATTGTAAATATGCTTGGATTGGCGGCAAGGTGGGGCGGGGGGAGGAATAATTTGCTCCCAGAGTCAATAACGTGGTTTACAACTTGTCTCAGGTTTCTCAGAGATGGTTCGTGCCAGAGTAAGTTAATATATTTGGATCCTGGCCCCTGTTCATGCTTGTTCTATTGGCAGAAAAGTTACAACATAATTTAGGAGCCATTCAACTACATCCAAACCATATTTTAAAAAATGTCAAGCAGAACAACATTTTCAGTAGCTCCCAGGAATATCCTGTGGTAGAACATGAAAAAAACAAGCATTTTCATTTGCAGATAAGGTTACAGTATGCCTATCTTCCAATGTACATGAACAGAGAACAAATTAGCACTTGCCAGTTGCGGCTGGCAGGCAAAAGTTCAAAGTTTATTAAGTTCAGGACAGACTGTTCATTTGGCTTAGGGATAAAAGCTGGAAAAATGGTTTCGTTTGGAAATCCAAACAGCGCAGCCTCAAATTCAACTTGGTTAGTTGGCCAGGGGTGGGGCATGTAGCTTGGAACATTGGCTGCACTAAACAAAAACATTTTTTTTAATGCAGTGAAGGATTCTTGCCAATGAGCCATGAAGACAGTGAAATGGGGAGGGGAGGGAGAAGGTGAGAGGAGCCCCTCTAACATATGCAGATAAATTATGGGTGACGACAGATGTAAAATTAAAAGAGGGCTCATGGTGGGTTCTTCCCAGATTTGCAATTATGGAACTGACAGAAGAGCATGTCAGGGAAACGAATGATGCTTCCAGCTGCTAGCCGTGCCTCTTCCCACCCTCCTCCTCCTCTGACTGGAGAAATTTGACAAGTCACCCGGCATGCAAAGGCCCAACATGGAAAGTGGCTGCATTGCTTCCATCTCAGGTAACCAGCTGTGGTGCACGTGGTTCTCCATCTGGAGAACTAGAGGGCCAAGGGATATATTTTTTTTTTATAGAATATTTATTGAAATTTTCAAAAAATTTAAAGAAAAACAAAACATTAAAAAAAGAACAAGAAACAAACATATAACTTTCAGTGACATATTTCCTTGACTTCCCCACATTTCCCCTTCTTGTATTCCAATTAAATTTTTAATTCAACAAGTTCCTATCCCCAAATTTTACCTTATTATATTTAAATCCTTTTGCTTAACCAATTTTAACATAAACCTCAATCTTTATACATCAAAACTTATTCTTAATACCTTTTTCTAAAGTCAACCCCAATTCCATTTCACGATTTCCCCATTTTAAACTAGAATAGCAAAACAATTTATTTACAAGAAAAAACAGAATATATTTGTACCGCCTTTGGATACCCAAAACCCCACTCCCCGCTTTTCCCGGTTTCAATCTCCAACCAATGTCCATCAATCCATCTGGTATCAGCCTGGTGACCTCACGTCCGAGGCCCTTAAGTCTCTCTCCTTTCCTCTCTGCCAGTTTTTTTGATAGTCCTTTATGATAAACACCAAATCTCGGAGAAGCTCTGTCCCCATAAGATCCATACTTCTTCCTGCCAGGCCTCCATATTTAAAATTATAATCCAAATCTTGTTTTTTACTTCTTTTAAGTCCAAATGTCCCAAAAACTCCTGCTTCCACTTTTATCAGATTTGCCTTTTCCTTTATATCCATCTTTACAGGCCTTTGGCCTGCCAGGTCTCCATATTTAAAATTGTAATCCAAATCTTGTTTTTTACTTCTTTCTTTAATCCTCTGCTGCATTATAGCTCCTCCTTCCTTTTAGAGGGCCAAGGGATAAAGGGAGTTGGTGATTCAAAAGGTGGACTTGGTTCAACCTTTGATTCTCTGCTTTGCTCTTCTAGTTTCATTGGGAAATCAAGATTGTAGTGTAATGCTTTGTGAGTCTTCTTTTTATCTTATATCCGTCTCAGAGAACAGGTACCTGTAGCCATCCAGATGTTGTTGGACTACACCTCTCATAATCTCTGAGCATTGCTCATGTTGACAGTGGCTTATGGGAGCTGGATTTCAACAAGATCTGGAGGATCACAGGTTCGGCATCCCTGTATAATAGAGAGATCTATACAATTGCAAGGAAGTCAAAATATGGTCAACTACTCCCTGGATGTTGTAACAGCAATGACAACTGCACATAGAAAAGAGGGAAGTTTAGGACAGAGTCTGCTTCCTAGTGATATGCTACCTTCCCATGAGCAGGTATATTGTGAATTGAGAAACATGAGATTCTCCTCCTGCCGTGTGAAATGATGCCATCCTATATACTGAATAGCATGTGGTTTAACTGCATATGAAGATTGACCCGGTGCATTTGTGAGAGGAAACAAAGCCTCTGGAGTAGACAGCCGAGTTCTTTCCTAGACATATTTCTGAGATAGGCTGCCATTTTCCCCACTGATGTGTGAATATTCAGCAAAACGTGATATTATTAAAGACAATGGAGGGTATAATCAGACTGGGGTTGCAGCTCTGCTTGCTAAGAAATGCAATATGAGATGAGAAGACATATAGCATGAAAGAGAAGCTCAGCCTGGGCTATGATAAATTTTCAAAGGCATGTAGAATTGTGTGTGTCTTTTATATAGCCTTCTCTGTATTTACTACAGATTGCTTGAGGTTATAATTGTTCTTAGGCTATATGCTTGGTTTATTTTCTTGGTTTACTCACTCTGCAAAGTGCCAGAGACCTGAGACAGTCTCCAGTGCCTTACCTCCAAGTCTCCTGCACCATGAAGTCTCCTGACTTGCAGACTGAAAGGTGTAACCCAAAGATCTAACCCCAAAGTGCCAAGCAAGGCATTCCAACTGACTCACCACCCAGTCAAGTGACTCAAGTCACTGTCTCTGACTGGAAGTTGCCTCACAAATATGCCTTAGCCAGGATAAGTGAGAAATGAGTGGTATACTAGCACACTGCAAAGGGCTACAGAAATGTTGAATAACACCCACCATATTATTTGTCATTTTGTGTGTGTGTGTGTGTGTGTTTAGTTAACAACTGCATCTGTACAGTTCCTGAAATATAAATGTGCATTACTTAGAAGAATAATCTCACCTTGTGTTTGAGCACAGCCAAAAAATAGGAAACGCATCACCAAATGAGGTAAAAGCGGGCACAGTCTTGCACAAAATCTGCAAACTAATTTATGCAATTTACATAATCTAGGCACTGAAGCAGCAGTTAACAGTAGCAAAATGAAGGCAGGTTTATTTCTACTATCTAAGTTACAAAAGTAAAATATCTAAGTTCAAAATGGTGTTTAACATGCATGGTGGGGAGCTTGGAAGCATGTCGAAGAAAACAGAGAGATGCCCAGGCAGGAAGGAAGTGATCTCACAAAGTTCTCTCTAGCAAATTTTACAGGAAAGCTCTGTGAGTTTCAGCCCCTCCATGCTCCTGTTTGGCAAAATGTGAATTGTTGGTTTGACTGCAGTAACGTCCCATGTTGCTCACCTGGTTTTTCAATGCTGTCAGTAACCAAAGGGGCAGGGGGTGGGCACAGTATGGTTTCAACAATGGAAATAACAAATTGGCTTTGTGGCTGAACTTTCACCACATTGACCTCTCTGCCATGTCTCCCCTCCCTTACGTCACTTTTGGTTGCTGGCAGTGGCTGCCATGTTGGGAAGCTAGGTTAAGCAACACTGCCCAAGGACTGTTACTGCTCTTATGTCTGGGGAAATGCAGACAAATGAAGTTTGTAACTGCATTGGCCGTGGTCAATGGATTGTGTGGTTTGTTCCACATGGTAATTAGAACCATGGGCTTTTGACATAGGAAACACCAATGTCCTTACTATCTAAAATTTGATGCAGGAAGAACAGAGGATGTAGCCCAATGGCTTTGCATGTAGAAGGTCCCAGGTTCATTCCCTGGAATATTCAGGTAGGACTGGGAGAGATGCCCTGAAAGAAATTCTAGGGAGCCAACACCAGTTGGTGCAGACAAGCAGGGCCGTCTTTACCCAGCGGTGCGGGGCACCCAGGCATGGAATTCTGGGGCACCACCAAATGTATACCTACTGTATACTGTTCCCTCTCGTTCCCTCTTGATTGGCGGCAGTGAAAAGCAATGGAGCTGCGTCGTTGTTACAGGTGAGCGATTTCTCTCTTAAAAAAAGGCCAACAACTTTGACTTCCCCCTTCCCCCCAAAAGCTGGGAAGATCTTTGCACCCTGGCAGCACATATGCTAAAGATGGACCTGCAGACAATACTGAACTGGATGGACCAAGGGTCGGATTCAAGGTTGCATTCAGATGCGAGGTTTGTTGTGTTGGTTTTACTGATTATAATGCTAGCACTTCTGTCCCGATTGCTAAAGTTCCTGCTACACTGAAGTACCTGATGTGGCTTTTTGATCAATATACACCACCATGTCTCCTAATTTTTAAATGGCGGGAAAGAACTGAATGGTGGGATACTTCACTAGGTTTCATCACATGGATGCTACTAGTATGATCATGAAAACTGTGGGGAAATTATAACACAAAACTCCAGCAGTTTTCTGAGTTAAAGAGTATACAAACAGATTTTCTTTCTGGAAACGGTAAACATAAGGTTACCAGATTCCCCCCCCCCCCCAATGAATCCAGGGACACTTTTCAACTTCCTACTAAATAGATGGATTTTGTCAGGGGACTGATTTGTAAATCCGGGGACTGTCCCCGGAGACGGGGACATCTGGTAACCTTAGGTTAACAAGGAAATGTGCACTAACCATCTTCTAGATTCCAGGAGTGGCTTTTATGTCATGTGAAAGACCATCTAAAATATTATAATAAAAGGTAGGGAAACATCAGGAATGTGGAATAAAGTGCCACCTGAATGCATCCTCAGTATAAGGCAGCTTTCCATGTTCTTAGGAGGTAGAAAACAGAAGTGGAGGCAGGGGTAAAAAATCTGTGGCCATCTCAGTAACATTAGGGTCACCATATTTCAAAAAGTAAAAACCAGGACACCCCCAAAATTGAAAAACATGGTTTTTGGATTGACTTGCCTAAGATCCAGGACAAAGTGCCGCCTTTCAGAAATTCCCCCTGGACGTCAATTCTGCCTGTGAAATCCCAGTAATGTCCAGAAAAATCCAGAAATATGGCAGCCTTAATTACTGTAATGTGTGCTCAGCTATCAGCATAGTTATAATAAGGGTGAGAGCTATTGGTGGTTATGCTGAAGGTTTGAAGGGAAAGGTGGGTTTTGAACAGGAATTTGAAGGAAATATGAGAGGGTTTAGAAAAAGGTATGCTAGCGACGACACAGAAGCTAGCCAGTTGGCACTCTCCAAGGCCGGTTCAAACTGAACTGTGATACAAACCAGCTGAAAAGGGTTTTCAGGACTCATCGGGGAAGAAAGAAATGATACGTTCATACTGAACATTGGTGATGGAGTTTCCAAGCTGGCTTCAATGCTCTAAAAAGGTTGCTTATTTCTTAACCATCTTTTTCCAGTACACTTTCCTCACAAGGAATCTATCTCTTGGAAAGACTTGCCCTTGGAGTGGGAAATACGAAATTCTATCTGCAGCATTGTTGATGTGTCTCTTCTCTGTACAGGAGAAATGGAACCATTTCAAGACTGTTGATCAAAATAAATGTTCCAATTGACCTAGTTAGAGAGAAGAGATATTGCTAAGCAATGCCTTACTCCATTAAAGGGTTAATCATTTTTGCATGCTATTCTTCCCCCCTCTTTTTCTTTTCTTTTTTTTTGAAAAGGCTTATTTAAATGTTTATCAGTTGTGCAAAGTGGAGCAGCACTAGAGAGACACAAGGGAAAACTGATCATTGCCTATGCATGGCATCGTTGTAGGAAGATTAAAATAACATTGAGTATATTCTGTAAATGAAGGAGAGAACTAAAAAAAAGCCTCCAGAGTCCATTATAAATTTTAATAATACATCAAGGTAATGTAACTGAATAACCGATCTCTGAGGGAAGAAACACAACATTTGGCTAATATTACAATTTAAATTATGAAAACAAAAAGAGCTTTTAGTTAATCTTGTCTTTCTGTTTTTATTCTTCAGGCTTTTTTTATTTTTTATTTATTTTTCCCTGAATCCAAAACACCATGTAAACAAATAAAAGTATGGGAGAAAAATAAACAGTTTGGCATCTCAGTAGATTAATTAATGCGCTTCAGCCTTGGCACCAGTAGGCGAAAATTATGTGCATAAATAATATCACTAATTAAAAAGATGCAGATTAACATGCAAATAATGTTAATGAGGATCTGCAATTCCAGAGTGGATTCGCATAACATCAACAATTTAATGGGATGGAAGGCTTGTGTTTGCATTACATTAATAAATTTCAAAGACCTTGCATAAAAAAGTTCTGTCGGAGCCTCTGTATCCCACTTGTGAGTTGTAAATTCTGTGGGCAGTTGCAAACACTCATCGGCAGATGCCCAAGTCATTATCTCAAAGGCTGCTGAGAAGGTGCCGCGCGCCAGTGCAACCAGCTGTTGGGAACTGGGCAGTGGGCACCAGGACCTGCCAATTATTCATATTATTTGGGGAGTCTTGATATTTATTTAAAATGATTAATATTTTGTGCTCTGCATCTTGATCTGAAGGGAAATCATTTTTAGCAAGTAAAGTTGTTCTCTTTCTTCCCCCCTTCAAAATATCTTCTTAGCCTTTGATGTGTCATGGATGGTTGAATGCATAATGGAATTGATTAAGCAGACATAATTTCTAACCATGGGCAAAACAATATAAGATGTCTTTCATGATGTAATCTAATGCCGAGATAAAAATATAGCTGCATCAAAAATCCAAATGAGTCATAATAACCCAGATTTTATTTTAATTTTATTTTTTGTTACACAATGAAAAAAAAGTCTTCTGTTGCTGTTCTTATAAATGGGGCGGGGGGGGCAGGGAGCTCTTCTGAACAGCAAAGCATAGGGAAAATTAGCACAAACCTTCTTTTTTAACGCCAAGTTGCTCAACATAGGCCTTTTTTTAAAAAAAATATGCCTGAGTTTTCATTATCTTTTGAAATATGATATAAATGGAGCTGGTGTACTCTAGCAGTTAACAGTGAAGGCCTATATATGTGTACTCAGAAGCAAGTTCCACTGAGTTCAATAGCGATTACTTCAAGGTAATCATAGGACAGCAGATTAAGGGACTGAATCACAAAGCCCCTGGTTTGAATCTCACCACGGCCATTGTATCCCTAAGTGACTTTAGATTCTCTCACCCTCAGTCCTCCAACCTGATGAATGGAAATAATAATAATGACCGGGAGGAGAACCTCAGCCATGCACCCTGAAAAAGTTTTGTTTTAAGGAATGCAGAAGGGAATTCACACCATTGTATTTATTATTGATTGATTGATTGATTGATTGATTAATTCGATTTATATACCGCCCTTCATCAAAAGATCTCAGAGCAGTTCACAGAATAAAATATAAGAGAAAACACAAGTGAATGATTAAACCAAAAACGACGAAACAATAACCCCTGCTTCCCACAGACACATTTAAAAGGCTGGAGAATATTTAATCAACCAAAGGCTTGGTTGAAGAAGAAGGTTTTTGCCTGGCGCCTAAAAATATATAAAGAAGGTGCCAGGCGAGCCTTCCTGGGGAGGGCATTACACCGACAAGGAGCTACTGCAGAAAAGGCCGGTTCTCATGTTGCCACCTTCTGGGCCACTCGTGGAAGAGGCACACAAAGAAGGGACTCAAACGATCAATGCAGAATCCAGGGCGGTTTATATCTATATAAAGATTTAACTGTATATGACAGTTTAGTATGACAGTTCAGCTGTCAGCCTTCTTGTATATGTGAAGCCCAAGGTAGCTCATATACCAGGCATAGGCAAACTCCAGCCCTCCAGATGTTTTGAGACTACAATTCCCACCATCCCTGACCACTGGTCCTGTTAGCTAGGGATCATGGGAATTATAGTTCTAATACATCTGGAGGGCTGGAGTTTGCCTATGCCTGGTATATGAGCTACCTTGGGCTTCACATATACAAGGTGGCTGACAGCTGAACTGTCATACTAAAGGTAAAGGTAAAGGGATCCCTGACCATTAGGTCCAGTCGTGGCCAACTCTGGGGTTGCGGCGCTCATCTCTATTTATTGGCCAAGGGAGCCAGCGTACAGCTTCCGGGTCATGTGGCCAGCATGACTAAGCCGCTTCTGGCAAACCAGAGCAGCGCACGGAAATGCCGTTTATCTTCCCGCCAGAGCGGTACCTATTTATCTACTTGCACTTTGACATGCTTTTGAACTGCTAGGTTGGTAGGAGCAGGGACTGAGCAACGGGAGCTAACCCCGTAGTGGGGATTCAAACCGCCGACCTTCTGATCGGCAAGTCCTAGGCTCTGTGGTTTAACCCACAGCACCACCCACATCCCAACTGTCATATTAAGTTGTGTTAAAGCAAAGGTAGCTCCAGAATGGAGGTTTCTGTCTTTATGCGTCGACACGGTGGATTGAAAATTAGTGAGACTGAATGTGTCAGTCAATGGATACTCTGCCTCATATCATTGGACCAGGGTCGTGTCCTGATTTTATTTTATTTTTAAGACAGGGGGCATTCCACCCAGTTTTGATGTGATCAGCAGGAGAGGGATGCTGGTTGAAAATAATAGAGCCCTCTCAGTTGGCGTTAGTCCTCCTGTGAGTGTCTGAAGCAGAAACAAAGGTGGAAGATGGAGCCTTAGGAACTTAGGGTGCCTGAGAGAAGCCAAGTGCTGACATCACTGACTGGAGATGAGGAGATCTGGAGATGAGGTAAAATGCTCTGTTAGGAATATAGATCTGTGTAGCCCTGCAATACCTGGTCAGAATCCGGCAAGACTCAGATTAAAAGCTTCCTGCCTGCACACTGTTATACCATGTGATGAGGCCTTCAAGGATGCAGAAGAGAAAAAGAATTGTCCTCCTGGGCTTTGATGTATTCCCCATACCACACCACAGTGGCTCTTCCTGATTGTTGTTGTTTAGTCATTTAGTCGTGTCCGACTCTTTGTGACCCCATGGACCAGAGCATGCCAGACACTTCTGTCTTCCACTGCCTCCCGCAGTTTAGTCAAACTCATGCTGGTAGCTTCAAGAACACTATCCAACCATCTCCTCCTCTGTCGTCCCCTTCTCCTTGTACCCTCCATCTTTCCCAACACCAGGGTCTTTCCCAGGGAGTCTTCTCTTCTCATGAGGTGGCCAAAGTATTGGAGCCTCAGCTTCACGATCTGTCCTTCCAGTGAGCACTCAGGGCTGATTTCCTTAAGAATGGATAGGTTTTATCTTCTTGCAGTCCATGGGACTCTCAAGAGTCTCCTCCAGCACTATAATTCAAAAGCATCAATTCTTCGGTGATCAGCCTTCTTTATGGTCCAGCTCTCACTTCCATACATCACTACTGGAAAAACCATAGCTTTAACTATACGGACCTTTGTTGGCAAGGTGATGTCTCTGCTTTTTAAGATGCTGTCTAGGTTTGTAATTGCTTTTCTCCCAAGAAGCAGGCGTCTTTTAATTTCATGGCCACTGTCACCATCTGCAGTGATCATGGAGCCCAAGAAAGTAAAATCTCTCACTGCCTGCATTTCTTCACCTTCTATTTGCCAGGAGGTGATGGGCCAAGTGGCCATGATCTTCGTTTTTTTGATGTTGAGCTTCAGACCATATTTTGGGCTCTCCTCTTTCACCCTCATTAAAAGGTTCTTTAATTCCTCCTCACTTCCTGCCATCAAGGTTGTGTCATCTGCAATGTTGTGTCATCTTCCTGATATGGTCAGGCAATAAATGCATTAGTTGTGGCCCCAAATCTCTGCCCCGCCTGGGTTTTGAAATTTTCAGCAGGTTGGGTGATCATGCTCCACCAGCCTGCCTGCCCAATAACTGGAATCATTTTCAGGGGACGGCAAAAAAAATGGGTGAGGGATTTATCTCTTTTGCTTCCTTTAAAGAAATTAAAACAGTATTGCCACCTCTTTGGCGGGGGGGGGGGGGACTTGGCTGCTTGCAGCAGCCTAACCATGTCATTGGGCCACAAGGCCTCAAAGAACAATGCTGTATCCCAGGTATGTTCTTAAGAACAAAGATGGCTGCCAAGTATTCCCCAACCCCAAGGAACCCTTGGCCACCTCATATAAAAGATAAGACTGAAATGGCTACGAAATGCTTCCAGTCCCCACCCCCAAGGTTTGCCAGATATTTCCCAGCCACCACCCACTTTCACGGGGGATGAATGGTCCCTCGGAAGTAGGATTAAGAAAAACCGAAGAAATAGTGTCTGGGTTTGCTTCCTTAACACCTGTCTCCTAATCGCTTTTTGTGTTGTGTCTTTCAGATTGTAAGCCTGAGGGCAGGGGCAGCCATACTTGACATTTGTAAGCCACTCTGGGAGCCTTGTTTGATTTGAAAAGGAGGGTAAAATTGCTTTAAATAATAAAAATGGTGGTGGGGATATGCGGCACCTATTGACAAGGCCTCAACAGTCTTGTCCTTGCCTTAGCTATGCATGCTAGCCTGCCTGGATATTTTCTCATGACCCTTCCTCCTTCTTTTCTTCTCTGACCTCCAACTTTCTTGCCTGCCAGTTGCTTCCTCATTTCCAGAGTTCCAGACTCTGGCCTGTGACTGGCTCTATCTCCAAACTACCATTCTTTTAATACATTTCTACAGCCCTACTACCCAATGACTGGTTGATACCTCCTACAGAATCTGCCTCTTTGTCCCATTCAAGCTCCAGTCCCAATCTTGCCAAGATCTGTATATTCAGCATTCTGCTTGCTTAAGCTGCCTGTGGCCCAGCACTGACATACTGTCAATATTCAGTGGAATATTGACACTCTCTCCACCCTTTCAACTACAAAGGCGTTCTCTGCTAATTTCATTCTGTCTCTTCAAATTCTTGTAATGACTCCTTTGGTGGAGAAAAAAATGGGCTGATGAATGAGATGTTAGAAACAGCAACCCTGTCCCACTGCAATACTCCTCAGGTGAATATTGCACTATGGGCTATTCTTTGCCCACTAATTTGTCTTTCCCCTACTACTGACTTACTTTAACAATGAGATGCTTTATCACATTTTTTCCCATTCCTCCATAAAAATAAGGTAGTTGAGAAACTGCACACATGACATATCCAATAGAATTGAGCAAGACCCCTAAAACTTACCTATATCTTCCCTCTTGCAAAATATGGAATTTCATTTTTTTAAAAAAACAACAACGCATGGTACGACAGAAAGTTGACTCCATCCCTTCTGACTATTCTTCTTCTTTTAAAAAAGGAAATTGTTGCAGCTTTGCACAAAGACTCTTTCCTCCATGATAGCAAAGCACCTCACCTTTGTTGGAGCAAGTTGTTCACCTAAACATCTCTGCAGTGTTGCAACACCTGACCTGCCTTGTTTCCTTGGGTTGTGGGATCTTTCACCAGAATAGGACATCATCACCCAATATGTAGCTTGGGATACAAAAGCAAGGCAGGCACTGAGATATGCTGGCATGCAGCCAACCTGGTAGCAGATAGCAAAAGAGCCACGCTATAGCCTTGGAAACCAATAAATAATAAACCAATAAACCTTAGAAACCAATAAATAGTGTGACATTTAAATGGGTAGTGTCATTTGTTATGCCAAAAATCAGTGAAGTTTTGCCAAAGTCAAGTTTTGGTCTACCATCCTGAATAAAAAAAGTGCCCAACATACAAACATTGATGTAGAATCACACACATACACCCTGTGCCCAACCTGAGAACCCTCATACCGAGTTCGGCAACAATATATTGGGAGGCAGCCAAACCTATGCCAAAAAGGGGGCAAGGTCATGTCAAAGTGATATTTTGGTCCACAACCCAATCCAAAAGGGCAATCAAGTCCACCTCTCACTACCTTGGGAAGCCTTGTACTGAATTTGGTGGTGATATCTTGAGAGGAGGCTGAACATATGCCAACTATTGGGTGAAGGCACACCAAAGTCACATTTCAATCTGTCATCTGAATTCAAAATGGTTCCTAGCACCCAAACATGGATGTAGACCAGCACTTCCACTTTGAGAACCCTTGTGTTGAGTTTGGTGACACTATCATGAAACGTGGCTGAACTTATGCCAAAAAGGGGGTAAAGTCAGGCCAAAGGGACATTTTAGTAAACCACTTTGATTCAAAATGGCAGCCACTGTCCAAATGTTGAAAAAGACAGCTGTTCCCCACCTCGGGAACACCCATGTAAAGTTTGACAATGGTATCTCTCTTTTTTAAAATAATTTTTATGAATTTTCCATTTAAACATATATAATCACACATATATAATCCACTGTACTTCTTTGGCTCTTTAGAGCCTGTCGACTTCCTTCCCTCCCACCTCTTGGCTTTCAAAAGTATCCTTTATATCACAGCATTTTATATATATTTTTCAATTCTAATATAACTCATTGCAAAATACCTCAATGTTTAAATAAATGTAGACAGGTAAAAAAAAAAATCTCATTACAAGTACAAGTCTTCAGATAACCCTACTAATGTTGTTAATTGCTTACAATGGTCTTTCAAATATAGTATGAATTTACTCCAGTCTTTTTAGAATACTTGATTGTGCTGGTTTTGGATTTTCCCCATCAGCTCCACCAGTTCTGCAAAGTCCATCATTTTCATCTGCCACTCTTCTTTCGTTGGTACTGGCGATGGTATCTCAAGAGGCAGCCAAACCTGTAGAGGACAAAGGGAGAAGCCGT
Organism: Podarcis filfolensis; assembly: GCF_964270895.1. Classification (NCBI taxonomy): domain Eukaryota; kingdom Metazoa; phylum Chordata; class Lepidosauria; order Squamata; family Lacertidae; genus Podarcis; species Podarcis filfolensis. The sequence goes on from NC_139603.1 coordinate 9,048,932, forward strand.
TTCCCCACTTTGGAGGTCACCTGCTTACCTGCTGTGCTGAAACTCAGGTTTATTATTATTTAAGTTTCCTATCCTTACCAATAGGATTTATTTGGCTTCAATATTCCAGATAATGGAGAGGAGGATGTTGCTGTAATCCAGCAGTAGCCATCTACAGCACTGGCTTAATGAGAAGAAGACCTGCATGGAAGACTCTTCAGAACCAGGTAATCCTAGTCTAAATTCAGTTTATACAACCTCTAGCCTGTCAAGTTAACAGCCTTGGTCCAGTATATCTGAAGGAGCGTCTCCACCCCCATTGTTCTACCTGGACGCTGAGGTCTAGCGCTGAGGGCCTTCTGGCGGTTCCCTCACTGCGAGAAGCCAAGTTACAGGGAACCAGGCAGAGGGCCTTGTCGGTAGTGGCGCCTGCCCCGTGGAACGCCCTCCCACCAGATGTCAAAGAGAAAAACAACTACCAGACTTTTAGAAGACATCTCTTTAGGGAAGCTTTTAATGTTTGATGCATTACTGTATTTTAATATTTTGTTGGAAGCTGCCCAGAGTGGCTGGGGAAGCCTAGCCAGATGGGTGAGTATAAATAATAAATTGTTGTTGTTGTTGTTGTTGTTGTTGTTGTTGTTGTTATTTCCCAAACTTGTATTGTGATCTGCTTGGCAAATGCAGACCAAGATAAACATAAAAACAAGGAGGTTTAACAAGCCCTGGTGGACAACTATCATTCAACGCACTGGGCCACAAGTTGTGCAGATTTGATATAAGCTGGCACTCACCTCCAACCAATTTCCTTTGAAGTTATGAACCAGGTTTTGGGGGAGGACTTGGGTGTTGGATAATGGGAATGCTTGGATTTTGCACAATGGAAATATGGATCGTTTCAAAACATGAATTGTATGGCTTATAATTTGTCAAATTCTTTATCCTTTAGCATAATTAACTTAGGGGGGGAACCCCACATTTTTTCTTTGTGCTATTCAGGGCAGTGAGAGCGTAACATGCTCCAAGATTTATAGCTGTTTTGCAAAATGTTTAACTGATCCCTTGTTTCCTCACGGCAGAGTGCTGCCGTATAATATTTTTGTGGTAGAAAAATGCCTGTTAGAGGGTTTAGACATGGTACTTCAACTACAATCTTCCTGGGACATCCAGGGAGTGTTATGTTTGGCTTCCACAGAGCAACTGCTGCTAAATTCAAGAGAAAGAAAGCACAATGACCTCTTCAGCTGGACGCATGAGCAGCTGGCCAATAACTTAGCTCAGAGTTTTGCTTTACTCTTCCCAGATTGTCCAGGGGATTGGATAGACAACATATAAAAATATGACAGGAAGATGATGGATGATCAGTCACTAGTCTTATTTCAGCCGTACAAATAAAACTTCGTGCTTGTGTGTTTTGATAGTACATTTAAAGGACAAAAATTAGCAGATGTTGATTGCATTCCACGCCATTCAACATACCAAAACTCACAAAGGAATGTTTTAAGAGATTGTAAAGAGACTTTATCATGTCATGCCTATAGAATAGGATGTCAAGCAGCAAAAACATTGAGGAGACAGTTTCATCCTTGTCTGCGTTTGGTTTTAAAATTTCGCTCTGCCACATTAAAACGCAACCAGATTTTTCCGCATCTGAGTCCAAACTTAGCGGCAGCACTTTCTAGTTGCCATCCAAAGTAATGCCTCTAATGTCATAAAAACATTTGTACCAGACACAGATCAAAATGACTTTGGGGAGGAGAGCCTTTTAGTTTGTAAATCTTGTCATGGTGTAATGCACAGTTTTCTCTGTTTACATTGGTGGGAAAGCCCTGAGACCTTCATTTTGCTCAGCCTTTCTCCAAATATAGGATAGAGTGCATGAGTGTACACTGAGAAAATGGCTAGAGACTTCTCTGTGAAAAAAAGGTAAAGGTAAAGGACCCCTGACAGTTAAATCCAGTCGCAGAAGACTCTGGGGTTGCGGCGCTCATCTCGCTTTACAAGCCGAGGGAGCCGGTGTTTGTCCACAGACAGTTTTTCCGGGTCATGTGGCCTAGCATGACTGAGCCGCTTCTGGAGAAACCAGAGCAATGCATGGAAATGCCGTTTACTTTCCCGCCAGAGCGGTACCTATTTATCTACTTGCCCTTTTTGGCGTGCTTTCGAACTGCTAGGTTGACAAGAGCTGGGACCGAGCAACAGGAGCTCACCCCGTAGCAGGGATTTGAACCGCCAACCTTCTGATCGGCAAGCCCAAGAGGCCCAGTGGTTTATACCACAGCACCACCCGCGTCCCTACAGTGTCAGTGAAAACTGAAGACCAAACCACACATACTTCATAAAAGTGTACTTAATGCCGACTACTTCCTTTCTCAAGAAAAAGCAGCTGTGCGGGGTTTGATCTGGGTTTGTTCCTAAAGATCATCCTTAAAAGAAATTAATTATTTGTTTGTTGTTTAAAAGCAGAGACATCACCTTGCCAACAAAGGTCCTTATAGTTAAAGCTATGGTTTTCCCAGTAGTGATGTATGGAAGTGAGAGCTGGACCATAAAGAAGGCTGATCGCCGAAGAATTGATGCTTTTGAATTATGGTGCTGGAGGAGACTCTTGAGAGTCCCATGGACTGCAAGAAGAACAAACCTATCCATTCTGAAGGAAATCAGCCCTGAGGGCTCCCTGGAAGGACAGATCTTGAAGCTGAGGCTCCAAGACTTTGGCCACCTCAGGAGAAGAGAAGACTCCCTGGAAAAGACCCTGATGTTGGGAAAGATGGAGGGCACAAGGAGAAGGGGACGACAGAGGACGAGATGGTTGGACAGTGTTCTCAAAGCTACTAGCATGAGTTTGACCAAACTGCGGGAGGCAGTGGAAGACAGGAGTGCCTGGCGTGCTCTGGTCCATGGGGTTACGAAGAGTCGGACACTACTAAACAACAACAACATTTGTTTGCCAATTAATTAATTATTAAATAATTGAAGGTTCCCGTGAGCCCAAAGTGGTGAAGCATCAGCTCTGCATGCAGCAAAATGCTTGTTTTCAAAGCTATTGTTCTACCAAGGTTACAGCAGGCTTGTGAAACATGGACCACTTATAAATGCCATCTCCAGCTCCTCGAAAGATTCCATCGATGGTGTCTCTGAAAATTTTTACACATCACTTGGGAAAACAAGCGAACTAATGCCAGTGTACTGGAAGAAGCAAAGATTGCCAGTGTTGAAGCAATGATTCTTCAACATCAACTTCATCGGACTGGTCACGTTGTGCGGATGACTGATTATCGTCTTCCAAAGCAACTACTCTATTCTGAACTTAAAAATGGAAAGTGTAATGCTGGTGGTCAACAAAAGAGGTTTAAAGACTGTCTCAAGTCAAATAAAAAAAAATGTAGTAGAAACACTGACACCTGGGAAACACTGGCCTGCGAGCGCTCCAGTTGGAGAACAGCCTTTACCAAAGGTGTCATAGGCTTTGAAGATGCTCAAACTCAGAACAAAAAGGAGAAACATTCTAAGAGGAAGGCATGCTTGGCAAACCCTCAACGTGATCAACTCCTTCCCAGAAATCTTTTTTTTTTTTAAATACATATTTATTAAAGTTTTACAAAACAAAGAATTCATCATTTCAAATTGTATCATTTCCATACATAAAGCTCAAGAAAAACAAAAATATATGACAAGAAAAAAAAATAGAAAAACAGAGAAAAGAAATACACTCTTTCTTAGATTTATAAAGTTCCATACCCCTCTGTCTTGACCTCCTCACATCCCCCTTTTTTGTGTTCCACTTTATTCCAATCAGATTCAGCAAATTCAAAACCTTGTTTAAACCATACTTAATTTTATATTCTAATTATTATGTCCCCATTTTCCATTATTTTAGTCCGTACCTCATCTTATAAAATATGACATAATATTGTTCTGTTCGTAACCCCTTATCCTTTTTTTAGATTCTTCTTTTCACACACCTTTGACCAAAGTCACACAAACCCTGTTACTTTTACTTCCCACATCCTATTGACAGTCAAAGATTTTACAGTATTTTTGTAAATAGTCCTTAAACTTTTTCCAGTCCTGTTCCATCGATTCTTCTCCCTGGTCACGGATTCTGCCAGTCATTTCAGCCATCTCCATGTAGTCTATCACTTGCGTCTGCCATTCCTCCACGGTGGGTAGATCTTGTGTCTTCCAATATTTAGCTAAAAGTATTCTTGCTGCTGTTGTTGCATACATAAAGAATGTTCTATCTTTCTTTGGCACCCATTGGCCAACTATGCCCAAGAGAAAGGCCTCTGGTTTCTTAGGAAAGGTACTTTTAAATACTTTCTTGAGTTCATTGTATATCATTTCCCAGTAAGCCTTAACTCTTGGGCAGGTCCACCAGAGGTGAAAGAATGTTCCCTCAGCTTCCTTACATTTCCAACATTTATTGTCAGGCAGGTGATAAATTTTAGCAAGCTTGACTGGGGTCATGTACCACCTGTAAATCATTTTCATAATATTCTCCTTTAAGGCAATACATGCCGTAAATTTCATACCGGTGGTCCACAACTGCTCCCAATCAGCAAACATAATATTATGACCTAAATCCTGCGCCCATTTAATCATTGCTGATTTGACCGTTTCATCCTGCGTGTTCCATTTCAACAGCAAGTTATACATCTTTGACAAAATCTTAGTTTTTGGTTCTAACAGTTCTGTTTCCAATTTCGATTTATCCACCTGGAAGCCAATTTTCCTATCCAAATTATAGGCCTCTCTTATTTGATAATAATGAAGCCAATCTCGCACTTTGTCTTTTAATTTTTCAAAACTCTGCAGTTTCAATCTGTCACCTTCTTGTTCCAAAATTTCCCAATATTTTGGCCATTTAGCCTCCATATTGAGCTTTTTCTGAGCCTTAGCTTCCATAGGTGACAACCACCTTGGGGTTTTACTTTCCTCCTTCCCAGAAATCTATGTCCCCACTGTGGATGAACGTGTGGATCCAAAATTGGCCTCCACAGTCACTTATGGTAAAGGTAAAGGTACCCCTGCCCGTACGGGCCAGTCGTGTCCGACTCTGGGGTTGTGCGCCCATCTCACTTAAGAGGCCGGGGGCCAGCGCTGTCCGAAGACACTTCCGGGTCACATGGCCAGCGTGACAAGCTGCATCTGGTGAGCCAGCGCAGCACACGGAAACACCGTTTACCTTCCCGCTAGTAAGCGGTCCCTATTTATCTACTTGCACCCGGGGGTGCTTTCGAACTGCTAGGTTGGCAGGCGCTGGGACCGAGCAACAGGAGCGCACCCCGCCGTGGGGATTCGAACCGCCGACCATACGATCAGCAAGTCCTAGGCGCTGAGGTTTTACCCACAGCGCCACCCGCGTCCCTTATGGACTTACTGTTAAAACCGTGTTCATAGAAGACAATCCTACTCGGCTACGAGTGAAAGTGATCGAAGAATTAGTAGTAGTAGTAGTAGTAGTAGTAGTAGTAGTAGAAGAAGAAGAAGAAGAAAGTCTTTACGCAGCAGGCCTCAGATTTAGTCCCATCCTCAGATAAGGATGGGAGAGACTCCTGTCAAAAAATCCCAGATAGCCATTGCTGGCCAGGGAAGACCATCTTGGGCTAAAGGGACCTCTAATCTGGCTTGGTATAAGGCAGCTTCTTATGTTCACCTATATGGGCCCTCCTTCCTCCATGATTTTCTGTTCTAGAGTTCTCAAAAGCCACCAGCCATGTCTCTGCTCTGGATGTGCCTGGATCATCTAGTCAATCCACATGTAGAGATCCAGCAGAATGGTGCACACTTGGAGGAGGCTGCTTTGAGCCAGAGCCATGCTCAGGACTGTGACTCACCTTAACATGGGTAGGGCCTCCTCTGAGAGTGAGTCATTCCCTCTCAAAACCCAAAGTAAGCCTTTCCAGGTATGAGAATGAAGCATGCCTCCAGTTTTAATTCAGCAGAGGTTATCACCTGTTTCAATGACACCAATTCTGCCTCTGTGCTCTTTCCACAGGGGAAACCTGAATACTGAAAGAATACTCAGTAGGGAGTTCCAGCCAGATATTAAGTAAAGAAGTGTATGGCCCTTGATACATGTGTTTGCCTAAACAAAAAGAAAAATGATTTTTGTAGCACAAATAAGAGGACTTTCCTCCTTCTATTCCTTTATTATGTGCAATATCCTTTATGTCTGGTATTTTACTGGTATGCCCTGTGGAACGCCCTCCCATCAGATGTCGAGGAAATAAACAACTACCTGACTTTTAGAAGACACCTGAAAGCAGCCCTGTTTAGGGAAGTTTTTAATGTTTGAAGTTTTATTCCGTTTTTAGTGTTCTGTTAGAAGCCGCCCAGAGTGGCTGGGGATACCCAGTCAGATGGGCAGGGTATAAATAATAAAATGATGATGATGATGATGATGATGATGATGATGATGATGATGATGGAACTGAACCCAGTTTTGGGAGAGTCCTGGTGCCCCCCCCCCATTTAATTTATTTGGTGGTGGTGGACAGGGATCCTATTTTCCTTCTCCTCCTCCTCCTCCTTTACACAGCAGTTACCATGCAGTCTGGGGAAATGCAGATGGCAGCAGATTCAGCTTTGAGCAGTGCTATGTTTCACAATGTGCTGTGTGTGTGTGTGTGTGTGTGAGAGAGAGAGAGAGAGAGAGAGAGAGAGAGAGAGAGAGGGAAGTGGTGTCAGCCTTATTGTGTTCTCTTGAAGTCCATGGCACCAAACATTTCCCCAACCATGCTGACTGTTGACACCTGGCCTGGCGCATCTGCTCCTGCGTGATGGTAAAGCATCACAGAAACAGGATCCTGTTAACAGCAACATGTACAATCTCTCTCTTTTTTTAAAATATTTTTTATTAACTGGCCAATCACATCAAATTAAATCACATCACATAAATTCCAAATTACAAAGCCAAATTTTTAAATTTTGTTGGGGGAACCCATACTTCAAGATCCAAAGGGGGATTCAGATCATCTTCTTATTACTGCGTTAATGTCAAAATCAGTCCCAATCAATCCAGACAAAATTCATAATTCTATCCAGTCTTATCTTGGTGTTTCCACATCATATCTTGTTCATATAATTTCTATTTTTCCTTTACGATCTCTTCTGTTAGTCTCCTTGAGCCGATAAGCAAAATAATAATCCTGTGTGGATTTCCCGTTCCTCCACTAAGTCCAGATGGTTTCCATATATCTCCTTCGTAGATAACATCGCTCTTTCCATCATAAATTTGGCATTTGTCGCTCTTAAGTCCCACCGAGAAGTTGATCTACGATATGTAAACAACTCTATTTCTCTCTTTCTCCTCCCAGACCCAAGAGCTCCAACAATGCCTCCCAAAATGGCGACGGCATTTTTAACTGCGTCATTCCAAAACTCTTAGCTTTCCAGCTTCATCTTGAAACATTGCTTTGGTTCGAAAGTTTATCTCCACACAGCCTTAAATCCACAGCTTAAGTTCTTAGTTTCTGACTCATTAGGGGAGGGGATTCTTGTTATGTGAAGAAAAAGGAAGGCAGGTTTCCCCCCCTCCCCCCTCAGTCATTTGTAGTACCGTATCTTGACGTATCTTCTCATATTTTATTTTTGTCTTGTTATCAGAGATCTCTTCTGTCAGCAGTCTTTACTCCCCTTTTTCCTTGAAGCAGCAACATGTACAATCTCATGAAGTACGGTGTTTGTTTGTTTTTGTTTTACCATGCTTTATCAACATGCCTGTGCAAAGGGCAAAAATAATCTTGATGAAACGGAGGATTCCTAATGTTTCAGTTCTGTTCTGGAAACAAGAACAGGTAATTTGGAATTCCAAAATCTGCAGAGAACTTTGGATGAGGGGAATTTTGAAAACACTCTGGAAATGTTCCAGAGATTCCTACTTTAGGACAGATTTCCACTGAAGTTCTGCACTAGCCCACTGCATTCTTGAGCATTTCCCAACACTAGTTTCAGAATTTTAAGAATATATGAGCTGTAATGAATTTAGGACTTCACTATCCATAAACTACGAAATTACTTTTTAAAATGAAGTAACGGCGCATATTGCTTTTTGTGTATGAGTATTTATCTTAGTAAAAACACAAATTCTATGGCTAGCTTACTGGTTCGCTTCTTGTTTCATTAACAAATTGATGGGCTCTCAAAGTAAAGCGTTCTTCTACTATTTGGCCTGTTCCCAATCATGTAACTGCCCCATCTGTATAAACATTGTATTCCCCCGATTCATTTAAATGTAGATTTAGAAATGTAGTCTAATTCATTTAGGTAATCACAAGCTAATGTATGTGCAAAGCTTGCAGTATAGATATAGTTAGATCATATTCGCAGTATTAGATTGGCATCATAAGTGTTCTGCCACCTTCCACACAATCTCTCTCTTTGATAACCAGAGTATGCCCCATTAAGTGATCTGTGGGACAAACAAAGCACTGAGTCAAGACAAGGGTTTTCGCTTTTCGCCACTGCTCTGTTTTTGCAATTCCCCACCCCACCCCTTTGCAAAAGAGGATGAAACAGTTCGCAAAGTTGTGTATTGGGTCCCTACTGCTGAAGCCATCTCGCCAGCAGACCATCACCCCAAATCCACCACATAGATTTGACTAGTTGTGGAGGGTGGTGGATGGGAGGTGGATGGAGATTCATGTACATCGCTTTGAAAGAAACAGGCAACAGCTGAAGATATAATTCTGCCACATAACTAGACACATGCACCTTTGTGCAACTAGACCTGAGCCAGGGTGGATATCAGGAGTCAGGAGTCCAGTCCCCAGCTTGAGAACACAGTGAGCGTAGTTAATTAAAAAGGATGATTTATTGGCAAAACAAACAGGTAGCTCCGGATGGCTTTAACACAGCCTCCACCCTCATCAATCAAGATGACCCTTCTGAAGACTGCTTCCGGCGTGAACAGAAGCAACTGAACCTTCCAAGAATAGCAACAGAAGGTAACGGAATATGCAGAAATAGCTAAATCAACTGGGGAAATTTGACAACAGGGAAAAGAAACATTTGAAAAAGAATGGGAAAAATTTATGTCATACATAAGAAAGATAAGGTGAAATAGTGAAACCAGTAGAATTGAAATAAATCTCATAACATGAAATACAAAGAAAATTATTGGATAATAAAAACAATAAGAAGTAAAATGTACAATGTGACTAATGTAAATAATTGTAGTTGTAAATGAATATATACAGACAACAAGAATTGTATATATAGAAGGATTTATTTGTTTATAGACATTCTACGGACAAATACGGAAGAACAGCAACAATATATAAAATGGATGAAGACAATGCGAAAAAAATAGATGTGATATAAAAAAGCCAGAAGAAGGAAGGCAGGAAGTCAGCTCTTAGGAGCAAGTATAAATGTAAAATGTAATACAACATGTGTATGTGGAGTATGCAACTGAAAAACTAATAAAGATTCTAAAAGAAGAAGCAACTGAACTTTCGCTTCATGAACCTTTTGTTTTGCTTCCTATCTTGCAGCCCTCCCATTTGTTGAGACCTCAGACTGAGTGGGTCAGCTCCCTCCTCTTCCCCATTCTCTGAGTGGCTGTCTTTTAACTCTTTCCTGCCTGTTTGTGCTTCCGGCGAGCTTTGACTGCGTTCTAGCTTGCTCCCCACCATTCCCTTATCAGCCGGCATTTCAAGGGGTGGAGGAGTTGGCACTAGTCAATGCTCATCCTGCATGGCAGTTAACCCTCTCTGTTCCTGGCTGCTTTCTTCAGTTGGCAGCAACCTTTCCCTGGGAGCTGGCTGCAAACCTTCCCTGGGAGCTGGCTCATTCATGACACCGGAAGTCACCTTGAAAATGTGTAAGTGAAGGAGAGAAGAATTGGCCCATCACTACATGGGTATGCTACAGGCAAGAAATCTCCAAAATTACTGAGATCTTATTCAGAGCCTAGGCCACATACATGTATTCAGTGTATATGGTGGGAATTGCACAGTAAAGATGCTGCTACATTGAATGTCCTACTCCTGGTAGTCAAGGAGCAGACATCAAACAACACTCACTAGCAACTCTCTTGTTGTCAACTCCTGCACAGTTGTCCAGCAAGAGCATATGAGACCAAGAAGGATCTCAAGATGGTCTCAAATTATTTAGAGCCTTGTACACTAATAACAAAACCTTAAACAGCAGCATCTTGATAGCTGTTGCAGATCTTTAAGTGTGTGTGTTGTATGCTGTCAGTGCCCTTTACCTGTCAGAAGATGAGCTGCTCCACTTGCTGCAGCTTCCAGATCAATATTTAAGAGCAGTCCCTAGTGCCTGGACCACTGTGGTTAAACCATCTTGGTCCAGGAATAGCTGTGGTTGTTGTACCAGCCTGACTTCATACAAGGCACTCTTGGGCTCTGAGGTCATTTGGATCTCCAGTGACAGTGATGGAGTTTAGGAGCACCCCAGTATTGCATGTCTGCACCTCCAAAGGGAGTACAACCCGATCCAGAACAGGCAGCTGGCCTAACTCCCAGACATGGGTACCACTCACCTACAGAATCTCTGCTTTGCCAGTCCATTGACCCTCATCCAGTCACTGGTCCAGGCCTTGCACAGCCACACTTGATTCTCAACTATGGAGAAATGGACTTGGGCGTCATCAGCAAACTGAAGGCACCTTGGTCCAAATTGCTTAATGGTGGCTCACAACAGCTTCGTATAGATGCTGAATAGAGATTAAATAGTGCTTTGTAGCACCACATAGCACAAATGCTGAACTTGAACCCATAGGTAGAACTGAAACCACCGCTGTATGGTGCCTCCAATACCCATCTCACAGTTGATCTAGCAGAATGCCATGGTCAAAAGCCTGTCGAGGTTGCCATATGTCCTCTTTTTCCAGGACACGCCCTCTTTTCCATGGGTTTGTAAAATGAGAGCCGTCATAGTGATCCGTAGCTAAAAGCAGAAGTCGGCAAATGTGTCCTCTTTTTTGCTCTTCAAAATATGGCAACCATACCATGGAGAGATTGAGGAGGAGAAGCAAAGTCGGACTTCCCATTTCCCTCTTTCAATTCAGGTCATCCATTAGGACAATCAAGAATCTTTCAGTCCCATAACCAGGTTTGCGCCCAGATTAGAATGGCTCTGTAAACTCAGTATCCTCCAATAAAGCTTGCAGTTGTAACTAGTTGGCAGTTCTTCTGAAATAGGGGATCAGTGGGGAGACGGCTACACTACTCCCTCCTTCAGAGCAGCTGGGCTGGCTCAGCCCCTACCCCCATTCCAGGAGTGTTTCTGAGGACTTTGTTTTTTTTTATAAATATTTATTCAGTTTTCCAATTTTATACAAACAATAAAGAAAAAGAAAAAGAAAAATATTAAAAACAAATCAATTTCGATATCAATTTTTCAATAACATATTTCTTTGACTTCCTCATACCTCCCCTTCTTGTTTTCCAGTTCAAAATGATTATCCAGCAAATCCTAATCTCTTAACATTCCTTTTAACTAACACCTTATTTTCCAATCAACTTTTTAAAAATTTTATAACTTAAACAATATTTATCCCATTTCTTTTTATCATAACAGCTAGAGACCACATGAATTCAATCCAGCATCTTTCAAAGTTCATTAATTTTGCAATATTTCTGTAAATAGTCCTTAAATTTCTTCCAGTCTTCTTCTGCCGACTCTTCTCCCTGGTCGCGGATTCTGCCGGTCATTTCTGCCAAACCCATACAGTCAATCAACTTCATCTGCCATTCTTCCAGAGTGGGTAGATCTTGCGTCTTCCAGTGCTTTGCTATAAGTATTCTTGCTGCCGTTGTAGCATACATAAAAAAAGTTCTGTCCTTCTTTGGCACCAAGTGGCCGACTATGCCCAAGAGAAAAGCCTCTGGTTTCTTCAAGAAGGTATACTTAAATACCTTTTTCATTTCATTATAAATCATTTCCCAGAAAGCCTTAATCTTTGGGCATGTCCACCAAAGGTGAAAGAATGTACCTTCAACCTCCTTACATTTCCAACATTTATTGTCAGGCAAATGATATATTTTTGCAAGCTTGACTGGTGTCATGTACCACCTGTATATCATTTTCATAATATTCTCTCTTAGGACATTACATGCCGTAAATTTCATACCGGTGGTCCACAACTGTTCCCAGTCAGCAAACATAATGTTATGTCCAACATCTTGTGCCCATTTAATCATAGCAGATTTAACCGTTTCTGAGGACTTTGGCCCAGCACATCCAAAGTTTCTCCTGATCTACCCCTGACATAGCACCAGGATGCACCAGTTTTCTCCTTACCACCCATGGAGCACAGCCAGAAGCACGGCCACAGTGGCAGAGCTTTCACTAGCTGGGCAGTGGGCCTCAGTCTGAGGAACTCAATCAGCAGGTATCCATCTCTGTTCACAGAGCTATCCCAAGACATTTTGCTGCTCGAGGCAAAGATGGCTCTGCCCTTGAATGTACAGAATTTGACCAGAATGTCAATGTGACAAAAGAACCCACTGTACCTGACATTTCATAACAGTGACCCATTCCATTCTGCCTGTTGGTAGGCCTTCCTAGTAAGGAGAAGGAGAAGATCCACAGTATCCTATGGCTCCTGGGACCAGTGGGACGCCCTCTGACAGACCATAATATTTCACCTTTATCATTCTAGTTTTGTCATAATGCATCATGGTTTTGAGGTAAGCTGCCCTGAGCAAGTCATCTGAATTCTGTGGAGTAATCTCTTCTATTAGTGGCCTCCCTCCGCTATTTAGCTTCTAGGAGTGCAGGTGGCACTGTGGTCTAAACCACTGAGCCTCTTGGGCTTGCCAATCAGAAGGTCGGCGGTTTGAGTCCATGTAATGGAGGGAGCTCCCATTGCTCTGTCCCAGCTTCTGCCAACCTAGCAGTTCGAAAGCACGCCAGTGCAAGTAGATAAATAGGTGCCATTGTGGTGGGAAGGTAAACGACATTTCTGTGCACTCTGGTTTCTGTCATGGTGTTCCATTGCACCAGAAGTGGTTTAGTCATGCTGGCCACATAACCCGGAAAGTTGTCTGTGGACAAGCACCGACTCCCTCAGCCTGAAAACAAAATGAGCGCTGCAACCCCATAGTCACCTTTGACTGGACTTAACCATCCAGGTTCTTTTTTAAATTTGGCTTCTCTCCTCATCAGTGACAAGAAACTGGGTCTCAGGGCAGGAGCAGCAGATGAAGAGACTGCTTCTCTAGCAAGTATATCTGGATGCTTGTGGACTCTTGGTTCAGACCAGGGCCATAGGAGCCAACTCCTAGGGGCCAAGGCCCCTTCAGCCCCCCTACCAAATATTTGAGCCCCCCCCCAAGTTGTGGGCATTGCCATTCAAATGGTGTGCATGTGCTGTGTCATGTGATCAATTATGCAGGGTGGGGCTTACCTGGGCCCCCTCAATATTTTATTCAATTTGGCACCCCTGACCAGGGCTATAACCCTGAGGGTGCTTTGGGGGTGTAGTTCCCCATAGGCAAATCATAAGACACTTCATAGAGGCGTAGAAATATTAGTTTGGCTTAAGCAGAACATGGATTATATGATTTCCATATTCATTTTTTTATGTCTACAACTGCTGGCACATAAATATAATCCATTTTATTTTACTTCTTATTTCTACAGTGCAGTTTATCATTTTGAGAGACTCTGGGTTTATGATGGACTTTAATTGGAGGTGGATTTCTATTGCCAACAGACGACAAGGAGTTGGCCGATAATACCTTGAATTCTAAACAAGTCCCCCTCAGCCCCCACAAAAATCTCATATGTATGCATGATCAGCTACTGGTTTTACTACTTCACTCTGAGTCATATTTTATTATTATTATGGGAAGTCATACCCGGTGACACATATAGTCTCTTCTTTTTCCACAGTTGGCAATATCAAAATCATATATATATATATATATATATATATATATATATATATATATATGAAAAAGAAAAGATAAAACATCTTACTCTACAAGTGATACATAATGTCACATACCTATTACTAAGACAGCCTATTCTCTATGACCAAAGTGAATAACCTGATTTGAACTAAAGGGAACTGAATAGAATTGTTAAATAACCCTTTTGCATTTTAAGCAACATTTAATTAGAAACACACTTTTAACCATCAAAACGATAAAAAAAAAATTCCACCAGATTAAATTATGAGTGTCAATTATCATAAAATTCATCATTGTAATTCTTATTAAAACTCAGTGTTTAGATAGGTAATGATTTCATAATGTGGCAATTTGCATAAGGAGCCCTGAGATGGCTTATTATTTCGATCCTACGCAATTACAATTCCAGCTCCATACATCAGAGCTCTTAGCAATGTACAATCACGGTGCTAATTAATAAGCCATTTACTGACTGGAGCTAGTTATGGTGGTCCTGCAGCTGACCTCACGGAAGATGAGCCATCTCTGAAGTGGCTGTGTGTAACTACAAACATAATGATGTGCCAGGAGGGAATCATTAAAAATAATTTACACAAGCCTTCATTTACAAGATCTTTTGATAGCGCTCTTCCCCGGTGTTTAGATCCGCGGTGCAACCCCTACCATTTGGAAAGTAGCAGGCAGGAGAGTGAAGGAGGATACCTAAGTGGTTAATTAAGAGCCATTCGGTCTCCACAAGAGCCTCCTGAAAAATCCCTCTGATGTCGGCTGTGTCAAATGTCTCTCGCAGGCAAAACCACAAGAGGTAGCTGCCATAGCAGGCTAATTACTGGGGACTGGGAGCAGCTGAAGATGGCCTGTCATCCAGCCCTTGCTGTGAGCTTCCCCCAGCTAAGGATTGAGCAAAGCAATCTCTACCGGACTGGGAAGCTGGCTGCTGAAATCAGATAACTTAATATTCAAGGTAGCGGCTCTCAGTCAATCAGGAACAAATAATGACAACAAACAACGAGAATATCCCATTGCACTGGGCGTTGTTTTCTTCCCTCCTACGGCATTCGGCAGCTCCACCCCCTGCTTTTAGGCGCCCCCCAGTTCTCGCATTGCTGCTTTTAATTCAGAATGATTTTAGGCAAAGAGCAAACCGTGTTTTGACTAAAGGAAAGGTTGCAAAATATGGCTAGGTGCTGCATGTGCTTGGATTTATCACCCTCCCAATTCTGGATGCTTCAGGCAAGCAACAATATGCTTCAGACATGTCTAATCTAACAGATCTATCAGTTGAAAACAGGACCGAGGATACAATGGCAACCGGTTCAGTGTCTTCCCAGAGTTTAGAAAAAGAACCGTAATATGGTTGACTTCACCCTGTCTCATTGCTACTAGATGCCAAAGCTGGGTTGTAGTTAACTCTAGGCCTCACTCTGTGTTGGGGGGGGGGGGGCAGGGGTGTTTACAACCCAGGAATGGAACATTCCTACAGCCCATAGTTTCAGAAGCTGGCTCCTAAACAATAGATATAAAATATAATTCTGTTGTAAGGGGGATCATGCTAAGTTTTTCTCATTTGATTTCCACTAGTACACAAACATAGGTCCAGTTCGTGGAGCTTTTGAAATAATGCCTTAAAAGTTTCCATTTAAGCTATACACATTGTTATACCCGTTTCCTCAAAATATTTATTTTTCAATGCTTTTTTGCTTTATTTTTCTGTAAAATACACATTTTATAGGAGTTTTTAACTATAAAATACAATTTTGCGTGTGTCCTTTTTGTGAAACAGCATCACAAGAGCTGGCGAAGCACCTAACGCCATTGGAGTTGTGTTCCAATCCACAAGCAAGTTTGAGATGACTGAATTGGGTCAATCTGAGAAAAGCAGACCAAGCAAATTCTTCCTCCATCCTTACTCCATTGTGCAGTGAAAACCAGTCTTCTAATATTTGCACCAGGCATGGCCAGTCTAGAGGCATCATACTGCTACCGATAGCTCAGGCAGCCTTGGTGGTGCAGAGTGTCTTCCATCAGCTGCGGCTGGTGGCCCAGCTGTTTCCCTAACTGGACAGGTATAGTCTAACATCTGTTGCCTATGCTCTGGTAACCTCTAAGTTAGATTATGGCAATGTGTTGCGCATGGGGCTGCCTCTGAAGATGTCTCGGGAGCTTCACCTCATGCAGAATTCAGTGGCCAGGTTGTTCACTGGGGCAAGAAGGTTTCAGCGTATTACATGATTCCTGGCCCAACTGCATTGGCTGCCAATCATTTTCCGGGCCCAATTCTAAGTGCTGGTTTTGACCTAAAAAGTCTTAAGCAGCACATGACCGCAGTACCTCAAGGACCATCTCTCCCCCATATGAACCAACCTGGAATCCTGGGATCATCATCTGAGGCCATTCTTCATGTGTTCCCTCCACGAGACGCCTTGAGGGTAGCAATGTGTGTTATGTACTGAAGTTCTCTCTCTGGGCCAGCAGGGGGATACTGTAGATAGTTATGCAAATAAGGGATCGAAAGTGATGTTCAGTGATTGGATAGTTTTAGAAAGGCGTTACAGTAACGTTGTACTGGAACTCTATATAAGCAGGCTGACTGAACCCTTCAGTTCAAGCTATGATTAAATGGGCACAAGACATTGGGCATGACATTATGTTTGCTGACTGGGAACAGTTATGGACTACCGGTATAAAGTTTACGGCATGTAATGCCTTAAGAGAGAACATTATGAAAATGATCTATAGGTGGTGCATGACCCCAGTCAAGCTTGCAAAAATTTATCATACGCCCAATAATAAATGTTGGAAATGTAAGGAAACTGAAGGTACTTTCTACCACCTTTGGTGGACGTGCCCAAGGATCAAGGTCTTCTGGGAAATGATTTATAATGAAATGAAAAAGGTGCTTAAATGCACTTTCGTGAAGAAACCAGAAGCCTTCCTCCTGGGCATGGTAGGCCAATTGGTGTCAAGGAAAGATAGGACGTTTTTTATGTATGCTACAACAGCAGCAAGAGTACTTTTAGCAAAGTATTGGAAGACACAAGAGCTACCCACACTGGAAGAATGGCAGACCAAGGTGATAGACTACATGGGACTGGCTGAGATGACTGGCAGAATCCGTGACCAAGGGAAAGAGACGGTGGAAGAAGATTGGAAGAAATTTAAAGTTTATCGTAAGAACTGTTGTAAAATTAATGAGTGTTAAAATGTCTTGGGTAATGCAAAATAGAATTGCAGTGACAAACAATTGGATATGAGAAAAAAGATTTAAAGAAAGTGCTATAAGTAATTGAAATTAGGGGTTGCTGGAAAGATTTAAAACAGGGATGCAGAAAGGGGAGGTATGGGGAAGTCGCTGAAAGAAGGATTAAGGAAAAAAAGGTTAAGAAATTATACTTGTTTATATGTTTGTTTGTCTATGTATTGTGATGTATTGTCTTTTAATATGTGTTGAAAAACCAATAAAAAATTTATAAAAAAAAATAAAATGAACCCTTCAGTTCAGTTCTATTCTGGCCTGTGAATAAACAAGAGCTGTTTGAAGAATTGCTGTGTCGTCTGATATGTCACCCACAACTTAGCAATGTGAAAACAGGGCCTTTTCTGCAGTGGCTCCCCAGTTGTGGAATGTTCTCCTCAGGGAGGCAGAAGGTGATGGGTGAAAATGTTTCTCTACAACCAGGCCTTTGGCTGGTGTGTTTTATGGGGGGGGGGGGTTGGGGCGGCGTTCGTTGGTTTTTTGTTTTGTTTACGTACTTTGTGTTCCCATTTTGTATTTTTACATTATAAACCACTTTGTGATCTTCAGATGAACGGCAGAAAACAAATTTTAAAAATAAGAACAACAAGAATACATTGCTCAGATGAATCAAGCTATGCATTGGAAAAATTAAGAAAACATACTATGGAGCCGCGTTCAAAAAATATGAATCTAATGTTTGTAGTAGAGGTAAAGCATTACAAAATGTTATACCGTACTCTAGTGTTAGTTCAGAAGCTATTTGAAAGGTACCCATTAAAATATTCGAACTTCTTTGTGGCAGACTGAAACATTAAAGTTAGTGAATTATTCATACAGTATTTTGAAACTTGCTGAATAAATTTTGTCACTAATATTATTCAGCTGGTTCCAGAGGTAAATTGGACTCTATCTGTTATACGTATGGTCAATGAACTCTTAAAGTTTACCTTATCTGAGCTGGTTTTCCCAACCTTCCTTAGATAGGAACAGAAGTACTTTTCAGTACTCTGCAATATATTGGTTGGTTGAAAACAAGACAAGAACTAAATACTAGCTATAGTTTGTGCTCCTGCTGTAAAGAGCAAAGGATATCATTATGTACATGTATTTTGTAGTATAGATTATAGTCAATTTATGATTGAAGTACTGGGATTAAGCATTCTTGCTCCAATCCAAATCCAGTCATGCTTGTAAAAGTTTTTTTAATGCTTACCTAATTGCACTGGAATGTGATTGCAGAATGCACAAAAAGTATACATTTCCTACAAAAGAGACACTGAACATTTGATTCCCGAGTATGCTAAAGCCATCCAATATTAGTAGCGCTGGGCTAGGCAGCAAATTCTAAAGTACATCCAATATAAAATGTAAGGTCGTGTGTAGTATTGATAAAACATTGAAAGAAATCCTGGGTGCAAGACAACCAAACCAAAGGAAGAAAAATAAGGTCTTCTGTAAAATAAAAATAAAAATAGTGGGGACTTTGTTGCTTACAGCTGAGCTCATAAGCATGTGTGATGTTCTTGTTAAGAGTGTTGGGCTAGGGCAAAGATGAATCAAATCTCAATTCACCTATGCACCCTGAATGGTCCACCAAAATCGTGCTTGGAATTATGACTCAGATGGGACAGTGCCGGTCTCTCAGGCTACCCCATCTTACAACATTGTTGAGTGGATAAGATGGGAACAGAAGAGACATTTATGTTGCCTTGAGCGCATTGGAGAAAAGGTGGGATATAAATGCGTTAGACAAATACTATGGAAGCACTCATATGCTACAAAAATCAGGGCCTTATTACCTTCATATTTCTCATCCTAAATCAGGATTTATTAGTCAAATAAGGTTCTTTTTATCGTATGTGGTGGTCTTGTAGTAAGGTTAAAGCTTACTGGGAAATGATATACAATGAATTGAAAAATAAGTTTAAAATAACGTTTGTAAAAAAAACAAAACCCAGAAGCCTTCCTTTTGGGAATTACAGGGACAGAACTACCCAAACTGTATAGATATTTATTCATGTATGCGACTACAGCGGCAAGAATGTTACTTGCCCAAAAATGGAAAGAAGAAGTAGTCCCAGCAAAAGAAGAATGGATGCAAAAACTTGTGGAATATGCAGAAATGGCGAAACTTACCGGACAAATAAGAAATCAACATAACAAACTTTTTATAAAAGAATGGAAATGGTTTATTGAATATTTACAAACAAACTGTAAACAGATAAGAACATTGGCAGGATTATTGTAATAACCTGCAGTTTTATAAGAGTATATACAGTCATACTTTGGTTGTCGAACGCACTGGTACTCGTATGTTTTGGCTCCCGATCGATCGAAACCCAGAAGTGAGTGTTCCGGTTTCCAAACTTTTTTTAGAAGCCAAACACTATTGTTTCCGGCACGCCTGCACAATCAGAAGTCAATCGGAAGGCGCGCCTTGGTTTCTGAACGTTTCAGAAGTCGAACGGACTTCCAGAACGCATTCTGTCCAAAAACCAAGGAACGATTGTATTTAAAGTAGATAAATAAATGAACAAATTAAGTTAGTTTGGATATGCAGAAAACATTAAAAATAAATTTAAGGAACCACAGAAGGAAAGGGAAGGAAGTTAAGTTTTGAAATGTTAAAATGGTTGTAAAATGATTGAAATGTATAAAACTGAAAATCATAAATAAAAAAATATATTTTTAAAGGATTTATTAGTCAAATGGACTTCCGGGTTGGTGCCACTGTTTAATGGCGGATTCCCTCCGAGCTCCGGAGGGAATCGGCTCCGTAGCGTCTGGGTCTGGCCGCTGCGGCGAAGCGGGGACCCTTAAAATCACAGGCGCGGATGCCTGTGAACACAGAGACTCGGCGGGCACCATTTGCGCCCCCCCAATCCGCGACGGAGCCTCTTTAAAGGCTTCGGAACGGAGGCAGGGTAAGGCGTGGTGCTGAGAGTACTCCCTCGCCTACGGAGTGAAGCCGCAAGCCATTGACAGAGAGCGCCAACTTCTTCTAAGAGTGATTGGATCCTAAAACATCAACCCGTGAGTAATACGAAGATTGGAACTTTAAAAAATTTCTTATTCTGGATTTGGAACGAGCGGGAAGGGGCTAAAAAGGAAGTCCACCCCCCCCCCTCTTTGTAAACAACTTAAAGCAAAGGACTGGGCAGCTAAGGTCGAGAGAATCTGCTTTTTGCTTTTCTTAACAAAGATCCTGACCTCACGGTTTGGACATTATAAGAAGATATTCTGGAGGATAAAAAGAATTTTGGGAGCTGAAACTACACCCCCCCTAGACCCGGGAACGTCCGATGAGAAAGCCTGTTGCATGGAAGATTTTGACAGCTGTCAAGTGAGCTGCTAGTCAGCTAGTTGTCAGCTGGAAAAAGAGAACATTGTTTCTGCTGTTTTTGCTGGTTTATTCGGGATAACTTGTTGAAAATAAGGTTGATACAAAATAACTGGACTTTTGGTTTTTGAGCTGAAAGGAAGATTAAGGAATTAAATCCCCCTAGAGGGGTAACAAGGATACTACATTACAAAAATGGCTGGAGTGTCTAAATTCCAAGCAGAATTGGACAGAGCACTGGTTCTCTTGGGAAACTTACAAGATGAGTACGATGCTTTGTCTACAGAGGTATCGCTATTACACTGGACAGTAAACAACAGCTTGGAGTCTGATAAGGATTTGAAACAGGAAGCCTATTCAACTGAACAAATAAATGAAACCGAAAGCGTAGACACGATGGAGCAATATGTTCTTTTTGAAGAAAACGAAGGAGGAGATGGAGGTTTGCAGGAGTCAAAGGAGAGCTACAATATGAGGCCTGACATGATGATAAAAAAGGACAATAAAAACTGGATGCGGAAAGCCTGGTTTGATTGGGAATTTGGAAAATGGAGAGATCCTCTTTTGAGGAGATCTGAAGACCTGAGGATTATAAATTTGTTGAAGGTGGAAGCTGGAGCTGTGGGGACATTTGGATTTGAAAGAAATTTGAAACAAGAGTTGGAATACCCCATAGGCTTTGCTTTTGCTTTTAAGTATGGAGGACTGGCTAGAAGTAACACCGATTCTGTTGGGCCGGAGCCCCTCCGAGACCTGGGGCTTAACATCAAGGTCTATCAAAGAGACCGGCAGAAAGGAACTGAGAGAGACATAAGGGCCTCGGACCTGAGATCTCCAGGCTAAATAAATAATATAAAGACTGATGGATATTGGTTGGGGACTGGAACCGGGAGAAGGGTGGGTGGAGGTTGGGAATCCAAAGGGTACATAAGGATAATTTGCATTGCTTTATTTGTTTTATATTTTGTTAGTGGTAAGGAAATTGGGTAAACCGTGGAAGGGAAATTTTGGTCGACCTTAGGAAAAAGGTTTAAGAATAAATTAATGAAGTATAAGTATTGATGAGTAATTTCAATAAGGTGAAACTGGTTTTTTTTCTTTTCTTTTTTTTAAATTAAGTGAAAATAAGGCTGTTAAAAATAAATGGAGGAAATGGAAAAAAGAAATAAAGTAAAATAACAGTATGTTAGAATAAATGTTTAAGTTAAGGTGAAGAAATAAGTTAAGGACTTGCTGAATTGACAATTTAAATTGGAATACAAGAAGGGGAGGTGTGAGGAGGTCTGAGAAACAAGGTTGAGGAAAATAAGTATCAGAAACTGTATGTGTTTTTTCTATTTTTCTGTTTAGTTTTGAATATGCTTTTTTGTGTTGTTTTTATTTTGTTTATTTTTTTTGTTTTTGTTTGTTGTGTGTTTATTGAAAATACCAATAAATATTTAATTAAAAAAAAAAAAAGGATTTATTAGTCAAATGACAATAATACATAACAAGGACAGAACAGGTCAAAGGAAAACATATAGTATGATATAGCACAGTACCATAAATAATTCTGTTTATCAAGCAGTAAAAGTCTGGTATTAAAAACAACGTATAAGAATTTAAGCAACTGACAAAGAAATGTTGACATTAACCCAATCAAGACAAAAAGCAAGGAAGAATTCATCTAATGTATCTCAAACTTTTTCTGGATCCCTTTTAGGATTCGGGTAATCACTACACACACACACACACACACACACGTGTTAATAAGATTAACAAAATAAAGATTTTATTTATGTGGCAAGAGGGATTTGGCTTCCACTTTTGTCAAAATATTACAGTAATATACATACACACCTCAAACATTTTAAAATGGTACTATTGCTGCCAGATCCGCATGTGGATGAGTGAATTAGGGTCCAGTCCCAAATTGCATCTTTCAGTAAAATGAGATTCAATAAGAGCTGGATGAGTGAGTGAAATTAGCTCTCAAATTCCTGAACTGATTTATATCAGCAAATTGTTATAACATTCTAAGGACGGAGACAGGCTACAGTCATCTTTTCAGAGTGTCAACAATAGTCATAGAGAAGTGTCATTGCCCATGGTGTATACACTGCTAAGAACTGATGTATTCTTGTAGCTAAGAGAATGTGCTATGAATCAGCAAGTCTCTGGTCAAAGCATATCACTGCTAGGAACCCAATAGGTGACCTCAGGCAAGTCACATATTCTCAGTTCCAGCCCCTGCACACATGCCGTAAGGTCAATATCAGCCTTACAGGGTTGTTGTAAGAATGCATGTGAAGCACTTTGAACATTCGCAGGTATTTATCATTATTATTACCTCCTCTGAACAGGTTTTTGCAGATTATTGTAGGCTTTCAAAGCCCAACAGATAGAGAATGAACCATTCTAAAAATCTGAAAGCTAGGCTAAGCTGCAAGGATTTTTCTCACCCTTGGATTAATTTAAGTTTTTTTCTCCCTCTCTGGCTCTGCAAAAAATGCACTTTTTAAGTGCTTACAATTGCACCTTTGCATGTTATGCGCATATAATGTGTGCACAATGCAATGTACACACTCTGCACATGTAACGTACGCATTCTGTACAAAGCGCAATGAGTGCATTCTGGCTTTTGTTTTTCCAACCACAGGAACTCTTCTGCTCCTCGTCCATCACCAATATATTTTAGGAATTTAACATCAGCAGGTGATGTTTAATTCCTTAAAATATATTCTTATTGATCGTATGTGTGCATTACAGTGGTACCTTGGGATGTGAACTTGATCCATTCCGGAGCCCCGTTCGCATCCTGAATGGAACGTAAGACGCGACGGCGCATCTGCACGTGCGCAGGTAGCGTTTTACAGCTTCCTCACATTATGTCATTTTGAGCGCGAGGGGCGAAATCCGGAAGTAACGCAATCCATTACTTCCAGGTTGCCGCAGAGCGCAACCCAAAAGCGCTCAACCTGAAGCACATTCAACTTGAGGTATGACTATACAGTGGTACCTTGGGTTACATACGCTTCAGGTTACATACGCTTCAGGTTACAGACTCCGCTAACCCAGAAATAGTGCTTCAGGTTAAGAACTTTGCTTCAGGATGAGAACAGAAATCGTGCTTTGGCGGTGCGGCAGCAGCAGGAGGCCCCATTAGCTAAAGTGGTGCTTCAGGTTAAGAACAGTTTCAGGTTAAGTACGGACCTCTGGAACGAATTAAGTACTTAATCTGAGGTACCACTGTATAATGTTTTGAGCTTGGAGCAAAACCCCTAACATGGCAGCAAACTGCATTTCCTCTAGAGTCGCCATATTTCCTCTTTTTCCAGGACATGTCCTTTTTTTCATGGGTATATAAAATGAGAGTCATCATGGCAATCCATAGTTGAAAGCAGAAGTCGGAAAATGTGTCCTCTTTTTTGCTCTTCAAAATATGACAACCCTAATTTCCTACGCCCTTTGAAATTGTGCATATGGCAGGCTAATCACAGTGAAGGAGGACAAACTTGGTTGGCCACATAAACAACACGATCCTATGCACCATCTCTATGGAAATGTATGTGTGCATTCCTGAATAACACGCATGAAACCTGTGGTTTCGTGCATATATTTGCATTATTTACTTTGCTTATAATTCCTGAACTTTTCTTTTAAAAAAAAATCAATGCTAAACAAGCAGCTGAAAAGAAGTGTGAGTCTGATGTACGGGTCGATCTGACGCAAGACGAAACGTGAGTGCATCAGAACCCACAAATTCATATCAAGGGCCATTTGAAAACTCAGTCAGCCTCTGGGATAGCTCAGTCGGTAGAGCACAAGACCCTTAATCTTAATCTCAGGGTTATGGATTCAAGACCCACTCTGGGCAAAAGATTCCTGCATTGCAGAGGGTTGGACTGGATGACCCTCGTGCTCCCAAGTATACAATTCTGTGGTTCTGTGATTCCTAAAACATCCCTGCAAACAGCAGTGGTTTGACCAGAGACAATAATGAGACAAAACATATGACAATCTCTAATCTAAATTGGAAGCTGGTGGAGTTTGCATGTACTGAGAATGGATGGGGGAAATGGAAGGAATGCCCAGAAGATGTTTTGTTTATGTTTTTATTTTGTGTTTTGTATTTTCTTTTTTTGAAATAATTTTTATTAATTTACATCAAAAATAATAAACAAATTAATTCACATCAGGTATTTCACAGCTTATTCTTTTTCAAGACTTCCTTCAGTTTTTCCGTAAATCATTCGTGGCTATCATTTAAGTTACGCATTTCTTAGTTTTGTATTGACATTCTTTATATCTTTCCTTTTATTCCCTTTAGACAATATTCTTTAATTTTTCACAGTGCTTCTTTAAATCCCCTTAGCGTTATCTGACCATTACTTATACATTCCAGATATTCCACGAATTTTCCCCAGTCCTCAATGAATTTTTGGTCTCTTAAGTAATTTTGTGTTTTGTATTTTCATGCTGAGATCTTCGGCTGAAGAGCGATGTGCAAATTTAACAAATAAATAAAGCAGATCCATAGAAGAAGTTGTCAGTCACATTTCAGGTGCTCCTAGCTCAGAAACTCTTACATTATTTCATATAAAAACTATGCTTTGCTTTGTGTCTGTTATTATTATTATTATTAGTTGTAGTAGTATTCAATATTGTAATATTTATTTGCATCCCTGCATATTCAAAACATGTTGAATTGATTTCTTTGGGAAGGAGCGAGGGGGACTGTGCTAGCTAGCATGAATTCAAAACCTGCAATGAGCATATGGCAAACATAATTTGACTATTAGCCTGCTATGCCTTACAAAGCAGATGCAAAGAGCCGCAGGCCTCCCCAAGTCTCTCTAAGCCAGGAAAGGCATTGGCAGAACTCAGCATTTCAAAAGCTCCTTCCTCCTCAAACTGAGCTACATATGATGAGTAAAGCTCTGCCGATTAATAATGCTCACTGTGGGCCCTGCCCCTCGCAGGTTCCCAGTCTCTAGACCAAGGCCTTTGTCTCTGTTCTCGCCACTAGGGTTCTTCAGAAGATCTTTTCTTACCTTCAAGATGGTCACATGGCACAACAGTGCGCACCAGGTGGTCAGTCCTGAAAACATAGTTCAGTGAATATGCAAAAGATATTATTTTTTGCAGGGGGCGGGGGAGAGAACCTCACAACTGTCAGAAGCATTTTGTCAAGTAAATCGTGGCCTCCCTAAAAGCGGGCACATTTGCGGTGAGACCTGGAGACTGACCTCCTGGTTGTGCGTGGGTCTATTGCATAGCCACAACACCCGATTGGTAGGTCCCTCATTGCTGGGTGTAATCTGCCCAGTGGGTGCAATCTAAATGGATTGAGGGACCTATATATACCCAGTCACGTGACCCAGGGCTTCCTCTTTCGGCTCGCGCATTCGGAACACCCGCCCACCTCTCCCTACTTTTAGGGCATTTTGTGTGTGACCTTGCTATGCCGTTGTGTGTCGCGTGTCATTGGGACAGGGGCATGGCAGGAATTCCCCCCCACTTGGCTGATTGGCTGTTGCCATTTGGGTTTCGCCTGCCGCGTAGCAAATCGTCACAACTTGTAAGGTTGTGGATAGGCACTGGTTCATGTGATAGGGATGGGAGAAAGTCTAGGTTATACGAATAATTCCCTCATCCATCACAGTTCTGACTTTACTCATTGGCTGATACCACTGAAAGGCAGGAGTAGCCAAGCTGGTTTATCTCACAGAAATCGCTTAGAAGAGTCCTTGCAGATTTTGCTCCACAACTTTCCTTCTAGTAGAGCTAGATGCTTACTTTTATTTTTTCAAGGAAGCTATGAGTCTGGGCTCTCTTGCAGGCATGGAAACTGATGCAATCGCACCATTTACACCATTATAAATCTGGTGGTGGATAACTGTGATCGAGAATTGTATTAGGCTCTATAATCAACCTCAAGACAAATGAGTAGCTCTGACAGCCCTTCAATTTATTAATAACAGCACTATTCCATATGTTTACTCCATTTTATGTGTGTTAGTTTTCACTGTACCTGTAACTGCTGCATCTGTTCAGATGTCATATTCAAAGCTGAAATTAATAAAAAAATTATCTGCATTCTTCTGTGCTGCAATAACGTCTGCCAGGATTAGCACTGATTTCAGCTGAACGTAAAATTGGGAGAGGTTTGGATTACAGTGATTTGACTGAGGACTTTACTTCCAAAATTCCTTTTAAAAGTTCATTTCTTTAAGTAACATACTAGATAATTGATTCTTATATGATAAATCACAATACCATTATTTATAATAATAATTTATTGCTTATACCCCGCCCATCTGGCTGGGTTTCCGCTGTTGTTATTCATCAGTTGTCAATCACCAATTCACCATTTGTTCCTCCTACTGCGGTATCATGCAGTTTGCTATTTTAGGGAAGGTCTTTTTCTGTTTACCTGTGAGCATCACATATGGTGCTAATAGCACGTTTCTTTTTGCTTCTGACTTGTATTTCTGCTCTAGAGTTGATGTAACACATTAAGTAATATTCTTCACTCCAGTTGTAATAAAAATTGACCACAATACTAAATGTATTATGACACATTTTTCTATACTTTTATTGCAGCTTTGTGTATACGTAAGAATTAAGTTATATTTTATGCCTGATTTGTTTCCATACATTTAGGGAGGCACAAATTACTTTCTCGCCCAGAGCCCCCCAAACTCTAGGGCCACCTCTGACTGAAGTGCCTTGGTTTTCATGTTTGGAAGATTGTAACAGAAAAACATGAAACAGTGAATGCGTGTTGCAACAAAAGAAATAAGTCCTGAAGTTGAGAGGTCTATTGCTGACATCAGAAAAAGTAAAAGAGGAAAGCTTGTCCCTTTTCGAAAGTCCAAAACTGTTAACAGGGAATTAATAGTGTGCCAATTTTGAAACACTTCTTTTTTTATATAAGATATTTATTAAGATTTTTTAAAATATTACAATAAAATGAAAAAAATAACAAAAATACAAAATAAAAATAATTAAAAACACACAAATTTTCCATTGCTTATTTTCCTTTAGCTTGTTTCCCAGACCTCCTCATACCTCCCTTTTTTGTATTCCACCTCAAATTGTTGGTTCAGCAAATCCTTACCACTTCATATAAAACAAAAGACAGAAGACAAATCTAAAAGGGACAGAAAGAAACAAACTGTGCTATTCTGAATGTTATTTGTGCAAGATAGTTTGCCATAACTTGTTGTTTATTGCTTTTTAAAATGGTATCAAATGAACTTACAAACACTAAAAGAAGATACGAGAACAAGAGAAAAAATAACCTAAGATATAATAATATGCAAAAACAGCAACAGAGAATTAAGTTGCAAAAGCCTGGATGAATAAAAATGTTTTTAAAAAGGGACCCCTGACTGTTCGGTCCAGTTGTGGACAACTCTGGGGTTGCGGTGTTCATTTCGCTTTACTGGCTGAGGGAGCCGGTGTACAGCTTCCGGGTCATGTGGCCAGCATGACTAAGCCACTTCTGGCGAACCAGAGCAGCGCACGGAAACACCGTTTACCTTCCTGCAGGAGCGGTACCTATTTATCTACTTGCACTTTGTGTGCTTTCGAACTGCTAGGTTGGCAGGAGTAGGGGCCGAGCAATGGGAGCTCACCCTGTCGCAGGGATTCGAACCACCGACCTTCTGATCGGCAAGCCCTAGGCTCTGTGGCACCTAAAAACAGATAATGATGGCACTAGGCAGGTCTTCTTGGGGAGTGTATTCCACAAACAGAAATATTACTGAGAAGGCTTGTTCTTATGTTGCCACCCTCCACACCTCCGTCAGAGGAGGCACACAGAGAGGGGCAGACATTTTGGACTACAACTCCCGACATTCCTGACCATTGGCCACATGGGCTGAGGCTAATTTTTGGCATCCAACAACATCTGGATAGCACCAGACCCAGGAAAGCTTCCATACACTGTACCGGGGGGTCCTCAGCCTTCCAGAATGATTTTTCAGGTAGTACAGGGGGCTGCAAGGGGATGGATGAATTGGCAAAGTTCATTTCCCCCCGCTTCTTCTAGCATGAATGTGCCTTGAGCGGAGACGTGCATGTGGAAATGCCAGTTACACAACCCAAAATAAATCAAGTCTTCAAGCTGTGCCAAAATTCCTCTGGCTGGTTGGGCTTGGTTCTTTTAAAACATTTTTGGCTTATCTGGCATCCCCTCCCCCTTTAATACATATGATATATCTTCATTGACCAATTGTTGTTGTTGTTGTTTAGTCGTTTAGTCGTGTCCGACTCTTCTTGACCCCATGGACCAGAGCACGCCAGGCACTTCTGTCTTCCACTGCCTCCCACAGTTTAGTCAAACTCATGTTCATAGCTTCGAGAACACTGTCCAACCATCTCGTCCTCTGTCGTCCCCTTCTCCTTGTGCCCTCCATCTTTTCCAACATCAGGGTCTTTTCCAGGGAGTCTTCTCTTCTCCTGAGGTAGCCAAAGTATTGGATCCTCAGCTTCACGATCTGTCCTTCCAGTGAGCACTCAGGGCTGATTTCCTTCAAAATGGAGAGATTTGATCTTCTTGCAGTCCATGGGACTCTCAATAGTCTCCTCCAGCACCATAATCCAAAAGCATCAATTCTTTGGCGATCAGCCTTCTTTATGGTCTAGCTTTCACTTCCATACATCACTACTGGGAAAACCATAGCTTTTTTAGTAATTGACCAATTACTTCACTCATTCTGATCCATGGTCCACACCTGCTCTGACGCATACCCAGAACTCCCGTGTAGCTGCTTAGCTTTCCTGTTCTGCACTGAGGATGCAACAGACAAAACTGCTTGGCGACTTTGTGCTTTATATCACTGCAGTAAAGAAAACTAAGAGTTATGTTATAGGACTGAAGCAGTATTTAACTTCAGGCATGTAAGCTTTGCAGATCAATTCCACAATTAGTCAGAAGACCACAACAGTTTTCTGCTGCATATTTGTTACAAGGCCACAATTGTAAATATTACTTAATATTTAAGTAAATCCCACTGGTTAAGTTTAGTACTGAATTGTTTTCCCTAAATATCTCATTCTGCATCCCATTGCAGTGGGTTATGTTATATTTAGTGACAGTCTTGAAGAGAATGAAATATGTCAGACACAGAGAAATCACAGCTTAACATCTCTGCTGTTTTATTTCAAGAGGGTATTGTGAAGTAATTCTAGGTTGCTTTGCTTTCTTCTGCCCTCCATTCTTTCCTTTCTTCCTCTCAAAACCCCATATCATTTTGTGGTGGGGTGGAGGGGGCAAGCTCTGATGCAACCTAGGCCAGACTGAGCAAACCTTGAAGGGAGAAAAAAAGTTTGACAGGAATTTATAAATGCATGCCTTAGTTAAGAGTACCATCATTCATAATATCATTAAATCTATTTCGCTGCACAAAACATGCTTTTCTTATTCAAGGTATTCTCTGTGAAGGGAAAAAACATTATGTGAAAAAATAAAGTGTTATTGCAAAACCAGTTAAAATCCGGAGTGAAGGTTTGAATAAACAAATTAAATTGCAATGGAATATAGTATGCCTCACAGCCATTTCTTGACAAAACAGTCATCTTATTTACACGCTTCACAATACCCCACCATAGATGTCGAAGGAGGGAAAAATAAGGAGAAAAATAATTAGCATATTAATCTTTTTTATGCCGTCATCTTTCAGGTCCAGAAGACCATGGTGTAATTTAAATCTAAACGCTTTCCTGGCATTAGAATTCATTTTAGATGGGTCAATTGTTCCATAATAAAGGGATAGAAGGTGTACTTCATGCAAAAGATTTATGCTTGCCATTTGTTCATATTCATGTGCTACTGAATACCCTCAATTCAGATGGTGATGGCTGCTCATATCAGTCGAGCGCCAGAACCACAGATCACTAACCGGCAGCAATGAATTCCATTTGCAGGACAAAAAATACGGCGAAATTAACTCCAACAGTTTATTGATTTTTGCTTAACAGAAGCCAGTATAACAGCTCTATTGCCCTCATAATGATTAGTGACAAAAGTTTAATTAAGCAATTATGAAGCCAATAATAGAGTTGTCTGGCTTGCTTAGCTCTAGTCCGTTTAAGACTTATCTCCTGCCTGCACATCATAGCAGCTGGAATGTGCTTGAAGAGATTAATGCCGGGAGAACACAGATGCCTACTTTAATTCTGCTTCATGATGCTGTTTGAATGGAGTCGAGAACACAAGCTACCCTTTATCAAATTACAAGTCCGCTTTTCATGAATATGTAGTAAAAAAAAAAATCTAGTTGTGGCTTCAAGGTGTAATTATAAAGACATACAACAAAAATGACACACAATTCTGTCTTAGTAATCCCTGCTATGAAATATGCATGATAATGTATTTCTGAATAAAGACTTAACAATGTTATAAGAGGCTTTGGCATTGTACAGTTATCCAAACAATTGGCAGTCTTTTCCAAATGTTATTTGAGATATTGTCTGACCTAACATCTTTGTTTTTACCCCCCTCTCTCTTCGTCTTAAATATATTGTTTCAAGCTTATTCCATTGTTATTTGCCCATAATGGAGTTTAAAAACCATCTTATCAACCTGTGAGAATTCCCAATTTATTATGGGTGCTTAAATATGCTAATTCCGAAAAGAGCGCACGCGAGCGCCTTCCAGCGCATCAATCGGTTTCTAAAATAAGTGCACTGTAAATAAATAAATAAGAAAGACAGAATTCTTAGGTAGACGCAGGCTGCCCTCTTTTAAATGCCACCCTATCTAGACAGAAACCATGCTTGTTATTTCAAATGAATCTTGCTCTGCATTCAAAATTGCACCTTGCTTTTACAGAAGGGAGTTGACAGTCCTAGGAAACCAGCAAAACACTGTGAGAGGTATTCATAAGTAACTATTGTTGAAACCGTGCCCTGTTTCATATAGATACTTGGGGAAAGCTCCAAAACAAAACAAAAAAGCCAAGGCCAAATAAAGAGCTCACATGAATCCCACACCCAATCTTATCAGAACTCTCTTCTTAAGAATTTTGATATTGAATATGCTTTAGATATTCCTTGAACTGCTGACTATTCTGCCCATATTTGATACCTACGCTCAGCATCCTGTTATATTTGACTTCAGTGTTTGATGTTTGACAGCATTTGTGCTTAGAATTAGACTTATTTGATATTGGACACATAATAGGATTTAGCATTTGACAGTAATTGATATCTGACAGCTTAAGAGGTACCCACATTTGTGATGCTCTGCCAAAACAATCAAGGGGCAGTCGCTAACAAATACAAAGCGTCGCATCTCTAATTTTGACTCCGAAATTCCGCAGTCAGAATCTAACTGTTGATCCTGGGAAGTCTGGGCAAATTTTGAATATTTCTGAATATTCATTTCAGAATATTCAGCTTGCTTGTAGTAAATCGCAAGTCCCTTCTGAGCACTGGGCATAAGTGATTTCTGTTTAAAAGATAATGGCTACATTAAAAAAAAAAATGGGCACAGGGTGAATTTCTGTCTCACGAAAGTCTGTGGCACACTTCAGCAGCGTCAGGTTTCACCTTTCATCCTGAAAGCGGGCATTTTGGAGTTTGTCTTCTCTGTTACATGTAGGACTGTTGGGGGTGTGCCATTTCCATTCACTTGCTAAATGAAGACAGCTTGTAATTGCAAAAGAGCAGCTGTGTTTTCTGTGGTGTCACGCAGCACCTAGGAGAGAATGCGTGAAGTTATTCCTGTGTATTTACACTGGTTCACCTTGAGTGGGTAACCTATAACCTAGCACTAAGCTCCATTGTTCATAAACCTGATGTGGGGCCTGATTCATCATTGTGTGAGAATGGTTGCATGCTTAACTTCTCTGGCTTGTGAATTCCTCGCCTTAGTTCGGGGTTCTTCACCATACTGAAGGAGTGTGAATTGCTGGATATTCCTTGGAGTCTTGGGATACAATTTCCTTGTGGCTTTCTGTAAATAAATCCAAACGTCTTTTCCCCTCTTTTTTTTTTTAAGGGTGGAGGGTGAATAATTGTAGCAATTATCAAGGTTATAGGAGAAAGCTTTTCATGTATATATAAGCACAACTGGGCCATGAATGCACGCCTACAGAAGGTTTATTACTGCAAGCTAATTCGGAATTGATTCACAGGAATGCAAACTATCAAGGGACAGATTCTCCTTACTGCAGTAATAGCAGGGCGTCATATCACAGACATTTAGGGCACAACCCACAAAGCAGGTCTCTTATGCCTGCCCTACTGAAATGAAAGAGAGCTGTTTAAAACTATGTTAGTGTTCTTGCACATCTCACCTTCCTATCAATGGGGAGCATGCAAGAGATGTTCCCAGGGCTTGGTACCCGTAGGCTGCAGTTGCGGCCATCTTCTCAAATTAAAGGCCAGTTTTGCATAGCGTGCACCAAAAGGACTGCATTTCTTTTTAAAGCACTGCGGCAGTGAAATATTTTTCTTTTCTAGTTTTAGAGCGAAAAGCGGCAACAGAGGCCTAAACAGAGGGAGTATCTGTTTCTATCAGCCTCTAAATATATTCCTGCATTGATAACACCCAATGTCTGAATGAAAAGGGTAATTCTCATCATATTTCCAAACACTTAAGATATGGTACTTATCTAGTAGGCTGTGAACTAATACAGTGCAATGTTATGTTATAGGAATAAACATTTTTATTGTACTCAATTGATTGTGGCGTATTATCGAAATGTTTCCCATAAGAACCACCTCCTGCACTTTGAAGAGACTATCTTTCTTAGAGGATAAAAGGGCTACTAAATCTTCATAAGCTGTCAATCCTGAGGGACTATTCCCCCCCTCCAGGAAATAATGCCTCATTATTTTGAATTGTGATACAAAATAATTTGGGGGGAGCGGGCTGAAGACTGAAGTCCAGTATGGAAAGGTTTAAAGAGCAGCTTGGCGGAGTAATTTTTATCCTCTTGAATAATAATAAAAAAAAAAAATAGGAAGAATGAAGAGAATCTAACACATCATTAAGCACAGCCTGTTTGCTTTACTTGTGTACATCTGTTCTGATATCGAAAAAGGAGAAAGGAATGGGAGTCTGTTCAATAATTTTCTCCCTCCCCATCTTCAATTCATAATTTGGAATTTAATATGTCTGTTAAACATCTGATATGCGCAGAAAGGCATTTTAATGATCAGCTTGGTTTTACATTTCCATAATATACCGCACTTCCCAAATGATGCTCAATGCCCATAGTCTGGGTGCTGTGTATCTTTAATTGAATTAGCCTAGCAAGCAATCTGCCCATGCGATACACTTGTAATACTCTATCCAGAATAAATTTTTAACCATTTGATAATTAGCTGAGCCATACCTGTGACAACTAGTAAATTGTAAAAGGCCAGAACACTATCTTAATTATCCTTACTAAAGAGACAGAGTAATAATGTGCTTATTGGCAATGAAAGATGAAATAATGGAGGTAATTAAGTTAGAAAAGGATTCTTTCATGAACAGTCCTTTGGACGACGACGTAAAAGATGGGTGGTGACTCATTCAGTAATATAGGGCAGGGTTTAAAGACAAAATGTGTGTGAAAGATTAACTGTTCCTCATGTTAATAACATTATTATAGACAAAAAATGTACACAAAATACCCCGACACACAATACATGTCCACAACAGACAAGGGCTGCTTTGTTTTTAGAATTGCTATCTGTGAGATCCCTTGAAGACTAAGATCTGCTTCTAAATCTTAGGCACAAAAATCACAAAAAAGCAGTATGCAGAAAGGCAAGCAACTATGTAGTTGATTCTTCTTGATACATTTGTCCCTTGGTTTGGTAGGAACTTGCAGTGCCCTTTTGAAATTTCACCACCCAAAGTCAAACATCTCTGTCTTAGTCGACATAAATAACAAAAATCTATACAGCCTTATCATTCTAGTCAGTATAAATTCTGCCCAACATGGTTTGTGGGTCTTTAAAAAAAATAAATGATTAAGAAGCAAAGCTACTGCCCATTGTTCTTGCCAGCTCTAAGTTCCGAAACCAAAATTTCACATCAAGTTAATCTTTTTCCTTCTGCTCAATGAATGTAAAAATAATATTTACCTTCTGCATATCCATTGCATATTACACTGCTGGGTGAATGTAAAAAGAATGTGCCTCAAATCTGAAGACTAAATATTAGATACGACCTGAAATAATAAAGTAAGTATGATTGGCTTAGGAAATGCCAATGAATACGAGATGGAAATTATACTAACTCACTATGCCTGTTCGTTGTTGAGTTTGTTCTTTTGTCCCTATATTTATTGGGGGGGGGACGGGACGGAGAGAGAGAAAATACTTGAAAAAATAGAACAGTTTGCTAATAGGATTCACATCTTATTATTGGTGCCGATATGCGGTTTTCCTTAACTCGCCATGATTACTTTTTTAGAAGCTTTTCACTTTTCCCCAGCTGATCCTCGTCTTGTTAGGCAGCCTTAATGACACTTCAGTCATTGCGGCTTTCAAGCGGAGGCCTTCCAGAGTGAACAGAGAGTTGACATTTCCTGACATTTTCTCAACTAATTACAGGACAAATAATTAAGCATGTTCTCGTATGTAACAAATGAAGGCAAAAGCCGTCTGTCAGCGATGGTGATTGATGACACTCTGGGAGACTTTATCTGATGGGCCCTGCCATGCGGTGGAGGGGGGGAAAGCAAATTTATTAGAATGAACAATGCAAATTCCGAGTCATCTCATCCAGTTATGCGCCAAAGCAATATCCATGTCAAGGTGAATGTGACAATGAAAGCAAAATATTTGCATTTTGTGGAACAGGTTGAAGGGAAAATCAGAGCGGGAAGATGACAGGCCTAATTATTTTGGCTCATACAGGCTAGGACAGCTGTTTCTGGTGTCCTGAACAAGGCTGTCACACAGGTAACTAAATAGGTCTGCATATAAGCCTGTATGCAACACTGTGCTGAGATGTCTACCACTAATGACCAACGCTAATGTTGCTGCCATCCCTGGAAAACAGTAAATGTGTCACAGTGCACCTTCTGCGTGGCAGTCAACATTTCGCGACATAATTACTTGTTAGCGAATTAATTCCTATCTGTCAGTATCTATGCCAGTGTCATTTTCAGACCATTACGAAATTATACCATCACTATAGCAACTGCAAGTATAGTTAAAAGGCAAAAAAAAAAGCGGGGGGATACATTTCAGAGATTCAGGAAAAAGTGCCTAGTTAGGTAGAAGACTAATAATGTAAAATTCAAATGGGGATGTCGCTGTCTGCCACCCTAATTTTCTTTATCTCGATTGCGCATTTGATCAGTGATCATTAAACAATAATTTAAAATTTCCAATTTCAATCCCGCGATTAATATTTCATATAATTAAAAACCGCAGCCCACAACAGCATCTCTCTTTTTTTTTTTTTACAGGGGGCGAAGGGGGGGCGGGGGGAGAGAGAGAGAGACAGAAGAAAAAGAACCAAACTCTGCACAGAACGCTGTCAATGCAATTAATTAGGAGCTAAAAAATGACATGCTTTTAAAAAAATGAATCCTAATACCAGAGTTTATATGCAAATATGAATAACTGATAGCATCGGGCTGTTCTTTTTCTCTCTGCCTCCTTTGTAGCTTATAAACAACGGTAATCTGCAAATTCGATATCCTGACATTCTTCTCTCTCTCTGTCTCTCTCTTTCCCTCACATACACACACTCCTGCCGCAGCCTCTCTTTTTTTATTATGGTACTCTGTGCAAGGTCCATTTACCCCAAAGAATTTGAGATCTTGCTCATCATATTAACTATTTCTTAGTATTTCACTTGGACCTCGGACCTGAACATTTTCACCTGGAAGGGCAGTTTCAGGTAGCATAAAAAGCAGGGCAAGAAGCATTAATCCATATATAACAGTGCGATCCTACACAGTGCTCATTACTCTGAGGTAAGTGGGCATAAGATTGCATCCTCATTCTTCTTGTACTGGGAAACCTCAGAAGGGGGGAACTTAACAAAACATCCCTTTGAAGAGAAGCATGAGCTCCAGGCATGCCAGGAGATCAATAGGGCCAGAACCATTAAGTGGTTTAATCAGTATATTAATCAACGAAAGACAATATTTAATCGGTGGGTCTGCGACTATTCATGGGGTTCAATTTAATGTGGCAGCAGATTTTAATTGGTGGAAATGCAGGTACAGTTGGGTGTGTGTGTGTGTGTGTGTTTTAAGGTTATTTTGCTTCTGGGGCCTTACTTTAATAGGGAATGGAGAAGAAAATATGAAAGATGGCCTTTGACCTCTCACTTCAGCTATGTCTTCAAGGCTTCTGCAATGATTTCTATGTTTGTTTATTAAATGGCATGTTAAACTATATTTTCTTCAAGATCCCTGAGGCATCTATATTGAGGATTTGGGAGTATTTCTAATTATTTATCTCTAACCATCAGGTGATTGATCAAATAAATTGTTAAATTGACTTAGAAATCTGAGATCTTTATTCTGGGCAGATGGTGAAGTTCCATGGAGGTTCAAAGTATCTTTTCCTGCTTGCCTGAACTGGCAAGTCTGTTCCACTGAAATCAGCGGAACTCACTAGGCATAACAGCAAATTTAGGATATGGGTTTGTGTCATCCTATTTGATTCCTATTTGGTTCCTTCTCAGCGGTGCAATTAAGTGTACACATTATCAGAAATAACTGGAAACATATATCTCTGAAGCCATCCTTTAGGCCTAGGTCTCACAGAAGTGGTAAACCTTTGTGTAAGCTATGCCAGTACAGTATAGGATGCAGGTGATATATTTAAAGCGTGTCCTCCCTCAAAGAGGGCACGTGTTGCAGTGAGACCTGGAGACTGTGGGTGGGTAGACTGGACAGCCACAACACCCGATTGGTAGGTCCCTCGTTGCTGGGTTTAATCTGGCCAATGGGGTGCAGTCTAAATGGATCGAGGGATCTATATATACCCAGGCACGTGACCCAGAGCTTCCTCTTTCGGCTCGTGCATTCGGAGCACCCGCCCACCTCTCCCCAATTTTAGGGCATTTTGCAATTGACCTTGCTATGCCGTCGTGTGTCGTCTGTCGTTGGGACAGGGGCACGGCAGGAATTTTCCCCACTTGGCTGATTGGCTGTTGCCGTTTGGGTTTCGCCTGCCACGTAGCAAATCGTTCCAACTTGTAAGGTTGCAGATAGGCACTGGTTCATGTGATAGGGATGGGAGAATGGTCTCGACATCCCTATGTGAAGGGTATTCCATTAAAGGACTCAATTGGTTTGGTCAAACCCTGAGAGGGGGTTGTGCCGGTGCCTGAGTCCAGGGGGGGGGGGCATCTGGGGAGTGTTCCTGGGCTTTTCACCTGCCTCAGGTGTTCACCCTTTGGCTTACCTATGCTGGTGCCCTGGGTCAGCGCTGCCTGCAAGGGTGCCGGGAGCTAGTCGAACCAGAGCCTATGCAACCACTCACTTTCTGCAATCAATAAAGTTGTGGCCTAAATTCTGCCCAAAACCAAAACTAAAATTCGAGTCAAATGTGTTTTTATTTAGGGGCGAGGTCTCTGGGTCTGAACACGCAAATGCTCCTCCATGCAACAGATTCTCTCCAGGTAGAAAACTGAGTGCAAAGCTGAGGAACAGCTTTCTCCCTACCATTTAGTTTACTGTGTGGAAGGAACTGCTTTGCATCAGTCCTGTAAATCTTCACCTGCAGTAGAAAGTGGTACAACAGGCTTACTGCCTTATTGAAATCTAGGCCTCTGTTACAGGGAATTGTTTCAGGGTTCTCATCGCTGATGTTTTTAGGACCCTGGATTCAGAACAATATAGATAGCATTGCCACCAAATCTTGCGTTAGGCAAATTTCCTCCTCAGACAAAAACCACAAACTTGAGGGATTTTGAATTCAGAAAATATATTATTATGATGAAGGGTTCCATATATATCTCAGAAATTAGTGTGGAATGATTAGTCATTCTGTTCTGTATGATTTACCAGCACTGGATATTATGTGAAGAATCTGCAGCTGATTTAAAAAAAAAAAACCCTTAAAATGCAATGTTACTTGTACTGTTTCTATACCTTGGATTAATCTTTTTACTAAAAGCAAATTTTCCAGCAGATTTTGGATATCTGAGATACCTGAGAGTAGCAATCATTTTTATTTGTATCCAACCATCATTACAAATATCTATTAAACAGCAAATTTTAAAATAAACGTTTCAGTAAAAATTGGGAGTTGGGGTTGCATGCCTCTAAGTTTGCCCCTAAAATGAAAAGCTTGGTAATGTTTTGAAGATAAAGTTTTAGACCTTTAGACCACAATCCAGCTAAAATAAGTCACTGCTGTATTCCATTGAAAGCAATGGAATTTAAGTCAGTCCTGATTAATTTGTCCCATTGGTTTCAATGCAACTTATTAGTTACAGCTAACTTTAGCTGGATTGGGGCCTTGGCTGACAAAACAATTTGTGAAAGGGAGGAATGATCCTGGGATATCAGTATGTAAATGCACATGTCTGCATTGATTTCCTGTTTTGATTAATTGGTTCCAGCCAGGAGATTAACTGTTTTTGGAAGATACCAGCCTAAATTCATCATCTTGAGCTGTATAACATGGCCACTTTTGTTAAGTACAAATGCACATGTGGTGAATTTCTGGAGATATATACCTGCTGAAAAGCATTTGAATGGGCAATTTGAGTGCATCAGAGAAGAAACGAATGATGTGAAATTAAAATGCTCATTAAAAATGAACTCATCAAGAGCTGTGAGATGTTTCTTGGTGGTGATGGAGATGGTTTCCTCTTGATTTGCATAATATATGGTGTTGCATCTGCTTTGTCTTCTCTGTTCACAGAAACACCCCCTGCCAAATACCACTGAGTTTAGCTTTTGTTTTAGGGTTAAAACTAATCCACAGACTAGTTAAAATGAAGTGCTTCAGTTTAAACTGAATTGATTTGATACATGCTTACTCAGAAGCCAGCTTCTGTTTGAGTACAACTTACTTTGTGTGTTTTCAGGTTCAGTAACCTTGGCCCATAGTGACATTTATTCATGCAATGCCAAGAGCTATTGGTCTTGCAACTCCTTCTGCAAAGGACCCAGGTACTGACTGTGATACTGAAGAGACCCCCTGGGCCACTACCAAACCAGACTGCAGTGGGCAACACACCATGTGCAGGCCGCACTGAACTTTCCAAGCCTGGTCTGCTTAAGAAAGTACTGTGCCGTATACACCCAAAGTTTCATAATCTCCTGTCCCATCTTATCCAGTTTGCCAACAGATGCATCTGGTAACAACTGATGACAAAATGCAATACTCTAAGCTGGGATGTGACCCCTTTCAATGTCCAGCTTCTCTAAAGGCATGTTCAGGTGTGCTGAATGTTGAATGTGCAGAGCTGCACACCTAAGCCCTGCCCCAAGGCACATGGGTATGGTTACCAAACATCCCCGTTTCTCAGGGGCAGTCCCCGGATTTACAAATCTGTCCCTGGACAAAATCCGTCCCCGGAATGTCCCCGGATTTCATTTAATGTCCCCGGATTTATATTCTAAGTGTTGTAGATTTATTAGTAGGGAATGAATGTTGCGTGATTGGTTCAACGGCACAAGACACATCATATGGGGACTTCCCAGCGAGGCAAAATGGCGGGTGCCTGAAGCCAGCCAGAGCCAACTGTAATACCAGGCTGGCTCTGGGCTGCTGAGACTGCCTTTGCCGCCACCACTGCTGAGGGGGAACCAGGGGTGCCTGGTGTGTCAACTGGGGGAACCACTGACACACACACACACACACACACACACACACACACACCGCGTCCCAAATCGAGCCGGGCGTGGCCTCTCGCGCCCGGCCAACTGCCCAGCGGCACTCGGGGGCCAGGAAAACCCCAGGGAGAAGGAGGAGAGGAGAAGGATAAGGAAGAGAGAGAAAGAGGAAGGAGAAAAAAGAGTGGAGCCCTGACCATGCCGCGCTGCTGCCGCTGCTCGGGAGGAGGGGTAGGAGAGCACCGGAAGGGCAAGGACATGTGGCCGAGCCCAGGCCCGACCCAAGCCTACTCCATGGCGGCTAGCGCTCCAAGAGAGGAGGCCGGGGCCCAGAGGAAGGTCACATGACAGAGACCAAAGAAGACAAGATATTACTTCTTAATTTTTAAAAATAAATGTTTTTTTTAATAACTTTTTTCCCTCTCTCCCTCCCTCCCTCTCTCTCTCTCTCTCTCTCTTTAAAGTGTCGCCAGATTCTTTGAAAAAGATCTGGCAACCTTACACATGGGTTTTGTGTCAAACCTTCACAAGTAGTTCATTAAGTAACCGATCAATTGATTGTTATTTATATCCCACACTGTTCTTAGATCTGTGAATCCTCTTCCCAACCTTAGCTTCTAGAAAGTCCTTGTCCCTTTTAAAACATATCCCTGTTTTTTGCTGCATCAGGTAGACTGTTGAAATATGGCATGGGGAAAACAGCTAGCCTCTAGGGAGCTACGGCAGTGGGGAGCTCTGCAACTTTGATCACTGTGGCAGCTATGGGGAGAAAAAAGATCATGAGTGGGCAATCAAAGACATCATGGTGCAAGAGGTGAACTGGAACACACATAAGGACTGGGCTTCCCAATGCAGTGATACCTCTGGTTACAAACATAATTCGTTCTGGAGGTCGGTTCTTAACCTGAGGTACCACTTTAGCTAATGGGGCCTCCCGCTGCCGCCACACCACTGCCGTGCGATTGCTGTTCTCATCCTGAGGTAAAGTTCTTAACCTGAGGTACCACTTCTGGGTTAGCGGAGTCTGTAACCTGAAGCGTCTGTAACCTGAGGTGTTTGTAACCCGATGTACCACTGTGTTACACACAGCTTCAGGGCCCACCCCTGCCATGTCTTCCTGCCTCCTGCCCTTACTTGTATGCCACATGCCTCCGGGCAGAAGGCTTCACTGCCCTTTCTCCTACTTAGAGCATAGAGTTATAGGAGGTGGGCAGGGCAGGGCTGAGTGTCCCATGGTTCTCTTGGTGTCTCTGCTCACAACTGAATGGCTGAATGGCTGTTTTCTTAGTCTAGGTGTGATAGAACATCACCCCTCTAGACCATCCTGGTTGGACCTCCAGCCAGGACAGTATGCTCTCCCCATTTTCCTATGTATGTTCGGCATGTGGTGTAGTGTGCTGGATTTAATAATAATAATAATAATAATAATAATAATAATAATACCCCGCCCATCTGGCTGGTTTCCCCAGCCACTCTGAGCGGCTCCCAACAGAATATTAAAACATCAAACATAAAAACATCCCTAAACAGGGCTGCCCTCAGATGTCTTCTAAAAGTCAGATAGTTTATTTATTTCCTCAACATCTGATGGGAGGGTGTTCCACAGGGCGAGCGCCACTACTGAGAAGGCCCTCTGCTTGGTTCCCTGTAACCTCACTTCTCACAGTGAGGGAACCACCAGAAGGCCCTCGGAGCTGGACCTCAGTGTCTGGGCTGAAGGATAGGGGTGGAGATGCTTCTTCTTTCTTTTTGATATTTTTATTAATTTTTAGCATAACATTTTTAACAATTATTAAACATACTTTTATATCTTATGCATATTTTTTTTTACTTCCATCAATCATGTCTGGAAATTTTCCAATCTTATCTCTTAGTTTGCATTTCTTACTTTCACTATTACATTTAAATATTATAACTAATATGTCCCTTCTTTCTCTTCTTTGCAATATTTCATATATTTCTCCTTACAGAACTTCTTGTAGTCCTACTAGCATAATTTGTTGATTAAAGTTGCTCTTCAAATAGTTCACATATTTCTTCCAATCTTCTGTAAATCTCTGGTCCCACAGGTTTCGAATCCTTCCTGTCATTTTCATCCAATTCTGCATAGTCCATTAATTTTGTCTGCCGTTCTTCTTTCGTTGGTATTTCTTCTTGCTTCCATTTCTGGGCTGGAGACGCTTCTTCAGATATACTGGACTGAGGCTGTTTCAGGCTTTGAAGGTCAGCACCAACACTCTGTGCTCGGAAACATACTGAAAACATACTCCAAGTTGGCCTGTACATGTTGACTTCCTTCATGCTTGTGTTATGCATGAGCACTGTCACCAACTCAATCCCTAATAGGTGTGCTGTCTCGGAGTATCCAGAGTCTGTGTTTGGCATTTTTATTATTTGCTGCTTGTGTGTTTCCTCACTACCATTCTAGGCTGAGCACCCACTAGGTATGGCAATTGCTCCACCAGTGCAGAGGGAGCAATTCTCAGTTCCTGGCATAATCTGAGTATAGGATTGCTCTGCCCGTGTCTGAAAATCAATCCATTATTTGAAGGATGTTTGTAAAAACAAAAACAAAAAATGATCCATTGAGGAAATTCCGTTATTGAACTTTCTGCTAAGTGTAACTAATACACAGACACAGAAGAGGACATATATCAATAATTTGCTATTTTGAGTTATTTCATTTGCTCTCACGAGTTTTTCTGCACTCATTCTTCACTTCTCTGCTCTCTTTTCACAATCACCCATTAATTCATATATCAAAACCAAGACATTATTAACAAAAATACACAATTCCTCTGCAATAGATTGACAAGTAGTGTCTCATCAATAGGAACATTTTAAGTACATTTTGGGGAGGTGGAGAAACAGATAGGGATGTCATCCAACAAAAAATTCCTGCAGCATTAGACTGCAGTCCTGTACACACTTCCTTGGGAGTAAGTACCATTTAGCTCCATGGGACTTACCTCTGAGTAAACATGCCTAGGATTTTACTGATTTGATTTTTTATTTATTTTATAGTAATTGTATGCCACTTTTCGTTCAAACGCATCTCAAAGTGGCTTACAAACACTAAATAACAATAACATAAGAAAACACAATAGAACATAAGAAATACCACATGAATCATATAAAATAATTAACAAATCATTAAAATAAATCTATAAAATACTATTAACAACAACTAAAAGCACCTTTAACAGCAACTAAAAAGTAAGCTAAATGTCACAATTACAGCAAAAGTTATATTATGTGATTAACGAATCAATGCAGCATTTATTATCTATAAAACAATATTAACGTTAACAAAATATCAGCACCCCCAAAAAAGAAGCTAAGCACTGTTAAGTTCATAGACACACACTCTACGCCTCCATGCCTCCATGCCTCATAATCTTTCACTCTGTTGAGCTCATTAAAATACACACAATGCTTGTTGTTTGGCAGTGTAGCCAAATGCTTTGCTAGGTTGGGTCCTCAGGTGATGGGCCATGGTGGAGATGGTGGGGGTCTTGGGCTAGAGGTAAGGTGGGTGTTGACTCAGGTAGCCTGCCCAGGCACTGTTGTCATCCTCTCAATAATCAGGAGGTCCATTCCCACTCAAGTCTGAGACGAGCATGTCCCTCCATAGCTGCAAGTCATGGCTGCAATCTCTCCAGAGGCCAACCAAAAGATTCAACAGCAGTGCTGGATTTACGTATAAGGGCCCCACTCTCTTGGGGGACCCCAAAAATATACTTCTTCTGAATTGTATTTCAATATTAATATACTTCTTCCTAATTCTATTTCACTTCAACAATTTCTTTGATAAAATACATATTTTGTTATGTGCTTTAGATACCCATTAGGTCCATAAATTACCATATAGCATATATTCAACACAAAAAACAGCGACAATTTGTTGTTGACAAAGGACAGCTGGACATATAAAGGGCTCCATTACCTTCAGGAGCTTAGGGCCTCATCAAACCTAAATCCGGCCCTGTTCAGCCGTCATAATTTAATTAATCAATTGATTTAAAAATACATACATTAGCATATTCATTCATCCACCCATCCATTCAAGACATTTATATGCCACCCAATAACTGGAGTTCTTTTGGCAGCGTACAATAAA
The DNA here is from genome assembly GCF_964270895.1 of Podarcis filfolensis. Taxonomy (NCBI): domain Eukaryota; kingdom Metazoa; phylum Chordata; class Lepidosauria; order Squamata; family Lacertidae; genus Podarcis; species Podarcis filfolensis. The sequence goes on from NC_139603.1 coordinate 9,093,246, forward strand.
AACGTTAAAATATAACCATACCAGAAAAATATGAATACCATATAAAATTAGGTAGTGAAGAAACTGAACAGGAACTAGCTTTATGGCCAGGGTGGGTTAGGGTCTACTGTACCACCATACATTCAATAATAACATATGAAAGCCTCTACAGTTTGACAGTGGCACAGGAATAAAACTTTAGTTCTGGAGCAAACCATGTATTATGTTTTGCCACTGAAGACACCATCTTAGAAGAGGCATTCTCTGTTCCATGCCAAAGAAGTTGAGAGGCCTGTTCTAAGATGGAACCTGCCATCTTTTGGAAGTTCTGGTACCAAAAACATTTTTTCTTCTTCCTGACCAACACTTTTTAATTCTTGGAAAGGCTTTTAATCTACTAATCTTACCTATCAGTCTAAATGAAGCAGTTCTAAAAATAATCAAAGAAAGAAAGAATTGCCTTGATAGAGATGATATACAAATTTGAGACACGAACCCAATGAGATGGTGTCTTTCTAATGATCCCAGTCAATCTAATTAATGTATTCTGCTACATTACATTTTAAGAAGTGACCATTGTGTAATACACTTTGAAATATGCACAAGCTAATGGGATAAGATACAAAAAATTATTATGCTGACAGTAAATCATATTACATTCCTAATAAGCATTAACTAGATAACTAGGTCAAAGCAGTATTATCTTAATTGATTTTTCAAAAGAAACCTGACAGAAAAATGTCAATGCCGAAGTATTTCTTCATGCATCATTAAAACAAGATTGGCTTTTAACAAAAGAAGAATCCTTCACAGAATTGATTCTTGCTTCAGGCTGCCTGCAAGTAAGTGTATTACATAAAAATCTATACAGGATATTAAAACAACACCATTCTGCAAGACAGTTACAATTAAAAGCTGACACCCCCTCCCTGTCCCCCATGCATCCACCACAGTGCCTTGCCAGCAAATGTATTTAAAGCCTTCAAAGCCGAGTTTCACCAATGTATGAAAAATCATTCCGATCTATTCTTTGACAAAAGAGGAGATGATGATGTGGGCTGCTGATGAAATTGCGACATTAATAACAAACTCATTTCATAACAACATGGCAGTTAAATAAACATACAGGAAGACAACAGAAAATATTAACTTTACCTTGAAGCTATATACAAAATGCCCATTAAAAAAAAAGGAAAAGAAATCTTTACACTGCAAACAGCAGGCGTCAAATAATCCGAGGTTAGCAATTGGACTCAAATGCTATCCACTATGCAGAATACTGCAGCATAAGAGCTACACTTTGCCAGTTTCTCACTTTTATTTAAAAAGGATACGGGAAAGAGTGAAACATCAAATAATCCCGAAAGGAGAACATCAACCAGGTGTAGTTTCAGAGAAGAATGTGGTAGGTTGGTTATTCAACCAGGCATATGGCAAGCAAGCAATGTTTGGATCGCATGCATTTAATGGGGAATTTGGTGACCAGAAATGGGTGCGACCGCAAGAACTTTTCAAAAGTATCTACTTGGTTTTGTAGCACTAACATTCTCCGACATTCGTTTTTGGCAATAAAAGGGGTGGGGGGTTTAGGGACCCTGAAATCTTCTCCACAAGACTCCCCATAGCATAGTTGCTCATGACTCTTGACTCGCTGTTCACTCAAGAGCTCTTCCGACACAATTTTTTGTCTTATTAACCAGGGCTTCTCCTTCCTCAAAATCACACTATGGCCATGATAGCAGACCCTCCCAGTATCTCTATTTTCCAATGACATTCCCAGATTTTAAAAAGCTGTTCCAGTTCCTGATTTGATCCCTAAATGTTTCCCTTTTCCTTAGGGACCTAATGGTAAGGTAAAGGTAAAGGGACCCCTGATCGTTAGGTCCAGTTGTGGCCGACTCGGGTTGCGGCGCTCATCTCGCTTTATTGGCCGAGGGAGCCGGCGTACAGCTTCCAGGTAATGTGGACAGCATGACTAAGCTGCTTCTGGCGAACCAGAGCAGCGCACGGAAATGCCGTTTACCTTCCCCCCGGAGCGGTACCTATTTATCTACTTGCACTTTGATGTGCTTTTGAACTGCTAGGTTGGCAGGAGCAGGGACTGAGCAACGGGAGCTCACCCCGTCATGGGGATTCGAACCTCCAACCTTCTGATCGGCAAGTCCTAGGCTCTGTGGTTTAACCCACAGCACCACCCGATCTAATGGTAGGATGTCCCTATTTTCTTTGGAGAAATATTGAAGGGTATAGAGTTATGCAACCCCAAGCCAAGGAGATGAGTAACTATACAACCTTTAGAAGACATCTGAAGGCAGCCCTGTATAGGGAAGTATTTTATTCTTTAATGTTTTATTATGTTTTTATATATGTTGGAAGCTGCCCAGAGTGGCTGGGGCAACCCAGTCAGAAGGGAGGAGGTATAAATAATAAAATTATTACTCTTATTATGGAATAGGACACCCCTATTTTCCTTGGAGAAATGTTGGAGGGTATGTCTTAGTGTAACAGTATCAATCAGATTTGGCATCCTTACACTGACAAAAAGGGGAAATGAAACTGTTTCAAGGGTAAAGGGGATGCATATTTTTTTTTATTGCCCTTACTTTTGATGGAAGAGGGGCAGAGAGGAACTCAGACAACCTCTGTCTTGAATGCATGCTAAATCTACTATTGTGGTCATGGCTGCATCACCTGTGCAGCCAAAAATTTAGGGGCAAGGGTTCTACTACAGCTTTCTCTCCAGCATGACCATTATCTGTGCCTAGGAGTCTTTTTGGGGGGAGAGCATTGCACCATGGGAGACCTGCCCTGCAGCCTATAGTGGCACATTCAAAATAGTTTTTTGCTACTTATGAGAACGACTCCAAGTCCCATAGCTGGATGCATGCAGGAATACAGATGTAATTTTTATTTTCAAAGCTGAGCTACACGCTTTGGACTTACAATGGTACCTCAGGTTAAGTACTTAATTCATTCCGGAGGTCCGTACTTAACCTGAAACTGTTCTTAACCTGAAGCACCACTTGAGCTAATGGGGCCTCCTGCTGCTGCCACGCCACCGGAGCCCAATTTCTGTTCCCATCCTGAAGCAAAGTTCTTAACCTGAAGGACTATTTCTGGGTTGGCGGAGTCTGTAACCTGAAGCGCATGTAACCTGAGGTACCACTGTACTGCAGATGTGACAGATAATTCTGTATGGCTAATGTTAAGCTGTTCTGGGAAGTATCTGTAAACTGAAACAGATGATGTTATTCTCCATTTGCAATTAATAGCCATTCTAAATTTAATACGGAATGAGGTGTTAGAATTTTGAATTGCACCGCTTCAGATTGCAGGTGGGTAATGAGTCATAATTTTGAATATTTCCTTATGTAACAAACTTTCTGCATGGGCATTGCCAGTTAGGGGTGTCAGAGATTTCTGACAAAAAAACGAAAAAGGAAGCAGAAATTGCTGCATTTTGTGTGTTCATCTGTTGGTTAGGAACAGAATTCAGTCAAGCAAATATGATCAGTATTCATTCACACTGTTGCTGTTGGTGTTTTTAAGTCCACAAACGATACATGATTAATGGCTTTTTAAAGCATTGTTTTGATGTTTACTTTGAATTGAATGTAAGCTGCATAAATAACGTAAGCAGTTATGTAAAGGTAAAGGTAAAGGGACCCCTGACGATTAGGTCCAGTCATGGCCGACTCTGGGGTTGCGGCGCTCATCTCGCTTTATTGGCCGAGGGAGCCGGCGTACAGCTTCTGGGTCATGTGGCCAGCATGACTAAGCTGCTTCTGGCAAACCAGAGCAGCGCACGGAAATGCTGTTTACCTTCCCGCCGGAGCGGTACCTATTCATCTACTTGCACTTTGACGTGCTTTCGAACTGCTAGGTTGGCAGGAGCAGGGACTGAGCAACGGGAGCTCACCCCGTTGCGGGGATTTGAACCGCCAACCTTCTGATCGGCAAGTCCTAGGCTCTGTGGTTTAACCCACAGCGCCACCCGTGTCCCTAAGCAGTTATGTAAGTTAGGTTAAATAGTAGACAGCAACATGAATAAGGTAGTAGTTGGTGGCAAAGCGTGTTCTCACTACAGGAGAGCACGTGTTGCGGATGGGGCCTAGCAAGACACCCCATAGTTGCCAGGCAGTATAAGATAGAGGGGCCTGGCAAGGATTGGCTGTTTGAGTTGCTGGGATAAAATTGATGTTGCCAATTTGGGGGTGGGAACAGGTTATTTAAACAAGGTTCACAGCAAGCTGCTTTCTCTTTCAATGTGGGAACCGGATCACCCGCCCGCCCTCCCTTTTGGGCTTGTGCTTTGACCTTGCTATGCCTATCATGGGGTCGTCCGCCTTGGTGCGGGGGCCTGGTAGGAATTTTTCCATTTGGCTGATTAGTGTGTGCCATTTGGTTTTTGCCTACTGCGTAGCAAATCGTCACAACTTGTAAGGTTGGCGGTTAGGCATTGGTTTAAATTGGTTGGTGGAGGGGTATGGATTGGCTGTGCCTGCCCCTCCAATGCTGCTGCTGCATGGGAATTCTGTTAAAGGAATTCAGGGGCTTACCATCCTCTCGTCCAAACCCTTGGTGCAGGGTGCGGGCCGCGTAAGCTCCTGGGAGCATGCGGGGAGAAGCTGAGGGTCTGTGTCGCAGCTCCAGTTATCCCTGATCTTGTTCCTCCACACTGGCTTTCGCTGGAATCCGGGAGTCAGTGCTGTCCCCCAAGGCGGGGGGGACAGATACTCATAACCAATGCCTAAGCAACCACTCACAATTTGTATGTTTAATAAAGTTGTGGCCAAAACTATGCCAAAAACCTTAAACAAAAATTTATGAGTGATGTGTGAGTTATTGGGGTAGGGGTGTTTTGGGGGACCTCAGCACGCAACTGAAGTGCAGCAGAACTGAAACAATGCTGGTTGTGAGGAACAGAAGTCAGAACAGAAAAGCACCATGCCTTCTCCCTCTCCTTCAAGGGTAGATTAATATGCAGATAATAATCAGGCAAAGCATTCATAGTTTAGAAGTAAGCATTATCACATCTGAATGTTCTGGGTTTTAAGCTGCAGTTAAAACACAGCAGCACAATATAAGATAATTAGAAGATACTTGAAAGTATCTGATAGGCCTAGGACTGGAATAAGAATGTTGTAGACTAATATGGATTTAAGTCAAAAAAGAAAAGAGATGAAGATAGTTGAAGGAGTTAATTGTATTAGAAAGAGGATTTTGGAGAACAGTTACAAAGGAGATACAGTGAAATTCAGTTAGGGGGGAATCAAGGAAGTCAGACTACAATGAAAGTTAACTTGGATTTTGGAAGCAATGACTGTTTATACTCTTTTTTTCTTTTTCTTTCTTTCTCATAGTACTGTAAGATGTTTTGTTTTATGTTTTTTATATGTTATATTTGTTAAAAATGTGGAAAAGCAGCACTGAATTGCTGAAAACCTGGTAACCCTACCTGCCTTTGTTAGACTCACACATTGGAGAGGAAATACGTAGGCATCTCCTTTTTTTGTAAAAATAAATACAGTTCATGTTTATACCACCTCATTCTGAACAATGTGGAGCTTGATAACTGGTGGCATATGAGAAATATTTCAATCAGGAGAAGTAATTTTAGGAAATTCCTCTCCTGTATTCCTCTCGTATACTCATTCTTGTGTCTTAAGAAGTGTAGAAGTGGACCTGTTAACCAAAGCCCCTACTTTTTGAGCTGTCATGGAAACATCCAGAGAGGGCCTTTTCAGTTGTGGCACCCAGTCTTTGGAACACCTTTCCAGCAGAAGCAGGGCTAGCTGTTTCCCTTTCTATATTTAGCCAGCAAACTAAAACCTTCATTTCTAAAACGCTTTTATTATCAGATAGTTTTATTGGCAATGACTGTTTTTTGTGCTTGATGCTGCTGTTTTGTTTTGCTTGATGCTCTTCCATTTACTCCGTGTTATTATTTGTATGTATTTTATCCTATTTTACTCGAAACTACTCTGAGGGGCATTTTGGGCAGGGTGTAATATATAAATGAAATAAATGAACACCATTTCTATGCAGTAAGCAATGCAGAGAGTTGTGAATGAGCAATACACCATTCTTCTGCCATGCTGCAGTCTGCGGTGATGCTTGTTTAATGTTAAATTTCATGCTAGTGCAAAACTGTGCTGGGACATAAGGAACAATTTATTATTAATATTTTTTATCTTCATAGTTATGAAAGCCTCTTTGGCTCTTTTTAAAAAAAAACAAAACAAAACAAAACCTTGTACTGTCTTGCCAAAGGAAGCGCTGCAAGGCTTCAAATTCAAAATTTTGAAAAACTTGACTTTGGAAGCTTTTTTTTAAAAAAAAAAGGGGGTGGGGGACTGCCACCATGGATTAATAATATTTTCAAAAATAAAATCTTTTAGAAAATAGAACCAATCCTCACATTTCACTAGATTATATGGACAGGTGATTAAATATGACCCCCCCAAAAAAATGTCAATTTGTTAAAATGTTTGCTTTAATGTTTATCTTTAATGACAGTTGCATGACAGTGCATGCACAGATGATGGGTTCAGTGAATAATAATAACAATAACAATAATAATAATAATAATTTATTATTTATACCCCACCCATCTGCCTGAGTTCCCCCAGCCACTCTGGGCGGCTCCCAATCGAGTGTTAAAAACAATACAGCATTAAATATTAAAGACTTCCCTAAACAGGGCCTTCAGATATCTTTTAAAGATAAGATAGCTGCTTATTTCCTTGAAATCTGATGGGAGGGCGTTCCACAGGGCGCCACTACCGAGAAGGCCCTCTGTCTGGTTCCCTGTAACCTCACTTCTTGCAATGAGGGAACTGCCAGAAGGCCCTCGGCGCTGGACCTCAGTGTCCGTGCTGAATGATGGGGGTGGAGACGCTCCTTCAGGTATGCAGACCGAGGCCGTTTAGGGCTTTAAAGGTCAGCACCAACACTTTGAATTGTGCTCGGAAATTTACTTGGAATGTTGGAATTAGAATGTGGTGCAGAAGAATAAATAAGTTAGCGGACATGGGACAAAGACATCCCCGACCTTAATCTGTTCCGGAAGTCGATTCCAAAATCAAAGCGTTCCAAAACAATGGCACACTTTCCCATAGAAAGTAATGAAAAATGGATTAATCCGTTCCAGACTTTTAAAAACAACCCCTAAAGCAGCAATTTAACATGAATTTTACTATCTAACGAGACCACTGATCCATAAAATGAAAGCAATAAACAATGCACTGCAGTCACACAATCAATCAATCAATCAGCAATCAGTAGCTGAACTGGGTTCCACACAGTCTCTCTCTCACACACACAGCCACAAAAATAGAAATGCAAAATAAATAAATAAATAAAAATGCAAAATAAATAGCAAAAGCATACAGACCTCAGTGTAACACTCAAAACAGAAGTGTGGCACTCAAAATGGAAGCGTAACACTCAAAATGGAGCACGTTTGGCTTCTGAGAAAAGTTCACAAACCAGAACACTTAGTTCCAGTTTTGTGATCTTTGGGTTCCAAGTTGTTCAAGTACCGAGGCATTTGAGAACCAAGGTACCACTGTATACCCAGGTGTCAGGGAGCAAGGCAGTGACTCAGAAAGTGATGGTTATGCCAGCCCTGCAAAGCAGCCAAATGTTGTTATACCTGCTTTGCTAGAATGAAATGGGGAAATGTCCATGCATCACAACCCTGTGTGGTGATCCTGCTGTGTTAGGTTGATTTCGCGCAGGGATGCAGCAGGGTGTGGGTGGGTGTGAAGTTGCTTGTAGCAGGAGCATGGTTAACTCAAGGCTGGAGAGGATAAAGGGAGCTAGGGAAATGACTGAATGTTTCAGTAGTGAGTGGAAAGATCTTCCAACAGACTGACAACAGAGGTGTAGACTTGGAATGCACATCTCTCAGAGGCCAGATCTTCCAGGCCTCATCATTGCTCCGTCGCCAGATCTGCCTGATGTGCTTGACCTATTCTCTGATGCCAGTTGTGTATATCTGTATCTTTCATCAATTCTGTAGTTGTGATGAATAAATATTTGCTACGCCCATCCTTACTCATTCAGAGCTGTGCTCTGCCCTTACTCTGAATTTATACTTTGAAGTTGTCGATTTGCCACACCTGAGCGGTAATATACCTTGCGTATTCAGACCCAGAGACCTCCCCCCTAAATAAAGACACATTTAACTCAAATTTTAGTTTTGGTTTTTGGCAGAATTTAGGCCACAACTTTATTGATTACAGAAAAGTGAGTGGTTGCATAGGCTCTGGTTCGACTAGCTCCCTACATCCTTGCAGGTAGCGCTGACCCAGAGTTCTATCATAGGTCAGCCAAGGGTGAACACCTGACGCAGGTGAAAAGCCTGGGAACAGACTGTTCACTCCCCAGATGCTCCCCTGGACTCAGGCAAGGGCACAACCCCTTTTGGGGGTTGACCAAACCACGTTGAGTCCCTGTGAGAGCCAGTGTGGTGTAGTGGTTAAGAGCGTTAGATTCGTAATGTGGTGAACTGGGTTTGCTTCCCTGCTCCTCCACATGCAGCTGCTGGGTGACCTTGGGCTAGTCACACTTCTCTGATGTCTCTCAGCCCCACTCACCTCACAGAGTGTTTGTTGTGGGGGAGGAAGGGAAAGGAGAATGTTAGCTGCTTTGAGACTCCTTCGGGTAGTGATAAAGCAGGATATCAAATCCAAACTCCTCCTCCTCCTCCTCTTCTTCTTCTGGATTCCTTTAACGGAATACCCTTCACATAGGGATGGCGAGACCGTGCTCCCATCCCTATCACATGAACCAGTGCCTATCTGCAACCTTACAAGTTGTGACGAATTGCTACACACCAGGCAAAACCCAAATGGCTACAGCCAATCAGCCAAGTGGGGAAAATTCCTGCCGTGCCCCTGTCCCAACGACAGATGACACATGACAGCACAGCAAGGTCAATCGCAAAATGCCCTAAAATTAGGGAGAGGTGGGCGGGTATTCCGATGCACGGGCTGAAAGAGAAAGCTCTGGGACATGTGCATGGGTTTATATAAGTCCCTCGATCTGTTTAGACTGTACCCCATTGGCCAGATTTATTTTTTTAAAATAATTTTTATTGAATGGTTTTATGTTACAAAAAACAATACAGCCATACTACCACTAAATATAATTAAGAAATAAAAATTACATACATCGGTATTTAGTTTATTATTTGTTATTTACCGTCTTATTTCCTCCCAAACATTGCATACAACACACATATGTGCAGACACCCACACACCCACACCCACACAGAAAATGATAATAAAAGTAAATATTTTTTCCCCTTTTATCTTCCAAAATCTTTTCTTCAACTTTGACTTCCTGTCAAGTCCCTTTGCATATGCTTTATCTTACATTTGAATGTACACAAAACAATAAACCTTTCTATATAATTTTTCTAATACATTCTGAAAACATAATAAATCCTTAATTGTAGTCCACCTCCTTTTAGTTTCTTTATCACTCGAATGCTAGCATGGAGTCAAAACTATTATTGTATTTTTGAACATATTTTTTATAAACATCCCATTTTTCCGCTAATTTTTGCTTTGAGTTTCCTCTGAGCTTACTAGTCAGTTGAGCCGTCACCACCAATTCCTGTAATTTGATTTGCCAATCTTTTATTTTTGGAGCCTCGTGATCTTTCCATCCCTTGGCTAACCCCATTGGCCAGATTATTAATTTTTTTATAAGATTTTTATTAAGATTTTTACATTACAAAAAATAAAAACAAACAGAATAAGGGGGAAAAAAGTCTTTCCATCACATTATTTTTCATTTACTTGGACCTCCTCATACCTCTCTTTTTTGTATTCCAGTTCAATTTATTAGCTCAGCAATTTGTTTCCCTCTTTATTCTACCCAAATCTTTATTCTTAAATTATTGTGATCTTGAAATTTTACTTTTATAAACCCATTTTTTTCATATTCTTTTAACCCATTACAGCTAGAAACCTCTTAATTTTAATCCAACGTTATTCTGAAGTTCATTAATTTTACAATATCTCTGTAAATAATCTTTAAATTTCTTCCAATCTTCTTCCACTGACTCTTCCCCCTGATCTCGGATCCTGCCGGTCATTTCCGCCAATTCCATATAGTCCATCACCTTCATCTGCCATTCTTCCAAAGTGGGTAGATCTTGTGTCTTCCAATATTTTGCAATAAGTATTCTTGCTGCTGTTGTGGCATACATAAAGAAAGTTCTATCCTTCTTTAACACCGATTGGTCAGCTATGCCCAGAAGAAAGGCCTCTGGTTTCTTCAAGAAGGTATATTTAAATACCTTTTTCAGTTCATTATATATCTTCTCCCAGAAAGCCTTAATCCTTGGGCACGTCCACCAAAGGTGAAAGAATGTGCCTTCATTTTCTTTACATTTCCAACATTTATTATCCCATTGGCCAGATTAAACCCAGCAACGAGGGACCTACCAATCGGATGGTGTGGCTATCCAATAGACCAACCCAAAGCCAGGAGGTCAGTCTCCAGGTCTCACCGCAACACGTGCCCTCTTTGAGGGAGGACACGATTTAATGGTGAAGCCAACTGAGGATGAGTGCGTGAACTACAGTCCACCTCACCCTGAACTGGCTCAGTAACATTGTCACATTCCCTATGTCGCCTTGTTAGCTGGAATCACATAGTGAAGGCTGTTGCAAAAAAAACGAAGGCACGAAAAGAGCTTCTAACTGATCAACAGTCTCAAACAGCCTTCAAAATGTGAGTGGAAGGGAAGCAGCACAATCTTCACACTGATAAGAATAATAATAAAATGTTTATTTGCACACATTTGTCACAGCCTTAGTATATATATAAAAAAGAATAGTTATTCCAGAGTTTAGAGCATGGCATATGCTTATGCATCTCTCCACCCATTCCTTAACAGCTGTCTATGGAGACTGGGTTCTTCAGAGTTATGAAATCAAGGAGTAATTCGCCAGATTTTAACACATGCTCCTTCACAGCAAGACTTCACCCGCTTTGATAAAAGAAAACCAAAAACATGGTTCTGTTTCTTTGTGAGACTATTTTTTTAAGGATTTGAATAATCAATAAAAGTGGAAAAAATAGGTTATTTATGCCTTTCAAACATCATAATCTCAAAGGGCAAAGAAGCAGAATACTGTGCAGAGACCAGTCCCTTGACATCTACCGTGTTTGGCAGATGGTGCTGTCAGTTCTGTTCTGTGTTTATTCTATTGTGCATGCGGTAGCATATTTTAAAATGTACAAGCTCATGTATTATCTATGGGTTAAAAGCATGCAACACAAGCGGGACTATATCACAGGAGTTAAACTTCTGTAAACAACTAGCAGCGGTTGTGTAAATGCTATTTTCTTGACATAAATAACAGAAACATATGGCCTGAGACAGGAAGTGGGTGATACCTAGATAGATTGATATCTTGCTCGACAAGTCACTATATTTATGACATGATTCTGCCTGACATTGAAAGAGGAGGGGAGGCAAGCTAATGACTTTTTCATGAACTCTCTGACAATGTACATTTGACCACTGAATAGCTTTGCTCAACAAACTGATTCACTGCTCTGCTGTTAAATGGGTTCCAGTGTAATGAAGAAAATATTGCACATTAGGAGCAGGGGATCCAGCTGATCTTTCTCATTTTCCTTTGGGTAATATCTCCCTTTTAGCATCATAAGTCATTTTAACAAGAATAATCAGGTTGCGCTGTGCCGCAGCCTTTGCTGAAGATGCACACTTGATTCACTGTCTTAGAATCAGCTCCAGAGCCCTGGTCCTACTTGGCCTTGCTTGCACCTTTTTGACTAGACAGCTGTGGTGGTTGCATGTGTGCAGCACACATGGGAAGTGATGATAACATAAACCCATGGACACATAATACATTTATGCTGGTCTGAGGAGCCTGTTAAAGCACAGCCCCCAATGTGTGTGTATGTATTTAAGGAACACCCTCTTCGGGCCTGAACATGGGAGAGTTAAACGTGTGCAGAGAGGTAGGGGCTGTCAGTTTGCATTTCTTAGTGCAGAAAGCATTGATCTAATGTGTAGATATCTTTCCTATTCTAATTCATTCAAGAGGGTTCTGGAAGCTCCGGGAAGCTTCTCTGTGTGAGAGCAGCAGAAAGAAGGGTTAATGATTGTTTGGGTTATACCTTCTGGGAAGCTGGTTTGAATTGGTTCTCTTATCTCTATTCTGCAGAGTCATGCTGACTATAAATAGAGGCCAGAAGAAGCCTGGGTTTTTCCTTTTCTCCTTCTATCTCTCTTCCTTCTGGTGTGGTGTTTCTGTACATAGGATGCTTAATATTAAGGGTTTAGCCTTGTTATAAGTTTATAAGTTTTCGTAAGTGCTGCAGTTCTGTATGGACTGTGCCAATCTTGATTGTATTGGATTTTATAACCATTACACTACGTTTGCCTTCAGCACAAGTAAAACTGCTGGATGAAATATTGCCTCTGGTCTATTTTTGGAAACTGCAACATGTTTAAGTTTTTCCTCCACACGTATGACACACATATGACAACGTATGATGGGGGCATGCACACAATATCCACCCACAAGATCCCTGCATCGGAGGGGATTCTGACAAATGTGCAAAGAAGCCCCCTTCACACTTTTGCTCCCACATGGGGACATGTGTATGCCCTCACTTCTTGAGGCACTTTTAACTCTCATGCATTTGGATAAACAACTGAAGAGGGCAAAAGAGACATATGCATGTGTGTATGATGTCTACACAGCATGGATGCTACAGGAAATTCTGGTATGCACAAAAACAACAGCATACAATTACAGTGTGTACAGTGTTGGTCTGTCCCACGCCCCAAAATTTGTATGTGTTTTCACCTCCCAGGAAATGCTGTTAAAATGGGGGGGGGGAGTTAGAAGGAATACTAATTCTGCTACATGCTACTAGAATTGCCACCAAATTTTGCCTAAAGCAAATTCAAGGTCAGTTTGGCCGCTCCTGCTCGGAGCTGGGGGCAAAAAAATAAAATAAAATAAAAATCTGAGGAATATTGAGAAAGGCCATGAAGGTTTTAGGGAAGGCTAGGGAAATTTCAGGGGAGGTTCACACATGCCATTTCCATTAAAATTCAATTCAAGTAAAATTTGAAGCATATGGAGGGGCCCCTGGACAAAATATATGGGGAAAAAGTTTTGACAATAACATTTATTGGTGAGATACGTACGTATCTAAAAATACGACAAGCTATGTTGATACCAAAATGTTATTGGGCCTTGTCAGAGTTGTTTATAAGTGTAGGTCTTAATACAGAGAGTGTGCAGGCCTAGGGACCCGAAGGTAGAAGGCAAGATCACAAGATAAGCTAGGCTGAAGAGTTGTCTGAGCCAAAACTATTGGGTTTCTTTTGCCTCATCCGGTATTTTCAGCCATACTAAAGTGTCTCCAATTTGTTTTTCTGTTCCTTTTGCAAAATGTTGAATTGCCCACTAATTTGCCTACCTGTGTCATCATCCACCCAAATCTAACAGTCATAACATCATTCTGTTCACTATGAGAACCCTGATTGGGTGGCATCACTCATGTGATTTAGGTTGTCATCCTCCCCATCACCTGCCCCCAATGTTGATGGGTTGGGAGGCAGAACTAGAATGGCATAGATGTCTATCTATGTCTATCTTCCCTAGCAAGAGTCATAAACACCCAACCACACAATTTGTATCCCCAAGTTGTGCCAGGTTCTTTTCCTTTCTATTTATCGTATTTTTTCGCTCTATAAGACGCACCAGACCACAAGACGCACCTAGTTTTTGGAGGAGGAAAACAAGAAAAAAAATATTCTGAATCTCAGAAGCCAGAACAGCAAGAGGGATCGCTGCGCAGCGAAAGCAGCAATCCCTCTTGCTGTTCTGGCTTCTGGGATAGCTGCGCAGCCTGCATTCGCTCCATAAGATGCATACACATTTCCCCTTACTTTTTAGGAGGGAAAAAGTGAGTCTTATAGAGCAAAAAATACGGTAAATCCTAGGCTGCTCATTCAAGAAATGTTGGCCTTTTAAGTTAAAATCTGTCATTATAACCATTCTACATACAGTCATTCAAGAAATTGTGGAAAGCATTATTGTTATATTGAAATGGTGTATCAAGAAATGTGGACAATTGCCTTTCAGCTCAAGTGTTTTGTAAGCAAAAGTGGGTTGCTGGAAGTATGATGGTGGGGGGAAAGGTGTCATATTAATTTTTTTGCTACACTTGTATGTTCAAGTTCATACAATCTGCAGAGTTCTAACTCCATTTGTATGATGGCGGAATAATGCATGTTCCTCACCTCCGCCTTGCATATATCCTCTTATTTACATTGGGCACTCCAGATTAAGTTGAGACTGCATCCCATAAGGGTCCAGTTCCCATGGCTGTTTGTTTTTAATGAGAAAGAAGAATAAGAGCCAGGCAGAATGATTCCTGATATTTCAGATCGCAGTCATCTGGGGAATTATCCAGTGCCAGCCCCATCAAAACGAGAACTTCTCAAAACTGATACGTTCTAGAAGATTTTAATTGTTTTGGCACATAAATAGAATCCAGTGTGGGTTCTAAATAGGGGAGAAACTATGTTCACATCCCCATTTAGTGAAGTAGCTTAACTAATGGGAAATAATTCTTGTACAGTGGTACCTCGGGTTAAGTAATTAATTCGTTCTGGAGGTCCGTACGTAACCTGAAACTGTTCTCAACCTGAAGCACCACTTTAGCTAATGGGCATCCCACTGCTGCTGCACCACTGGAGCACAATTTCTGTTCTCATCCTGAAGCAAAGTTCTTAACCCGAGATACTATTTCTGGGTTAGCAGAGTCTGTAACCTGAAGCGTATGTAACCCGAGGTACCACTGTAAAGGCAAACAGATATGGGCACTTAGGCTAGACTAAGAAAGTAATGCAACAATTAATATGCAACTCAAAAAAACAGGCTAGGATAAAATAGTACAGTGGTACCTCGGGTTACATTGTGCAGCGATGGCACAGCGGCAGCAGGAGGCCCCATTAGCTAAAGTGGTGCTTCAGGTTAAGAACAGATTCAGGTTAACAACAGACCTCCAGGATGAATTAAGTACTTAACCCGAGGTACCACTGTACTCTGAAACTCCCTGCCTTTTGTTTGGGTGTGTTATAGAAGTGTTGATTAAGGATATATGGAACAATGAAAGTGGAACCAAAATTAAAGCAATGGCTTCAGCTCGCCTCTAGCAAACTGCTTTCAGAGTTGTTTGTGTGTAACTGCTATGGAAAACAAGGCAACATAAATGGATATTCCCTGTCCTTTTAGTTCCCCAACAACCCTGTGAGGCACTGGCGGAGGAAGAGGAGTGCGGGGGGAACGCACCGCCCCCCCGGCAGCACAATCCCCAGGGTGCCATTGCAGCTGCCCCCCCTGCCCGCGCTGGGCACCCCGCCCCCGCAGGCGGTGTGCCCCACCCCCTGGACGCATGCCAGCCCCGCCCCCACCTGCTCTCCACCCCCGGTGCCGGAGCATGAAGCTCCGCCACTGCTGTGAGGTAAGCGAGGCTGAGAGAGAAAGAGTTCATGACCCAAGCACTGTCCGGTGAGCTGAATTGAACCCAGGCTTTCTGAGCCCTGGTTGAGCATTCTAAGCATTGAACCACACTGCCTCTCGGTCAGCTATTGCCAACCATGAAACAGTAGCTAAACATCCAGAAGTTGTACGTACTGGATACCAGGGCCTCTTCGTGAATTGCCAGAGGTTTGTGGATGACCACTGCTGAATGCAAAAGCTGGACTAAATGCACCTTAATATAATTCAGCCCTGGAAACTGAGCTCTTGGATTCTCGATTGATTGATTGATTGATTGATTGATCGATCATATTTCTATGCCAAACAACAAATTACAACAGCATAACATAGTAGAACATCACAAGTACAGAGTGCCTGGGGTGACCCAGTCAGATGGGCAGCATATAGATTAATTATTATTATTAGAGGACAAACCATATAAAATTATTAACAACGCATAAATAAAAGAATTGCAATCTATAAAACCCTATTTAAAAAGCAGCAACGGAAAAATACATCAAATGTTATATTACATGGTTAACAAATTAATACAGCATTTATAATCACTAAAGTAATATTAGCAAAATAGCAACTTAAAAAACAAACTAAGCACTGTTAAGTTCTGATGACATACTCAACTCACTACTAGCTGAGAATAACTTCTCTAATTCCTGGAAGATGTTAAACTGAAAACCTTTCACATATTCTTCAGGAACAGCTATATATGTATTCACTACTTTCATGGGCAAGAGTGCTTGTTTGGCAAATATTTCCCAAAGCTGATATTGAACTTAAATGACATTCATTTGTAAGCTTTTACACTGTTACTTAGCTACAACCTGTAGCTAAGCTGTCGTGATTGTATCGATGTCTGAGTTAGCAGTAAGGCAAACAAAGGTTTTTTTTTTTCCAGGCTGTTTCTGTGCATAGTAGCAATCAAATTCCTGGCATCGCAAGCAATCTGCATGTAAATTCACAAAAGAAAATCCAAGTTCCTCATTATCAGCTTCAGTGGGATCATTTAAGTGGTTTCAGGACACTAGGGAAAAACCAGAAATGGCACGGAAACTTTTGTTGACTTTCCACTGTAATAGGGTGGTTGGAAACAGATTGAACAGCTCAGGCTGCAGTACAAATCATCCATGAATTTAAGGCACCCGCTCAGGGACATGTTGGCAAAGACATGTGTCTTCTCCTGCCTCCCTTCTTTAGTGCTTTCTAGAGATCAGAGGAAAGGGAAACATATGTTCATAGAGAGCTCAAAACTGGAAGCAGTGCTTGCAATCTGTGAATTATAAGAAGCTGATTCTTTTGGCCTTGCACTGCTGGTGTGACTATCCTTTAAAGGACTGGCTCTTTTAATGTAAGCTTGATTGCATTTGGTGATCTAGTACGTGAATAACAGCAGCAGTAAATGTGATCCTTTCCAGTATAAGACTACAATGTCTGAATGTGGAGAGGTCCCCATAATGCTCAAAAAAGTTATTATTTCCTCCCACCCCTCAACCACAAGACTCGGAAGGACAGCATGACATTAGGGTATGAAAGGTCTGCGCGTGACTGTCATATTCTTATCCAGTCTACTGAACAGACCACTAGCAGTACATAAAACTTAAAAAAACAAAAACATTCATATTTATACAACTAGGGTTATTTTTATTTTATTTTTTTCAAATGCTTTTTATTGAGATTTAAGAACACCAACACCAGCCAACAAAAACATCAAATCTTATTACGTATTACATATATCCTACTTTATGCTCAATAGAGCTGTTGACTTCTGTCCTTCCCTTCCACAAGTTTTCTTATTCCAATCTATAATTCACAGTTTCATTGGTTAAAAATTACTCCGTGACATAAGATTTAATTCAATCCTGCCAACGTTTTCATATTTCTACAGTTCTCACTTATATAAGCCATAAATTTACTCCATTCTTTTTGGTACTTCGTTTCCTCTTGATTGCGAATTCTGTGTGTCAATTTTGCCATTTCAGCGTATTCGACCAGCTTTATCTGCCATTCCCTTACAGTCAGAATCTCCTGTAACTTCCACTTTTGGGCTATCAAAACTCTGGCTGCTGTTGTTGCATACAGATATAACCTTTGGTCTGTCTTCTTAATGGCTTCTCCCACCAAGCCTAGCAGAAATTCTCCCGGCTTTTTTGGAAAGGTATATTTAAACATCTTTTTTAACTCATTATAGATCTACTAGGGTTATTTTTAAATAAATGCGGGAACCCATGAAACCCAGTTGGACACGCTGGGACTTAGCTCAGTAGCCAACATCCGATTTTTCTTCTTTCTTTTAAGATTTGGGGGTTTTGGGGGCTTTTTTGGGGAGGAGTCTAACAGATATTGGGCATGAGTCAAACAGAGTGAGGACCTTTTCCATCTCGTTAATTCCGAAGGGAAAGTGAAACATATATTTGCATCTTTCCCACTGAAAGAACGTAATCTTAGCCAGATCATTCCTATGTAATGAATAGTGAATCAAACTGAAATTTCTCAAACTGAAAAGGGAATTTCTCCCAAGGAAGCCTCATTGAATTGTTGAAGGCACCAGTGGCACAGTAGGAATTTAAACTTGGATTATATCCGTTGTTGAAATCCCAGCTTCATCACAACTTAATACCAAATCAAAAGCCAGCTACACTAGGGTTTCCAGACGTCCCTGGTTCCTGGGGACGGTCCCTGGATTTGCAAATGTGTCCCCGGACAAATTCCGTCCCCGGAATGTCCCCAGATTTGCAAATGTGTCCCCGGGAAAGGTAGCAGCAGCAGCCTCAGCAGCCCGGAGCCAGCCTGGTAGCGCTGCATGCTGCCGTGGGCCTGCCATTTTTCCTGCGCCACGGCAGCGAGCATCTCCCGAAGCCAGCCAGAGCCAACTGCACTACCAGGCTGGCCCCTCCTGGGCAACGGCCGCCCGCCTGTGACTCCCGAGCCTACCCTGATCTGTCAAAACAAAGGGGGAAGGGGGAAGGAGATCGGGGAAGGCTTGGGAGTCACGGGTGAGTGGCGCACCATTGCCCAGGTTTTTAAAAAAACTCTGTGCATTTATGTTTCACAGGGTGCGAAAGAAGGGCTTTGCACCTTGATACAATATGCGAGTGTGCCTGGGCCCAGGGTCTTTTGCCTCACCATCCCCACTACTGACTCCCTGTTGCTACTCAGCTTCAAAAAAAAAAAAAAGTGTCCCCAGATTCATTGAAAAAAAATCTGGTAAGCTACACCAGACCTTGGGGAATGATACCTCCTAAATAGGTGGAGTTTGCACAGGATAACTTCCTAGGTTTTGCCCACTAATTCCAGAGGCTTATCTCCAATGAGAGAAAACAAAAAAAAAAAATTCCTTCCAGTAGCACCTTAAAGACCAACTAAGTTAGTTCTTGGTATGAGCTTTCATGTGCATGCACACTTCTTCAGATACACTGAAACAGAAGTTGCCAGATCCTTCTATATAGTGAGAAGGTGGGGAGGGGTATTACTCAGAAGGGTGGTGGGAATGGGTGATTCTACAAGGAATTTCAGAAATAGACTGGAAAGAGAAGCTGCTGAATTGCAACTCATTACCAAACTTAAAACCATGGAGAGACCTGGTCTGAACAAAGACATTGGATTCTTATCTCATTATACATGACAAAGCCATTTTTCACCTTCTCACCCCTTGCTTTTTCCTGTAAGACCTATTGCAGTCGACCTATTGCAGTCATTAAGAGTCGTCAACAGGCTCATCACAGCTATCTGCCAATCACCCATTCCCACCACCCTTCTGAGTAATACCCCTCCCCACCTTCTCACTATATAGAAGGATCTGGCAACTTCTGTTTCAGTGTATCTGAAGAAGTGTGCATGCACACGAAAGCTCATACCAAGAACTAACTTAGTTGGTCTTTAAGGTGCTACTGGAAGGAAATTTTTTTGTTTTGTTTTGACTATGGCAGACCAACACGGCTACCTATCTGTAACTGATCCAATGAGAGAGAATGTTATATACTCATGTGTTAATTCACCCATGCTTCTTATTTTTAACTTGCTTTTATTTAGGAGCACAATCCTGACCCATGTTTGATCCTCTCTTATTGAAATGGCCAGCAAAGTATGCTGCACATTATTGCTCTTATTATTACTGCTACTGCTGTCCATCATGTAAAATGTTTGTAGCACATGCATTTCAGTGCCTTAGAATAGCATATCTCTATTATTATTATTATTATTATTATTATTATTATTATTAAAAAAATAACAATTATAAATTGACAGCAGTCACAAAAACAAGAGCACTCGAAAGCCATTAGCAGAAATCTGCTTGGTATTAATGGGTTAGGCTAGTGAACAGAATGTTGAATGTCACAACCATTCCCAAAGTAAACACGCAGGAGGTGTTTTAAATTTAGCACACGGGGTGGGGGGGGGGTGGGGAGAGAAACCTGATCCATTTGGAGTGCAAACTTATCAAGCCAGTTCTGCACCAGTTATACCACAGACTCACTATTAATGCTAGCGTCTCTTCCCCTCTCTGTCTCCCCTCCACCTCAGACCACTGATTGTCAAAACAAGGACAGAGGAAACGAGCTGTCTATTCCACAACGCTTTTCCATATGTCACTCCTTGGGACAAGGCAATATTAATGTACAAGTGGTCAGTTCCTTTCATATACTACTAATGTACTGGAAAGTCTTCCGCACGCTGTGCTTTTCCTTCATGTCTCAGGGCATCTACAGCTAGAGCACTTTCCCTGAGCTGAACAATATGGCCTTCTCTTAAGAAAAGCCCAGTGGGCTGATCATTGTCAGGTTATGTTATGTTTGAACGAGAGACACTTCAATGCTAGTTTTGTGCAGCAGAGTTGCAGCCGAAACAAGAGGTCTAAACAAATCGCCGAGCTGTGAGAGCCCTTTCATTTATCATAGCGCTGTGACAGAAATTTCTCTCCGCTGCCGGCCGCTGCTGAATTTTACACGGTTCTTTTCAAACTCCTGTCTTTTTCCTTTCCTTTTCCATTCTTATTTCTTTCATTATTATTATTTTTTTAAAAAAGCAAGCTATTGCTGTTCCAGCTCCTTCTGCACAAATGCTTGATTCCCAGCTGTTTGGATAAGTCAGGGAGAAAAATTGGTCCAGGGGATGTCAAGTCGCAGGGAGCAGTTCAAAGATGTTGGCCCTCGGCCAGAGTCCCTTGCACAGAATGGGCTGTATGTTCCCTGCGACACGAGAGGACCTCCTCCCCACCCGCCTCAGTTCTGGGAGCAGATGGCTGATGTGTCAGATCTGACAGCACCAGTCACCTGTTTCAGGGTGGGAGTCGTTCCAAGCACACATACACACCCTGCTTCCTCAACCCCACACAGGTGACCCGTCATGTCAGTGACTGCAGACACAACTGTATCACCCTTGTTGGATTTCAGCTGACAATTTTGCCGTCCTCCTTTAAGAATTTGCACTTTGATAGGAATATTTAGCTAATGCTAATCAGCTAAATCAGAGGAGGGGAAACTTTTCCAGCTCTTTCTCTGGTGGGCACCTTCCACAGACCACAGGCTAGAGTCAGAGGCAAAAACTGGCTGGGACAATGGATTTGATTCTTACCTTTGTAGAGTAGTGTCATGGACTGGCTGGATGCAGAGGAGGAGTGTGAGGTACCAGCTGGGGAACATCCAAGGGAACCCCCAGGGGAAGAAGGCTCAGAGCCAGGAGATTCATGATGGGATGACAATGAGTGGTCAGAGGAAGGAGGAGGAGAAGACTGGGAGTAGGAGGTGTCAGAAGCAGAAGAGGTAACAGGGTTTAGTGAGCAGGAAGAGGCTGTGGCAGAGAACAGTTCCAACTCAGAGGCAGAAGCGGAGGCAGCAATGAGGCACTCTGCTGAAGAACCCAGGAAGTCTCCCTCTTCTGCTGCAACCTGCGGTGTGTTTCTTCTTTTTTAAAATATAATTTGTATTGAATTTTGCACAGGTTTTCCAACACAACATCTTCAACACAACATAACAAATCCTTGGCTGTCATAGCCTAGGACTTCCATCAACCCCTTCTAATGGATTTTTGAATTCCTTTCTAATTATGCATTTTATAACTATGCATATTGTTTTGATATCACTCTTACGTCAGCTAATCAAAATACTTCTCACAATAATTTGGATAGTCCTCCTTACAAAACTTATTGCTATCCTGCAAGCGATGTTAAATGATTACAGTTGTCTTTCAAATACAACATAAATTTCTTCCAGTCCTTTAGGAATGTCTGGTCCCACTGGTTTCAAATTTTCCCTGTAAGTCTTGCCAGCTCGACGTAGTCCATCCATTTTATTTGCCACTCTTCTTTCGTTGGCTACCTACTGTGTGTTTCTCTAGAACACAGAGGGAAATGAAACAGGCAGAGCAGAGGATGGTTGTGCACAGATGCAACCTGAGGCTGTGCGGGAAAGACCCTGGAGAGAAAGAACCTTTGAGAAGGCAGAGATCTTCAGCCCCTGCAACTGCCTCATTGGAGCAAGACCTACTGGGATAAGTTGCTGGGATCCCTAGGTCTGCACTCTTTGGGCTTCTTTGAATAAGGAGTTGACTTTCCTGATGCCATCTGTTTTTATTGCTGACCAGCAATAAATTGAATATTCAAATTTATTTAATCCAGCCATTGACAAGTAACCACAGAAAACCTGGAGCCAGAGACTGGCTGGATGAGGCAGAGTGGTGGGAACTGCCTGCCCAAGAGCCCCCCACCCCAGGGAGGGCACAGAAGACAATGATTTAGATCCCGGATCATGGTGGATCATCAGTCTGCAGAACGGACAAGGTGAGAGGTGCTGGGAACAAGGGGTTTAAGCGATCAAGGGGAGGCAGAAGAAGGAGCAGAGCCGTCTTTCCCATTGGTCTTAGTGGTGCGTTGCGCCAGGGCACCGGCCTCTCAGGGGCGCCCCAGCGAGTGGGGGAGCCACGCGGCTTTGCCGGCAGCCTCCCCTTTCCCTGCACACCCACCAGCTGCGCCCCGCCAACTATATGGCTGGCGGGCATGCAGCTTCCTTCCTTCCTTCCTTCCCTCCGCAGGAGGAGAGCGATCCCCGTAGAGGCTTAGGATGGCCTCTGCATCTGCAAAAGGCGGCCCTGCTCCCAGTCGTTGTCCTCCTCCTGCTTCCTGGTGAAAGGCGGTGCGCAGCCTTCCTGGGCTGCCTTCTCGGGCGCCCCAACGCTGGAGAGCATGTCTGCCAGCATGTTTTCCTGCTTGATCGCCGCCACCACGCCCGGGATCGGGGTGGTGGGGGAGTCAGAGGACATTTTCCACTGCCCCCTCCCTTGTTTTGGAGTTGCTGGGGGGGCACCAAAGAGATCTTTGCACCACGGCACCGGATATGCTTAAGACGGCCCTGAGAAGGAGGACCTTCCCGGACAGGGTTAGAGGCTGAGAGCCACAGTGTGAGCACAGACTCAGGCAGAGAGGCGTCTGAGGTTGCCCTTCCTATCCTGCAACAGGACAGCCCTAGTCCATAGCTGTCAACCGTCCCTTATTTGGCGGGAAAGTCCCTTATCCCAGCGCCGTGTCCCGCTGCTGTCCCTTATTGATGATGTTCCTTAAATTTCCCAGGTTTCAAAGGAAGCAGCTCCTCTCCCTCCCTCCCTGCCGGCCAGGGAGGAGGGAGGCTCCAACTGTGTTGCTTGGCTGCATTGCTCACCCAATAAGGAATCTAAGAACGACTGGGGGGTGGAGCTTGCATGCTTTGTGCCGATCAAATCGGCCATGTTGCCTGGCGACTCGCCTTTGCTCAGCGCTTCCCAGTGGAGAGGTGACGGTAGTTTTCCTTGCTGCATCCCCTTTGCCGGGTTGCTGCGCTGTGGGAACCACCACTTGAGGCTTCGTTTGGCTGCTGGTTGTCTAAAATCCCTTATTTTGGCTGCTGATCCCTTATTTTTGAGGCTGCTGGTCCCTTATTTTCAAATCTGTAAGTTAACAGCTATGCCCCAGTCCCGCTGGTTCTCCTGCCCCTCACATTGAGTTTAGCAGCCATAGCTTCCAAATGAACAGACATAGAACTGTAGCAATAGTCCCTAGGCTACCTAGGTCAGCATGCAGATGATAAATCAATCACATTTTTTTAAAGAATACTAGCAACATTTCTTCATCTTATTCTATGTTGCAGGACTTCTGTGAAGGCAGTCACTGTTGCTCCCTTTTTACACATGGACTCCCTGATCTAGCTCAAGTTATGCAGTGTAGAATGTAATGTGAATAATTAGATTATAAAAAATTAGACGTGTGTGTGTGTACACATACACATGCAAGCAGAAGCCTTGAAATCTTTCCACATCATGGCTGAAGCACATAAATGTTTTAATTTAGTATGCAGTATACATTAAGGTGTAAGCAAAAGATCACAATCAAAGTAAAGCAGTTGTAAAGCTCTGCATAGGATTATTAATGTAATTAGCAGCTAGTGACACAAACCTACAATAAGTGCTAAATTCAGCTCAATTACACATCAGAGAAACCATAATATTGTGCTATTAGGAGTACAGAATAAAGTAATGGACTTTTGAATGTGGCTTCATGGTGCTGATTGCAATGAAATAAAAATCGTTGACAGGAATACAAAACGTTATCCTGGTAAGCCTAAAAAATCAATTAAATAGAGATTTAGAAATTTAAGGGGCTGAATGCCAATTAAACCAGCACTAACTGGAGTAACTAATAGCCTGAATAAGACCCGAACATATCCAACAAGATTGATGCTGGGGATAATATTTCCCCTTAAATTCTCCACATACCCTGCTATAATACAATGAGGTGAGATTAGCATATAATTATAAAAGGCAGCAAAGGCCTGTGTTCTGTTCCCTGGACACAATCCGCCAGGACGTCCTCCTGAGATACTGCATTGAATTGAATGGGAACAGTCCACCAATAAAGTAGTTTTCAAACCTTTTCTACCTTCAGGGATCGCATTTCAAATGAACTTGTGCAGAACTCCTGCACATCTGTGATGGAGTGTCCTCTGCACTTTGCCGAAGAGAGCAAGGGTGCAGGTATTTTCTAAGGGAGAACATCCGCATCTCATAATTGACCTGTATGAACGTTGATAAGAAGTAGGTAGATCCCGATCTACTTTTAAATCTCTGGGTGATTTGTACCAGACTCATGATTGCTTAATGATAACAATGGAAAGGCTTTTAACACAATAAATTAGATTACTGTGGACAGTGTTCTTGAAGCTACCAGCATCAGTTTGACCAAGCTGCGGGAGGCAGTGGAAGACAGGAGTGCTTGGTGTGCTCTGGTCCATGGGGTCACGAAGAGTCGGACACTACTAAATGACTAAACAACAATAAAGAGAGCTTGGGGTGGGGAAGAACCAAGGGTGGGTTTTTTGCATGAAAGTGTGAGCTCAGTTTGGGGACTTGAAAACAAATTACTGAGCTGAGCATGTGGTCAAAAGCACCCCACCCCTAAGCCAAAACACATGTCCATGCCCTTGAGGCACAATTCTGCAGCAGGCTCTATCTGGTGATCATTCTCTTTTTTTTTCTTCTTTTTTTTGAGAAATATTTATTAAAGTTTTACAAAAACAAATATACAAAAACACGTAATAAAAGAAAAAAAGAAATAAAAATAAACACACAGAAGAAATAAGAAAAATTAAAAACAATTCCATTTTTCATAACTTAAAACTCATTTGCTTGTTTCTTTGACCTCCTCACACCTCCCCTTCTTGTATTCCCATTTAAATAATCAAATCAGCAAATCCTTACCCTCTTTCATTTATCTTATCTCTATAACTTAACATTTTATAACTCTGTATTTTCATCCATTATCAATTCATTTTTGCATATTATTATTAACTTTGTTGCTAATACCACTTATTTCCAATCCAACATCATTTTAATTATGTTTTTACCTATTTATAACCCTTTTCCCATATTCTCTTAAAGCATTACAACTGGAAACCACTTAATTTCTATCCAACATCATTCTAACATTCATTAATTTTACAATATTTCTGTAGATAGTCTTTAAATTTCTTCCAATCCTCTTCCACCGACTCTTCTCCCTGGTCTCGGATTCTGCCAGTATCTGGTGATCATTCTCATGTTTCCAGTAAGAAATGGTGAACAAGAACTTGCAAGTCTGAAGTCTGTCCACTCCTGCTCTAGAACGCAGTCATATCTAGGTGTGGGTGAGCAGCCCAGTCTCCCCCTGGACTGACTCAGCAATGAGCTAATATCCTCAAAAGACCCTCTTCAACCTCCCCTTTTCAGAGTTCCTTGGGCATTCCAATGGCCCTTGGAAGGACTACAATTTCCAAGGGTTACTGCTCTAAAAGCCTGGCACAGTGATAGAAAGGGAGAGGGAGGACAGGAAAAATAATTTCCCTAGGAAATAGGGATATCTCTGCCCCATTTCAGTCTCATTGGTGCTCAATTGTACACATGAAAAGTCTGCATTTAAGCCGTATGAACTTTTAAAAATAAACTTTTTTCGTTAAGCATTCATCAGTAAAGTGAGCATTTTGTGCACATCTGTTACACAAAACACAAATTTTGTGTGTGCTTTTTGCACACTGAAAGTGCATCGCCAAATCCAAAGATGTGTATCGTCTGACTAGGAGTTGTGATTCGGTCCACAATCAAGTCCTGAAGTCAGTCCACTGAGAAAATTGGCTCGAAGAAGAGAAGAAGATTTGATATCCTGCTTTATCACTACTGTAAGGAGTCTCAAAGCGGCTAACAATCTCCTTTCCCCTCCTCCCCCACAACAAACACTCTGTGAGGTGGGTGAGGCTGAGAGACTTCAGAGAAGTTTGACTAGCCCAAGGCTACCCAGCAGCTGTATGTGGAGGAGCTGGGAATCAAACCCAATTCACCAGATTACGAGTCCACTGCTCTTAACCACTACACTACACTGGCTCTCGATGAATTCGATGAATTCCTCCTTCATTTTTTCTTCTTTGGACCATCTATCTATCAGAGCTGGTTTGGGGAAGCATCTTAAAAGCTTTGTGTGTTTTTGAGGCTCTTTGGCTGCAATCTTGTACTTACTTATTTGGTAGTAAATCCCACTGAACTCAGTGAGGCACACTGCAGAGACATCAGAGCAGTGTTACAGAGCCTTAGGAGTTCATATTTGAGACAGGCTCAGGCAAACTTCTTGCAATGCCCCTAGCAAAATCTCCTGTGGCTGCATGTTGCACAGGGAGATTAGTAGCAGTAGGCAAACGTTCCTTCAGGGATACTTCTCTGCTTTTTCAGATATTTTCATTCAGAAACCATTGATAATCTTCTGACCTCATGAAAGCAGGGTGGGTTGAAAAGTTTCCTATTTACAGGGAGCCATGTGCTGAAATCTGGTTCTAATTTCTATATAATCAGTGACAGAAGTTCAGGATTCAAATTGTTGCTAGGAGGGGCACAGGGCTCCTTCGTTCTGTTATCCAGAAAGAATGAACAAGGCTGTTGCAAAAAATAAATAAATCCTGGAGTGGACCTAACCAGAGAAGAATGTATGAAGTAGACATCCAAGTGTGGCATATTTGATGTGGAATGCCTGCTGCATTAGTGAGAATGAAAAAAGGAGAGGTAGTATCTACATCTTTGTTAGACAAGTAGCTTGGAAGAATCTGGATGGCATCTGATGTATTTCATATTTCATTCTTATTAACATCAGGCAGGCATCTTCATGGTCCAGTTTTGAATACAAAATAAGTTGTTTCAAAATGTTATGTCTACATGTTTGTGAAGCTTGTTGCTTTTAAAAAAAGTCTTATAATACCAATTTGATTACGTTTTTCTACTACTTCTTCGTATAAGTTTTATGAAATAAATAAACAGGTG
This sequence comes from Podarcis filfolensis, assembly GCF_964270895.1. Classification (NCBI taxonomy): domain Eukaryota; kingdom Metazoa; phylum Chordata; class Lepidosauria; order Squamata; family Lacertidae; genus Podarcis; species Podarcis filfolensis. Next base: position 9,120,596 of record NC_139603.1, read on the forward strand.
GGTATGAAGGAGGGGGGCAAATAGTTTGTGTGTAGTACTTAATAATATTTTAAGCAAAGTACTTAATAATATTTTAAACTGTTCAGATGTTGGGAGCTTTGTCCATAATCAGTAGAAAATTTAGTAGGAACTCCACAGTTGCTGTGAAGAAAGAACTGTATTTTCAAGGAGAAAATAAATTACACCACAGTGCAAATAATGAGACCTTGTTGCGAGGTGCTGAAGTTGAAACTGCACAACAGCCATACAAGAAACAAGAAATATGCAAGAAATATGTAAAATAACTAAGCAAGTATTAGAAATCACCCCAGAATTGGCCCTACTAAACACCTTCCAAGACAATAATGCCCATTTACACCACAAAGAACTCATAACCCACCTACTTTCGGCAGCCAGAAACATCACAACCAGACACTGGAGAGACCTGTCAGGAGTAAGCATGGACCAATGGTACCAAATAGTATGGGAAACAGCCTTACTAGAAAAATTAACCAATAAACTGAAACTGACACAGGGACAAATAGAAGAAGACACCTTCACCCCGATATGGCTCCCCTTTATCACATATGCAGCCCAACAAGACAATGACAAAAATCCACCAACAGCATACAAATCAATATGGCTAACCTGATCCAAAACACCCACTCACCCCAGTCACACATGAAAACAAAGACCACCACAGCCAACCACAAATGAACAACCACACCGTAGGCCAACCCCAACCTCTCTCACCACCAAAGGAACACAAGTGGATACCAGAGAACCTGCACAAGCAACGCTGACACAAAACCCCACATACATTAAGTAAAATAGAAACATTGCCACCCACCCCCACCCCCACTCACCTTTCCCCCCTCCACCTCTTCCCCCCTTTTCTTCCTAATGTCTTGACAAATGAAACTGATCTGTAAAAAATGTTACTTGGGGGGAAAAGATAGAGACGTTGCACATACTTTTGTAAACCAAGAAAATCTTTAATAAAAATACATTAAAAAAAGAAGAAGTCTAAATTGCTTGGGTTGCAGGTAACTAAGAAATGCTTATTCCATGTAACCTGCTGGAATGTCAAGGCCTTCTGCCAATCGTCTTCTTCAGGTCCCTCTGATATTAGAGGCAAGTTGAGTAGTGACCAAGGAAACATCATTTTAAATGATGGCATTTCTGTTTGTGGAACTCCTTCAAGAGAAGCCCACCTGGTGCCTACTTTGTTCTAGGTGTCAAGCAAACTGCTTCTTATTTTCTCCAGCGGTCTAAAAATCATGTCAAGTACCAATGAATACCAATCTTTTCAATTCCACAGAGTTAAAACTCTGTTAGGGCACAGTATAGTAATGGAAATAGACTTTGAAAGGCATTTGAAAATGAAAAGCTATTTTTCGGAGAAGGAGAAGGAGAAGAAGACTAAAGTAGGTGCTGGTGAACTTCTCCAGGGAAAGCACGAGAAGGCTCTTTCATATGTGGCTACCCATTCCTTGGGAGGGCACTTGGAGATGATTCAGGACTTAGTCAGGTGTATATGGGAAGAAGAGGTGGTCCTTCTGATACTGTTTAACTTGGTGGCTTGTTCTGGTGGTTTTATGCTGATTGTATTTTGATATTTTTAGGTAAAGCTTACTAGGATCTATCTATCTGTGTGTGTGTGTGTGTGTGTGTGTGAGAGAGAGAGAGAGAGAGAGAGAGAGAGAGAGAGAGAAATACATACAGGGATTTGGGGCTGAGTATGAAGGAATTCTGCAGACAGCAACCACACCTCAGTTCCATTTAAAAGCACGCAAGCAACACCAAATGCACTGCTCTGTCGAACAGACATTTACTTCCCTAGCTCTCAACACCCAGTTGTAGCACACAACATATGGCTGTAAGCCACCATGATATATTTTTATGCTACAGTATAGCAGTATATAAATATTTTTATAAATAAATAACAAATTGCTGTTGCCTGCTGTTTGACTTGGTGGCTCCCAAGTGATGCAGGCCTGGCCCTCAACTTTAAATGGACGCATCATTAACTAGACTCAAGCTCAGAAGCTTAAGACTGCCCCAAATGGTGACGTGGCAAATGCACCGGGATTTCACCCTTGCTTACATAAAGCAATTGTGGTAACACGAAGCAAAATTAATGAGGAAAACATCTTCGAAGTCGAGGCAAGGAAGGCAAACACAACCACCCTTTATTATACCTTCAAGGTTAGAATGATTGTAGCACTTACCGTTTTATTATAATTACCCTTAATGAGTCTTCACATGTGTGATACAGTCTACATACTTTTGACATTAGAAGTTTCTAAAATGCCTCATTAAGTATTTTACTGTATATTTATGTGGTTTCTCTCTGCCTCCCATAGTCAGTGACTCTATATCCCATGTATAGGCATGCAAACTTATTTTACTGAAGAAGGAGGGGGGGAACATGCCCATTAAAGATCATAAAATGATTACAGTGAATTGACATTAAGATGTCACAGCTGTATAACCCGTTCCTTTTATGTACTCCCATGCTGAATTGTTTTACGACCTATCATAAACCTATTAAACTACTGGTAATAAAGGATTGTAATTAGTGATAAAACCTGGTTGCTTAGTGAGCCAAAGCAGTCATCCTTACTTTGGATTTTATTGAAAGTAATCAAGACAAAACCTTCAGCAATGTCAAAAAACAGTCTGCAGATAAGGTTTCACTTTTTGGAAGACCTGATGACATTTAACCTTTAGGACCGCATATTAAGTGATGGTGACAAACTCCGATCTAGCCCCGGCACTCAGGTGGGGTTTGTGTGTGTATCATGATCCAGTTTAAGAGTTAAAAGTGCTCATGGGTGAGGAGTGTTGAAACTTTCCCCACCTGCCATTTACTTCCGCGTAGTCCTATGGATCCGTACACATAGCACTTTACTTCCATCTAGTCTCGTTTCTGATATCTGAGCCCGACTAGGGGGAAAACGATAAGGGGAAGCACAGCTTTGAGAGGCACAAAAAGCCACTGCAGAAATCCGCACTGCATTGTCAATCCTGGTTAACATTTTGTGGGCTGGCCTTCTGGTTGTTGCCGGTATGTTCAGAAAGTTTGGTTCTTGGGGTATTCTTGTGAAAGCTGGCGTTTCCAGTTTCCTTGATGCAAATTATCTGTATCTCAGCCTCAATGGTGCCAGTAGATTCTGGCTGAGCTCCATCCAGAGGATATGGAAACCAACTTCTGCCACCATATTTCTCAGCCTGCAAAAGCCATTTGACCCAAATTACTAGAGTGATCAATATGCAAAATTCAAGGTTTTTACTTATATTCATGTAGTAGACAGTTATCCATTAAATCTGGTCAGTGGTGGGGCAAAGGAGGTTGAATTAAATTATACCCATGGCCTTCATTGCAACATATTTCACTCTGTGGCAAATGAGAGAGACAGAGCCTTAAGTACCAAACAATTAACCCACCACTAATTCCCCTTCTATCACACAACATAAAGGAAACATCAAAGAGACAAGCTCAGGTACCTTTTCTCTCATTCCTCACAACACTGACTTATTTGTTCTAACTGAACTTTTAAACCTATTGTACTGGGCTTTCTACAGCACCGTATCATGCACTAGGGAAACTATAGTAACCAATAATCTGTTTTACTTCAATGGAAACTATGTATGGGTGGGTAAGAGAGCCTGGGTTAAACAGTAAAAACAAAACAAAAAACACCCACGGAAAGTTTGCAAGGAGATGCTGGAGTTTAATAGATGCCACAAACATTTGATCTGCCTAAAGTACAGAAGTGCTATCAAATAATCCTGCTTCTTCTCCACCAACTAATATTTTTGTTTAAAAAAATTGTACTTGAAATGTCTTTATTTAAATGCCTTTATCTATTTCCAGGGTATTTATCCAGGGCATAAACTTGCTAATTACACCAAATCTCAGATCTACATGAAGGCTTGGATTCCTATACATTGCCAGGGGAAAGCAAGTTTACAACATTATTTTAGAGGGGAGAAGATGAGTCTTGTGCAAAGGCTTTCATGCAGCAGTTCATGGAAAACGAGCAGTTTTCCGGCTTTTGAGATATTCTGTCTACGGGTTTTCATATGCGACGACATATTCACATGCTTGCTTTTGCAGCCATCAGTTAGAGTGCTGGGCTAAAAACGGGGTGACCCAAGTTCAAATCCAGTCAGTAATGTCATAACTTTGCTGTTAAGGGGTGATGATCACCCCAAATACACTAGGCTGTATCCAGGTAAGGTAAAGGGACCCCTGACCATTAGGTCCAGTCGTGGACGACTGTGGGGTTGCGGTGCTCATCTTGCTTTACTGGCCGAGGGAGCCAGCATACAGCTTCCAGGTCATGTGGCCAGCATGACTAATCCGCCTCTGGCGAAACCAGAGCAGCGCACGGAAACGCCGTTTACCTTCCCGCTGGAGCGGTACCTTTTTATCTACTTGCACTTTTGATATGCTTTCGAACTGCTAGGTTGGCAGGAGCAGGGACCGAGCAACGGGAGCTCACCCTGTTGTGGGGGTTCAAACCACCACCCTTCTGATCAGCAAGCCTTAGGCTCTGTGGTTTAGACCCACGTCCCAGGCTGTATCCAGTGTAGCACTAAATTAAAGTCGCTTACCTTGTTCCATAGGTGAAATGTTTTGTGACACTGCAGTGCAGCTGTGCAAGACGAAGTCTGTGCAGTTTGTTGTCAACATTGTTGCTCAGGAGATGGTGTGATCCCTTGTGAAATGAGTTTAGTGTAAGTGTTGAGTTGGATGCTTCTGTGGAGCAAAGTCTACTTCCTCAAGCTCCTTGGAAGGAAGTGTGTGAGTGTGAGTGTGTGTGAGAGAGAGAATAAATGAGTTCAAGTATACAGTAATCAAGTGAAATAACGTGATGTTCCATGTGAACCAAATTATAGGTAACTTGCAGATTCACCACATTTGGCACCTTCAGAAAGATCACTTCATTATGTGAAATACAAGGATAACAGAGCAATCTGAGGGGTGTATGGGGTGTTAGGGGATGGGTAGTACTTCCGGTGAGGGACATGTTTCCGAGCACAATTCAAAGTGTTGGTGTTGACCTTTAAAGCCCTAAACGGCCTCGGTCCAGTATACCTGAAGGAGTGTCTCCACCCCCATCGTTCTGCCCGGACAGTGAGGTCCAGTTCTGAGGGCCTTCTGGTGGTTCCCTCATTGTGAGAAGCAAAGCTACAGGGAACCAGGCAGAGGGCCTTCTCGGTAGTGGCGCCCACCCTGTGGAACGCCCTTCCAGCAGATGTCAAGGAAATAAACAGCTATTTGACATTTAGGAGACGTCTGAAGGCAGCCCTGTTTAGGGAAGTTTTTAATGTGTGACATTTTAATGTATTTTTAATCTTTGTTGAAAGCCGCCCAGAGTGGCTGGGGAAACGCAGCCAGATGGGTGGGGTACAAATAATACATTATTATTATTATATTATTATTATTCATTCTGGGGTAGTTTGTCCACCTTTGGTCCCTACGCTGCACTCAGCTCTCACTGTGGCTCCTAGAAGCTGTCAGCATGCAACACCACAGGAGACTGCTTTGACTGGCTGGCTAAACCAGATGGGGGTAGCTGGTGGGTCTTAAACCCTTGGTGAGTTAGGGACTTCCCCTGCATGCAAAGACAAGCTCCAGCAGATTGAGCAGACGAGACCAGTACAGTGGTACCTCGGGTTACATACGCTTCAGGTTACAGACTCCGCTAACCCAGAAATAGTGCTTCAGGTTAAGAACTTTGCTTCAGGATGAGAACAGAAATCGTGCTCTGGCGGTGCAGCGGCAGCAGGAGGCCCCATTAGCTAAAGTGGTGCTTCAGGTTAAGAACAGTTTCAGGTTAAGTACGGACCTCCGGAACGAATTAAGTACTTAACCTGAGGTACCACTGTAGTGGGTCCAACAGTCAAGAACATGGGTAGGCAAACTAAGTGCTATCAAGAACATGGGTCGGATCTGGGTGCCGGATCTGGCCCAATTGCCTTCTCAATCCGGCCTGCGGACGGTCCGGGAATCAGCATGTTTTTACATGAGTAGAATGTGTCCTTTTATTTAAAATGCATCTCTCGGTTATTTTTTGTGGGGCATAGGAATTCATTCATTATTATTATTTTCAAAATATAGTCCAGCTCCCCACAAGGTCTGAGGGACAGTGGACCAGCCCCCTGCTGAAAAAGTCTGCTGACCCCTGGTCAAGAAGGTGGTTTCTGCATGTACTGTAAAGGGAAGTTCTCCATAAGGTTTTGTACACATTTAAATTTAAAGCACATATAAAGCTGATTCCCAGTCCCAAAGAAACTGAAAACTCCAGTTTATTAATGGTGCTATGAATTGCAGCTCTGTGAGGGATAAACTACAATTCCCAGGATTGGGGGAGCAAGAGAAATGCTATTTAAATATGCTTTGAATGCATTGTGTGTATGCAGTCATGGTTTTTCAGCTTTCTAATACACACACACAAATCTTGTTGTTGTTATTTTGTCCTATATTTAAATATGAAGAACTGTCTGGGGATATATAGGACATGGAAAATTAGGTGTACAAGGAAGAAGAGAAGGAAATTGTATTTTAAAATAATGTAATGTTTATTTTTCTGTTACTCCATAACCAATATGAATCCTGATGTTTCACTGCTCAAATGACAACAAAAAGGCACTAAACCTTCCCAAAGCAATTATAAATGTGTAATCACAAAAAATAAGTCTGATTTCCACTTCAGTGGCAATATTACTGCCTCGTTTTAAGTGACACAAAGATCTGTGCAAAATCAAGAGCGGGAGAAGATGATCACTTTTTCTACGAGATCAAAAGGGCTGTTTATTTTATTATTATTATTTTATCTTAAATGTATCCAGAGTTTTATGGGTAAATACTAAAGCACTAGCAGTTGGTCATGCTATAAGCTACTAGAAGAAAGTTAAGCTTTCGACGTTGGCTAGCCGAGATATCGGCTCTAAGCTGACAAGTAATTAAACCGGCATATCTGTAACAACTGTCATCTCTTATTTCTGTGCAACTTGGATGTAAACCAAAGGCAGGAAAGCCAAACGGGGAGTGGGGGGGGGGGGAGAAGAAAGAGAGAAAGAAAGACTTTATATTACTGGGCAACTGCTGAGTATCTCCTGCTGAACAGTTTAGCAGACCTGGGCATTTAGAGGATTGTAAGAGAGATCAAAAGGGTCAAAGATCCCTTTACCAATTAACAGCAGGCAGAAGAACATCAAATAAGGTGTAAATTTGAGCTCTGCAGTTTTGAGTAAGCCAAGCATGAAATGCATTCTAATACTCTTGAGTAGGAGCAGCTTTGAGCCCTGAGTGATGTCACCGCTGCACTAAAGGAAGCTTAATCGTTCTGAGAGTGGCATGTTGCAATCCTGGATGGTTAGGTGCTAACACGGCCCAGCTCTTCTCTTTTTGAGAATGTAGGGGAAATGCTAGCCTCCTGACAAACACACACTACAAAAAGCAATGGGTTGTGTGTAGAGGGCTGTGTTATGTATGTATCTACATAGATAGATTTAAACACATGCGCATGCACACGTGTGCAAACACTCACACTGTTCTGCCTTTATTTCAAGGTAGCTTAAAGAGCAAGGTGCAGCAGGCTTTTCAACCTCTCTGGTTAATTGTTTCCAATAAAGGGAGGGAATAATAAGGCCCAGGTGTAAATAAACCAGCCATGGGGGTGGGGTGGGGTGAGATGGGACGCTTGCAGCACTATTTAATCCAGCCTTATGCAAATCATCAAGGACAGAGAGATGGAGGTGGTGTAAGTTTCCTGAAGGCAGAGGGCTTCTTTAACAAATCTATTTCCAAAGGAGGGTACAGTCCAAAATAAAGAGGCCATTACTGTACGGCCTCATTTATCAGAACAGCCTAAGGGGCACCCAAACTCCAGATAAACAGGGCAAGCTATTTATATATGGCTACAGGGGCTGCATAGGAGAGTGGCCAGACATGGTAAATCCAGATAACCGCGGTTTTTGCATAATTGCCACATGGATGGATCTGTTGTATGGGTAGGAAGTCTCCTCCTTAAAGGAAATGGTCCAAATAAAATAAAATATCAGCTCTTTCAAAAGCGCATGGAATTCATTTCCCCGTTCTGGCATGATAGCATGAGGGGTGTGTGAAAAATCTGGCTTACATTAGTTGTGAGGGGAGAAGGAAAATCTCTCTCTTTGTACAGAGGAGAGCAGAAGAGTGATAGTTCACACATGCATGTTTTTCACTTGATGATTTCAGGGTGAAATAGTAAGTTGTGTGTGACTAGACCACAAAGGGGACTTCCCTTTTACCTCACATCATCTCTGACATGATGTTTTTCAAGAGGGCCAGGTCACACATTCCACTCATGAAGTGATGAAAAATCAAGTGATACCCAAGAAGGCATGATTCGTTCTGGCACACAGAGATGGAAACACATGCACAAACTATATGTAAAAAAGGTGAAGGTACTGCATATTCAGAGACCACATGTGCCCTTCTGTTGGGGCAGACTTTAGTTATCTTTCTCAATATGGCACCCTGTGCAAGGCCAAAATTTGGTGCCCTCCAATGGATCTTGTCAATTTTGGATCTTCTCAATTTTGGGCGCCCTTGGTTCGGCACCCTGTGTGAGGGAACTTTCCGCACCGCCCTAAATCTGGCACCACTTTTGTGTCCTATAAAAATCTCTATGGGCAGCTGAGCATTAGTGCTGTGCCAAAATCCGTCCTCCAGTTTCTCAAAAAATATCTTCCTTCGCAAAACAAGGCTTCCGTTTTTCTGCCTCAATCTTGGGGCACTTTAACATTTCTTGAAAAAGCCAATGAGTGGTGGACTTTAAGCTTACTTTATCCCTGCAAGATGGCCAAGGATGGTGGATGTATCCTACCAGCAGCAGCCAGGTAAACATTATCCCAGTACTCTGAACACACCTGTTTCCCACTCTTCCTAGTCTTTGAAAGGCCCTTAGCAGAAGTGGACCCATGGTGTTTGGTCCTGGGTTTTAGTTGCAATAGTAAAGGTAAAGGGACCCCTGACCATTAGGTCCAGTCATGGCTGACTCTGGGGTTGCGGCGCTCATCTTGCTTTATTGGCCGAGGGAGCCGGCGTACAGCTTCCGGGTCATGTGGCCAGCATGACTAAGCCGCTTCTGGCGAACCAGAGCAGCGCATGGAAATGCCGTTTACCTTCCCGCCGGAGCGGTACCTATTTATCTACTTGCACTTTGACGTGCTTTCGAACTGCTGGCACTCTAAGAAGGGTACAGAGTGCAGAACACTGCTGAAGTGATTTGTAGAATGAATGAAAGAACACTCACACATGGAAGAGAGAAGAAAATACTTCTCCACACAGCACATACAGTGGTACCTCTGGTTACGTACTTAATTCGTTCTGGAGGTCCGTTCTTAACCTGAAACTGTTCTTAACCTGAGGTACCACTTTAGCTAATGGGGCCTCCCGCTGCCACTGCCACGCAATTTCTGTTCTCATCCTGAAGCAAAGTTCTTAACCCAAGGTACTATTTCTGGATTAGTGGAGTCTGTAACCTGAGGCATCTGTAACCTGAAGTGTCTGTAACCCAAGGTACCACTGTAGTCAAACTGTGGAACTCAAACCCCCAGAAGGACATGGCGGCCACCAATTTGGATGGCTTTAAAAGAGGATTAGACAAATTCATGGAGGAGAGGGCTGACACAATGGCTAGTTGCCACGATGGCTATGCTGTACCTCCACAGTCAGAGGCAGAAATCCTTCCAAATAACAGTCAGCTGCCTGGTGACCCACAGGCATCTGTTTGGCGATGGTGAGAACAAGGTGTTGGAATAGAGGGACCATTGACCTGAACCAGGAGACTATTCTGATGTTCTTATGTAGAATGCTATTCCTCTGGAGCAGGGTCAGCAACCTTTTTCAGCTATGGGCTGGTCCACCATCTCTCAGACCATGTGGGGACTGGACTATACAGTGGTACCTCGGGTATCAGATGCTTCAGGTTACAGATGCTTCAGGCTACAGACTGCTAACCCAGAAATAGTACCTCGGGTTAAGAATTTTGCTTCAGCATGAGAACAGAAATCGCACGGCGGCGGCAGCAGGAGGCCCCATTAGCTAAAGTGGTACCTCAGGTTAAGAACAGTTTTAGTTTAAGAATGGACCTCCGGAACTAATTAAGTTCTTAACCCAAGGTACAACTGTACTCTGGGGGGGGGGGGGGAAATGAACAAATTCCTATGCCCCACAAATAACCCAGAGATGCATTTTAAATAAAAGCACACATTCTACTCCTGTAAAAACACGCTGATTCCTCAACAGTCCGCAGGTTGGATTGAGAAGGCTAATGCACCACATCCGGCCCACGGGCCTTAGGTTCCCTACCCCTGCTCTGGAGGTATGGCAAAATCCAAGCCTTTCAAGCCAATTTTAGGATTGAAGTTATTTAGCTTTTTTCTTTTTTACAATTTTACCCCAAAGTTGTTGAACATTTTTTAGGATTGAAGTTGTTGAGGGTTTTTTTACGGTTTTGCCCCAGGAAATAAGCTGCCACAGGGACCAGATTAAACTGACCGGCGGGCCAGATTAGGCCCCCAAAACAGACTTTGGATATGGTAGAATTGCAGTTAAATATGAATATGAATTGTGATTTAGGATGAAATGCCCACTTAATCGCGTAGCTCTCTAGAGGCCTTTGAGGAGGTTTCTGTTTCTCCAACCTAACAAATTTCTGAGATTGCCAGAAGGATGTGATACAAGTGTGTGTGAGATAGGGAGAATGAATGAATGAATATACTTTGAAAGGAATATAAAAAAGGTAAAGGGACCCCTGACCATTAGGTCCAGTCGTGGCCAACTCTGGGGTTGCGGCGCTCATCTCGCTTTATTGGCCAAGGGAGCTGGCGTACAGCTTCCGGGTCATGTGGCCAGCATGACTAAGCTGCTTCTGGTGAACCAGAGCGGCGCACGGAAACGCCATTTACCTTCCCGCCATAGCGGTACCTATTTATCTACTTGCATTTTGACGTGCTTTCAAACTGCTAGGTTGGCAGGAGCTGGGACCGAGCAACGGGAGCTCACCCCGTCGGGGGGATTCAAACCACCGACCTTCTGATCGGCAAGTCCTAGGCTCTGTGGTTTAACCCACAGCGCCATAAATTAATTTTAAATTTGGGTAAGCATTATGTAATTGATGATGCATAAAAGCTTCCAAATATTATCCCGTGTGTGATTTCAGCAGTAGGGGGTGTACATTTTCAATACAGAAATGCCTCTATGATATTGATACTGCCTTGAGCTCCTTGGAGGAAGGGCAGGATATAAAAAGTTTTCCCCATTTTACCGGCACAATGGCCCTGTGCAATAGGTTAGCCTGATAGATTATCCATCACACCACGTTAGAGATGAATGTATCCTACCAATGTGCATTTGCTCATAGCTGTAATCTGACGTCTTTGATGAGCACATAGACAAGGCAGCATCAGAAATTAGACTTCACCATTGAACACAGCTACATGGAGAGCAAGGAAACAGAAAAGGTTCAGAACAGACAACCAACATGATCAGGGAAGAAAGGTTGCAGCGGCTGGGGCCTTTCGATTTAGAAAATAAGCAAGTAAGGGGGTTCGAGTTGGGAGCATGATAGTGATATATAAAAGTATGCAAGTCTGAAGAAGAGAAATACAGAAACGTTTTTCTCCCTCTCACATAATACTAAAGCCTGGGTATTCCAATGAAGCTGAAAAGAGGGCAACCAATAGGGACCACTTCTTCACACAACTCCATTGTTAAACTATGAAAGACGCTAGTGCAAGATGTAGTAATAATAATAATAATAATAATTTTTTTATTGATACCCCACCCTCTCTGGCCAGAGCCGGGCTCAGGGCGGCTAAAATTACAATTAAAAAACAAAACAACCAATTTTAAATACAGGTTACAATATAATTTAAAATGCAGCCTCATTTTAATAGTAGCCCATAGATCAAAACCATAAGGGGAGGGAAACGTAAGGGTCAGACTGAATCCAAACCAAAGGCCAGGCGGAACAGCTCTGTCTTGCAGGCCCTGCGGAAAGATGTCAAGTCCCGCAGGGCCCTAGTCTTTTGTGACAGAGCGTTCCACCAAGTCGGGGCCAGTACTGAAAAGACCCTGGCCCTAGTTGAGACCAATCTAACCACCTTGCGACTTGGGACCTCCAAGGTGTTGTCATTTGTGTACCTTAAGGTCCTCTGCGGGGCATACCAGGAGAGCCGGTCCCATAGGTACGTGGGTCCTAGGCCGCATAGGGCTTTGGGAGCATGATAGTAATATATAAAAGTATGCACGTGTGGTACGTAGTGTATGTGTGGTATGTAGTGTGTGCACGTGTGGTATGTAGTATGTAGTGATACCCACCAACTTGGATGGTATTAAAGGGGGATTAGGCGAATTAATCAAAGGATACTAGGCATGATGGCTGTGTACTAACTTCAGTTGCTTGAGAACACCAGTAGGTAAAGTGCAGTTGCATTCATATCTTGCTTGTGGGCTTCCCATAGGATCTGGTTGGCCCCTGGGAGAACAGGATGCTGGATTTGATAAGCCTTTTGCTTGGCTCCAGCAGGGCTCTTCTTATGAATAATAATAATAATAATAATAATAATAATAATAATAATAATAATTTATTTATACCCCGTCCATCTGGTTGGGTTTCCCCAGCCACCCTGGGCAGCTTCCAACAAAATATTCAAAGCACAATAAAACATCAAACATTTAAAACTTCCCTAAACAGATATCTTCTAAAAGTCAGATACAGTAGCACCTCAGGTTACGTCAACATCAGGTTGCGAAAGTGGCAAATTCGGAAGTATTTGACCGGGTTTCGCCCCCCGTGCATGCACAGAAGTGGTCTACCGCCACGTGCATGCCTATAACAGTGATCCTCGGGTTGCAAAAACCTCGGGATCCGGCCGGACCTCCAGAACGGATCCCATTCTCAACCAGAGGTACCACTGTAATTGTTTATTTCCTTGACATCTGGTGGGAGGGCGTTCCATAGGGTGGGCGCCGCTACCAAGAAGGCCCTCTGCCTGGTTCCCTCTAACCTCACTTCTCGCAGTGAGGGAACGGCCAGAAGGCCCTTGAAGCTGGACCTCAGCGTCCAGGCAGAACAATGGGGGTGGAGACGCTCCTTCAGGTATACTTGGCCGAGGCCGTTTAGGGCTTTAAAGGTCAGCACCAACACTTTGAATTGTGCTCGGAAATCATATGGAATATCAACAACATTCTTATCATCAGGTTTGGGGCCAGATTTCTGCCTGAGTGGAGTTCTTAAAGATAAGCCACATGTCTGGTTTGCACATCACATAGCACCATAGCTATGGTTACACATGAACAAGCAGTTTGCTGGTGCAAGTGGCTCACAAGTACAGTGGTACCTCGGGTTACATACGCTTCAGGTTACAGACTCCACTAACCCAGAAATAGTACCTCAGGTTAAGAACTTTGCTTCAGGATGAGAACAGAAATCGTGCTCCAGCGGCGCAGCGGCAGCAGGAGACCCCATTAGCTAAAGTGGTGCTTCAGGTTAAGAACAGTTTCAGGTTAAGAACGGACCTCCAGAACGAATTAAGTACTTAACCCGAGGTACCACTGTACCCACTTTGTTTCTCATCTCTTCCTGCCTGCAACAAACTATGGAACTTCATCTGAACCTTGTTTGTGGTTTATCATTACAGACCAACCAAAAACAGTAGTAAAGGTTAGTTTTTGGCTTGTGGTTTCTTTGGGGGAAACAAACCATGAGCCTTGGTCTGGTGGCGTCACCAGGAGCAGGGGAGGAGAAAACCAGAGACTTTTGAGCAGCATGTGCTCATTTGCACACTAAACTATGGTTTAACGTGACATGCAAACTCAGACACTGACTTACATATGAGATGCCTCAGCTAGAAGGAAAGACACTATCCATTATTCAAATGCTGTGAATGACTGATTGCAACCCACACATTTCTTAAACTGGAGTACTACTCTTTGATTTTGCTGCTCTAAAGTGTAGCCGAGTTGTGATTGATAGGCCTCTTAGTCTTCTGTTGGGAGTGTGTGCATGTGAATTTCAGGTAAAATAAGGTCACCAAGAGAGTAAGCCCAAATTCAGTTAGGCACTGTTCCCAAAGCAAATGACTGACATCTCCGGTATCAAAAAACATGTATTTTCAAACCAGGGAAGGGGGAAAGCAGCAATTAAAAATCTTAACTGGGCTATTGTCTTGGAAATCTCAGCTTTCATTTGAATTCATCAACATACCGCCGGTTACCAGGAGCCTACACAAATATCTACCCCATAAGTCCCATGTTTCAGATAACTGAAATGTGCAACATTAATTGCACTGGTTTGGGGAAAAGAATTCTATCGGTTTTGCAGCAGCCGGGTTACAAGGATGTTGTGTGTGTGTGTGTGTTTTTAACTGAAATATTGGAGAAACAGCTAGATTTGAGAGACATTATAACCACAACAAAGACAAGCTAGTGACCAGCGCAGCTACATTGTCTTTTGAACAACAAGTCAATGCAGACAGAAGTAAATGACAGTTAATTACAAATTACATTCTGGTTGGGGCTGTGAAGGCCTCGTGGCTTGAATATTAAGCAGGCCCTCGGGCGCTCACCTGCCTGCAAAGGAGCATACGGAGGCACAGGCCGGGGTGCTATACAAGTTTCAAACAAGCTGCTAAACACAAAAGCTTATTGGATTACAGAGCTTTAGGAGAAAGCATTCAGATCTCTGGCAGCCACTGGGTTGAAGGGATTTCTAAAGGATGAATTGCTATTCACTGTAATTTTTTGAATGCTGTTCTTTGGGTGCAGGGAAGGAAATAAATTCACTTCTTTTTCTAATATTTGAGGGGGGTTAGGGAACCCTATTCTGTTACAAATGCCTGGAGAAAGGGGAATCTGTTATGAATTGGAAATCTAATCTCTTTGCAAATTAGAGAGATTATGGATAGTGTTCATAATGACGGTGGTGATCTTTCCTATCGTCAAATCGGTATTTTGTTCCTCTTGTATCATTGAGAGCAAACAAATATGAAAAGAAAACATCTTCTTCCCCCGTCCCCCACTGGAAATGCAGAAGTTTGGTCTTAAAAGGAAAATAAAATCCAGCTTCTTTGATCACTGGAATATTTGCTTACAAATATTATATCCTGGGTTTTCAAAGTTTAATTCTTAACTTGTTATAATGGTGGAAAAAAATAATAGACAGCGTCTAAAATAATTAACGTCAGAATTAGAGCATTGAAAAGACCTTGGCTTTTCTAATTCACTAAAGCAATTTCTATTCATTTAGTTGAGCTAAGTGCTTATTGTTAAAGACAAAAAGCCCAACAGTTTGACATTGAGCTCATTATGTATGTTTCAAACATTCTGCAATTCAAGGCCACACCACATGCTATAAAGCAGAGGCTGGTGGATTAAAATTCAGACCACACAATTTCCCTGAATAGCTTCCCTTTTAAACCTGATTAAAACTTCAAAACAAAAGCGCATCAGTAGGGTCTGTATGTGTCTGTGTTATGCACACACATCATTTGAGAATATTTTCTTGAGCTCATTATGGGAGAAATAATTCTGATATTCTTACACCCTCGGCCTGAACTCATTGCGATGGAGGTAAGCTCTATTGATTTCCGTGGGAGTTGCTTCTATGAAAGGCATTTGAGGACTGGAGTGTTTTCACTTAGCAATCCAACATCCAGCGACATGCACTTTAAGGCCTTTGATTTAAGTAGGATTTTGAGCGCATGCAGATGCACATAGGATTGCGGCCATTATGATTAATAAATAGGACTCCAAGCTTTAGTCTGTGTACATAAAGCAACTAGAGCCTTAGACCAGGTCTGCAAAATGGCAGATCACACAGTGGACTGTTCCACTTCGGGCAGCAGGTGGGACATGGATTGAAAACATCCCCCACTCGCCAGAAAAATTCCTACACAGAAAACAAGCATGTCGAGGAAAAGGGTAGCCTGGAATCTTTCTCCCTGCATCTACAACACAGGAAGTTTTGTAATGTGGAATTCTGCAACCTGCAGTATGAGGTTTCACAGCCCAGGCAATTTTACTATTTGACCTGCTGTTCAGCCAGGTCTTTGTGGATTTTAATCTGTGAGTCTGAAAGTGAAAATCATACTTACCTCCTTTTAGGAAGTTGGGCAGGGGCTGTTTTGGTTCTTGTATGATGCTGAAATAGGAGTTCAAAATATGAAAGATGGTCTCTTCTTCTAACAGTAGGAAGTGCTCGTAAAAGAAATGTAAGTTATTTCATAATAAATATCTTTAAAGGGCAATGATGTAAGGGTTTATTTAATTCATTCATTCCAAATGATTGCGTTACTGAGATCTTTTTTGAGATCTTTATAATGGTTTAATGAGGGATATGAGATAACTGTCACTTCTTTTTTCTGGCTCATCAAATAAAAACAAAAAAAGGTTAACAGTGCATTCCTGTCCAGATTTACTCAAAGGTAAGTGCCAATGATTTCAATGGTGCTTGCTGGAGGTAACTGAGTTATCTAGGATTGCAACCTAACTGGGCTCAAAGGCAAATTTTATTTCTTTTCATTTTATCTCAAGCGTTTATAGAGGGTTTTATTTTTTAAAAGGCTAACAAGCACCTTTAAAAAATACAACACCCAAAATAGATGTTTTGTAATAGAAGTCCCACTTAGCATAGAGCATCAGTTTTAAAAAATAGTCTGTGCCACATCTGCACAGCCCCGGTATCAAGAAGAGTAAAATAGCTGTGATAATTGTTGATGATAGATTAGATTTCAGGGTGAAGATGATAGATGCAGATAAAGGGCACAGTCTTTTTTCCCTGCATGGTCACTGTAGGAATCTGTGTTACACAACAGGTCAAAAAGTGCTGTGCTTTGTACTATTTTTTCCAATGTGTGATATAGACATTCAATATCAACAGAGAATTCAGACACATCAAACTAGATACAAAATATGTAGAAATGTTTGTATGCATATATTATACTTAAGGGAGTAATAGCAGTACATAATACAATATATGCATTTATTTACTTCTGTAATTAGCTATCTAAGCCCATGAACTCACAACAAGGTGTATATTTTTAAAAATGGGCCTGTATCTTGATGATTCTTCACCTGTGTGCCATGGTATGAGCTCAATAGTATGGGCTCTTACTTTGTCTTGCACAAGATCATCTGAAGATTTCTGTTTCCACAGTAGGTATATCTCATTCATCCACAATTCAATTTTCCAAACTTACAGCTTAGTCCTGTTGCACAAAGGAAACATACTTCAAAAGGTCCGGTGTCAGACAGTAGAAGAAAGAAGCACTATTTTTTCCATGACCAAAACACAAGTAATCCTTATATTCTTAATAGGTAAAGGTAAAGAGACCCCTGACCGTTAGGTCCAGTCACGGACGACTCTGGGGTTGCAGCGCTCATCTCACTTTATTGGCCGAGGGAGCCGGCATACAGCTTCCAGGTCATGTGGCCAGCATGACTAAGCCGCTTCTGGCGAACCAGAGCAGCGCACGGAAACGCTGTTTACCTTCCCGCCGGAGTGGTACCTATTTATCTACTTGCATTTTGAGGTGCTTTTGAACTGCTAGGTTGGCAGGAGCAGTTACCGAGCAACGGAAGCTCACCCTGTCGCGGGGATTCGAACTGTCGACCTTCTGATCAGCAAGCCCTAGGCTCTGTGCCACCCGCGTCCCTTATATTCATAATAAGCAGGTATAATTACACCTTCTCATGCTTCAATCTTACTCTCTGTCTTTTGGAAGCCCTGTTGCATTCCTACCAGCATCAAAATAGCCTTAAGAATAAAATAATATATAAATTTCCATTTAAATTTTAGGCTCAGTGCCTGATCTACCCCAGTGATTGATTCATCTGCTGATTAAAGTTTACTGCCTTATCAGTTGCACTAACACCAACGCCCTGTCTCTTTTCTTGAAATAAACCCCAATGGCAATGCGATTTTTCTTCCAGGTAAATGTGGTTAAGAGCGTAACCTAAACTTATTTGCAGTACCATCCTAGACATGTCTACTCAGAAGGAAGACCTATTGAATTGAGTGGGGCTTTCTCCTTAATAAACCAATAAACCTTAAATTATTAACATATGTATGAAGATCACATTTGCATCCCAGTTGACATGTCAATGATGTCTGAAGAAGAGCCTCATAAATATATGAATACCCACCTGGATCAATCACAACTTCGTTTTTCGAGTTTATTGCTTTTGCACCCATTTCACTTGCCCAATGTGACTACAGTGGTACCTCAGGTTACATACGCTTCAGATTACAGACTCCGCTAACCCAGAAATAGTGCTTTAGGTTAAGAACTTTGCTTCAGGATGAGAACAGAAATCGTGCTCCAGCGGCGCAGCGGCAGCAGGAGGCCCCATTAGCTAAAGTGCTGCTTCAGGTTAAGAACAGTTTCAGGTTAAGAACGGACCTCCGGAACGAATTAAGTACTTAACCTGAGGTACCACTGTAAATTTGTTCATTAATTGAGTTACTAATTAATTTTGTAAAACCATGGAAAACTATTGTAGGTGAGAACCTGATCATTGACAGAGAACTATATGGCAGAGTAGGGAGTTGTCTGGCTGTTAGCCATAAAGTTGGTTGTTCGAGTCCACCCAGAGATGGCTGTGGGCAGGATTCTTGCATCGCACAGGGTTGGTCTACATGTTGGCCCTTGGGGTACCTTACAACCCTTTGCTTCTATGACTCCTTGGTTCAAGTCTAATGCTGAATCTGTAACACACAAGCACCCAGATCCTGTTAACTCTAGCAAACTGAATCCCTACAGGTTATGGGGTCAACGCTGCTCATAATACACTCAAAAAGAGCAGACAAAAGCTTTAGCATGTATACCTGGTGTATTAGTGCTTTGTGTAATTGGGAATGCCACACTGTTAGGGATCCTGGGTACATATAGCTGGCTGTGTGTACGTGGCCCTCTTTGTCCCTATGAATAATAATAATAATAATAATAATAATAATAATAATAATAATAATAATTTATTATATCCCGCCCATCTGGCTAGGTTTCACCAGCCACCCTGGGCAGCTTCCTACAAAATATTAAAAATACAATTAAAAAAAAAATCAAACATTAAAAACTTCCCAAAATAGGGCTGCCTTCAGATGTCTTCTAACAATTGTTTATTTCCTTGACATCTGATGGGAGGGCGTTCCACGGGAATAATAATAATATGCATGAGGGCTGGGGTGGGGCCAAGAGACACAGAGAAGGTCTGAAGGGAGCAAATATATTGATGATTCATCTCCACTAAGGATCCAAGCAGTCTGCAAAAGGGGGGCAAAGAGTGTGCAGAAGACTTGATTATTAATGTATGTTGAGGATCACCTCTTTTTAAATCTGAATCGCACCCATTTTTGGAAAGGCATGAAATCTGAGTGCAAAATTCACTCTCGGGGACTGATACGATGATTTCAGCATCATAGAAATAATACCAGATTGGAATCCTAGGAGGAAGGAACGAAGGCCTCTCCCACCCAGCCAGCCACCGTTCTGGTTTCGGGAAATTTGTAAGAGCAACAAGATTGGTGGTGGGGGTGGGGTGGGGGAAAATAGCTTCCCTTTACCAAGAGAGAAGAAAGGGACCATCTTATCAGCAGCAGAGTAATTCTGAACGTACTGACAATGACATGGGTAATCCATCATGTCATCAGTCCTGTGACAGATGTACCCTGCACCTCGTCTCTGTATGTGTGCAGAGAGGACTATGTCGGAAGCCAGGAGGCAAAGAACACTTAACCCCTGCGAGCTGCATGTTCCTGCTGTGCTTCAGACAACCTCTGTCATGTATGAAAAGCCTAAAGAATGACAGTAAATCTATACAGACCTGTGCAATCTACCATCATGACAACCACACACCATGTAGCCTTATAACACTATTAAACTGTATCATGACAGCCATGTAAGACAAGACCTTTATTATGTGCCTTGTTGAGCTACTTAAAGCAAAAGAGTTGTAGCTTTTAAAAGTCAAGAAAATTAACAGAAGGATGCAGCTTGGAATCTCTGGAGCTGGTTATTTTGCTCCGTTGCTGATTATCCCACTGAGCTGCAGTTCAGTGACCAAATACCGTATTTTTTTGCTCTATAAGACTCACTTTTTCCCTCCTAAAAAGTAAGTGGAAATGTGTGTGCGTCTTATGGAGTGAATGCAGGCTGCGCAGCTATCCCAGAAGCCAGAACAGCAAGAGGGATTGCTGTTTTCACTGCGCAGCGAACCCTATTGCTGTTCTGGCTTCTGAGATTCAGAATATTTGTTTTCTTGTTTTTCTCCTCCAAAAACTAGGTGCGTCTTGTGGTCTGGTGCGTCTTATAGAGCGAAAAACACGGTGATTTTGTAGATACTGGCCGGTTAGACCTGCACAATCTGTGATGCACCAGACTTAACCCAGCCAAGAGGCTGACAGAGGTCTTTCTGGGCCTCTTTACGGAGTGACTGGGCTGCATTCAACCTACATAGGCTGCACAATGAGCAGAGTCAAGCCAGGCTTTGGGGAGAGAGAGGGAGGACACTATTCTGCTGCCCCACTCAGTGAGCCTAACATGTGAGTATGGCCTCCGGTTCTCATGCAACTGTTTCCAGTACAGTGGTACCTTGGTTCTCAAACTTAATCTGTTCCGGAAGTCTGTTCCAAAACCAACGCACACTTTCCCATAGAAAGTAATGAAAAACAGATGAATCCGTTCCAGACTTTTAAAAACAACCCTTAAAACAGCAATTTAACACGAATTTTACTATCTAACGAGACCATTGATCCATAAAATGAAAGCAATAATCAGTGTACTGTACCATAAAATAAATAAGACAGTACAGTGGTACCTCGGGTTACATACGCTTCAGGTTACATACGCTTCAGGTTACATACTCTGCTAACCCAGAAATAGTACCTCAGGTTAAGAACTTTGCTTCAGGATGAGAACAGAAATCGTGCTCCGGCGGCACAGCAGCAGCAGGAGGCCCCATTAGCTAAAGTTAACAACAGGTTCAGGTTAACAACAGTTTCAGGTTAAGTATGGACCTCCAGAACGAATTAAGTACTTAACCTGAGGTACCACTGTATTGTAGGTGATAAAAATAAAAATATTTTTTTTCTTACCTGCACTGATGATAGTCATTGCTTGAATGCTTTTATCCATTTCCACAGTCACACAATCAATCAATTAGTAGCTGAACTGGGTTCCACACAGTCACAAAAACAAATAAACCGCAAAAGCCTCGAAAACAAAAATAAATGCAAAATAAATAGCAAAAACAAAAGCGCCAAACTTAATCCATTCTGGAAGTCTGTTTGACTTCCGAAATGTTCGAAAACCAAGGCACAGCTTCTGATTGGTGCAGGCGCCCCGGAAACAATAGCCGACAGCTGCATCGGATGCTCAGCTTCCGAAAAACATTTGAAGACACTTACTTCTGGGTTTTTGGCATTTGGGAACCAAGGCGTTTGAGAACCAAGGTACCACTGTACACACACACACCATATATGTTTAACTGTATGGTAGGTATATAAAAGAAAGATATCATCCGGCACACTTTTCAGATGTGCTTTCTTTGATAGGAGAGGCATTGAGCAAAAACTGCTGGCTTTTTTCTGCTTTCATTTTTAAGAGTAGCAAATGGCGACTCTTGTTTTCAGCCATTTTTTATGTCCATTGCCAATGTTATTGCCACTGTTCTGAATCACTTTCCTCCTTTGCTCTCAATGACCTCAATTTCATTTGCCTTCACTAGTATTTAATTGCATTGGCTCTGTCATCCCATGTAAGTACACTGCTTTTGATGCAGTGATGATGCTGTCCGCATCACAGACATCTATAAACAAAATCACACAGGTGGCCACAGCCAATCAGATGAAATGATACTGTGGTGTGGGCAAATGAGGCCTAGGACACAGTGAGAGCAAAGGCCTAGAATGGCATTCAAAAGAAGTGGCAGTCAAGCAAACCAGCATCAAAATATTGTGAATGTTCAGTGAGGCGAGTATTTGCTGGGCTGCATAAAAATGCGCTAATTCTGAGGTGGATACACACACATACACACACATTTCCCATATGTTGCACAAAACTGACCCTTTCAGTATGCATTGAGTGTGACAGTACCAGTTACAAGACAAGGAATTATCGCCTGAGAAAAATGAGGATGGATATGACCCTTAAAATGGAGGCTTTGCTATAATAGCTCGCTTTTACTTTTGCTAACACACGCAAAGCCTCTCTTGGGTAAAGAAAGACAAAATAGCTAGTTGAATAGTAATACAGTTAGTTCATGTATATGCAAGAAAAAGATCTTTCTGCACCTTGATGAAATTAACATACATTTAAATAGTAATGAAACGATGGAGACCAGAGAAGAATATCAAGGACTGCATTCAAACTCTCCTCCATCCCTCTGAAAGAGATTTCATTTCCAGGGGCACATGACATAATTATGATACACCTTTCGTTCACAAGACACAACTCAAAACTTAGTAAAAATATGAAACCTTTATCAGTGTAATGATACATTTTGTAAAGGATACGTTCCCTTTGGGGCTAAAACCATTTCATTCAATAAAGCCTGAAGTCACTGTCAGAGGCTTCAAATTGGTTGCCCATTCAAGAACATGACTCCCCACATCTGCAGGGGAATGGGGTTTCAGTCCTTGGTAGAAACCCTGAAGTACAACTGACCTCCCTGTTTCCATTTCTGGGATTAGGAAGGCTAATATATATCCCTGACATTAGTGGTGAAATTGCATAATGCCCAACATTAAAAGGATGCTGGTGGCGCTGTGGGTTAAACCACAGAGCCTAGGACTTGGCGATCAGAAGGTTGGCGGTTCGAATCCCCACGACGGGGTGAGCTCCCATTGATTGGTCCCTGCTCCTGCCAACCTAGCAGTTCGAAAGCACGTCAAAGTGCAAGTAGATAAATAGGTACCGCTCCAGTGGGAAGGTAAACGGCATTTCCATGCACTGATCTGGTTCACTAGAAGCAGCTTAGTCATGCTGGCCACATGACCTGGAAGCTGTACGCCGGCTCCCTCAGCCAGTAAAGCGAGATGAGTGCCGCAACCCCAGAGTCGGTCACAACTGGACCTAATGATCAGGGGTCCCTTTACCTTTACCTTTAACATTTCATGCAACAATGCAGGAAAGAAGATCAGAGAGCTTCATTCTGTCCAGTACTACGAACATCTGCATGCATGTGATGGTTTAATCATGCTTTAAACCAATCATGTGCTGTTACAGGGCACATACACACACTACAAACACAAACTAGTTTAAAGTGGTTTCCCTGTCATGTCCCCTACTCCACCTTGGGCCTGGAACAGCAGTGGCAAGTGACCCAGTTCTCATTTTCTTTGTCCTCTCGATATTCTGGTGATTGTGCACCAAGAACAATCTGGGCAGCAGTGGCGTAGCATGGGTTGTCAGCACCTGGGGCAAGGCAAGTAATTTGCACCCCCTAACCCGTGGATTTGCGCCCCCTAACCCGTGGATTTGTGCCCCCTAACCCTAACCCCCAGATGTTGCACCCGGTGCGGCCGGGCCCCCCTGCACCCCCCACGCTACGCCACTGCTGGGCAGGCCTAATTTTGCAGCTCATTCCAATGGAAACATCACCTATGTGGGCACACAAGGCAACATTAATGTGGCCGGGAATGGTATCATTGGTCCAACTGAAAATGGCCGCCATGACAGGCTAGCTCTATGTAACGGGAATTCCTTCGCACTGGGCTCTCTCTTAGACCTCTTTCTATGCTGGTAAACCCCTGTGGCTGGTAAATCCCTGTGGCTTGCCTGACAGTCGTTGCTGAGCCTGCAAAGCTGCCTGCCATTTTAATTTCCCATGATGCCCTGGAGCAGGGCTGTGCTGGATGTTGCAGGGCATTGTGGAAAACTTAAAGTGGTTTCTCAGCTCATCTGCCGCCAAATGAATGAGACCATGGAAAAGCAACTGAGTGGCTGGAAGGCCAAGTGAGCCCTGTTAGCTGCCTGAGGGTGGCGGATGTTGACACCAGGCTGGTTTCCACGCCACTGCTGTTTTTTGTTTAATGTATTTTTATTAAAGATTTTCTTGGTTTACAAAAGTATGTGCAATCTCTCTCTTTTTTTCAAGTAACATTTTTTACAGATCAGTTTCATTTGTCGAGACATTAGGAAGAAAAGGGGGAAGGAGGTGGAGGGGGGAAGATGAGTGGCGGTGGGGTCGGGTGGCGATGTTTCTATTTTACTTAATATATGTGGGGTTTTGTGTCAGCGTTGCTTGTGCAGGTTCTCTGCTGTTCACTTGTCTTCCTTTGGTGGTGAGAGAGGTTGGGGTTGGCCTAGGGTGTGGCTGTTCATTTGTGGTTGGCTGTGGTGGTCTTTGTTTTCATGTGTGAGTGGGGTGGGTGGGTGTTTTGGATCAGGTTAGCCATATTGATTTGTATGCTGTTGGTGGATTTTTGTCATTGTCTTGTCGGGCTGTGTATGTGATAAAGGGGAGCCATACTGGGGTGAAGGCATCTTCTTCTATTTGTCCCCATGTCAATTTCAGTTTATTGGTTATTTTTTCTAGTAAGGCTGTTTCCCATACTATTTGGTACCACTGGTCCATGCTTACAAGTGTGAACTGATCCTTATAACTTTGTTCAAAATCGACACTTTTATTAGAGACCTCCCGGTCCTGGACTTTTTCCACAAACCTCAGGGTTTGCATGGGGGGAGAAATCACGGTCCCTAAAACATTTAAATATAGAATGTAAATACACCATTGGCATTTTCATACTGTATTCTTGTGCTGTTTTCATTTAGTAGTGTTTTTGCCCATTGTACGTCATTAGCAACTAAATGCATGCATTTTAGAACTTCAATTACTGTGTGTGTGTTTGTCAGCCATGTAGCATTCAGAAACTCTTTTCTTTCCTCCTCTCTCCGCAACCAGCTGCATACAGCATGCATGTAGACCAGCACAAGAGGAGCCAGAGAAGAGCAGCAGATGGTAGCATATCATGCATGTCTAAGCAATTGCCATGCTTTGCTTTGTGAAATTTCCTTTCAACACAATTAGCACCTTTTGTCTGAGACAGGACAGGTCTACGCTAATGCCAGCGTTAATTTGCCTGTTTACTCTAAACAAGCAAACGTAACTAACCTTGAATGCACAAGCCCAGACCCCCTATGCTTCTCATCACAATGCTATTAATGTGGTTGCCTTCAGAACTATTCATAGCATACTCCCCTTAAACCATGGATGGTCCTTAAATTGCGGTACCTGTCCCTGGTGAAACACTGCCCCCGATTTGCCTTTGCAGGAGAATACTAGGAACACCCTCCCTCTCCTCATGTTAGTATGAACCCCTAAAATGCCATGCATCTATAAACAGAAGAAGGGAAATATTTATTTGTTGTTATTTATTTGGATTATTTATAAACTGCTAAACATTACAAAGTGTCACTGCAGTATACAATCACAGTAAAAAATGCACCTTATAAAAACAAAATAAAAAAATTCCTTCTAGTAGCACCTTAAGGTAAAGGTAAAGGCACCCCTGACCATTAGGTCCAGTCGTGACCGACTCTGGGGTTGCGGCGCTCATCTCGCTTTATTGGCCGAGGGAGCCGGCATACAGCTTCCAGGTCATGTGGCCAGCATGACTAAGTCGCTTCTGGTGAACCAGAGCAGCACACGGAAACGTTTACCTTCCCGCCGGAGAGGTACCTATTGATCTACTTGCACTTTGACGTGCTTTTGAACTGCTAGTTTGGCAGGAGCAGGGACCGAGCAACAGGAGCTCACCCCATCACGGGGATTCAAACCACCGACCTTCTGATCGGCAAGTCCTAGGTTCTGTGGTTTAACCCACAGCGCTACCCGCATCCCTTAGAGACCAACTAAGTTTGTTATTGGTATGAGCTTTCGTGTGCATGCACACTTCTTCAGATACACATGCATGTACTTGAAAGCTCATACCAATAACAAACTTAGTTGGTCTCTAATGTGCTACTGGAAGGAATGTTTTTATTTGTTTTGACTACAGCAGACCAACACGGCTACCTGCCTGTAACTGATGAAAACAGTTTCCCAAAGAGAAATCCGGCACTGCCCGTGAGTGCTCTTGATGCCAACTTTTTGAAACTGGCCCATATGAACAGTATGCAAATACATCCATATGGATGCACAGACAAAATGCATCTTGACAAAAATCAACTAAGGCAGGCAGACTATGGCAGGGAATAACCCACTTGATACAAAGATTTATCATTGCCTATCAGAACAAGCAAGTCTTCAGAAGGCACTGAAAAAATCATTGAAGAAAGGGCCAAACAGATCTCACAGGACAGAGAACACAGTCCAGGATGGGCGCAGCCATCTGTCATGTCTCCTCCACCAATCTCAGAGGATGGGCAGATTTGTAAAGGAGGAGACCGTTCCCTAAATGTCCTCACCTGAAACTGTGTTGAGCCTTAAAGTAAACAACCAGCACCTTAAACTGAGCTTGCATAGGGCAGCTAGAACAAGAAATAGGTAACATCTATTGGGTGCCTATAAAGTCAAAGAGACAGTTGTTAGCAGGGCAAGTCTGAAAATGGGACATCTGTAATCAGGGAACAAAATGAGAGATGCAAGCCTCCTAGCAGATAGCCAGGCCAAGGCCCCCTTAGAATATTGGGCTGTGGGAGTTCAGCTGCCCCTTGATTTAGACTTAAAATTCAGGCAAGAGGGTGCAGAAGCCAGGAACAAATCTCACAGTGCGAGTTCCATTTATGTGTGTATGCGTGTGTGCACTCTGCCTAAATGCAGGCAGGCCAGAAACCAGCCCAGCTATTGGCGATCTTAGAGGAAACTAAATAACACATTGCATTTGACAGGGTGCGATGAGAATAGCAGTGGCCGCACGTGGAGTGGTATATTTTCACCTGCTCGAGTTTTATATGTTTTGCTTTCCACCGCCACATTTCATTGTGACTTTATCTATGCTCGTTCAATCAGGCCGAGCACATCACAGTCACCTACTGACAACCCACCCAGGCTAAACCATTGAGAGAAACAGCCTCCCATAAACAAAGTGGGCAAGCCTTGTTTCTCTTAAGATAAAATCTACTGATCTCATTATTGATTGTCTGCTTTCCGGGGGTTTTTGTTTCCTGGAAGTTTGATATGGGGCAGCAGAGGTGACAACAGATTGGCACCGAGACCTGGAAATTAAATGGCCGACTATTAGATCAATGTCAACTAGGTGGAGGCTGAAGTGTTTGGCAAAAGCATTAGATGCTGTCTCGACTTAATCTCTCCCTCTCACTTTTATCTTGGATCTGTTTGGATCCCTCCCAGGCAATTTACTATACCAGTTGTTGATTTTTATCGCCCAAATCTGCCCCTATGTAGAATTACCGAATGACTCTGCAGGTCTCGTTCAGCGTTTTATGACCTTCTTCTTAAAGGGAAGGGAGGAAAAGAAGAAGGAAAGCTTACCATAACAACACTTACTGAAGTCCAGTAGAAAAGGTTTCTGGTTAGGACCTAGCAGAAAAATGGTATAAGAAATAAGTTTGGACCATAAGTTTTGGTAAAGCTGTAGCAAATGAAGAGGGTGCTGGACCCAGAAAGGCTTGGATTCCAACCCTCACTCTGTCATGAAACTCACTTGGTGACCTTAAACCAGCTAGTCTACCTGACCGCACAGATTTACTGTAAATCCAAATGGCTCCTGTCTCCTGTTAGATAACATGGAAACACAGGGACATGGAAAGCTGCCTTATACTGAATCAGATCATTGGTCCATCTAGCCCAATATTGTCTACACTGGCTGTTGGTGGCTCTCCAAGATTTTAAGGCAGGATCAGCAGCAAAGTGAGCTCTGCTGGTGCCAACATTTTCCTGTATTCCCATGTCCCTGTATTTTTAACGCCTCTTCTCCCACTAGTATTGAACGCTCTACTCTGGATGCAAGATTCTTCATTCATTTACTCTTCATTTGCCTGTCCTGCACTTGACTTTTAAAGGAGAGTCCATTAATAGGTGGACAGTAACAGATTTTAATTTTAATTTTTGGCAGGAGGAAGTATGGAATTGAATGCTCATTGTATAGTTTAATTTCATGATGGATCTGGTAGTGGATGGATCTGGTATTCCTAGTGGAATAGCTGCTATTCACATCCAATACTCACACAAAGAAAATAAATAATAGGTAAAGTCTTCCTTTAGGCCCACACTATGCAAAACCATGGGATTTTCCAACACAGTATCCCACACATCCAATACTTTGCAGTTTCCTTGTCTGATTGGATCTAGGGTCCTTGCCTGCAGCCGTTGTCTCTTCCTCCAATGAGCCTCTCTTCCTGAAGTGATAATTTGCAGGTTTATCAAGTAGGTCTCAGAGCTGCTGCTCTGCTTGATGCAAACCTTCCTATCTCAGTCACACTGGAGGGACTAGCCCTTGAAGGCAGGTGGGTATTTGCTCCAGATGATTGCACTCTATTTCTTTGATATCATAGCACATTGTAATGATGAGCTGCTCAGCCCCCTTGTGGAGAGAACTGTAAATGGCCACCCACCCACCAGGGCAGCTTGCAATTTATCAGAGAGACCAGAGGGGTCCCTTGACGAGAACAGGGCGCCACAGGTTACCTTGTGACTCTTGGTTGTGTGTTATTGTTATACGTTTTACTGAACGAGTTGATGGACAAGTTGGTCGTCTTACAGATTCACTTACAAAAGTGTACTGGACTGGTACTGGTGACAAAACAGTGTCTTCCACTGAACCGCCCTGTGGAACACCCTCCCTGTGGAACACCCTCCCTGCAGATGTGAAGGAAATAAGCAGCTATCCTATCTTTAAAAGCTCCTGCCAACCTAGCAGTTCGAAAGCACGTCAAAGTGCAAGTAGATAAATAGGTACCGCTCCGGCGGGAAGGTAAACGGCGTTTCCATGCGCTGCTCTGGTTCGCCAGAAGCGGCTTAGTCATGCTGGCCTCATGACCCGGAAGCTGTACGCCGGCTCCCTCGGCCAATAAAGCGAGATGAGCGCCGCAACCCCAGAGTCGGTCACGACTGGACCTAATGGTCAGGGGTCCCTTTACCTTTACCTTTATCTTTAAAAGACATCTGAAGGCAGTTTTTAATATTTAATGCTGTACTGTTTTAAACATTTGATTGGGAACCGCCCAGAATGGCTGGGAAACTCAGTCAGATGGGCGGGGTATAAATAATAAATTATTATTATTATTATTATTATTATTATTATTATTATTAACCTGAAAGCAGTAGGCTAACTTAGAGGGCAGAGAGTGGGCGGGCACAACTCTCTCCTCTAACATGGACTTCCTGCCCTCAGCGCCAGCTGCCTGCAGCAGCTGCCTCACCCTGCCCAATGGCAGGGCCGGCTCTAGTTACTGTGACTTCCACCAACCATCATTTGAGGCCTATGGGATATATGGCATGCTCATCCCAGGAGGAATCAGCCCATTTCGGAATTGTGGTCTATATTTACATATCCTCCGGAAATCTGTTTGAGTGAGCGTCTCTAAATGAAGAGAACAGGAGAGCGGGAGAAGCTATACAACCTGAAAATTCCATATCCCAGTCCCTGAATAATGTGGACCTGCATGGTGAATCTCCATTTCCCGAAAGGATGGGGAGAATTACCAGAAGAAGAAGAAATTATGAAAGCATATTTCACTCGCAGTCATAAAGTCAGCGGTTCATGGCATTGCTCTGTGAAAGATGACGTCCTCCCAGTGAGATGTTCGGTTTGGTGTGAAATGTTAGACAGTCCAAGATATTTACGAAGATGAGGAGCATAATGGCATAGGGTGATTTCATTCTGAGAACACTTGATTTAGCCTTGACCTTCGCTTCATTGAAATGGACGGCACAGGCTGCTCAGTCTGAATCGGTTTACTTGGTTATCGGAGCGCTGGGAAGCAATCCAGTCCACTTAAAGGGCATAATTCTGATGAACACAAAAGTCTGGATCATCTGTGTGAAGCAAAATATGGTAAAATGTGCCTCTAGGACAAACGTTTGCATACGTTCACTCCAGCAAATGCATGAGATTTCCTGTGAGCTTAGGCTGGGCTGTGGACATAGCACTGAAGCTGTAAGCTGTGCAAGTTACTGTTTGAATCATTGCAGAATAGCCTGCACACCTTGTACCAGAACCAGCTAACCCAAAGGCTTCATAACTACCAATTGCAGGATGCAATATTGCACATACCCTCCCCTTTCTGTGTCCATCTGTCGCAAGTATGTAATGTAAATAAAACATCACTCCCCTCAGCCACAAAAGTCAAATTCCCCTTCACATAACATGAGGCACTACTTTCATTGGTATCTTTTTGTGGATACTGTTGCTACTTATGTGGTTTGTGACTATGTTAATTTGCTAGTTATTTCCCCATTTCTGCTCCCAAATGTACCCAGGCAACACCAGCATCACCCTGCCCTACTCTGGTAAACAGCAGCAATGTTGTTGTTGGAGAGATGGTGGGGTTGTACCACCATAATGCACAAGCCCCTCTTGCTTCTACTGAGTCAGAACACTGGGCGCATGCAGTACATTTTCTGCACTTACTTGTAGCAGCAATCCATGATTTCAACCAGGCGTTCTTTCGCAGTCCTATCTGGAGAAGTGGCTTCAAACTCGTTCCTCTCTGAGCCATGCCTTTCCTCCCACAAACCCACCCAACACGGCTGCTTTTTCATATTTTCCTGTTGACCACTAATGAATGGCATTATGCAGTTGTCTCACAGAACTCCACAAAGAGCTTTTCTAGGAAGAGTGCTACTCCTCGAAACCAATTGATAGTTTAAAGAAAAATTTGCACCCTGGGCTACGACCTCGGTAGCCTTCTCTCCTCGCTTCTTGCCGAACATTAAAATTCCAAAGAGAGCCAACCTGAAAAAGAAAAAAAAGAGGGGGGGAGGAAGGAAAGAGGAGAGATGACCTTATTGTAGTTAATGAGATTCTCCACCAAAAAGACTAATCTGGGTTAAAACTAAAAGGACGCTGATAAGGATATTACAACTCACACTGAGAACAAGGAAGGTGCGTGGCTCAGATCAGTTGTAGCTATTAGGAGTTAGGCTTTAAAGGTTCTTTTTCATATCTATCAAAATGGCTGTTTGAGACAAAAGTCTTTCAGATGATGAGTGGGTGAAATAGAATGAAACATACCTTCCTTTTTTTAAAAAAAATAATTTTACTTTTTCAGAAAAGAAAATGGCACCAGGTACAAATCAACCAATATTAGCAGAAGTTTAACATCACTTTAAAAGAAAGAGATTGACCTACTGAGAAAGTACATGGGTAAATGTGTAGCAATACACTGATTATTACTGTTTCCCCTCAGGCAAATACCTCTCTCTTAAGCATAAGCTGCACTGGAACATTTTGTTTTATTACCTTGTGAGATAAGTGAGGGGAAAAGGCTTTAGTACCTGGGGAATTTTTTTTTTTATATATTAAAAAAAAAAAAAACCCAGACTTGTCATATCAGTGTCTGCTCTCAATTTCATGCCGGGCGCATAATTATAACGGTGTTTAAATTGAGCCCAGAAGAAAGATGGGTTCAAGTGCAAATTAATTTTAGATTATCACAACAAAGGCAATCAAATCTCAACAAGCTTGCCAGCAAAATACTTTGCAAAGGTCCCCAGGTCCCTTCCCGCCCCCAACTTACAACAAAGACCTTTCAGCTCAAATTAAGCTAATGATCTAATGTAACACTTCTGTCTACCTTTCGGAGTTTTATTATTGATTTGGATTTAATGTAGCACATGGGTAGAGATGGAGGGGGGAGAGAGAATGGAGGATCGGCAGGGTGGGTGGGTGGGTGGGGGAGAGGGAGAGAGGAGAAATATCAGTATTTAATATCAGGCAAGTGACAAAATAAACAGTCAACAGGCCCGACAAGATCTGTGCGGTGTCAGATTGTCTTAGCCGGCAGAAACTATCAGAGTGAATTGACAGTACTGAAAGAGCCTTGAATTTTATCTGAGTCCTTTCCCCTCAATCCAGGCAGAATCCAAAACCAAACAGCATCGTTCACCTCCTCCACCTATCTATCAGCACAGCTTTTATAGAAATCCAACATCTTACTCTATCCTATGGGAACCTGCTGGGGGAATGAAGGGAATCAAGTACTGAGAAGGGGAAAAAAAAATATCAAGTCAAGCCTCATTACCTCCTCATTACCTTTGCAAAAGTGGAGTGAGAGAAAATTTTATCTAGGGAACACAAGCTTGGGAATCTCATTGAGAGTTCTGTCTGGTTATTGCACAGCCAAGCATGGAGAGCTGCCTCTGCGGGATTAAAGTTTTCTCCCCATTTCTCTATAGTAATGATCTGCTCATTAAGGTTTTTAAAGGAAATTACCATCACTTATCATTATGCCAGTCACTCAGTAAGCAGCATTAAACAAGGAGTGTCAGTCGAAACCATTTCCCCCCCAATATATTTTCTTTTGCTTTTCTCGGCCTCCAACAATCATATGGAAATAAAGAGAGCGGATTTCTGTGTTGGTTTTTATAATTCCAGGTTCATATCTATGTAATTTTTGACGGCGGGTGTTTGGTTACGCCCTTGGGTCAGATGCAGAAGATGAAATAGAAAATGTGCTTGTAAAAAAGGAAAAGAAAAAAGATTGCATCCTTCTGAAATAAATCCCTGGAATGTTATTACTATTATGCATAGTGCGATTTTATAATCATAAATTGTCTAAGGGTTTTAAGCATCGCTAAAGAATCAAAGGGCTGTATATTTTACAAAATGATGACAAAGAAAGAGTTTTTAATTACTGCTGCAAGCAGTTAAAATTTAACTGTTTCTCATCTGGTGGTGAGTAGGGGACTCTAGTATCCCACTTTCAGAAGGCTTTGTAAAAACTCAGTGACCCTCAGATTTTTTTCCCCTTTCCAGAAGGCATGCATTGATCTTCATTAAAAAGAAATGATTCTTCAGCCTTTGGGTTTTAGCCCTTTGAACAGGATTGTAATAAAGTGTGTTTCATTTAAAGATGTGTTAAGTCCAGGTTCTGAAATGAACACATGTTAAATTTCCAGGATATCTGATTGGGCTTTGCTTAAAATTCATTCAGCAAAGAGTTTATTCTCTTGCATTTTTCCAAGAGCATATTAGCTCCTCGTTTTTGGACCTCATTATTTAGAGGGTGGATCTACACAAGGGAGTTGGCAAAGCCCCTCGCAAGCCTCAGTACATTGCTGGGGATCGGCCTGCGCTTGGCCTGGCAGGTCACATGTTGTGCCAGCCTTGTCTAAGTGGACCAAGTCAGTTGCAGGCACTGAAAGTGGTATGTAGAATACATGTCAATTGGAGGACAATGTTGGAGGTGCAGCCAAGATGACCACATCCTTTCATCTTTTCGTCCAGCAGACGGGGCTGTGACAGAAGGCCACAGCACTCAACACTGGAGGTGAGGGAAGAGTTGAGCTCTTTCCTTTTTCTCTTTTCACCCCCTGCTCTGCGAGGAAATCTACCTCCTAGTGAGAGCACACAGCAGTGAAATGCAAATCTTGGCCTGCTCAGATATGTGAGAGAACTCTATTATCATGTTCTCATTAACGCATCCTGCTAAATCTTTCTCTATGGTTTTCCTATTACAGTGGTACCTAAGGTTAAGTACTTAATTCGTTCTGGAGGTCCGTTCTTAACCTGAAACTGTTCTTAACCTGAAGCGCCACTTTAGCTAATGGGGCCTCCTGCTGCTGCAGCACCGCCGGAGCACAATTTCTGTTCTCATCCTGAAGCAAAGTTCTTAACCTGAGGTAATATTTCTGGGTTAGCTGAGGCTGTAACCTGAAGCGTATGTAACCTGAAGCGTATGTAACCCGAGGTACCACTGTAAATAATGTAAAAGAGCATTGAGTAGATCACAGTACACAAATATACGCATGTAGAAAGGATAATCATAACTTTTTGTTTATCCACTAGGTGGCAATATCATTCCCCCTCCCCCCTTACAGTTTTGATAAGCTGGTGATTTTGAGTGTTTCCTGTTTCCTGTAACTCTTTAGAAACACTAAATTATCTGCATTCTAACTGTGTTCTTGCAACAACCTGCTTGCAGAGGGGCTGCTAGACAGTTGTTGTTGTTTAGTCGTTTAGTCGTGTCCGACTCTTCGTGACCCCGTGGACCAGAGCACGCCAGGCACTTCTGTCTTCCACTGCCTCCCGCAGTTTGGTCAAACTCATGCTGGTAGGTTTGAGAACACTGTCCAACCATCTCGTCCTCTGTCGTCCCCTTCTCCTTGTGCCCTCCATCTTTCCCAACATCAGGGTCTTTTCCAGGGAGTCTTCTCTTCTCATGAGGTGGCCAAAGTATTGGAGCCTCAGCTTCACGACCTGTCCTTCCAGTGAGAACTCAGGGCTGATTTCCTTAAGAATGGATAGGTTTGATCTTCTTACAGTCCATGGGACTCTCAAGAGTCTCCTCCAGCACCATAATTCAAAAGCATCAATTCTTCGGCGATCAGCCTTCTTTATGGTCCAGCTCTCACTTCCATACATCACTACTGGGAAAACCATAGCTTTTACTATACAGACCTTTGTTGGCAAGGTGATATCTCTACTTTTTAAGATGCTGTCTAGGTTTGTCATTAAGATGCTGTCTAGGTTTGTCATTTGTATGCCTACTGCTAGGCAGTAGCTAAAAACAAAACCATGAGGTGTGTGTCCTGTTGATCCCATCCTGCTTCTGGATCAAGGACCTTGGAGAAACTTGGTTCAACATTGACATCTTTGAGGATGTTCCACCTAAATGCGGACATGGCGATTGCTGATCCCCACCCCATACAAATTTGGGCCAGAAAAGTTAAAAACAGTGTCCCCAACCTTGTATGCCTAGTTTTGGCATTACCACGCACACACAAAAAGGTTCCCCTCTTTTAGTAAGAATGAATAAGATAGAATGAGTAATATAGAAATAGATTCAGTCCCTCACTTAATATAAAACTGAAGACTCACTAGACAATTGTGTATCATTTCTGACATGGTAAAGTACCGCAAGACCTGAGGGAGGCTGCTGATGCCAAAGTCCGTCAATCTTCATACTTTCTCGTTCAGAGACTCCCAAGGCTGAAGTGTGAGCAATTAGCATTGCTAACTTCCTAGAAAGATGTTAAAATGGGGGCAGTCAGTACTGTCAATTGGCAACAAATTCTCTAAAATGATATCCTTACCCCAAATCTATCTGTGATTTTACAGATTTTATCTAAACAAGCACCTCTCCATATCAAAATAAGATCTACTGCATTCAAACTCAAAACAGCTTTTATTATTATTATTGGAAAAGATAACCCAGAATAGAATTTTATCTGACTCAATTGCTTTAGAGCAATTTGTTAACTTTAAGCTGCAAATGTGTATCTGATTTCTGTATGGCAGATATATGTTACATTGATGCTAAAAGCTTGTCACAATCTTGAATACGCTCTTGACGCATCCTTTGAGTTATTGAATTTGTAGTGTACTAAAGAAGAAAAATTCAAGATCTGTCCACTTGGTATACTTGTTACTACTTCTAGAAACTTATTTCACTGGTGCCACTGGCTGCCAATTATAGCCACCCAAGCCATGAACATTTAAAAAAAAAACAACAACACAAAAAAACTGGGACAGTTTGGGGGAGAATAAGTCAGTGTGGTGTAGTGGTTAGCCTGAGATGCAGGTTCAAATTCTCACTCTGTCATGATGCTCACATATGAAGTGATGCTCAAACATGAATATTGTGCCAATCATTGACACATAGCCTAACCTATCGTACTGGGTTGTTGTTGAATGAGGCGAAGGAGAACCATGTCCACCTTGAGCTACTTTGAGAAAAGTACAACAAATACAAAATACAAAAATTATAATAAGATTATCAATTAACTTGGAGGCACCAGCATGATATCGTGCCCAACAGAGACATCTTCAATGTGTTTCTAAAACATTACCACATACAGACAATACATCACCTAGGTCAGATACAGAACATGTACATCCTGTAGAATTTTAATAGATCCTTAATAATAATAATAAAAAACAGAGACTTTGTCTCTGGACAAAGTCAGAAGCCGCCTCTCATCTCAGCTTGGATTTCTCTGTGAAATAATTGATAGATGCTGAGGGAAG
The DNA here is from genome assembly GCF_964270895.1 of Podarcis filfolensis. NCBI lineage: Eukaryota > Metazoa > Chordata > Lepidosauria > Squamata > Lacertidae > Podarcis > Podarcis filfolensis. Next base: position 9,156,733 of record NC_139603.1, read on the forward strand.
AAAACCGGTGGTCCACAGGTTCAATACAGGAGCTTCCAGTTAGAACTTGGGGGGCATAAACGGAGTGATAAAAATAATGATGGCCAGTCCTAAGATATTTGGATATAGTGTCCAATCCCCAAAGAGTCACCCTTGGCTGTTTTCTGCCCTGTGAGCTGTAATATGGGCAAAGGGCACTTTGCCACCTAGTCATGAGGGTAAGCAAGGGTTGCTGTGACAATTCCCTTTGCTCAGTCTTGTTCTTTCTTATTTCCCAATGACTTTGTGCACAAGACTCAGAAGGGAAAAACAAGAAGCCTTGGTTGACATTCATAACCAAGAAAGATGAAATTAAAGAGCATTGTGCACTTTAATTTATGCTGATTTTGTTTTTAAGAGGTGGTGAGACCCAACAGAGCTTCTCTTTCCTCTCATCCCCCCAAAATCTGTTGCAGGAGACTTTCTGGAGCAGATTTAGGGAGCACATGAGGTATGAAGAGGAGAGGAGAGAAGCTGGAATTCTTATCAGACAAAAAGTGTTGTCCAAGTTAGCAGACATGATTGGATGCTGCTGAAAAGGTTGCACACTGAGGACTTGCACGATGCACCAAGAAGCTTGCTGTCTAAAATGAAGTTACTCCTACATGTTACATGTTTAATATGTGAATTGCTGACTGTTAGTGACAGAATAGTGGGTCCCAAGCTGTGGTCTGCAAACTTCATTCAGGGTGTGCACAGCCTGTCTGCATTCAACGTTCAGACTGATATTTAATTATATTGTTACCTGTATAATTCAAACGGTAATACAGGTAACTCCAAACTTGCATGCATTTAAATTGTGTGCATTCAGCTGAAATTTTAAATATTAAAAGGGGGCAGGGATCCACGGGGGAAATCTTTGGCAATCCCACCTTCCATTGTACCCAATGTGTGTTGACTGTACGTGGTTTAGGCTTTATGCGCTACTCCCAGAATGTAACCCATGCAAGTTGAAAGTCACCTGTACAATAAGATACAATAAAAGAAATGAAAGAATAATTTACAGTACAATTAAAAATTATACAACATCAGGCATGGACCATTATAATTGCTACAACAGAAGAAAGATCATGAGCAGATCCACAAAGATCCTCAGCTATCTCCAAGTCGCCTGTGGGAGGACCATGCAGCATATACAATATTTTGGAATAAGTTGCACATAAGGCATACAAAAAGGGAGCGTTCAGAGCTTGTTTTCCCCCTTTCCCCTAATATTAAGAAATGAAGCCTCCTTTGTAATTAAGTTATTACATTAGGTTCTGCTTTCCTTATGTTATGAAACACACCACAGTCCTGAAAAAAGTTGGTAATTCCACAAGCGGTTACTTGAAACCTTAAGGACGAGAATGAAACGTTCAGGTAATGCCATTCATTAGTGGAACTTTATAATTTCAGAATCCATGTTAGGGGACTACCTTTATTAAGCCAAGCAAAGGACGGCATCATGAAAGGATGGATGGCACCAGATAAATAGTTTGGAGACCAGAGTAATTAGACCGTTACCTGTTCAAACCTGAAATTTAACACTATATAAATTGATGGCCCTTTTAATACTGGAAATTCTGGATCATGTGCATGGTAACTGATCTCACCATCCCTCCTTGGAATCACAAATGGTTTTCTTTGCCCATCATTCTCTTGGCCCAAAGTGGCTCCACCTCCATTGGGACTGACATGCTTTGGTCTGGATGGGCTCTGCTAAACACCTGGTGAACTCCTGCAATGGCTTCTCGCAATTCTCACCCCAGGGCAGGGCAGGGCAATCTATTACAATCTATTGCAGCCCAACAGAATGGCCCCACTGGAATTTGTCACATGCACACACACATACGCGTAAATGTGTAAATCTGTCTGTGCTTGGCCACCCAGAGCTTAAATACATGACCTCCCACACACCCGTTCAAACACATGCATTTGGAGAGGATCCCTAACTTGGCAGAGAGAGAAGACCTGAAATACAGGACAAAACGGTATCAATACAGGACATTGCATTTTACATTGAAATATGGGACAATCCTGTATTATACAGGACAGGTGGCAACCCTCTCCCACCTCCATCTTCATTTTTGATTGGCTGCTGAATTTGGAGCAGTTCCAGAGTTTGAGAGCATCTCTAGCTAAAATCCAAAAACTACAGCTCTGAAGGTTTACGAGATGGGCTATAGCAGGCACTTACTTTTATAGGAGCATTATATTTCCGAAACCTTTTTATTTCAGAGTTGTTGTTTTTTTAAAAAAAAAAAATATATCCACAAATTCCATGAAATGAAATGACAAGGTTAGATATTTGCAAGCACTTAGAATGAATTCTTAACAACTAGTTCCAAAACAAAGTTATGTAAGGTCATATCTGCATATCCCCCCCCCACCAGTCAGTGTGGGAATAGTCCTAGCAATTTTATTACCACTCACTCAGACAGAATTCCTTCCAAAATATTCCCAGCAGTGTATTCAATTTAAAGGGGAGGGGAGAGATTTGCAAGCTTTTTTCCCCTACATAGCCTCTGCCAGGTGCTATAAGACAGGGCTGTTATTGTTGCTGGACACTGCGTTTTCAAAGCAGAGCTCTATAGGTTTAATAGTCAGTCAGTCATTTATTTGCCAAGGTTGGGAAGGCGGCCAGTAATGTACAGTTCTGCTGTCTTAGGCAGACAAATAGCTAAGGATATTTTTACAGGCAGAAAAGAGATAGGAAACTGTAATCCTCTGGACACCAAACTATTAAACAGTAGTTTCCTCTTTTATAAATAAGTTAAACAGCAGGGGTTTAGCAGTCTTCTAAATTGGAGTGGTTTGTTATCAGTGGGGTAACAGATTAATTTTATTTTTGAAACAAGTTAAGCTGGAAACAAAAGTGCTGGGATGAAACAATTTCAAAAGCAGGGGGGGGGGAGTGTTCATGTCTGCTTGTGTGAATAAAAGTATCTGTGTTAACCAGAACTATAACTTGATGTAATACTAGAGATATGGTGCATCTAAGAATTACATGCATTTAATTCCCATTCAGTTTTTTTTTTATATAATTAACTACTTTATAGGATCAAAAACAAATGCTCCCTCGGAATAAAAGAATCCTGATAATCCCTTTATATGGAAATGTATTGTGAAACTTTTATTCTTTTTGGTTGGAAATGTCTACCTCTTAATACATTTGAAGTGATTTTAATGTGTCCCAGTAAAGGGAAGTGAGGAACTGATACGCATCTGGAGTAGTGTAAGTGATACAATAACTGATACACACACACACACACACACACAGTGGGAATTGGCTATGTTCATTACTAAATCTGAACCCTGGAAAATCATGGAATAAATAGGTCCGGCCCATGAAGCCAAATGGTGCCTGCCCAGCAGCCTCAAGGAACCAAGAACGTGTTCTCACGCTGACGCTGCTACTTTACTCAACGCAGGTGCAAAGGGAGAACATTCAAGAAAATGAGCTGGGATTGTTTGGCTAACTTTCCATTTCAGCCATATCCACATAAGCCCATCAATGGATCTGGGCATAAATAATAAGTAAATAAATAAAAATGGGGAGGAGGAGCACCCATTCTCCCCACCTCTGATCTCCATGTTTTCTCAGAAGGTCACAGCAGCATCTGCAAGCATCCAGCATCCTTACAGAGCAGGGGTGAGTACTCTTGGACCAAGTATTTGGCTTTTCTCAAACTGTGGCATGCTTGGAGTCAATCCAATCTCACTTTAGGTTCATCCGCACTAACCTTTTGCCCCCGCCCCCATGTTTACTAGGCACTTTCCTGGTCTGCACCTGAGAGCATTTTTTCTTTGTCCAATAAAAACTGCTCTTTAACACTCAATCGGAACAAACTGCAATTCAGGTTTTCTCCATAATTGTGTTCAGAGGTGAAGAGCAGGTTTTTGCAGGGAGCAAAAGGGGGGGAGTGCTTGGCCACAGAGTTTTAGGGTGCAGACGAGTGCCGAGAAACATGACAGGAAAGTTCTGTGTCATACACTGTTCCGCAGACCTCAGCTTAAAAAAAGGTAAAGGACCCCTGACCGTTAAGCCCAGTCGCAGATGACTCTGGGGTTGCGGTGCTCATCTCGCTTTACTGGCCAAGGGAGCCGACATTTGTCTGCAGACAGTTTTTCCGGGTCACGTGGCTAGCATAACTAAGCCGCTTCTGGTGAAACCAGAGCAGCGCACGGAAACGCCGTTTACCTTCCCGCCATTTATCTACTTGCACTTTGACGTGCTTTCGAACTGCTAGGTTGGCAGGAGCAGGGACCGAGCAATGGGAGCTCACCCCTTCATGGGGATTCGAACTGCCGACCTTCCGATCGGCAAGCCCAAGAGGCTCGGTGGTTTAGACCACAGCGCCACGCACGTCCCAGCTTACCACCTACCCAATATGTCTACATATTCTGGGGGCCATGTCTACATTTAATCAAATATTCTTTGTTGTGTTTCATTGCCCAGGAGACCACCATGGCCTTTGTGGGTCTGTTGGCGAATCTGACATATGTGTTTCCAGTTTACACGGTATGTTTACCCATGTATGCGGAGAGGATGACTTATGCATCTGCAAAGAAAAGAGAAGGGTGGGGGGAGAGGGAGAAATGTCTGAATTGCCTCCCACTCTTTCCTTTAGTATCTCTTTCTTTTTTTGCACACATAGGAAAAGCTGATCAGCAGCCCTGTTAAGACAGTTTGCCAACCACTGGCCATCTAAAGCAAATAAAAGAGCATCACAAAAGCAGCCTAATTTGCTTTCCACCAGGATCCCATGGGCCATGAGCAAGGGCCTTTCCAAAACTGACATGCATACGCAGGAGTATACTTAGCCCAATTTTGCGCTCCTGATTGGTCCTTGGGCACAGCAGTGAAAAGACATTTCCTGTTTTTTTGTGGCTAGTGTAATAGGAGCCACGGATTTCACCCTAAGCCATGAGCTGAAAGAAAGAGGAAATTGGAATGCCTTACGGTAATTAATCATTTACTATGAGACCTGTCAAAACCTTTTGTAAAGCTGATAACTGCTGTCGGTAACCAGCTAGTGCACCACCATCTGTGATTGCTTAAAATATCATCCAATACTCGGCAAAACACATTTTACATTTCTGCTTCAGTCCATTTCCAGCATATTCTTTTGGGAAGTTCTGCTTCACACTTTGCCAAGAAAAGTGATGTCGCTGGTCTCCTCTCTCTATGCCTGGCTTTCGGACTCACATTTGCGTTTCTAGTTAACTTTGTGGTCATTTCGATTTCAGATTTAGCGGTTCCGGTTTGCAGTGGGCCTGTGTGACCAAGACATGGCTCTATTACCCTACTGACTGGCGTGTGGGGAAGAGAACCCACTGCTGTGACAATTGCTCCTGACTGATTCAAGAGTGGAGCTACCACTTTAAAAATGGGCATGTCCTGAGGGAGGGCATGTCCACCCTCAATCGCTTTAGGCCTCCTGAAGAGTTGCCCTCCAAATTTCTCGTGAGGTGAGGTACCTCTCTGACAGTGCCCCACTACTCTTTTGCAGTTATTGATCAGTTCATTGCTCAGGCCAGAGGCAATATGTCTCTGTCATGGGATCCACTCCAGGTTTCCTGCCTCCCATCTCTTTATCACGCTTAGAGAACGTTTGGACTGGTTATTGATATGACAGGCCTCCTTATCTCAGGGAGGATTCTAAGCCCATTCAGCTAAACATCCTTTGGTGCTTATTCAGGCCTTCCTTCTCAATGTGGGAAGTGTCGGTTTGCATTTCTTAGTGCAGAAAGTGTTGATCTGGTGTGTAGAGATCCATTTCTGATCCTATTCTGATTAATACAAGAGGATTCTAGAAACTACTAGAAGCTTCTCTGTGTGAGAGAAGCAGGCAGAAAGGTAATGATTGTTTGGGTTATACCTTCCGAGAAGCTGAGTACAGCTGGTTTGAACTAGTTCTCTTATCTCTTCCAATTAAGATTATGCTGACTATAAATATAGGCCAGAAGGAGCCTGGGCTTTACTTTACTTTCTCTTTCTATCCTTCTTCCTTCTGGTGTGGTGTTCTGTACATAGTATGCTTAGTGTTAAGGTTTTAGACTTATTATAAGTTATTGTAAGTGCTGCAACTGGATTTTTATGGACTGTGCCAATCCTGCATGTACTGGATTTGTGACCATTATGCTTATTTGCCTTCAATAGCAAGTAAAGCTCTGCTGCATGAAGTACAAATGCCTCTGGTCTATTTTTGGGAACTCTGCATTGTGTTTAAGTTTTTCCTCCATACGTATGACAGGAAGGTCTGAAGTGGATCTTGGAGTTGGATTTTAATGCATTTGCCTTCCCCATTTTTAGCCCTCACACCACCAGATTTAAACCTACATAGAACCCAGATTAATTTGGAAGCTTGCACATGCCTACTGACATTTTACCCATTTCAGCTTTTTCATTGTTTTGTGCATTGCTTCAACTATGAAGGAAAATCCTGTCCTGAGTGAAGAAAGACTACTTTCCGGCTCCCCTCAGTTTTCGTCCAATCATGCCCTGCACAGCCTCTGACAAACAGTAGCTGAAGAGGCCAAAGCAAAGCAGAGAGGAGGCCAGAGGGGCCTGACTCGCTATAATTTGGACACTGCTTTGGTATTCTTGTGTCACATAAACAATAGAACAATGAATGAATTGAGAGTTTCATTTTTGTGGACAACCCTAACAATAGTCAGAAAAGAAACTTCTAATTTGGATTCTGTTTAGCTTTCAAATATGTAGCAGAAACTCATTTTGATCTGCAAAGGAAATAAAATACTTTTACTCTCTGAAGTACCTTTGTTCTCTTCACTCGGAGACAGTAGGCATTAATTACCAAGTCAAAAGACATAAAAATGAATAAATACAATTGGACCAAAGAGAAATCATTGCAAAGGTGGTGTTTCCAAATGCATGCACACTCAAGGCTATTAAATATTTCCAGTGGTGCATGAAAAAAAAGTTATATATTACCCTCTTTACATCTACTTTTATGTTACCATACATTCATTAATTAAAGAGCAGGAGCAAAAAAAAATTATGAAGTTGATGAAAGGTTTACAGACCTTGTGACCTGTTCCAACCCCAAGGATTAGTATGGAAACTGCGTGTGACTGCAAATTATTATGCTCACCTTATTAGCATAATGATTTCCTACCTTCCGTGGTACTTCATTGTTATCTATAAGCTCCCAAAGGCCCTTAAGCTTGTTAATAACCATTATGGCAGTGCAATGAAGTGAATCAAGACTAAACTGAACTCACCTGAGCCTAAGGAGATTAACCCTACTCAGGTCTGACAGTGACCGCATGAATTCAGCAGAATCTTTTTGCACCAACAAATAAGGATGAGCTGAGTGGGATAAAACACAGGTTGATTTTTGAGCTTTCATACGCATTCACGTGTGTGTGCATGCATTCACCAGAGCCAAGGCAGGAATCCACTGCTGGATTTGCAGGGGGTGTGAGTGTGCAAGAGTCACACCATGAAGTCTCTTCACCAGGAAGATGTGAGGGTCCTGCATGACTTTTTTGGGCACTGTGTGCAAGCCAGCAAAGGTAGTGGCGTCAGGGCCCTTTGCTGTTCCTGGTAAATTGGAAGGCATTTGGCTAAGAAGAGCAGGGCACTCTGTCTCAGAGATCCTTTGGAATCAATTGTTCTGACCTCCCTGAATTCACCTCTCCTGGGGATTGTTGTGGTTAATAGGGAAGTGCTGTGACAGCATTAGTGGAGTCTGAGTTGCAAGAATGTTGTGCAAGGAAGGGCATAAGCAGGGCTTTTTTTGACAGCTGGAACTCGCCAGAACTCAGTTCCAGCACCATTCAGGTGGGCGCTATTGCCATTCTAAGAGAACAAGAGAGGCATTCATGGTGAGTTCTGGCACCTCTTTTTCTAGAAGAGTAAAGGTAAAGGTAAAGGGACCCCTGACCATTAGGTCCAGTCGTGACCGACTCTGGGGTTGCGGCGCTCATCTCGCTTTATTGGCCGAGGGAGCAGGCATACAGCTTTCGGGTCATGTGGCCAGCATGATGAAGCCGCTTCTGGTGAACCACAGCAGCACACGGAAACGCCGTTTACCTTCCCGCCGGAGCAGTACCTATTTATCTACTTGCACTTTGACGTGCTTTCAAACTGCTAGGTTGGCAGGAGCAGGGACTGAGGGAACGGGAGCTCACCCCGTTGCGGGGATTTGAACCGCTGACCTTCTGATCGGCAAGTACTAGGCTCTGTGGTTTAACCCACAGCGCCACCCTCGTACCTTGTCTAGAAGAGTAGCACTGGGCATAAGAAGGCTTTCCTATCTTCTCCCTTGTCAGGGAATACTCTGAAGACGAGGATCAGGGAATGCAGTCGCAGGGAAATCAGGAGGAATATTCGCGTGCCCCCTTGCTTTCAGCGTTTCCAGAAGCAGAGAGGCAGGCAGACACAGAGCTAACCAGCTTTGAAATAGTAGCTGAGCAACCAGAAGGGAGGGAGCAGCTGGGCGAGACATCAATTGAGAATGGTGGGAATTCCCTCTCTCTCCCCGAACTTGGAGGTCCGAGCGTGTCAGAAAACAGAGGAGATGCAGGGGAGAGTAGGGACACCCCATTGTCACGCTTCTTGCTGCAGAAGTGGGGAGGAGTCAGAGTGATCAACTGATGTGCATATGGAGGGTTGCCTGTTTTGTGCTCGCAACATACCGTATTTTTTGCTCTATAAGACGCACCAGACCACAAGACGCACCCAGCTTTTGGAGGAGGAAAACAAGAAAAAAAATATTCTGAATCTCAGAAGCCAGAACAGCAAGAGGGATCGCTGTGCAGTGAAAGCAGCAATCCCTCTTGCTGTTCTGGCTTCTGGGATAGCTGCACAGCCTGCATTCGCTCCATAAGACGCACACACATTTCCCCTTACTTTTTAGGAGGGAAAAAGTGAGTCTTATAGAGCAAAAAATACGGTAATACTGTAATAAAAAGACTGGCACGGTATACCGTGCCATACTAGAAGCAAAAAAACTTGATGAATTGGAAGAGCCGCAAAAAGATTCCATTGAGCACATGGATTGACAATATGGACAGACTAGCTACATATGAACAAATTGCATAGCAACGCAAATTAAGAATGGAAAAATATGAAGAATTCTGGAAGGAATACTTAAGCAGTAAGGCGGACAGTGGTGGGAAGTAGGGGGAGGAGAGGTGGGGAAATATTGTTTAAAAGGTGTAGTTATAAGTATATCAGTACTCAAATCTGAATTGTCAAATTGTGTTATTAGTGTTATTGTGGGTTTTGTTGTATGTGTTTTTTATGGTTGCTGTTTGTATTGAAAAAATGATTAAAATTTAAAAAAAAAAAAAAAAGACTGTAAAGCTACCAGATGCTCATAAATTCTTATCGGTGAGCTACCAGAAGGGAGAGGGGAACTCCCGTACTTGACACCCCTTTTGTTAAAAGGCAAATTCTTCCTCAGCCCATGTGATCGTATAGGGGTGGACCCAGGCCTTTGGGAAATGGTCAAGCAGACATAGAAAAATCAGTGTTAACACCACATTAAGGGAGAGTCATAGCTCAGTGGAAGAGCATCTGCGCTGCATGAATAAGGTCCCAGGTTGATTCACTGTCATCTCCAAGTAGGGTGGAACTCTGGAAGTCTGAAGAGCCAGTCAGTGTCACCAATACTGAGCGAGGGCCCAGTCCTAACCTTTCATCTTCTGGGATGACTGAGATGTGATGAATCTCTGGTTCAGCCAGCAGGTTCCTAGCTGGGTTAAACCAGGGTAAGTCGCCACCTCTGGCTCAGCCAAATTTATGCAGGTGAAACTCCTGAATTCTAGATCAGCTTGGGCTAAGTCAGATGAGCTGAGGCTGCTGGAATTTACACCAATGTAAGCCCTGAGGGATGCGGGTGGCGCTGTGGGTTAAACCACAGAGCCTAGGACTTGCTGATCAGAAGGTTGGCGGTTTGAATCCCTGCGACGGGGTGAGCTCCTGTTGCTCGGTCCCTGCTCCTGCCAACCTAGGAGTTCAAAAGCATGTCAAAGTGCAAATAGATAAATAGGTACCACTCTGGCGGGAAGGTAAACGGCGTTTCCGTGCTGCTCTGGTTTGCCAGAAGCGGCTTAGTCATGCTGGCCATATGACCCAGAAGCTGTACGCCGGCTCCCTCGGCCAGTAAAGCGAGATGAGCGCCGCAACCCCAGAGTTGGCCATGACTGGACCTGATGGTCAGGGGTCCCTTTACCTTTTAAGCCCTGAAAAATGGGTATTCTGGGAATGTGGCGAGGGTGGGACCAGGCAGAGGGGACTTACGCTGGATCCTAACTCTGTTCAGCTCAGTCACATGACCTGAGAACCCGGCGGAAGTTACACCAACAAAGAAGGGGTGTTAGTCAAACTCTACTTTGAAGACTTGTTTTCCCTCTGCCAGGCTTAGGTCAGTTCAGCCAGTGATAGCACTCCTGAATGGAATACTTCACTAAACCTAACTAAAGCTAGTATAAATTATGCTGGTATCACATACTTACGATTGGTCCCCTAGATGGACCATTGATTAGACTTGGTATAAGGCAACCTCCAGTAAGGCAACTTGCCAGAGTGGTGCATGCTCTAGTTATCTCTCGCTTGGACTACTGCAATGTGCTCTATGTGGGGCTACCTTTGAAGGTGATCCGGAAACTACAATTAATCCAGAATGTGGCAGCTAGACTGGTGACTGGGAGTGGCTGCCGAGACCATATAACACTGGTCTTGAAAGACCTACACTGGCTCTCAGTACGTTTCCGAGCACAATTCAAAGTGTTGGTGCTGACCTTTAAAGCCCTAAACGGCCTCAGCCCAGTATACCTGAAGGATCGTCTCCACCTCCATTGTTCTGCCCGGACACTGAGGTCCAGCACCGAGGGCCTCCTGGCGGTTCCCTCACTGTGAGAAGCCAAGTTACAGGGAACCAGGCAGAGGGCCTTCTCAGGAGTGGCGCCCGCCCTGTGGAAAGCCCTCCCACCAGATATCAAAGAGAAAAATAACTACCAAACTTTTAGAAGACATCTAAAGGCAGCCCTGTTTAGGGAAGCTTTTAATGTTTAACAGGTTATTGTATTTTAGTGTTTTGTTGGAAGCCACCCAGAGTGGCTGGGGGGACCCAGCCAGATGGGCGGGGTATGAAGAATAATAATAATTATTTGTTATGTACTGAAGTTCTCACCCTGGGCCAGCAGGGGGGTACTGTAGATAGTTATGCAAATGAAGGATCGAAAGTGACGTTCAGTGATTGGATAGTTTGTATGCAAATGAAGGATCGAAAGTGGCGTTCAGTGATTGGATAGTTTTAGAAAGCTGCAACAGTTACAATTGTTCTGGAGCTCTATATAAGCAGGCTGACTGAGCTCCTCAGTTCAGTTCTGTTCCAGCTTACAAATAAAGAGCTGCTTTGGAGAAATTGCTGTGTCGTCTGCTATGTCAACCCACAACTTAACATTATTATTATTATTATTATTATTATTATTATTATTATTATTATTTCTAGGATAGTCTTTGATAAAGAAGGAGAAAAGGGATAAGGAAAAAGTTGGATAAGGAACATAGGAAGAAATGTCTCCAGAAGAATAGAAATGTTGGTATCTCTCTAATGAGGTGCTAACTCTCCTGTGGCGAAGAACTAGGAAATGGAGCACTAATCAGGGACAATTAGTACTATGAAGTGGAATGAGGGGCAGACTGTACCAGCTGCTCATGCAATTTTCAAAAACAGACGTAATCCGCATGGGTTAAATGAAGATTTATTTGATTTAAATTTAAAGTCTTTAATCAGAGACAATAAATTACAAAGCGTATGTAATGATTGCATCCTAGACTTGTATGATTTTAAAATGGAAAATAATAGAAAATTGCATTATTGATTTATTTGTCCCGATCGCTTATTAGGTAGACTTCTTGCAGAGGCATTCTTCAGGTTCCGTTTAAAATGCATATTCTCATTTGCACACTGCATATTAAAATGCTAGTGTAGAAAATGATTTTGTGAAATACAATCCCTTATCGTCAGTTCAAAGTTGATTTTAGCATATTTACTCATCTCTCCACCTGTTACTCTTCAAAGATTGCCAAATGACCTGCAATAAAGGGGGGGGGGGGACCAAACCAAAAAAAGGCTTGCTTGCTTTTTTGGAGAGCCAATGTGGTGTAGTGGTTAAGAGCAGTAGATTCTTAATCTGGGGAACTGGGTTCGTGTCTCCGCTCCTCCACATGCAGCTGCTGGGTACCTTGGGCTAGTCACACTTCTCTGAAGTCTCTCAGCCCCACTCACCTCACAGAGTGTTTGTTGTGGGGGAGGAAGGGAAAGGAGAATGTTAGCCACTTTGAGACTCCTTCGGGTAGTGATAAAGCGGGATATCAAATCCAAACTCTTCTTCTTCTTGCTTGTGCACCTTTAACAATAGTTTCAGCTGCAGGAATCAATGGGTGGTGTTTTAGGAAATAAAAATAATCAGTGACTGGCATCTTCATATCAAATTGTTAAAGACTTTGGAGAAGGAATAGTTTTAAAAGTTAGCCACCAGATGGATTTATATTTTCCTTAAGTAACGTATTAGCTCCTCTTCAGCAATAGTGGCTTACAGTTGTGCAAAAACCCATAACACAAAGTTCTCTGGGTGGCTTAAAGTAAATAAAACAACAACAATGTAAATATAAAATAAAACATAATAGAAAAACTAAATAAATTCCCCAAAAAAGTATACAACACATGAGATAATCAGCCTCATATAACCAACATGCTTAAGTCAAACACATGAAGGGGTTAATGCTATAGGGTAAGCTATCCTGGACCAAGCTGAGAGCTGGACCATAAAGAAGGCTGATCGCCGAAGAATTGATGCTTTTGAATTATGGTGCTGGAGGAGACTCTTGAGAGTCCCATGGACTGCAAGAAGAACAAACTTATCCATTCTTAAGGAAATGAGCCCTGAGTACTCACTGGAAGGACAGATCCTGAAGCTGAGGCTCCAATACTTTGGCCACCTCATGAGAAGAGAAGACTCCCTGGAAAAGACCCTGATTTTGGGAAAGATTGAGAGCACAAGGAGAAGGGGACGACAGAGGACGAGATGGTTGGACAGTGTTCTCGAAGCTACAAACATGAGTTTGACCAAACTGTGGGAGGCAGTGGAAGACAGGAGTGCCTGGCGTGCTCTGCTCCATGAGGTCACGAAGAGTCGGACACGACTAAATGACAAAACAACAACAAGCTGTCCTGCCAGGTGAAGCTATGTCCACTTCCTCTCACCTTGGCAGGAACTAGGTAATCAAGCCTTTGTTCTACTCCAGTCTACTGAAGAAGCTCAACATGTGAAGAGGTTTGAGCTGGTTGCTCCAGCTGAGACCACATGGCTCTCACAAGCCACTGAAAAGTTCCTATACCAATATACCAATAATTAAGGAACTTTCAAGTCTAGTGCTGCTCAAAGGTTATGGCAGGCCACACTGATGTGGCAAGAGAGGGTGGAAAGTGTGGCAGGAAGATTCAAGAACAATCAAAGAAATATTTAAACATTCCAATGTAGTTTAGTGTAGTATAGTATCAAGTATAGTATAGTATCAAGATCAGACAAGAGAAAGGCTTCTTTGTGTTGATGAGGGATGAGGAGATGAGAGTTTGGCTCAAATTAGACCTAATATAAGTGAGATTTGGGAAGGAATGCAGGGGGAGCTGTATTTCCCAGCAAAAAAACAGAGTGGCAGAATCTTACCTAGTTTTTAAAAAGCCTAATATGCGCTGTGTTAGCTATGAGCATAAGACACAAACAAGTGGGAATTTTTCCTGCACAGTCCCCGCTGAAATGAATGGGAGCTGTGTAAGAAAGAGCTGAGTGCTGTTGCACAGTGCTCATTCGCACTGGATTGTGCCACATATATAAAAATGAAAGGTAAATAATAAAAATACGTATTGGTTTTCTGTACTCAAAATGACCCCAGCTCTTTCAGTAATGGAATCTGATGACATCATCTTTTGACAGCCCTGATCTTTAACCTGGTTTGATCTAAAGCAGATTCTTCTGGAATGATATCATTAAGGTATAAATCCCTGAATAGAGAGTGAACCATATTCATATAAGCCATTTAAGGGTATTAAGTTACTGAGAATTATCTCCCTGTTATTTTTCTTGTGCAGTACATACAATGTGAAAATTGTACTTGACTGAACTTTTGAGTTGTTGTTGCTGGAGCCATTGAGTATTCTAACCGCTGCTAAAATAATTTCAGAAGAAATGCAGGTGTAAAGATTTACCCATAGAAAATTTTTTACAGGCTGTTCTCAATATCAAGCACTAAGCAAGAGTTCTGCCAGAGTTTGTGCTTTTTGTTACTTGTGTACAAATTTGTATTTGTAATTTAATACTGCAGATTTCCTAGTAGCTGTGTGTTCCTGGAAATGTCTTAAAAACCTTTTTTAAAATTTAGTAAAACACAAGAATAGCATAGATATAATTATAACTGGCAGAGAGAAATCATGCAGGAGGCAAATCAATATTTTTGTAAGTTTTATTGCACTCAGGTATATATAATTCTTGTGAAATAAATACATAAATATCATTATTGCTGCTACATACTAGTACTGCCATAAGAACAATAAAGATATTGTTTATAAAACTGAGCCACTCTGAGGTTGATATATCAATATATACACCATTTATCATCATGGTCACGGAACAAGCGAAAACTTACAAAAGAGCAGCACATTCTTGACCAATATCATGAAACATAAAATTTCAGAACAGCAAGGCTGTCCAGTTTTCAACAAACTTGATATTGATTTGCCTTTTTTTCATATATCCATAATTAGTTAATCTAACTATGAGGGTAATGTTTCATTCTTTGTACAACCAGGCCATTAATGATGTACAATCTCAGGAGACTTTTCACACATTTCCTATAGAACTCCTGAGAACCACACATCATGTTTTTCAGGGGAACATTAACTCACACAATGCCAAACTTCATATATTCTGATGAGTCCCCTTTTACATCAGGCTCTGTTATTCTTGCATACATTTTACCTAGTTTTCTTTCAGAGATAGTGCTCTTTCTCAACGGATCATATTTCTGTAATATGGAAAATAATAATCTGAAATATGAAGCAATCAAGGGTCTACATAGATTCTCTAACATGAATAATTTTACAGTATCTCATTTTATTAACTCCTTCGGTTCAAACAAGATGCTTATTTTCCATAGTACCACATCTCCTAATATATATTTAGATTATTCTGCTAATTGCAAACATGTTCCATGCACTTACAATGATAAACATGTCCCATGGTGCCGTCCCATGCAAATAAGACAGGCAGACCCGGAGGTAGGAATTGTTATAAATGTAATTATTTATTTATAAAAGTATTTATATACTGCTAGATCACCAAACATATCAAAGCAGTTTACAACATTAAAAATATAGAAACCATACCCCGCCAATTTTTTTTTTAAATGACAGTGATGTCCTTTGAGCAGGATATTGCAATCATTATATAACCACAACCTCCAGCCAATAGGTGGTGCTGTTCCATGTTCTGAGTATTGGCTAAGTTTCTGTGTCATCCCTTAACCTGTCTTGATGGAAGTTCTTGCTTGATGGAAGATCAGATCTATGCTGGAGGCCTGTGCTATTTGGTTAAATTGCAGGCCCTTAATAACATTTATTCCTCTGTGCAAGGATTGCGTTTCTACAGTATATCGCCTCTGTGCACGGATTACATTCTGTTATTAATTAATTGTCTTTTACATTTGTCTCACAGCAATTTAGAAACCTACCATATAAACAGGATAAAAAATGTTTTTGAAACACTACAAGAAACAATTGAAGGTAGCAATACAAAAAGGACGCCTAAGGCTTTTCATTCACCTGGAAGAGCTTGTCGAAAAAGAAATGTCTTCAGCTGTTCTAGAAACTACAGATTGCTATGAGTCTTCGCTCTTCTTCCTTCTATATTTAAGTGGTACAGGGAATCCATTTCCAGATCTTGCGGGTTTACAGCTCCCATAACCCCTGATCGTTGGTCGTGCTGGCTGGAGGCGATGGGATTTGGAGTCCAACAGTAGCTGGCCACAGATCCTGCAACTCTGCATCACTTCAAAATATCCTTAATTCTGACACTCTATCAAACACTTTTCACACACAGGCACACACACACACACACTCTTTAACCAATTGTCTCATTCTTAGTAAATTACATACTGAAAATGTCCAAAGGGGATTATCTGTCATTCAGTCATATTTTACAAAACGTGAAATTCCTTTTAGGTGCCAGATGTTCCTGGTATTTTTAATGGCAAAACTATCTCAATTATTCCATATCAGTGTAGCCACTGCAGAGAACATAAACACCTTTGCCCTGGTAAGAGTATTCAGGAGTGCTGCTAGAGATACCAAAGCTAATTGCTTTTAACAAGTGCAAGGAAGAGGTGAGAGGAAACCTGGTATTGATTTTTGCCTTCCCAAAGAGAAACTGACCAACGAAAACATAAGCATCTAAAACTCAAGATGCAGAGAGGGAGCACTTTGCGCAGGAAGTATCATGAAACAGGCCATGTCAGTCCAGTAGTAATTGGTCCTTTGAAGCTGCAAATGGGGGAAGCAACAAACATTCATCTTTAAAGCATGCCAAATGCTCTGAGATGGGGTTTGTGGATCAAGGAGGAATGTGCAGCTATGCGAAACCTGACCCCAAGGTCTCTAAAAGTTTGGCTTAGGTTATGCTGGCAGTGACCTTGTAAATTTAGACAGCTGGTAGACTATGGCTAGGAGCAAATTGTTACAGCGATTGTGGTTTTCTTGACTAGACTGAAAGCAAAAGGACAGCTCTTTAAGCCTTGTTGGGTCAACTTTCACCACCATAGCTGATAAACAGAAGGTGCCTATTGAGTTCAGGAGAACTTTGCTAAACACTTGAATATTTCAGGGAACACTGGAACAAGATTTCCCCCTTAAACACTGGCGTATGTCTGGCACAAATCCATAAGTCATGTACCTACTAAGTTATATAGCTATGATAGACAAAAGTTCAGAGAAGACTTTCATATTTTGAACTGCTGGGAAATGGTCACATCGATAACTTTTCTTACTGAGAATCCCTTAATGATACTCAGTATACTGGAACTGGCTCCTCATCTGAACATTTGGCTTTCTATGACTGTCTTTTAGGGTACTGGTGATTTCCTTCCTCCTGATTTATGATATGTGGGCTAGCCATTGATGTGACCCATGGATTTCAGAGGTAGGAGAACTGCATGGTTCATAAGTCTGGGGACCCCAGCATCCATTGCTTTGTCTGACAAAGAGCAAACACTAAAGAAATCTGCAATAGAGCTCCAATTTTATTTAACCCATAATGATTATTCACATTTATGCAATGCCCTTCCTCTAAGGAGCTCTTAGACCCTGGATGATCATCACTGACAGAACTTCTTGATTGAGCTGAATTTGAGGCAGGTTTACCCATGTCAAATCAAATACTCATTTAAGACTACAAAAATAGCACTTTATTTACAAAAAAGTCCGAATATTGCATGACCCTCACTTATTTTGTCACTTTTTTCATTCCATCCTATGTAAAGTATAGTATTACAAACTCCACAATTCTACTTTTGTTTTCTTTATCATCTTAAATGCTTTATTATATACCGTATTTTTCGCTCCATAGGACGCACTTTTTTCCTTTTAAAAACTAAGGGGAAATGTCTGTGCGTCTTATGGAGCGAATGTGTGGTCCCTGGGGCTGGGGGGGGGGGACCCGGGCTTCCCAGCCCGCAAGCTCCGGGAGCGGAGGCAAGGCTGCGCACAACCTTGCCGCCGCTCCCGGACCTGTTCTGGGGGCTGGGGTCGGGGGAAGCTCAGGTTTCCCCCACTCCTGCCCCGTGGCTAAAAAGGAAGCCAAGACAGCGAGCGGGATCCATCCCGCTTGCTGTCTTGGCTTCTTTGCTCTTTGGGGCTGGGGGGGGGACCCAGGCTTCCCCCGGCAGCCCCAGCAGCTCTGGGAGAAGCGGACAGGTTGCGCGCAGCCTGTCTGCTGCTCTCTGGGGCGGGGGGGGGGGGAATAAGATTTTTTTCCTTGATTTCCCCCCCCTAAAAACTAGGTGTACCTTGTGGTCCGGTGCGCCTTGTGGAGCGAAAAACAGGGTATTTATCTACACTATGATTTTCTAAAGGATTTGCAGTGGTGAAACCTGCCACAGCATTGACTGAGCCCCTGTATTGTCATGGTATGTTTGCAAGAATTCAAACACCTGACAGCAATCCTAACTGAGGCGAGGAGGGGGTGGCGTGTAGAGTGGTGAATTCTCTGCTCTATCTGCAGCCCTGCTGGCCAGAATGAAACATGTGGGGACAGATTTACAGCCTTTTTTGTTTCCAGCTTCAGGTTCCACATTGGGCCCTTCACTAGTAAACAGGCTAGTTTGGGATCCAGCCCTATTTCGCCTCCCAACACACATTGTTATTGGCATTAAGAGATAATGGAGTGCACTTCTGGGAATGAAGTCAAACCACGTGCATTAGCGACACTGGAGTGACTTTCAAAGGACAGCAGAGCAATAGGTTTGACACAAGCTAGGCTGCAGAAGTTGCCAGAAGGAGGTGTACAAGTCACCATCCAACCATCTTGAAAGACCTGCATTGGCTCCCAGTACGTTTCCAAGCACAATTCAAAGTGTTGGTGTTGACCTTTAAAACCCTAAACGGCCTCGGCCCAGTATACCTGAAGGAGCATCTCCACCCCCCATCATTCTGCCTGGACGCTGAGGTCCAGCGCCGAGGGCCTTCTGGCTGTTCACTCATTGCGAGAAGCAAAGCTACAGGGAACCAGGCAGAGGGCCTTCTCGGTAGCGGCCCCCGCCCTGTGGAATGCCCTCCCATCAGATGTCAAAGAGATAAACAACTGCCTGATATTTAGAAGACATCTGAAGGCAGCCCTGTTTAAGGAAGTTTTTAATGTGTGACATTTTAATGTATTTTTAATCTATGTTGGAAGCTGCCCAGAGTGGCTGGGGAAACCTAGCCAGATGGGTGGGGTACAAATAATAAATTGTTGTTGTTGTTGTTGTTATTTTAGGAACTCCACTCCGGTTGGTGTAGGGTTTACTCCGTGGAGGTTCAGGAGCAGAGTTTTCCTTCTCCTAGATGGGCTACTTTCCCAGGTTGATGAGCCCCATCTGCCCTTCACTTCCCTCTACAGCGTTTGGCCTTCTCATCGTTGATTCTACAATGTCTTTTAGCAGAAGAACACTCTGTTGCATGTTGTCCAGCAACCCTATTATGCTTCACAAGGGAAAAACATTTATATGGCATATACCCACTAAATGGGCTATTAGAACATTTCAAACGTATTTGCATAGCGCCATGCTCCAGATTGCAAGTAACAGCTGAATGTTTCTTTATCTGTGGACGTGTCATACAATATTCTCGTTGTGCACGGAGGTCTGCAAAGGTTATTTGTTTTAACAAGAGCAAACACGATATCTGTTTATGTACCTCTCTCAACTCCTTTGGTATCTTGGAATAGGCACACACTGCATTTTTTACAAAATGACTTTTTCAGCACATATATCGCCAAAACTGAAGCACACAACTTATGCAAACATCCACCATACAAATGTGATGGATAAATAAAGACAGGATCTGTCCACATTATAGCACTTTTAAGCCTCATTGATTTCAGCAGGGCAGTCAAGCCTGGGCTTATATCTTTCCTGGTGCTGGACTTTAAAGTCTTCAAACTGAGGTGGATCTTGTCCCTCAGTAAGTAAGTAAAAGTTACAATGAAATGGGAGCTGTGAAACGGTAATCATGCTTGCAAATAATCTAACTTGTTCCTTGAGACTGATACACACAAACAGGTCTGCAAGTGACCAGTGGCTTTCTGCACACACGGTGTCTCTCCCAGTATAGTGGTACCTTGGCTCCTGAACAAATCAGCTCCTGAATGCTGCAAACCCGGAAGTAAGTGTTCCGGTTTGCAAAGGTTTTTTGGAAGCCGAACAGCCATTTCAGCTGTCAGCATTGTTTCCAGGAAGAATCAGCCAATCAGAAGCCACGCCTTGGTTTACAAATGTTTTGAAAGTCGAACAGGGTGTGTTCTCTGACTGAAAGTTGGACTGTTATCTCATGAAAACAGACTGTCCTGCAACAAAATAGCACGGTGTAATGTGTGCCATGTTCAAGATTCTAGCCCAGGGGTAGGCAACCTAAGGCCCGTGGGCTGGATATGGCCCAGTCGCCTTCTCAATCT
Source organism: Podarcis filfolensis (assembly GCF_964270895.1). Taxonomy (NCBI): domain Eukaryota; kingdom Metazoa; phylum Chordata; class Lepidosauria; order Squamata; family Lacertidae; genus Podarcis; species Podarcis filfolensis. The sequence goes on from NC_139603.1 coordinate 9,176,971, forward strand.
GGCCTGCAGATGGTCCAAGAATCAGTGTGTTTTTACATAAGTAGAATGTGTGTTTTTATTTAAAATGCATCTCTGGGTTATTTGTGGGGCATAGGAATTCGTTCATTATTTTTTTTCAAAATATAGTCCGGCCCCCCACATGGTCTGAGGGACCCCCTGCTGAAAAAGGTTGCTGACCCCTGTTCTAGCCACTCCATCCCATCCTCCCTGTGCCCCTCCCCAACATCCATTCAGCAGTCTGCGGCCCCTGAGCATGCTCAGGCCTCATTAGATGCTTTTGGAGTCCATCCACTTACGGTCCATCCTTAGAAATGTACTTCTGGAAACCTCCCTTAAACCTGTTGATACTTCCCTCCTTTGTGGCAGTAGTGCCGTGCTGTTTTGGATACATAAGTAATGACATACACTGCCTAAACATAAGAAATCAGTATCTGAAGAAATGTGCATGCAACAAAGTTAATAAGTTAGCAACAAAGTTAATAAGAATATGCAAAAATGAATTGATAATGGATGAAAATATAGAGTTATAATATGTTAAGATACAGAGTTAAGATAAATGAAAGAGGATAAGGATTTGCTGATTTGATTATTTAAATGGGAATATAAAAAGGGGAGGTGTGAGGACGCCAAGGAAATAAGCTAATGAGTTCAAAGTTACAAAAAACGGATTTGTTTCTAATTCTTTTTTTAGCTATTTGTCTTTTGTCTTTTGTATTTTTATTTATCTTTATTCATCTTTTTTCTTTTTCATGTACTTCTCTATGTTCTTTTTTTTGGTATCCTTTTCTTATTATATGACCTTTTTTCATTTTGTAAACTTATGTTTTTGTGAAACTTCAATAAATATCTTTTAAAAAAAGAAAAAAAGAAATGTGCATGCACACGAAAGCTTATACCAGAACAAACTTAGTTGGTCTATAAGGTGCTACTGGACAATTTATTTTTATTTTTACTTTGATTGCGTCAGACCAACACGGCTTCCTACCAGAAATAAGAAATCAGGGGAAATGATATTTCATTTCATATAGGTGCTGCTTTTCACTGCTAGATCTTTGTTATGAAGGAATTAAAAGGAGAAGTAGGATTTCATTCTTCCAACCTTCACCCCCAAAAAAACCCCACCAACACCCCAAACAGTGAAACAACAGCAACAATCAATTGGAAAGGTACCATCTGCAACAGGAGAGAAATGATTATACTGTAGAATAGCTCCTAACAGAACTAACCAGAGGTGAGTCGGTCCTTGAATGAATCATGAATGGTACCCAGCATCTGGGACAGAAGGAAAGTGCTGTTGAACCACTCATAGGTAACCACAGTGCTGTCAAATTCAACATATATATGAATGGCAAAGTGCTGCAGAGGCATCAAGCGTACTCACATACAACTTCAAAAGAGGAAACTTTTTCTCTTTTTTTTTTTAAAGGGAGGATTAGTTGAAAGCAAGTTGAAAGGGAGAGTCAAGAGGGTCAAATCTCTTCACGATGCTTGGAGGTTACTTGAAAACATGGTAATAGAAGTTCAAATTGAATGTGTACCTCAGCTTAAGAAGGAGACAAAAAGTCCAAGAGGGTGATGATATGGCTAATGAATGGAATCAAAGTAGGTATGAAAAAGCAAGCCATGCCCGAATGAGGAAAATACAACGAATCCAGAATGCAGCAGCTAGACTGGTGACTGGGAGTGGCCACCAAGACCATATAGCACCAGTCCTGAAAGACCTACATTGGCTCCCAGTACGTTTCTGAACACAATTCAAAGTGTTGGTGCTGAACGTTAAAGCCCTAAATGGCCTCGGCCCAGAATACCTGAAGGAGCGTCTCTACCTCCATCGTTCAGCCTGGACACTGAGGTCCAGCTCCAAGGGCCTTCTGGCGGTTCCCTCCCTGCAAGAAGTGAGGTTACAGGGAACCAGGCAGAGGGCCTTTTCAGTAGTGGCGCCTGCCCTGTGGAACACCATGCCACCAGATGTCAAGGAAATAAACAACTATCTGACTTTAAGAAGACATCTGAAGGCAGCCCTGTTTAAGGACATTTTTAATGTTTGATGTTTTATCATGTTTTTAATTTTCTGTTGGAAGCCGCCCAGAGTGGCTGGGGAGGCCCAGCCAGATGGGCGGGGTATAAGTAATACATTGCTATTATTATAATAAAATAAGAAAGACCACAAATTCTGACAAAGCAAATTCAAGTTGGTCACAAGGCTAAAGAGCAAAAAAAACACACATTGGGGAACATAGAGTGTGCCATCACTACCACCCCCAATAAAGCCCATAATAAGGACAGTCATCAACTGAACAGAGCTGCAAATGAACTCCAGTGAATCTCATCCTGCAAAACATCAGACCTGTAGTTTACTCCTCACAGAGCTACAATTCCCAACACCCTTAACCAACTACAGTTCCCTGAATTCGTGTGCTTTATTTGTATGGTGTGCAGGCAGCCTCAATTTAGTGATACTTACTTTGAAGTAAACATGCATAGAATTCAGCAGCTAGTTACAACCAAAGCATAGCCAAAAAAATGAAGGTAAATTTACAAAGTGTTCACTCAGGAATAACTTAATTCAGAGTACCAGGGTATGATATACATTTGTATGAAAATTTGTTGCTTTCTTCCTCCTGCCTTGATTTTGTTCTTTTCTGACTACTTTCAATATAAAAGTATCCAAATGAATTTTTGAATGAAACATCAAGGAATTCCTTTCAAATGCACTGCTCCTTACATAGGAATCATATGAAAGGAAGTTTTTGAATGCTATTTACATATTGTTGAAAAGTTCCCGAATAAATCAGTAGCTGTGGTAATTCACTGCGCATTAATTTACAATAGTCCTCTTTAGGTTCTGGCTGCTTTATAGTTTTGTTTTCAAAGGCACATCCCATGGCTTAAAAAAAGAGTATTTGTTAAGAGAAGGGTCAGACAAAAGCAGAGGAACTGGCAAGTATGCATCTTGAAAAGCGTTGGTGTGAAAGAGTCGATTTACACAATTTGTAATTGGAAAGCCCCTTATTTTTGATGGGGCAGAGTGTGGCTATCTTCTTTCTGTGATCCTTCCACTACTTTCTGAGATAGAAGAATTTGGGGGGGTGCATTTGCATGAATGTAAAGGTAACAAGGTAGAGGACCCCTGGACGGTTAAGTCCAGTCAAAGGCGACTATGGGGTTGCAGCACTCATCTCGCTTTCAGGCCAAGGGAGCTGGCATTGGTCCACAGACACCTTTCTGGGTCATGTGGCCAGCAAGACTAAACCACTTCTGGTGCAATGGAACACTGTGATGGAAACCAGAGTGCACAGAAATGCCGTTTACCTTCCCGCCGCAGCGGTACCTATTTATCTACTTGCACTGGCATGCTTTCGAACTGCTAGGTTGGCAGGAGCTGGGACAGAGCAACGGGAGCTCACCCCGTCGTGGGGATTCGAACCGCCGACCTTCTGATTGGCAAGCCCCAGAGGTTTAGACTGCAGCACCACCCACATCCCTCATATATCCTGTAAGATACAAGTGGGTTCAAATGAATCTGACAATTTCCATTTCCCTTAGATTCTCATTTTTCCACTCTTTTTAGTTCAGTTCTCCACATTTCTCCAATGTTTTGTGATCTGTACATGCATGTGTATCCTTTCAGAAAGTGAAAATGAGGTAGGTTCACCTTTCAATGCGAACTCACTTGAATTTCTTCCTCCTGCCCCCAGCATCAGGTGCTCAAGGTTCAAATCAAGCAGACCCTGCAAGCAGAGGGCCAAACTCTACTTGTGAGGAACCTAAAGTGGATGGTCACTCTGTCCCGTGTTCATGTTTGATTTCCTGTGGCACCTTGAAGCTCAGGCCTGTTTTATTGCAGGCGTCAGCTCTTCAAGTGCTCTCCCCACTGATTTTCCTACTGCCCATTCACTTGGACTTCCTGTTGGAACCCAATCCGCAAACAACTGCCCAGGAAGAGAGTGCAAGGCATGTAGTGGATGCTGCTTTACCTCCTCACTCTTGTTACTTTGCAAGTGACTAGGCAGCAAGAAAGCACAGGAAGGAGGAAGGGCAGCAGAGCCTGGAGGCCCTGGAAGTCTCCGATTTGGTCCCTGTAGGGATGCAGGTCTTGGCAGGTGCCCTTTTTTTCGTTGTTGTTGTTTAGTCGTTTAGTCGTGTCCGACTCTTGGTGACCCCATGGACCAGAGCACGCCAGGCACTCCTGTCTTCCACTGCCTCTCTCAGTTTGGTCAAGCTTCGAGAACACTGTCCAGCCATCTCGTCCTCTGTCGTCCCCTTCTCCTTGTGCCCTCCATCTTTCCCAACATCAAGGTCTCTTCCAGGGAGTCTTCTCTTCTCATGAGGTGGCCAAAGTATTGGAGCCTCAGCTTCAGGATCTGTCCTTCCAGTGAGCACTCAGGGCTGATTTCCTTAAGAATGGATAGGTTTGATCTTCTTGCAATCCATGGGACTCTCAAGAGTCTCCTCCAGCACCATAATTCAAAAGCATCAATTCTTTGGCGATCAGCCTTCTTTATGGTCCAGCTCTCACTTATTTGCATCACTACTGGGAAAACCATAGCTTTAACTATATGGACCTTTGTCGGCAAGGTGATGTCTCTGCTTTTTAAGATGCTGTCTAGGTTTGTCATTGCTTTTCTCCCAACAGAAAGCGTCTTTTAATTTCGTGGCTGCTGTCACCATCTGCAGTGATCATGGAGCCCAAGAAAGTAAAATTTCTCACTGCCTCCAGTTCTTCCCCTTCTATTTGCCAAGAGGTGATGCCCTACATGATATAAATCCGATGCAGGCCATGTTTCGCACCCAGCACTGTCTGATATAATTAAGCTTGAAGAACACCACTGCCATTGCACCTTACAAGAGAGAGCCAGTGTGGTGTAGTGGTTAACAGCGGAGGACTCATAATCTGGAGGAAGGGAAAGGAGAATGTTAGCCGCTTTGAGACTCCTTCGGGTAGTGATAAAGCGGGATATCAAATCCAAACTCTTCTTCTTCTCTTCTTACAAAGTCCAGGCACTTGACTTCTCACAATGCCCAAAACACCATTTTCTTCTTCCTCCTCTTTCTCTTCCCAACCAACCTGAAAAGAAGTTTTGGAGATCTCGAAAGCTTGCTCGCTACTTTGTGACTGTTGACCCCAACAAAGATATTACCCTACTCTTACTTTTGGTTTTGCACACAGAAGCATTCAATATGATGTAGGAGCAGACAGGTCAACATTCCTCAATGTTTTGTATCTGACCCCCTGTTCAGAGATTGCGCTGTCTATACCACAAGCATTCTGGATGTTGATTTATCTCTCCTGACAAAGATAGTAGTTTTTTACTTGGAAACCTCTTGGTGATTCCAGCACTCTCATAACAAAACAAGGGCAAACGTGAAGTCCTGTGAAAGATGTAATTTCATTTCCCCCTTCGTATGCAGGATGCTCTGTATGCAATACCTGAATTCCCCCACCAAAAGAAACTTAGATTTTGAAAATACTGGTGCACATGAATCCCCTCATAGAACTAAGTTACATTTGGGGTGATTGGCTGAAGACATTATATAGCCCTTTCATTGTTATTCTGTTTTAAAAGCTAATACCATATCTAATCACAACAACACCATCCAGGTTATAGTTATATTTTATAGACATTTTTCACACTGGTTATAAAAATCAAATAAGGCCCTTAAACACAATCCGGGTTATTGAATTTTCCATTTTCCCTCCTTTTACTTTTTTATTGAAGGACTGTTAATGAGTCGTGAATTGATGGCATTACTGATAGGTATTCTCTTTTTGCAGAAACATGTTGACCCAAGTATTTCTTTTAAGCTGTTAGAACTAAAGTTTTCAGCAGATGTGATACAAAATAGTTCAGAATATACCTGTGTTGTTGAAAGCTTCAGCATTTCAAACTGGAGATATCATGTAGGAATTGCATGCAGAAGCCTCTTCTATTTATACCCTATGATAGCAACTTCAGTTCCCAATAGTTCCCTTAAAGGACAGGAGGTCTCACTCTAAACCAGAAAAGACCTGTTTGGGATCCCAACCTTGTGCATAAGGCAAATCCACTTTATCAATAATGGGTTGGATTCAGGCAACATTAATTCTCACTGAAATCAAGATGTATTATGTCAGTTCATGATTAACCTGTTGCATTGAATTCAGTGGGACCTGAGTTCAACTAACTTAGGGGTTGGAATTCAATGTGAAAACAGAACTTAGGGTAATATACAGCTGAGTGATTGGGTAAAATTATGGAAAGAAGGTTTAAAATTTACTGCATGCAATGCCCTAAAAGAAAATGTGATGAAGATGATGTATAGATGGTATATTACACCTGTCAAGTTGGCGAAAATGTCTAAAGTCAGTAATAAATGTTGGAAATGTAAAGAAAAAGAGGGAACATTTTATCACATGTGGTGGGAATGTAAAAAGGTGAAATGCTTCTGGGAGATGATATATAATGAGATGAAAAAAATGTTGAAATATACATTTATAAAGAAACCAGAAGCATTTTTACTGGGCATTGTTGGGAGTGATATAAATAGAAAGGAATATAAGCTTTTTTTATATGCAATAACAGCAGCAAGAATATTACTGGCCCAAAAATGGAAGCAAGAAGAATTACCGATTGAGGAATGGAGGATGAAGTTAATGGACTATGCAGAATTAGATAAACTAACAGGAAGGATTCAAAACTGGTGGGACCAGAAATTCACGGAAGACTGGAGTAAATTTTTGGACTATTTGAAAAGTATTTGTGAAGATCAGATGACGTTTGCAGGTTTGCAAGAAGTTTTGTGAGGAGTATTATTGGAAGTATTGCAAAAATGGAGAAGGGGAAGGATGATTTGTTAAGAGATGCAAAGCAATATAAAGTTAAGAAATGCATAAGAAGTGGTTAAAACAGTGGATCATCAGAGGTGCTGATGGAAGTCAAAAAAGATTGTATAAGTGGTTTTGTATAAGTGGTTTTTGTATAAGTGGTTTTGTGGTACATTTTATAATTTATTCTTTAAAATCATATAAGGAGCTGGCGCCCTGGACCCACTACGTTCCCGTTAAAAGAAACCTGGAAGACTTGCTGGAAAGAATAAAATGGGCCAAGGAAAATGACCAGATGCTTGGAAGCTGTGGCTGGATGGTTTCGTGGGAGCCAATTGAAACTAAATCCTTCGAAGACAGAGGTCCTATGGCTAGGTCGGGATGGCATGGGGATGAGGGACCAACTCCCTTCTCTTGCGGGGGCCCAATTAGTGCCATTGCCTTCCGTTAAGAGTTTGGGTGTAATCCTTGACGCCTCCCTTTCCATGGAGGCGCAAGTTACAGCAACAGCCAAGGCGACATTTTTCCACCTTCGCCGCATCAAGCAGTTGGTCCCTTACCTTTCCCGCCCTGACCTGGCCACAGTGATCCATGCGACGGTCATCTCCAGGCTTGACTACTGTAATTCGCTCTACGCGGGGCTGCCCTTGAAGCTGTCCCAGAAACTCCAGCGGGTACAGAATGCTGCAGCGAAGCTCCTCACGGGGTCTCTGCCATGGGAGCATATTCACCCAGTGCTTTTCAAGCTGCACTGGCTCCCGGTGGAGTACAGGGTCAGATTTAAGGTGCTGCTTTTGACCTTTAAAGCCCTTCACGGCCTAGGACCCTCGTACCTACGGGACCGCCTCTCCTGGTATGCCCCACGGAGAGCCTCAAGGTCCATAAATAACAACACCCTAGTGGTCCCAGGCCCTAAGGAAGTTCGATTGGCCTCAACCAGAGCCAGGGCCTTTTCAACTCTGGCTCCGGTCTGGTGGAACACTCTGCCTCATGAGACCAGGGCCCTGCAGGATCTGATTTCTTTCCGCAGGGCCTGTAAGACAGAGTTGTTCCGCCTGGCCTTTGGCTTGGAGCCAATTTGATTCCCTCCCTCGCTCTCTTTCTTTTTTCTTTTCCTTCTCCTCCTGCGATGAGGCTACATTTTAATATTTTAATGTTCCATTATTTTAATGTTGTATTTTATTTTTGTTTTTAAGTTGTAATCATTAATCTTGTTTTATTATTGCTTGTAAGCTGCTTGAGCCCGGCCTTGGCTGGGGAGGGCGGGGTATAAATAAAAAATTATTATTATTATATATATATATATATATATATATATATATATATATATATATATGAAAACAGAACTTAGGGAATTTTTATTTTATTAATTTAGAGCAGTTGTTGTTGCAAAAAATTGTATACCGCCATTCATCCATAGAGCTCAGGGCAGTTCACAACAACAAAATACAATATAAAAAACACAATATGCATAATAAAAACAAGGGCAAACCAACCCTCTCCCACCAATCCCTTTTAAAAGAGGTATAGGATGTTCATCAGTCAAAGGCCTGGCTGAAAAGAACGTTTTTGCCTGGCACCTAAAGAGACATAATGAAGGCGCCAGCTGAACCTCCCTAGGGAGACCATTTCAGAAATGGCCTGCTCTCGTGTTGCCACCCTCTGGACCTCTTGTGGAGGAGGCACAGGAAGACAGGATTCAGATGATGATCTAAGGGTTGGAGCAAGTTCATATGGATAGAAGCGGTCCTGTCTATTGTTGGAATGGAATACCAAAGATGAGGAAGTTAAATCGGTAATGATACAATGGGCCAGAGATTTTGGTTATAATATTCAGTTTGAGGACTGGGAAAAACTGTGGAAAGAGTATTTAAGATTTACTGCATGTACAGTACTTAAAGAAAATGTCATGAAAATGTTTTACAGATGGTACATTACACCGGTAAAATTATCAAAAATGTATAAGACGTGTAACAAATGTTGGAAATGTAAAGAAAAAGAAGGTACGTTTTATCATATGTGGTGGGAATGTAAGAAAGTGAAAGGCTTCTGGGAGATGATCTATAACGAAATGAAAAAGATGTTAAAATATACATTTGTAAAGAAACCAGAGACCTTTCTTTTAGGAATTACAGGGAATGAAATTAGAAGAAAAGACTGTAAACTTTTTCAATATGCAACCACAGCAGCAAGAATTCTACTGGCCCAGAAATGGAAACAAGAGGAAATACCGACAATAGAAGAATGGAGACTGAAGCTGACTGACTATGCAGAATTGGACAGATTAACAGGGAAAATTAGATATTTTCAAGACCAAAAGTTCATCGAGGACTGGGGGAAATTTGTTGAATATCTGAAAAGAACATGCGATGTGCAAACAACACTGGTGGGATTTCAAGAAGCACTGTGAAAGCAGAGATATATTGTTAAAAACAAATAGGAGTGGAAGGGAAGTTTAATGGCAATATAAACAGAGGAATGCGTAAACTGAGAAGTAATTATGGATGATTGTCAGAGAAGTCGAAGGAAGTCTAAAAAGAATCAAATTTGTGAAAATTTGTGAAAATTTGACAGAACTGTATATTTGTATTGGAAAATAAATTTTTTTTTTTAAAAAAAAAAGAAGCGGTCCTTGAGGTGTTGCGGTCCTGAGCTGTTTAGGGCTTCATAGATCAAAACCAGTACTTGGAATTGGGTCTGGAAATTAATCAGCCACCAGTGCAGTCCAGCCAGGATCAGTGTAATATGTTCAAACCATATTGCCCGGTGAGCAACCTGCCCATCAAATTCTGCACCAGCTGAAGTTTCCAAACCATCTTCAGAAGCTATAGATAACCCGTTGCAGTCATTAACCTAGAGGTTACCAGAACACTGAATAGCTCAACTGGTAGAGCATAGGACTCTTAATATCAAGGTTTGAGGTTTAAGCCCCAAAATGGACTTGCATTGCAGGCGGTTGGACTAGATGGGTCCTGTGGTCCCTTGCAACTCTATAATTCTATGATTCTATGGTTATGTAGACAACAGTAGTTTGCCTATCCCTATGCAGCTAAGGGTGCAGCTGGGCCACCAGCCAAAGCTAATGGAAAGCACTTGGTAGCACGAGGCCACCTGAGCCTCAAGTGACAGCAAAGGACCCAGAAAGACCCTCTAAGCTGAATACCTTCTCCTTTAAAGGAAGTGTAACCCCATCAAGAGCAGGCAATCATTTCATCAGAAAAATATATGTTGTGTACATAAAATAATTTTCAATGAAAACAGATAAAACCAGCATTTCTTATAACAAATATGCATAGGGTTGCCATATGTCCAGAATTTAACAGACATATCCGGAATACTGTAGCAGGAAGCAGTGTCCGAGCAGAAATCAGTCAAATTTCCTGGAAAATCCGGACTTATGGCAACCCATGTTGGTAGTGTCGTTTTTACTGACTTTCCATAAAAATAGCTCAAATTTTAAAATGTTAGTTTTTGTGTCTGGTTTTTCACTTTTTGAAATATGGCAACCCTCTGCATAACTAAATTATATGCTGAAACGGAAAGGTGTGTGAAACAATAGAAAACAGAGTGGCCTAGTGGTTTTGGTGTTCACACAGTTCAGATCCACATTCAGCCATGAAGTTCACTAGGTGACCTTAATCCAGTCATTGCTTCTCAGCGTAACCTACCTGACAGGGACTGGGCAGAGGAGGAATGGTGGAGACCGCCTCCCCAGTCTGACCCTTCCAGAGAAGAAGGAGACAGTTCAGCATCACAACAGGGGGTTGAGGGAGGTCACAGCTCAGAGGCAGATGAGGGGGAAAGCTGGGAAATAATGGGAGAGGAGGATGAGGAAGAGGAACCACCAGGAGGGCAACAGCTGATGGACACAGTGTCTTTAGAAAGCATTCCAGACCCTCCCTCTCCCAGAACATGGCGGGCAATGAAAGTTGGAGAGCAGAGAGCTCAAAGGCAAAAGGCACTTTTCAGTACCCGTAGTAATGATTCACGCAGAAGTAGGAGGAGACGGAGAGGGTGGGGTTTCACTTGGAGCAACACCATTACTCCAAGAAGCTGCATTTCTAAGCCTCTCTGTGTGAGTATTGAATAAATAACATTGGTAAGAGCTTTCATTGTCTTATCTGTTCCTGACAACCTACAATTGGGGTGGGGGCTGGATCCTCTGACATCTGACACTACCTCGCAGGGTTGTTAGGAACATAGACAGGCACCTTATACTGAGTCAGGCCACTGGACCATCTCGCTCAGTATTGCTAACACAGACCGGCAGATGCTCTCCAAGGTTTCAGACAAGGGACACTCACTGTCCTACCTGGATATTGAATGTGGGACCTTCAGCTGCTGTGCCACAATAGGACAACCCTTCCTTGTTGTGAGGCTAAATGGGAGGAGGAGAAACATTTGTGGTGTTTTACGTTTTTTATATATACTGCCCTGATATTTTATAATATGGAAGTATGGAAATACTTGTATAAACAAATAAATAAACCACAAGGGCTACCTTGAACTCCTTGGAATAAAGGTGGGTTCTAAAGATACTGGTAAATAAGTAAATAAACATCGTGAGGACATGGAGCGATCATTACTTGGCACTTGTAGAAGTGCAAGTTCTGCAGATCAAAGTGGTTGAATAGGCACGTACGGGGCAAGGCAATCCCGAAAGTAAGCAAGTCTTGAGCCATTAAGGGCTTTCTGTACCAATGACGAAACCTTGAACTTGGCCCAGTATCAAACTGGCAGCCAGTGCAGATCTTTGAGCATGGTTGTAATATGCTGACAGGATCTCGTTCCTGTCAGCAATCATGCTACCACATTCTGCACTGACTGCAGTTTCTGGAAGCCTCGTATAGTACACTAAAGTAACCCGATATTGAAGTTGCCCATGCCTGGGCTACTGTAGTCAAGCTTTCCTGGTCCAATAATGGTCAGAGCTGCTCTGTGAGTTGAAGCCATCCAGAGGATGCAATTGGCCAGTTTCTTGGATGTGAGAACCTCTAAGACAGAGAACCTGGCATCTCCAAGTAGGGCTAGGAGAGGGACTTATCTGAAACCCTGAAAATCCACAGCGAATCAGTGTAGGCCATATTGAGCTCAATGGACCAATTGTCTGACTCAGTGTAAGGTCGTTTCCTATGTTCTTAAGTAAAGTGCTGGGCCTGAGGACTCAGGGCTCGGCTAGACTAGCAAAGAAAAAGTGTTTTATATGTGTTGCATATGGTCGGCGGTTTGAATCCCCAATGAGGGGGTGAGCTCCTGTTGCTCTGTCCTAGCTCCTGCCTACCTGGCAGTTCAAAAGCACACCAGTGCAAGTAGATAAATAGGTATCGCTGTGGCAGGAAGGTAAACAGCATTTCCGTGCAATCTGGTTTCCATCACGGTGTCCTGTTGCACCAGAAGCAGTTTAGTCATGCTGCCCACATGACCCGGAAAGCTGTCTACGGACAAGCGCAGGCTCCCTCAGCCTGAAAGCAAGATGAGCGCTGCAACCCCATGGTCACCTTTGACTGGATTTAACCATCCAGGGGTCCTTTACCTTTTTAAAAAAAACAACACTTTTTTTTAACCTTTATAGCATTATAACACTGTGATACCACATAGCATTTGGGAGTTCCATTTTTGCCAACACAATTTCTCATGCAAAGTTTACAACGCATTTAACTGAAACACTTCTTTGATCCAGCCACAGTTTCAGAGAGGACAAAAGTTGTCATCCACCTCTAACGTTGGGTGGTCTGGTCCTCAGTGATAGGGATCCTGTGGAGGAGATGGGGTGCAATATGGATCTGCAACCTAGGCTCACAGAGAGGCCAGATTTCTCTCTCTCTCTCTCTCTCTCTCTCTCTCTCTCTCTCTCTCTCTCTCACACACACACACACACACACACACACCTTCAAAGTGTACATATGCAGACACACAATAGCCATTTTTTAACAGCAGACGCTCCATGTGTACCTATTTTCCAGGGACAGCACCAGATTTACAGAAGCCGTCCCAACTTCTGATTTGATCCCCAAATGTCCCGCTTTTCCTTTGTTGTTGTTTAGTCATTTAGTCGTGTCCGACTCTTCGTGACCCTATGGACCAGAGCATGCCAGGCACTCCTGTCTTCCACTGCCTCCCGCAGTTTGGTCAAACTCATGCTGGTAGCTTCGAGAACACTGTCCAACCATCTCGTCCTCTGTCGTCCCTTTCTCCTTGTGCCCTCCATCTTTCCCAACATCAGGGTCTTTTCCAGGGAGTCTTCTCTTCTCATGAGGTGGCCAAAGTATTGCAACCTCAGCTTCACGATCTGTCCTTCCAGTGAGCACTCAGGGCTGATTTCCTTCAGAATGGATAGGACTTCTTGAAGTCCATGGGACTCTCAAGAGTCTCCTCCAGCACCATAATTCAAAATACATAATTCAGATACACATTATCGCTTTTCCTTAGGACGTTCCTATTTTCACTGGAGAGATGTCAGAGGGTATGTAACAGTGGGCATCTCATTGTGGAAAATTAAGCCCGGAATGAAGTTTGGACGCATTTAGGGCAGCACAGAACTGCAAGCAAGGAGATGCTGGCATTTGTTGCACTTCACTCACCACAATCACAGTTTCCGCAATGGGGATGTTGAGAGAAGGTTTGCACAATGATAATATTATAGTGTATCTTTGTTAAGCTTTTGTGGAAGACAATTACTCACTTCTCGACAGCACTTTGAAGATTAAACAGCTTAAATTTGCTGTTGAAAACCCTGTATTCAAAGCAGCCTTCAGTAATTAGTGAACCATGGTGTGTGGCCTGGGGTTAAACCAAGTAGGAAAGGGGGCAGAGGCTGTCTCTCCCGCCTGTATGTTTTTTTAATCTAAAGTGTGTAAATAATTGTTCTTTGATATTGTGGTTCGCAGATGACAAAAGGCTCATTCAGAAATGTCCATTTTGTCAGTCATCCAGGTCAGAGAGGGCTCTTTGCCATAGCTGAAGAGTGGCAGCACTTAGGAACAGTCTTGCAACCTGCCAAATAAAAGGTTCCTTCGGAGGGGTGTGGGATCCTGCCTGTTCAAATCTTTCCTATCTCCTGGCCTTGTATGAATGATGGAAAGATGACCTTGGAAAGAGGGCAGAAACGACTCGCTTTCCCCCCCTTCCAATATTCTTTTTTTAAAAGCACACAAATACTTAGAACTCTGCGTTAAATCTTGCTTTGCATCTGTTTGTATACAGTATTGGGTGAGAAAATAGTGAGAGCAGTTCTGTGAGCCTTAGAAAAATACCAAGAAACACACATTTATAATAACGGTATTTGGGCCGTTAAAGACAGAATGAATGAATGAATATATGCATTGTTTAGCAAGGATCCATCTAGTTCAACATTCTGTTTACAAACTGATGCCACTGGGAGCTCACAAAATAGCACAAAGGTGACAACCTTCTTCTATTGCTTGCTCCTTGGCATCTGGTACTGAGAGGTCTATTGCCTCTAGACATGGAGGTTGCATTTAGCTATTCTCTAATATAGTGTAAGGGACGTGGGTAGCGCTGTGGGTTAAACCACAGAGCCTAGGATTTGCTGATCAGAAGGTCGGCAGTTTGAATCCCCGTGACGGGGTGAGCTCCCGTTGCTCGGTCCCTGCTCCTGCCAACCTAGCTGTTTGAAAGCATAAAGTGCAAGTAGATAAATAGGTACCACTCCCACGGGATGATAAACGGCATTTCTGTGCGCTGCTCTGGTTTGCCAGAAGTGGCTTAGTCATGCTGGCCACATGACCCAGAAGCTGTCTGCGGACAAACGCCAGCTCCCTTGGCCAATAAAGCGAGATGAGTGCCGCAACCCCAGAGTCGGTCATGACTGGACCTAATGGTCATGGGTCCCTTTACCTTTAATATAGTGTGAAGGGACACTGGTGGCGCTGTGGTCTAAACCACTGAGCCTAGTGCTTGCCAATCAGAAAGTTGGCAGTTCGAATCCCCGCAACAGGGTGAGCTTCCGTTGCTCGGTCCCCACTCCTGCCAACCTAGCAGTTCGAAAGCACATCAAAGTGCAAGTAGATAAATAGGTACCGCTCCGGCAGTAAGGTAAATGGCGTTTCCGTGCGCTGCTCTGGTTTTGCCAGAAGAGGCTTAGTCATGCTGGCCACATGACCTGGAAAAACTGTCTGTGGACAAACGTTGGCTCCCTCGGCCAGTAAAGTGAGATGAGTGCCGCAACCCCAGAGTTGCTCACGACTGGACTTAACTGTCAGGGGTCCTTTACCTTTTTTAATATAGTGTAACAGTGTTGGACAAAGACCTGGGACTATAATCCCCACTCAGCCCTGAAGCTCACTGGGTGGTGTTGAGCCAGACAGTCTCACGTATCTCACAGGGTTTTTGAGCAGATAAAATGGGGCAGAGGAGAACCATATGAGTCCCCCTTGAGCTTCTTGGAGTAAAGGCAGCATATAAACTGAATAAAAAAACAAATCTCCTTTTCAAGCCAAAGAAGCATAGCATGCAGTAGTGCATTCCATAAATTAATGACCTGTTATGTGAAAAATGAACTTCTGAAGCCACTACTAATGAGCATTATGAGAGAAGGAAAGGGAAATCCTTTTTTATTTTTATTTTTGTTAGCATCCACCTGTCTCAAGAGACAATGGAGTATGCCTCCGGGGGTGAAGTCTGACCACTGCATTAGCAGCATCGAAGTGACCTCCGCTGGGTGCAAGCCTGGACAGTGTGCATGGAGGTCCTGAGTCCCCCAGATGACTCTTGACCAGATGTCTCTTGATCTCGCTGATGTGGTTCAAAGGAAAGCAGAGCAATATGTTTGGCACCAGCTTGGCTACAGGAGTTGCCAGAAGGAGGCGTATAAAGAACCATTCAACCACCTTAGGGCCTCCATTCCGGATTTGAGTAGGGTTTACTCCTTAGCCCTTTCTTCTCCAGAAGATACCCTGCAAGGCAGTGAAGGTTTAGGATCAGAATTTTCCTTCTCATAGATGTGCTACCTTTCCAGGTTGACGAGCCCTATCTGCCCCTTATTTCCCTTTACACCATGTGCAGAAACCGCCTTCTTGATCGCTGGACCCACTATTAGTCTTCTCTGCTGTATTACAGTATTACAGTATTTTGATGTATTACAGTATTTTAATTTTTGGGGGGGAAGCCCAGCCAGATGGGTGGGGTATAAATAATAAATTATTATTATTATTATTATTATTATTATTATTATTATTATTATTATTAAAGGTAAAGGGACCCCTGACCATTAGGTCCAGTAGCGGGCGACTGGGGTTGCGGCGCTCATCTCAGTTTATTGGCCAAGGGAGCCACCGTACAGCTTCCGGGTCATGTGGCCAGCATGACTAAACCGCTTCTAGCAAACCAGAGCAGCGCACGGAAACACTGTTTACCTTCCTGCCGGAGCGGTACCTATTTATCTCCTTGCACTTTGACATGCTTTCAAACTGCTAGGTTGGCAGGAGCAGGGACCGAGCAACGGGAGCTCACCCTGTCGTGGGGATTCGAACCACCAACCTTCTGATCGGCAAGTCCTAGGCTTTGTGGTTTAACCCACAGCGCCACCAGAATCCCATTATTATTATTATTATTATTATTATTATTATTATTATTATTATTATCTGCTCAATTCAGCAAAGCCTGTCTGGACATGCAGGGGAAGTCCCCAAACTTGGGAAGTCAACTCATTGAGACCTATTAGCTACTCTTACCTGGTTTAGCCTTCTTTGTCTCCCTACCTTTCATAATTTTATAACTCTCTCCCATGTCCTCCCACCCTACCCCATGACCATCTTTTTTTTTTTTCAGAACTAAAGGCCCCAATTGCCTTCATCTTTCCTATCAGGGGAGGTGCTCCTGTTCTGTTTAGTTTCCCACACGGAGCACTCTCCTACAGCAACATATGATGTCCTTTTGGACTGGGAATTCCCTAATTAACATTCTGTTCTAGTCCTAGCAACCACTGCCCCCTGTTTTATTACCCAGTTGCTTCATCTAGATCAGAGCTCCCATCAACATCACCACTGTACATTTTAATTTCTACATGCCATTTAATGTTTAAAGAGAAGGAATCCAATGTAGAATAATCAGGCAAGAAACTTTCAATGGACTAAAAGCTCTAAATCACCAAAGCAAAATGATGGAGCCTGCAGTGAATAAAGAGAGAATCTTTGGAGGAAAAATGAAATGCAGTTGGTACTATGATTTTTATTTACTGAGCCCTGATTTCGAGCAACATTATTCCTCTTAGTCCTTGAGGAAGTAATATACTCTCACCCTTAAAACGCTGTAAGTAGTCGATAATCCATTATTACAGTAAGCCGTACACTCTCACAGTAATTATCTAATAACCCTTTATAAAAGACCGTAGCTTCCTAATCTGTTTATAATTATCATTTCAATGATCCTGCGCATTAATCTCTGACCTTCAGCAACTCTGACCTGATCTTAATTAGCTCTAATATCAAATCATCTCTATATAAGAAACTAGCCATGACCAAATGAATGAACCCCAGGTACAGTTAATTTCAGGAGCAATTATATTTCCATGTAGGGAGATTTAAATGATTATCTGCACAATTTCACACAGTTTTATGTAATTCCGCAACATTATAAATTCTGTTTTAAATCATATTTCAAAGGCAGGGCTCCGCCGACTGGCTTCGTATCATATACTAAGTAACTAGATTAGAACATCACATTACCGCTGTATAACAGTGGATGAGTTTTGTGCCCTTGTTTTCAATTACATAGCGAAAACAAAACTGTATTTCACCGAGAGAAACTCTTAGCCAAATATGAAACACAACAATACAAGAGCTAATGGGAGCCAGTTTCAATCATCTGCAATTTTAAATAAATACTGAGCTAAAAAATGGATTTAACAGAATTCTGCGCAGTCTGAAGTGTTCCTTAGTGCACAGTCATGTGCATTTGTTTATTTATTAAAACTCCATAAATTGCCGCTTCAAAACAAAGCGCCAGAAACAACGTACAAGATAAAATGATACATGTAAAGCACATAAACAACGGCAATATTAAAATTAAAATATTGTGTTCGCTTGTGTAATGGCAATATTGTAATGTTTCGGTGATGGCGGCAATAACTCTGGCAGCTATTGGCTGAACCGCTTCATGTCACAGAGGAGCGGGGCAGATGGAAGGCTGCCATTGGCTGCCATTTTTAAGCAACTCTCATCCACGTGGGGAGGTGGTCAGGCGAAAGCGCATAAAGAAGGGGAGGTAAAAGAAGGAAGGGCCTGGAGTGGGAGAGACCAGGGTGCTCAGTGGGGCTTTCTCCTGG
Source organism: Podarcis filfolensis (assembly GCF_964270895.1). Taxonomy (NCBI): domain Eukaryota; kingdom Metazoa; phylum Chordata; class Lepidosauria; order Squamata; family Lacertidae; genus Podarcis; species Podarcis filfolensis. The sequence goes on from NC_139603.1 coordinate 9,195,060, forward strand.
CAAATGGTGCACAGGATCGCAGCCTAAGACTGAAAACTGGAAGAAGGAACAAACAGAAAGGGATATGCTGCTCCATTATGGGACCGCCTCTCCTGGTCTGCCCCACAGAGGACCTTAAGGTCCATGAATAACCATAGTTTAGAGGTCCCGGGCCCTAAGGAAGTCAGACTATCCTCCACCAGGGCCAGGGCCTTTTCAGTGATGGCTCCGACCTGGTGGAATGCTCTGTCCCATGAGACTAGGGCCCTGCAGGATTTAACCTCTTTCTGTCGGGCCTGTAAGACAGAGCTATTCCGCCTGGCCTTTAATTTGAATTCAGCCTGATCTTTTATTTCCCTCCCCTTCACTCCCCCTTCGCTTTGATGAAAATCACCCGCTCTGAGACCCCACAGCTAATTCTCCCCTGGTCTACTCGCTGGCCCAAGTAGGACAAATTCAGCCTGCTAGCCCTGGGGATTATCTAATGCTTATTTCCCCTAAATTGATTTTTGATTTTTGAATTTTATTGTTATTCATGTTTTTATACTGTATTTTATGATGCTTTTATAATTAAGTGTTTTAAATTTGTTGTTAGCCACCCTGAGTCCGGTTTTTGAACCGGGAAGGGCAGGGTATAAATAAAAAATTATTATTATTATTATTATTATTATTATTATTATTATTATTACGAGGAGCTGAGAAATCGTGTCCTCCAAATCATGGAGAGCCAAGTGTTGTGGTGAGATCACCAACTGCCTTCTTGCTGCTAGGGCAGGCCCGTTTGGATGACCTCTGCACCTCATTGGTTGCTCCTTTGTTGCTGGGGAAAATTTTCTGTCGGTTGGGGTTTGATTGGCAACTAAGGGGCTATTTAAAGGGCTGCACGAGGCGAAGTACTTTCTCTTTCGCATTGTGCAGTGGATCTCCTGCCCTCCCTCCCTCCCTATAATTTAAGGTTGTGTTTTAACCTTGCTATGCCTGTCTAGGAGCCGTCTGTTTTTGGAGCAGGGCCCTGGTAGGAATTTTGCCACTTGGCTAATGCCATTTGGTTTTTGCCTAGGTAAGGTAAGGTAAAGTCACCCCTGACCATTAGGTCCAGTCGTGGCCGACTCTGGGGTTGCAGTGCTCATCTCGCTTTATTGGCCGAGGGAGCCGGCGTACAGCTTCCGGGTCATGTGGTCAGCATGACTAAGCCGCTTCTGACGAACCAGAGCAGCGCACGGAAACACTGTTTACCTTCCTGCCGGAGCAGTACTTATTTATCTACTTGCACTTGACGTGCTTTCGAACTGCTAGGTTGGCAGGAACAGGGACCGAGCAACGGGAGCTCACCCCATCACGGGGATTCGAACCGCCAACCTTCTGATCGGCAAGTCCTAGGCTCTGTGGTTTAACCCACAGTTAGGCACTGGTTCATTGTTTGGTGGAGGGGATTATGGATTGGCTGTGCCTGCCCCTCATTTTTGTTGTTGCTGCTAGGGAATTCTGTTAAAGGAATCCAGGGGCTCAATTTGCTCTGTCCGATCCCACCTCAGGAGTGGAGCCATGCCTGAGTCCCTGGGAGCATCTGGGGTGAACTAAGAGGCAGAAATCTGCCTCTGTGCTCCCCCAGTATGTTTTCCCTTACTGACCTCTGGAGGTTCCAGTTGTCAGTCCTGTTCCTGCCGGTGCAGGTTCAGGTAGTCCGAACCAATGCCTAAACAACCACTCAGATGCTGTAATCAATAAAGTTGTGGCCAAAATTAATGACAAAAATCTTGAACAAATATTTTGTGCCCTGTGTGATTTATTTTGTTGGGGGTTTGGGGGTCTTCACATGCAAAGGAGAACAGTTGGAATTCCTATGTTCACCTGAAGGCCTTTGCTGCCGCAGGTCTCTAGAATCATCTACTTATAGGATCAGAAAACAACTTGTCACATAAAGAGACAGAGTGAACTACAATGTTGTTGTTGTTTAGTCGTTTAGTCGTGTCCGACTCTTCATGACCCCATGGACCAGAGCACGCCAGGCACTTCTGTCTTCCACTGCCTATCACAATTTGGTCAAACTCATACTGGTAGCTTCGAGAACACTGTCCAACTATCTCATCCTCGGCCGTCCCCTTCTCCTTGTGCCCTCCATCTTTCCCAACCTCAGGGTCTTTTCCAGGGAGTCTTCTCTTCTCATGAGGTGGCCAAAGTATTGGAGCCTCAGCTTCACGATCTGTCCTTCCAGTGAGCACTCAGGGTTGATTTCCTTCAGAATGGATAGGTTTGATCTTCTTGCAGTCCATGGGACTCTCAAGAGTCTCCTCCAGCACCATAATTCAAAAGCATCAATTCTACAATACTAGATTTTAAACCTGCCTTTTTTGCACCCAGTGCCTGTGATCTGAGATTTATACACTGCTTGACTGGGGTGGGGACCCTCAAAGCATTTTACGAAAAAGATAAAACAATAAAATCAAGAAAACTTGTTACAGATTATGAGGTACTTTAATACGGTTGATATACCATTAAAAGAACCAAGTTTGGTATTTTCAGCTTAATATGATCATAGCACACAAAGCAGGATGTGTTTTTATTTTGTTTTTCTTTTAACTGTGTTTTCTCTCTCCAAATCTGCTAGGAATTCTACACAGAGCTTCCAGGAAAGCAAATGATTCACAACTCAGTCGATCGGCACAGCGTCCAGTTTGGCAGATATGCTCTGTGTGAGTTTGAATAAAATGTTTTAAGAGCTGCCAGTAAAAATGCTGATGTGTTTGGCAAAAGACCCCCTTTTGCTCTTCGTTTATAATGATACAAACTCTACAACTGGTGATCCCGCTAAAGTCAAGCACCTTCAACTTACAGTGGTACCTCGGGATGCGAACGGGATCCGTTCCAGAGCCCCGTTCGCATCCTGAACAGAACGTAAGATGTGACTGCGTGTCTGCACGTGTGCAGGTCGCATTTTGCCGCTTCTGGCATGCGCATGATGTCATTTTGACCGTCTGCGCATGCACGAGCAGCAAAACCCGGAAGTAATGTACTCCGTTACTTCCGGGTCGCTGCGGAGCGCAACCCGAAAGCGCTCAACCTGAAGTGTATTTATCCCGAGGTATGACTGTACTTTGTTTTCAGTTGTGGTGTTAATCACATCCCACCTTTCCTGCAAAGTCTTTGATTCAACCCTTTAATTTTCTGCCCGCTACAGTCTCTAACCTTAAGTACCTTCAAGAGCATTCACACACATTCTTCCTTGCTTCTCCTTTTCCTTTGTCCATTGTCTCTTTCATGGCCAAATTTAGAACACAATCACTGCAAGGCAGGGAATTCTCTGTGTTCTTACGTTACTCTGCAAAACTCCACACGTACTGGGTTGCACACAGTTGTGGCTAGGGCTAGCTGTCTAGTTTCTCTTTCCTAGTAATCAGGGATGTCACTTATTTAAACCTCAGTCAAGTCAGTCACTCAAAATGGAACCAGTGGTTTATTAAGTTATGCATTATTTAGCTTTCTCAGTGGCTGCTCCCAGACTTTGGAAAACCTTCCCTAGAGAAGCAAGACTGGCTCCCTCCTTGTTGTCCTTTCTCCGGCAAGTGTAGACTTTCTTGTTCCAACTGGCTTTTAATGAAAGGGCTGGTGCCGTGCTGTTTTTATTGTAATTATTGGTGTCATTTAAACAGATATGTATATAGTTTTAATTCTGTCAATGTTTAATAGTTTTTCAATTATTGTTTTCTCTATGTTTTAGCGGTTTTTATTTTTATCTGTAAGCTGCCTTGAGTTCCGTCAGGGGGGAAAGGCGGGGTATAAATAAATATGTAATAATGTAATAATGGGACGCGGGTGGCGCTGTGGGTTAAACCACGGAGCCTAGGATTTGCCAATCAGAAGGTCGGCGGTTCGAATCCCCGCGACGGGGTGAGCTCTCGTTGCTCAGTCCCTGCTCCTGCCAACCTAGCAGTTCGAAAGCACGTCAAAGTGCAAGTAGATAAATAGGTACCACTCCAGCGGGAAGGTAAACGGCGTTTGCGTGTGCTGCTCTGGTTCGCCAGAAGCGGCTTAGTCATGCTGGCCACACGACCCGGAAGCTGTACGCCGGCTCCCTCAGCCAATAAAGCGAGATGAGCACCGCAACCCCAGAGTCGGCCACGACTGGACCTAATGGTCAGGGGTCCCTTTACCTTTAATGTAAAAATAATAATGGTGAGGCAACTGCCTCAGGTGGCAGGATCAATGGGGCAGCAAATCCCAATGCAGATTCCTGCCTCCCTTGTTCCTGATGTAGATCTTCACTCACCACTTCTTCCTTGGCAAGAAGGGAGGCACAGTTCTGTGGTTCACCTCAGCTGCCAAAATGTCTTGAGTCAGCCCTAGTTATGGACTTGTGCTCAGTCCCGAAGCTGCATGCTCCGCTATCGGGGGCGGAGAGCAGGCGGGGTGTGGCTGGCGCCCTGGGGGGCATGACGCACACCCCTGGGGGCATGGCTGGTGCTCCCGGGGGTGTGACGCGCATCCTGGGGGGTGGCACGCTGCCTGTGAGGGTGTTGCACACGTTCTGGGGGTGTGATGTGCCGCCTGTGGGGGCATGGCACCCGATGCGCAGGGGGGTGCGCGGCGCCTGTCGGGGGGGCCGCCGTGATGGCACCCTACCGGAATAGTGGTCTGGGGGTGGTCCGCTCCCTCCGCACTTCTGTTCCTCCACCAGTGCTTGTGCTAATGTTCTGCCACAGTGGTGCACAGTGAAATTTTTCGTAGGGGAACAGTTGGGGCCAGAGGCACCAGCTTGCAAGGACAAGGGGGGGGCAACGTCGCAATGTGACACATGTGAGCATTGCACCTCCCTTCCTACACTGGGCGGAAGCAAAAAAATACCACAATGCACACAATACCATGTAAAAATATCAACATGGATTATGGATTTTTTAAAAAAATAAATAAATCCCTGAACTCCTCCTCTCTCTTCCCAGCAACTATTTTCCAGCTACTTCCCAGCTAAGTCTGGCAAAGCACCATTTTGTGCTAATAGAAGCATTTCTGCCCAGCGTGTGTTAAAAAGCCCAGACGTTTTTCTGTTAGGAATTTTAGGTCCAGATTTTCCAAAAAGTAAACAAAAACTTCTTTTTATGTATGCTACAACTGCAGCAAGGATGCTATTGGCACAAAGATGGAAAAGCAATAAAATACCAACCAAAGAAAAACGGCAACAGAAACTTAAGGAATATGCCGAAATGGCGAAATTAACTGAAAGACTGAGAAATAAGGACAAAAAATCCTTCAAGAAAGACTGGGAACCATTTTCGGCTTATATACAGAATCAATGCAAAGAATGGGACTCATTAGCAGGTTTTGAATAATCATTTACAATCAGCAAAAATTATATAATTTATAAGTTAAAATATTTAAAAAAGGAGTGGGGGGGAGCAAATATGCAGGAAGTGATATTATTTTGAAATAAACCAGAGAAGGAGGTTGAAGGAAGTCTGGGAGGAATGACGAAATTGTAGAATTGTTATTTGTTATGATGCAATATTGAAAAAATGAAAAATTCAATTAAAATTATTATAAAAAGAAGCATTTCTGCCCACGCAAAGCAACATACCCGATTTTCACCCAGTTCCCTTCTACCTAGTGCCACCCTGTGTATCATAACCCATATTGTTCCAGACAGTCCCCTGCTCTCAGCTTTTCTAGTGGCCTGGGGGCTACAGTGGTTGAGGGAATGAGCAAAATCAGGTCCTCTGTCTTGCCAAAACAAAAGTGCTCTTTGTTACACCATTGTAACATAACCACTGGATATAACCCATAGATGTTGTTGTTGTTTAGTCATTTAGTCGTGTCTGACTCTTCGTGACCCCATGGACCAGAGCATGCCAGGCACTCCTGTCTTCCACTGCCTCCCGCAGTTTAGTCAAACTCATGCTGGTAGCTTCGAGAACGCTATCCAACCATCTCGTCCTCTGTCGTCCCCTTCTCCTTGTGCCCTCCATCTTTCCCAACATCAGGGTCTTTTCCAGGGAGTCTTCTCTTCTCATGAGGTGGCCAAAGTATTGGAGCCTCAGCTTCAGGATCTGTCCTTCCAGTGAGCACTCAGGGCTGATTTCCTTCAGAATGGAGAGGTTTGATCTTCTTGCATTCCATGGGACTCTCAAGAGTCTCCTCCAGCACCATAATTCAAAAGCATCCATTCTTCGGTGATCAGCCTTCTTTATGGTCCAGCTCTCACTTCCATACATCACTACTGGACCATAGATGGTATGGTCTAAATCTAATGATCTCTTCCATTGAAATCAATGGGCCAGCAAAAGTGCTTGACTTTGGCTGGGTGCTTACATACTTTTAAATTCATTTAGAATTGTTATTTATTTCAAGGGGGGAACTTTGTTGAAATTTCCCCAAGATACACAATTACTCGGAGTGGAGGACAGAGTTCTTCAGGAAACCCAATTTATCAGACTTAAGTCACTGAAGGCTTCCCAATCAGGACTCTTTCAAATGCTAACATTTCCTCCATATGAGCCAAAATATTTGTTCTACAGCAACCAGATGAAGATAGTGGTCTGATGAGGGTGATTGATCTGAAAGGTAATTTGAATGGAGGATGTTGTGTACATCCTCTAAAGTGATGTTGTGTTGACAGTTCAGACAACCTTTCCATGATATATCACCAGAAGGAGCCGAGATGAGTAAATTTAACAACTGGCATTGCCTCTGTCACATATTTCATTTCTCCTAAATGAATATATATTTCTTCAAATCAACCGTATTTCTGTATTAGTTATTCGCTTCAAGACATTATACCCAGTGCTATTTTTCTAGAAAAAGAGGTGCCGGAACTCATCATGAACGCCTCCCTTGTTCTCTTATAATGGCAATATGATGGCCTGGGAATTGGATTCAGAGGCTGAACCTGAGGAATCCCAACCTGCACAGGAGTCCCTGCCTCCGGGACCAGCTGAGCCGGGGCTGGGCCTTGAACCTGAAGGGCCCTCACCTGTGCCGGATCCTCAGGAGCAGACGCCAGCTGAATCTGCTCTGGCTCCGGAGGTGATCGAGGACCCATTGCCTGCAGGTGTTCCACTCTCAGCCCAGTCAGGGGAAAGTGAGGTTGCCTCTGGGTCCAGTAACCCTCCAGCCTCTCCTGAGCTGCAGAGGCTCAGGGCAGAGAGGCAGAGGGAACTAAGTTCTCACAGGAGGAGTGCTTGCCTCCAGGCCAGGAGAGGCGAGTCACCTGTGGACTGGGGCTGCCCTATGCCTCGGGGCAGATAAAAGCCAGCCAGCCCCAGTTCCAAGTTGCGGGAGCAACATTGTTGGTAACCTGTTCCTGCCGGCACCCTGTCCTGCTCTTCTGCCAGAGTTCCTGACCACACCCGACTCCTTCCTTGGACCCCGCTTCAGCCTTGATGGACAGCCCCCATACCACACCCTTGACCTCGACCTCGGACTGGACTCGGACCACGCCGCACGGTAACCCCCCGGGACCAGCACATGACCACTTGAGAGGCGATGGAACTCAGCTCCAGCAAGTTACGGCTGAAAAAAGCCTTGATTATATGCCATCTTTCCAAAGCTGGAGGAAGCTTCCAAATATGAAAATAGCAATAGCTCACTTGGTAGAGCATGAGACTCTTAATATCAAAGTCATGGGTTTGAGATGCACATTGGGCAAAAGATTCCTGCATTGCAGGAGGTTGGACTAGATGAGCCTTCCAACTCTACAGTGTGGAGCCAGTGTGGTGTAGTGGTTAAGAGCGGTGGACTCGTAATCTGGTGAACCGGGTTCGATTCCCCGCTCCTCCACATGCAACTGCTGGGTGACCTTGGGCTAGTCACACTTCTTTGAAGTCTCTCAGCCCCACTCACCTCACAGAGTGTTTGTTGTGAGGGAGGAAGGGAAAGGAGATTGTTAGCCGTTTTGAGACTCCTTAGGGTAGTGATAAAGCAGGATATCAAATCCAAACTCCTCCTCCTCCTCTTCTTCTTCTTCTTCTTCTTCTTCTTCTTCTTCTTCTTCTTCTTCTTCTTCTACAGTTCTACCATTCCATGATTGATAAATACAAAATAAAAAATTAAAAAATCAGCAACATACACTGACTTATCCAGTACTTAATTCATTCCGGAGGTCCGTTCTTAACCTGAAACTGTTCTTAACCTGAAGCACCACTTTAGCTAATGGGGCCTCCCGCTGCCGCTGCGTGATTTCTGTTCTCATCCTGAAGCAAAGTTCTTAACCCGAGGTACTATTTCTGGGATAATCCTGCCAAGGTATTTTTCTGTTTACAATACTTTTGCAAACACATAATAAACATTTCCCATTCTTTATTAAATTTCTTGAATTCTTGATTTCTGAGCTTTCCCGTTAGTTTTGCCATTTCAGCATAGTCCATTAACTTGGTTTGCCACTCTTCTTTAGTCGGGACTGCTTCTTCTTTCCATCTTTGGGCTAACAGCATTTGAGTGGCCATCGCAGCATACATAAACAATTTTTTCTGATCTTTTGAAATGCCCACTCCATCATTATCGGGCAGCTTCCAGAAAAATATAAAAAATAATAAAATGTCAGACATTAAAAACTTTCCTGAACAGGGCTGCCTTCAGGTGTTTTCTAAAGGTTTTGTAATTCTTTATCGCCCTGACATCTGATGGGAAGGCATTCCACAGAGAGGGTGCCACTGCTGAGAAGGCCCTCTGCTTGGTTCCCTGTAACTTGGCTTCTCACAGTGAGGGAACCGCCAAAAGACCCTTGAAAGTGGACCTCCGTGTCCAGGTTGAATGATGGCGGTGGAGATGCCCCTTCAGGTATACTGGGCCAAGTTACCCCCTAAGAGAATAATTAATAATAATAATAATAATAATAATAATAATAATAATAATAATATAAATAAATCCAAAGTATTTATATTTAAATCAGCACCCACTCACCAATATATTAAATGTCACTTTAATATTACAAATAAATAACGTTTATATTTTAAACTTTAAAAATGAAATCTGAATGCCAAAACACTTATTTTCAGCCTTTCTTCCTAATAACCCCTAGTACGAAATCTTCCACGTTCACCGCTGACGCACACTAACAGAGCAACCTTATGTGTGTCTATTCAGAAGGAAGTCCCATAAAGTACCCTGGGGATTACTCTCGTGTAACTGGATGCAGGATTGCAATCCAAGTCTTCCTTTTCTTTTTTTTAAACTGAGTTATGTACCGCAGCATGAATATCTCTTTCCTGATTAGTTGCTGCCAGTTCAGACCCCACCATTATGTACATGTGCAGCTGGGGTTATTTTGCCCCAGTCTGCATCGCTTTATGCTTACTTAGCCTGAACTTCATTTTCTGTTTTCTGAGAAATTAACCATCGGTGAAAGCGAAAACAATCTCACTCTGATCCATATATAAAGAGGCCGATGTACAATCAGGGCTTCCATGTGCATATCAGTCGCTGGATCAGGAGCTGGAGGCATCAATCATACGCACATTCTGCTGTGCATCCAAAGTCATTGATCCATACTAGATTACTTTCAATTGGATCGTCATTCAGATATGCATTATAATGCGCGTCCCTATCCATATTCTGGCCCGATTAGTTGCGCATGACTACGTGACACCAGAGCTGGATCAGGACAGTTTTTAATCTCCTTTCAGAATATGAATATGAATGCGAACAAGTGAAGGAATAGAATAGATGGCAAAGTGGGCTCAAGATATGGGAGATAAAATAGGCATGTATAGATGGGAATTTTGCTTTTTCTGTGAGCATGGCTATAAGAGGAAATATTTCTAAGATGAGGTGTCAATGGTGTTTTACCCCCAGCATATTCCCTAACTCGGTCTAGCTGTATATTATATCCAAAAATATTTTTCCCATTACAGTTTTTACTTCTCTCCAACATTTTTATTTTATTTTATTGCTTGTGGACACATCCACCAGCACAAGCAACCTGATGGGGATGTAAATTGCCCTCTCCTAGCTGATCAGATCAATTATTTGATGAGCAGAGGGTGGATGGAGGGTGGGAACAGAACCTCTTCAGCTGATCTGCACAGGCTGTGTGCATCGTGTGTGGGCATAACAGGAGGGTAGGGTGCCCAGACTCACTTTTTATTAAAACAAATTTTATTAGACTTTATAAAGAGAGATGCAGTGGTACCTCTGGTTATGAACACTTCTGGGTACGAATGCTTCATGTTACGAGCTCCACTAACCTGGAAATAGCTGCTCCTGGTTGCGAACTTTGCCCCAGGATGGGAATGGAAATTGCACGCCAGAGGCCCCATTAGCAAAAATTAGCCTCAGGATAAGAACGGTTTCAGCTTAAGAATGGACCTCCGGAACGAATTAAGTTCATAACCAGATGTAAAGGTAAAGAGACCCCTGACCACTAGGCCCAGTCGGGACCAACTCTGGGGTTGCGGCACTCATCTCGCTTTACTGGCCGAGGGAGCCAGTGTACAGCTTACAGGTCATTTGGGCAAGGTTGACTAAGCCACTTCTGGTGAACCAGAGCAGCGCACGGAAATGCCGCTTACCTGCCCCCTCGAGCGGTACCAATTTATCTACTTGCACTTTGACGTGCTTTCGAACTGCTAGGTTGGCAGGAGCTGGGACCGAGCAACGGGAGCTCACCCCGTCGCAGGGATTCGAACCGCCAACCTTCTGATTGGCAAGTCCTAGGCTCTGTGGTTTAACCCACAGCGCCACCCGCATCCCATAACCAGAGGTACCACTGTACAAAGAAGAAAAGAAGGGGCGAGTCTATGAGAGGGTTCCAATCTTTAGTGAACATTGACCATGACTTTTCTCTTATTAAACATGTCCATTTCACCATCTTACTTTTGATCCCACCCACCACTAGCAGACACCCCAAGACAGTTAGCCAAGGATGGATGCAGTTCAGAGGCCAAAGGGGGGGGGAATGCCACCCCCACCCTACAAGTTTTAAGTCTTTCTTATTTATTAATTTCTTTATTTTTCATAAAATTTATACACTGCTTGATTGTAAAAACAAAACAAAAACACAAAGCGGTTTACAACAGCTAAAACAGTAAAATCAAGACAAAATTACAACCCTACTTTAAATTCATGTCAACCACTTTAATTTAGGAAAATACTGTACTGCAGAGTGGGAAACATTATTTGAATCAGACTTCTTTTTTCTTGGTGATTTACATCGTCTTGATTTAAAATCTGCCGGCCCTGTTCCTCCTCATCTTTTAGCCACCCTGTCATTCAGAGTATCTGAGTGATACAAAAAAGAGGGGAGTAAAATAAAAGATTCCCTCCCCGACTCCCCACAGGTTAGCAATGTCTACTTATGGGTGAAGTAAGGATTCCTAGCCACATTGTTTGATCTGTGCTCAGAACTAACAAACGCCCATTATTCCAGTTTAATTTACATGGAGAGCAAAGGTGTGGTCTTGTGGACATGGCACTAATTTGCAATTTAATAAGGTCAGCCATCTTGGATGCAAATTGTTTCTAACTCCTGCCTTCTTCCCCCAGTCTTCACTCTTATTTCAATCAACTTCGTTAGATGTACCTATAGCTTAAGCGCATTCATGATGTCAAAGACGAGCAACGCAACCCTGGTCTGCCTGAACTCCCACAACTTATGATTGAATTCTTGCTTTCTAAATATAGTTGTTTACATCCTATTCCGCACTGAAAGAGTTCGGAGGATTTTGTATGTCGTTCCCAGGCAGTGTCTCATCCAGATGCTGTTAAGAATAATAAGAAGAAGAGTTTGGATTTTATATCCCGCTTTATCACTACCCCAAGGAGTCTCAAAGCGGCTAAAATTCTCCTTTCCCTTCCTCCCCCACAACAAACACTCTGTGAGGTGAGTGAGGCTGAGAGACTTCAGAGAAGTGTGACTAGCCCAAGCTCGCCCAGCAGCTGCATGTGGAGGAGCGGGGAAGCGAACCCGGTTCACCAGATTACGAGTCCACCGCTCTTAACCACTACACTATGTTGGCTCCCATGGTATGTTAAATCATACCATGTTTGATTCAGATAATTCCCTGAATCAGAACGCTTCGTTCAACATCCTGCAAGCTGCACCAAAAGGCAACAGCACTCTACCCACCTCAAGTTCCCAGATGTGAAAATCTGCAAGTTATGAAAGCCTACAAGACCACCTGGCAGTCTTCTGTACTCTCTATCTCCGCACACTGCTCCCTGTTTCATTCTTAGCAGGGTGTGCATTTTCCAGAAAGTGTGTTCTCCTTCATGGAGAGCACATGTTGCGGTGGGGTCTAACAAGACACCCCCTCTAGGTTGCTGGGTGAAACCATTTGATTAGGCCAACTCGGGTTGTTGGGGAGATTTTGATGTTACCATTTAGAGAGTTGGCCCAAAGGTTATATATTCTTGGCACACAGTTTTTTCAGCCTCTTTTGCTGCGTGCATTGGATCGCCCACCCTCCCTAATTTTAGGGCTGTTGCGCTAGACATTGCTATGCCTGTCAGGGGGTCGCCTGCTTTTGGGGCAGGGGCCTGGTAGGAATTTTGTCCATTTGGCAAATTTGCTGGTGCCATTTGGTTTTTGCCTACCGTGTAGCAAATCATCACAACTTGTAAGGTTGTGGTTAGGCATTGGTTTAGGAATTGGTTGGTGGAGGGGTAAGGGTTGGCTGTTCCTGCTCCTCCAATGCTGCTGCTGCAAGGGTATTCCATTAAGGAATCCAGGGGCACACCATGCTCTTGTCTAAACCCCTGTCAAGAGGCTAGGGCCACGCAAGAGCCCCTGGGAGCATCTGGGGAGAGGTGAGGGTATGGCACCCAGCTCTATTCTCTCCCCAAAAATGTTTTCCCTTTACTGGCTTTCGCTGGAATCCGGAAGTCAGTTTTGTCCCTGGGCGGGGACAGATAGTTGCAACCAAAGCCTACGCAACCACTCACATTATGTATTTTAATAAAGTTGTGGCCAAAATTATGCCAAAAACCTTAAACAAAAATTCTGTGTGAATTGTGATTTATTTAGGGGGTGTCTTGGGGACCTCGACATGCAAATGCTTCTGGCACAAATTAAACAATTTCAGTGAATAATTTGTTGTCTAGGACACCTGCCTGGGAGAGGTGGCATAGAGTATTGGCTGGGATGGGCAATGCCCTCTTGACCCTTGCCCATCCTGGCTTGTTTGTGCAAGTCGGGGGTGGGGGGGTAGGCTAACTGGTTGGGTCCAGAAAGGGTGGTTGACACGTCTTTCATGAGGTAATTGTTCCAACTGCCTTGAAGGTGTTTGTCAATTACCATCAATCTCTAACACCCCCTTTTAGGGGCTCGATAGAATAGCAGTGTTTCAGCTGCAAGCAAGTATTGAAGGAAACAAATTATCTGGACCCATTCTAGTCTAGGTTCAGACCTGGGTTTGGCATGGAATCAGCCCTGTTCACCTGACAAATGACCTCCTTCAAGGGAGACATGGGAAAGTTCAACAGGGGTTTTTGATACCATCGGTGGGGTAACAGTCCCTCTGTATCTCCCTCTTGGACTACTGCAATGCACTCTACGTGGGGCTACCTTTGAAGGTGACCCAGAAACTACAACTAATCCAGAATGTGGCAGCTAGACTGGTGACTGGGAGTGGCCGCCAATACCATAACACCGGTCCTGAAAGACCTACATTGGCTCCCAGTACATTTCTGAGCACAGAAGTGCTGGTGCTGACCTTTAAAGCCCTAAACGGCCTTGGCCCAGAATATCTGAAGGAGCTTCTCCACCCCCATTGTTCTGCCCGGACACTGAGGTCCAGCGCCGAGGGCCTTCTGGTAGTCCCCTCACTGCGAGGTGTGAGGTTACAGGGAACCAGGCAGAGGGCTTGGTGGCGCCCGCCCTGTGGAACACCCTCCCATCAAATGTCAAGGAAATCAACAACTATGTGACTTTTAGAAGACATCTGAAGGCAGCCCTGTTTAGGGAAGCTTTTAATGTTTGATGTTCTATTGTGTTTTTATTATTCTGTTGGGAGCTGCCCAGAGTGGCTGGGGAAACCCAGCCAGATGGGCAGGGTATAAATACATTGTTGTTGTTGTTGTTGTTGTTGTTGTTGTTGTTGTTGTTGTTTTGCAGCTTGGGGATACTTCAGGATTCTTTGCTGTTGCCTGAGGCTCAGGTAGCCTAAGTGGCTGGTTGCCCATATCTGGACAGGAACAGCCTAACTCCTGCTGTTTATGCTCTGATAACCTCTAGCTTAGATTACTGAAATGTGTTATATGGAGAGCTGCCTCTGACGACATTTCAGAAACTTCAGCTGGTGCAGAATTCAGTGGCCAGGTTGCTCACCAATCCTCACCCAACTATTGTTGTTGTTGTTTAGTCGTTTAGTCGTGTCCAACTCTTCGTGACCCCATGGACCAGAGCACGCCAGGCACTTCTGTCCTCCACTGCCTCCCGCAGTTTGATCACACTCATGCTGGTAGCTTCAAGAACACCATCCAGCCATCTCATCCTCTGTCGTCCCCTTCTCCTTGTGCCCTCCATCTTCCCCAACATCAGGGTCTTTTCCAGGGAGTCTTCTCTTCTCATGAGGTGGCCAAAGTATTGGAGCCTCAGCTTCACGATCTGTCCTTCCAGTGAGCACTCAGGGCTGATTTCCTTAAGAATGGATACGTTTGATCTTCTTGCAGTCCATGGGACTCTCAAGAGTCTCCTCCAGCACCATAATTCAAAAGCATCCATTCTTTGGCGATCAGCCTTCTTTATGGTCCAGCTCTCACTTCCATACATCACTACTGGGAAAACCATAGCTTTACACCCAACTATGTTGGCTGCCAATTAACCAAAGTGCTGGTTTTCACCAATAAAACTTTAAAGAGCTTAAGGACTGCCTCTTTCCCTATGTAGATAGACCAGCCCTGCCATCAACACATCCATGCTTGTTCATTAGCTGAGAAAACCTTCATTCAAATCATATCTCAGCCACAAAGCTCACTAGGTGGCTAACTGCAATCCACTACCTCAGATTCTCCACCCCTTGGAAAGACAGGAATAATAACAGTTGCCTATCTTAGGGGGTTGCTGTCATGATTACTGCTCCACTATAAAAGATGCATTTCAAAAATATGAAAGTCTTAAGTACAGTGGTACCTCAGGTTACATACGCTTCAGGTTACATACGCTTCAAGTTACACACTCCACTAACCCAGAAATAGTGCTTCAGGTTAAGAATTTTGCTTCAGGATAAGAACAGAAATCGGCCTCCTGCGGTGCGGCGGCAGCAGGAGTCCCCATTAACTAAAGTGGTGCTTCAGGTTAAGAACAGTTTCAGGTTAAGAACGGACCTCCGGAACGAATTAAGTACTTAACCCGAGGTACCACTGTATTATTCTAATAAATGCTATTAATTGCTATTAATTTAATATCAGTAGTATACTTGTCGGCACATTTTTGCGAACATTAGTTCTGTGTACTGTTATTCTTTGCCCTACTGGCATATGATAAATTCTTCTATGCCTATCCACCTGAATTACAGATGAACACCACAACTTCCTTTATAGTATTTTGAGGAACTTTGCCCTAGATTGCACCAGTTCTTGGAATAAATGTCAGTGTCGATGCACATTTCACTAAAAAAAAAATCAATAATAATAATTAATGTGGCTTACCTAGGTTATTCAGATGTCAACAAATGTCCATTGTGTAGTTAACAATCCCTACATACATAATTTAGCTTTTTTTAAAGCTCGTACAAATTAGGGACCTGCATATTGTGAAACATAATCTTTTAAGTTCTTTCAGTGGATTAACATCCGTATTGCTCTGCTTTTCTGTATTGCTGAAATCCACTCTAGAGGAGGCTGTTTTCATTACAAAGACGAGGCACAGTGTCCTACAATTATGAGTCCTGTGACGTCAGCACATTCCAACAACTGAAATCAACAATTAAAAAGGAGAGAAGCTTTGCAAAGGAGATGTGAAACGCACAAGTGTTCCTGCTGGTTCAGCTTTCGTAATCTGGTTCAGCTTCCCCAGCACAGACGCTGCAGATCCATTTTTTTTTTTTACTGAACACCAGAAGATTAAACATTTTCCAAAAGATTTGCTTAAAATGTAGTTAGTAAGTTCCATTTGATTTTTTTTTATAAAAAAGAAGAAAGAATCAAATACAGATTTAAAGAAATCCATATTCATGTAGTTGTCAATCAGTTAACATCTATAAAGCTGCATGCTAAACTCAACATTATTCTCCCGGGTAATACTTTTAAGTTAAATGCCATCATTTCGCATATATATATTTTATGCAAGACCAACATAGACACAGTCATTTTGCTTTCATGAAATATGAATCCATTCTCTCTAATTCACACACTGCCTGTAGTGTTTATTTTTATTATTGCAAAGTTGCTTTGAACGTAATGTATTTTTTAAAAAATAACCCAAACCTTTAATCATTTCGCTGTAAGAATTCGCTCAATAGAATTTCTCTCTCTCTCCCTCTCTCTCTCTCCTTTTAAATTGGGCTTTCTGAACAGGGTTCTTTTGATCTCCTTGACTGCTTTCTATATTGTAAGCCTAATCCTATACTTAAACATTTTCCCCTACATTTCATCAAACACTTTGATTTAAATTTTCCTTAATCTAGCTCGTCATATTAATCTACTCCATGTTGTAATGCATGTCATTCCCTTTCTACCGGGGGAGGCGAAGAGAGATAAATAAATAAAAATAAAAAGTGCTTAATGAAAGGAAGAAGAAGAAGAAAAAGAAAAAGAAAAAGGAGAAGCTACAATACACTTGGAAAATGCTCTGCAACTTAGCATCACTCTCACACAAAAATGAACATTTAAGGCTCCGGCTTTTAAATGCCATCCTAATTAAAGGAACATTCCCTTTTAAATGTGCTCCTTTTTTCTGCATGCAGAAGAGGCCTTATTCAAATGAAGGGGGAGACCTTTCACATACACGAGGCTATAATAGAGAGCTTAGCATAACTTCTACCTGATTTTCAATGCAAATGGCAGAGGAGAAGTTAGTGTGTTGATGCAGATTATGGGTTATCCTTCTCACACACCACAGACTCCTTCACGCTCTGGAAATATTTTGCTTATCAGCGAGAAGCAATGATCAACACCTCACCCTCCCAATCCCAGGGAGACTTGGAAAGTGAGATCATCAATATTCAGATATAGTCAGATTCTCACAGTTCCAGACTATTAATTTGCTCCTGAACTGGAAGATTTACTGTACGTTTTTGTAATATAAACATTTTACTGCCACATATCAAATATCAGAGCAGAGTGATTAAGAGACCGTTGAACAATAATATGGAGGTGAAAAGAACGTCCTTTATTGCCGCGGATGGGCTTTGATACTCACTTTTATACACTGGGAAAAGCGGCCAACGTATCTCAGTGAAATGCACAAATATTTTTTAAAGGAAAGTGGCCATTCTGTTTGCCTCGGCTTGGTTGATTTGCTTTGTCTCTGGATTCGACAGTAGCACCCAGTTGCAACAGCAACAACATGCCTGGAAGCCCCAGGTCACAAACGGCTCTATCAAATGCACCGTCCCTTTCATTCCGAATTAATCGAACATTTTCAAAATTAGGCGGAGAAGAGGAAAGCAGAGGCCGAAATTAGCGTGAGTGCTCAGAGCAGTGCTGAGTGACTGGCACTAGCCTGATTAAGCAGAACTGTCTTTGCTTGGCAACAAACAGGGCAGAGTGTTCCTCACTGTGAGGGATTGTCAGCTTATTTTACAGGCAAGATCAAACTGATAGGGACAGCTCTGAATGCTTAGTTGGGGGTGGAGGAGGGTGATGAGAGCAATGTCCTCAACTGATATTGACGCCGCTTTGTTTGTGGAGGTCTTGGGAGTCTTTAGAGTAGGGTTACCAGACGTCCCTGTTTCCCGGGGCCAGTCCCCGGATTTGCGAATAAGTCCCCGGACAAATTCCATCCCCGGAATGTCCCTGGATTTCATCTAATGTCCCCAGGAAACGCAGCAGTGGCAGTTTCAGCAGCCCGGAGCAGTTGGCTCTGGCTGGCTTCAGGAGCTGCTCAGAAGTCCCCATATGATGGTCCCTGACCCCAGCAACTAAGCTGCGAAGGGAGGCTTCATGCTGCCTTTTGGAGCAGCCCTCCTTCTCCACCTTCCATGCCTGACCCACCGCGCACCGCTTCCCCACCACCACCACTGAAGAACCAACAACTCAGGAGCTGCCCAGGCTCATGGAGAAAGGAGATAGAAGCCTCAGAGGAAGAGGAAACGTGGCAGTTGCGGTCCAGGTGGCGGCCACCTCTCTGGCACTGCCATTGCTGCAGCATCAATGTCCCAAACGTGTACTATTTATTTATTTAATTAAAGTGTCCACGGATTCATTGAAAAATGTCTGGTAACCTTACTTTAGAGGGCAGCGACCCATCCCTTTGTATGATGGGCCAACACTCTTCATTGTTGTTTTTAAACCACACTTTAAAAAGGGGGGTGGACAATTATGAACGGGGATCCTTAATATTTTATCTTCTGTAATAGGGAAGGACCATTCATGAAACTGAATCGTCTACTCCATTGTAGTGGTCCAGCGACTGGAGTAGCCACCTTTATAAGAAAGTTAGCACAATCTACCACTAAAGGCTACACGGGTATAAATAACCTGTGTTCTCAGGCAAAATACTACACGCCAATATGTGTATTTATATATGACACACACACTCCAAGATAAGAGCTATAACAGTAACACATGCTCCCTAGGCTAGGACCAGAGCCAATGGATTCAAGTTACAAGAAAGGAGATCCTGACTAAGCATCAGGAAGAATTTTCTGACACTAAGAGCTGTTCGATAGTGGAACAAACTCCTTTGAGAGGTTGTAGACTCTCCTTCCTCAGAGGTTAGGGTTGAATGGTGATAGCACCCAACTGAGAGGTGCTGGAACTTAGTTCCAGAGAGTTCTGGCTGGATAAAGCCCTGGATCTAGTTGAGATTCCCTTGGGATCCCTTCCAACTCTAAAATTCTATGATTCTATGAATTCCTGTTTCTTACTGCTTTTGAAAACATCTTCAGTAGGTCCACTGGGGACCAGATAAAATTGTTTTGGAAGCCACATTTGGCCCACATTTGGTTACCTCATTCTCAACCTGATAACAGAGGTAGGCAACTGGTGGGCTCAGGAACACTAGCCAAGAAGAGCTTCCTATCTGACCCATATCACAGCCCCAGATTTAGAGGTCACACCATATTATATCATCACATTTTTTTCTGATGCAAAGGGTGTCTTAATCCTCTCCCCACCTCACAACCAGTAACTACCCTCCCTTATGGATCTCAGTTATAGATTCCTGCTATAATCCAAGAAACAAGCAAGATGAGAGCAAGAAATGTTGAGGGAGGAAGTGCCAGAATCTCTGTTGTCATTCACACTGGAACCCCTTTTTGTCCTGAGTCTCAGCTCACAATGACGTCAAATGGTGAGGTCTGTACTGCTTAGTACAGCTTAGTACAGCTTCAGGAAATGCCTAAACTCATGTTTTGCTTTTCAGAGATTTGCTTGCTTGTTAAGTGGTTTCTCTAAAGCAGGGGTTGCTAACATGTAATGGCATCCTGTGGATATTTTGGATTACAGCTCACACCAACCCTAGCTGTTGACCACACTTCCTGAAGCTGATAGGAGTTGTAGTCCACAATATCTGGAAGATGCCATATTGTCCACCCTTTCTCTAAAATGAATGCTGATGTAGGTTTTTTAATAAAGGTTATTCATCTAAATAACATCAGCCTGTTTTTTTCTTCTGATCACACTACAGTGTGATGAAGGCAAAAGAAGCCAGGAGTTGACATTCAGTGGCTTTTGCACACATCTACTTTTCTACCATGGCATTGTCCCCGAACACAACATTCCTTTAGCCACTGGAGTGAGTGGCAACCATTTATGGAAGAATATGAGGGGGTACTGCATTTAGGGACACCATATAAGGATGGTGGCTAAACATGATCTGCCTCTGGTGTGCTGAACCATTGAGAAGCAAGCATATTCTATCTGTGTAGAACTCACTTCAGTTCTGTTTCTTGGACTCTACAACTCCCATCATCCCTGACCATTGACCATGCTGGCTGGGGCTAACGGATCTGGAGTCAACAAAGCCTCTCCTCCTTACAGAGGGGAGGAGTTGTGAGCAGGAGCTGTTTCCTGCTGGCCTGTCTGCCGCGCCATGCCCCCAGGTAGCCAACCAACCAGGTGGAGGCTTGGGGGCGGGGTTTTGCCACTCAAACGTGGCCGCGGCAGCACTTCCCTTTTATTCCGCTGCTGATTTTCGTCGGAATTTTTATCCAACTGGCAAATTGGCACCGGCCACTTGGTTTCTCGCCTACCTCATAGCAAATCATCACAACTTTTAGGTATTGGTGCTTAGGCATTGGAATATGTTTGTGTATTGGAGGGCAGGGTATGGCCATCGCCTGCCCCTCCACTTTATGGGTATTCCGGTAAAGGAATCTGGCGGTCGTGGATCCTGTCCGACGCCCTTGCTAGTGGCTAGGGCCATGGCACGACCCCCGGTGACATCAGGGGGAGCTTTCAGTTGTATTTGCATCAACAGGCTCCTCCCACTGGTGGTTAACCCTTGTTAGACTCACCCCTCCCTGAGGGGGTGGAGTCACGCTCTGTTGTTTTATCCAATGCCTAAGCCAATACCTCTCACATGCTGTAATCAATAAAGTTGTGGCCTTTTTTAGCCCGTTAACCTAATATACTGTGTCCATGTGTCTTTCTTATCCCTAAGCGGGTGGCGGGTCCTTGAATCACAACATCTGGACTGGAGGAGAATGGGATATTTGGCACTAAGGAAACACAACAAAGCACTTTCTCTACCACTGAATTTTAGTCCCTTATTTCTCACATAGTCTTTGGTATTGCTGGGATGATCCCGTTTATCTAGCCGGTCATTTAAATTATAGCAGTTAAGTTCTGAGCATACAAATTTATTACCTTCCCCCAAATTTATGAGTTGAGTGGAAGGTTCCGATTTTGGCACATCTTTAAATAGGAACTCCAGGTTTCAATGCAATAAACTCTCTGCTGAACACAAAGGTTATGACAGTATGTATTAATGGCCATGCTAAATACACTTCCCAAACAAGACGAATTATGCAGCAATATTCAGTATACCTGCAAAGGTCAGCACAGAACTCATCTGGAAGCAGAACCAATAAATTATTTGTGTGATAAAAGCAATGTGTTGCCCAGAACAAAATGCACTGTTTTTTAACTCTGACAATTTATTTTCCTCATAAATAAAACATTAACTGTGGTAAAACAATGTAATGCGCAGCGTACAGAAATAATCTGAATTTTTTTTATTTTTTTTTTGCATGCACTTCTGTAATGGTTTGTAACAGTGAGGAAGTTTAAGCAGTAGATGGAGACCAAGAGGTGGCTCCACAGGTAGCAGGAATAAACTATAGCTACACATGTTCCCCACAAAACATTTCTAACAATAGGCACCAGGGATAGAATAGCGTGCAGAATGTTGAACTCACTGGGGAGAATTGGATTCAATTTCTCATTTTCACGACTCTCACCTGACTGCTCTCTCTCAGCTGAGCCTACTTCACAGAACTTGATAAAATGGGATGTGTTCATTGCCCCAAATCCTGTAGGAAGGGTGAACCACAAACAACAACAACAACAATAATTGCTGTAATAATAAATGAGCTTTATTTTTTTCCTTTGGTCTTAAACTTTACTATGTTGCTTATTTTGCTCAGCTCTCTCTCTCTCTCTCTCTCTCTCTCTCTCTCTGTGTGTGTGTGTGTGTGTCTAAGGTGAAAGGTTGTAGCTTTGCATACAATATATCCCAGGTGTACCCAGGGAGGGATAGAAAAGACGCTTCCTTGAAACCACCGCCCATCAGTGTTGACCATACCAAGCTAATAGATGAATGGCCAAAAAGGCAGCTTTCTAACTTCCTGTATGATTTTCTTATGTTTTATGCTCAAGAGAATAAATATTGTATAAGCATTTGAACACAAAACCCTCGTTATCATTGGGATTAAAGGTCACTAAAAGTGGAAATAGCTGAGAAACATTCCATTTATTTATTTATTTATTTATTTGTTTGTTTGTTTGTTTGTTTATTTATTTATGCATGCATACATACATACATACATACATACATACCCCACTCATCTGGCTGGGTTTCCCCAGCCACTCCAGGTGGCTTCTAACAGAATATTAAAATACAATAGTCTATTAAACATTAAAAGCTTCCCTTTTAATTTAATTTTAATTCCCTTTTAATTTTATTTTATGGGACGCGGGTGGCGCTGTGGGTTAAACCACAGAGCCTAGGACTTGCCGATCAGAAGGTCGGAGGTTCAAATCCCCACCACGGGGTGAGCTCCCATTGCTTGGTCCCTGCTCCTGCTAACCTAGCGGTTCGAAAGCACATCAAAGTGCAAGTAGATAAATAGGTACCACTCC
This sequence comes from Podarcis filfolensis, assembly GCF_964270895.1. Classification (NCBI taxonomy): domain Eukaryota; kingdom Metazoa; phylum Chordata; class Lepidosauria; order Squamata; family Lacertidae; genus Podarcis; species Podarcis filfolensis. The sequence goes on from NC_139603.1 coordinate 9,217,428, forward strand.
GGCGGGAAGGTAAATGGCATTTCCGTGCGCTGCTCTGGTTCGCCAGAAGTGGCTTAGTCATGCTGGCCACATGACCCGGAAGCTGTACACCGGCTCCCTTCTGGTGCCCCACAGGATTCGGTGCCTGCAATCTAAAAGGGAAAAAACCGAGCCGACGCTCAGTGGGAGCAGCACAATCACCCTCGCTCACTCAGCGGACTCTCGCCTGGCGCCCTCCAGAACTTGGCGCCCTGCCGCCCCACGCCACTAGCCTCTGTGGGTAAGACGGGCCTGGGTATGACAGGTGCTCCCTATCTCTACTTTCCAGAAACAACTGAAGACGTTTTCACCCAATAACCTTTTCCAGGTAGATGAAAACGTTTCTGCCTTAAGTGCTCATTTTCTGTTTTTAAACCTATATTTAGTAGTAGTAGTAGTAGTAGTAGTAGCAGTAGTGGTAGTTATTTATTAAATTTGTACACTGCTCTATACCCACAGGTAACTTGCAGGGCGGTTACTCTTTTGTAATGTTTTAAAAACTGCTACATTAGAATGTTAGAAAACCATTCTGGATCAGACAAACGGCCTGTCAGGTCCAGCAAGCTGTTCGCACAGTTGCCAACCAGATGCTTATGAAAAGCCGCAGTTGCAGGACCTGAACGCAACAGCATTCTACTTATTTGTGATTCCCTGCAAATGGTCCTCCACAACGGATAACCACCAGTCTGTAGAAATGCTGTAATAAAGGTTACATGAGTATCAGAATGGGAATTTCCTTGCTTGAGAAATAGACAGAACGTTGTTATACTAAACTGGGGTGAAAGTACCTAAGAGAGAGCAACAGCAGTTTCACACCTCACCCTTTCCATATATATATATATATGTATGTATATAGTTGTTGTTTAGTCGTGTCCGACTCTTCGTGACCCCATGAGGTGGCCAAAGGATTGGAGCCTCAGCTTCAGGATCTGTCCTTCCAGTGAGCACTCAGGGCTGATTTCCTTCAGAATGGATAGGTTTGATCTTCTTGCAGTCCATGGGACTCTCAAGAGTCTCCTCCAGCACCATAATTCAAAAGCATCAATTCTTTGGCGATCAGCCTTCTTTATGGTCCAGCTTTCACTTCCATACATCACTACTGGGAAAACCATAGCTTTTACTATACAGACCTTTGTTGGCAAGGTGATGTCTCTACTTTTTAAGATGCTGTCTAGGTTTGTCATTGCTTTATAATATATATAATTTTTATTGGTTTTTACACATATTTTCCAAAAATAACATCCCATCTTATACAGTATAACAAACCTTTGGCTATCACAGCCTAGGACTTCCGTCAACCTCGACTAATAGTTTTCTAACTTTCTTTCTGATTTAGCATTTTATTTTAACAGTTAACCTCTTGCAACCCTACAAGCAATGTCAATTGATTACAATTGTCTTTCAAATATATCATAAATTTCTTCCAATCTTTCAGGAAAGTCTGGTCTTGCCGGTTCCGAATTTTCCCAGTTAATTTCGCCAACTCGGCAGAGTCCATCAGTTTCATCTGCCACTCTTGTTTTGTTGGTAGTTCTTCTTGCTTCCATCGCTGGGCTAATAGTATTCTTGCTGCAGTTGTTGCATATAAAAACAATTTTTTAATCATGCTTGTATATCTCTGTACCTACTATACCAAGTAAAAGGGCTTCTGGTTTTTTTGCAAATGTATATTTCAACATTTTAAAAATCTCATTATAAATCATTTCCCATATGTCCTTTACTTTCTTACATTCCCACCACATATGGTAAAAAGTACCTTCTTTTTCCTTACATTTCCAGGAGTTGTTATTTGTTTTGTACATTTTTGTTGATTTCACTGGTGTTACACACCATCTGTACATCATTTTCATTATATTTCCTTTAAAGCACTGCAGGCAGTGAAATTTATTTCCTCTTTCCATAATTTCCCCCAATCTTCTAATTGTATATTATGACCAATATCTTAAGCCCAGTGTATCATAACTGATTTGACTTCTTTGTCTTTCAAATGCCATTCCAGTAATAATTTATACATTTTGAATAATATTTTCACTTACACCTCACACTTTCCTACATGGAAAGAAGTGAAGAAGCAGGGGAAACGTCACTTCTGTGTATGACACAAGTGTTTCAGTTGCCACAAGTTCACTGTCTGGAAGGTCAGTGTGCTGTGAAATTATTTTTCCTCATTATTCCTTAGGGAATACTTTGCAAAAATGAGACCTACATTTACACTGACCAATTACGAGAAGTGGACAGGAGCAGACTGAGGCCATCGGAGGGTGTACCCAAATCAAACCTGGAGGGTGTGTTCTCCAGTCTGGAGTCTGTTGACCAGACCCAACCAGAAGGCCCTATTTCGAGCATTTATACGAGGACAATCAAACCTTGAATCTTCATACTACTTGCCAATTTGATGGGGTGATGCTACATATGACTGCAATGCCTTTAAGAGTTTAGCACACAGAGCCTTACTAAGCCACATCCCAGCTTCAGACAGATATTCCTGGCTCAGGTCTTGAAGTCCCTGACGGAGGGTAAATAGTCTGACAGATATGTGTGCTGGTATTTTTGCGTCTTTCCAGGAATAAGTGGCTAGGAGTTAACTTCTTTTCTCCGAAAACTACTTGTCGTTTGAAACAAAGATTTCAGTGCATTCACTGACAGTGACATCTTACCCTAAACCAAATGTTTTGATGGAAATGTATTTACTTTAAGAAGTGCAAAGTGAGACAGACTTCAGGAGCCCTCTGTAGGTGGAGTCTGGAAATTTGTTCTTTCACATCTCAGTAGGATCTGAAACAGGGGCGACTGCAATCCAAATAACAGCAGCGTCTGCCTTATATTAGTACAAAATTGTTAATAAGCTAGAAATCTCATGTGCTTTTTCTAAACTGTTGCAGAGTAGAATATGTGCGTCACCAGGGCCCATACAGTATGTTTCTCCATACAATTCTGTCACTCTCTTTAAAACTAATAGCCCAATCTGCAACCCAGACAATATTTGAAGCCTGTGAATTTCAGCTAAGTGGGTCCTGGTGCACCAGTACTGAACATATTTAGTTGTTGTCAGGGATGTCAAGGTGACGTTCAGTCTTGAAATGCACAACTACGGGTGAATAACAGCTTTCAAGCTGATATGTCAGTCTTTGAGGGAGGTATCATATTGCAACATATTTTGTATATTTCCTCCCCACCTTGGAAACTGACGCAGTGGTCAAGCTACTGCTTGAACATTAAATGAAGAATGAATATGCAGACCAATATTCAATGTGGTATCTGCATTGCAGTTTTTTTTTAACATAATTTCTAGGCCCCTTGTAAGAAGGTGAGTAGGCCAGGATCTTGTTTGGACACGAAATGGAGAATTGTACCTGAGCATGCGCATTCAAATATTTCAACAATCCATTGAGATATCAAATTAAATAAACCTACAGATGAACAGAATGGCAAAGAGGGGAGTTAAGCCAAAGGCCTTGCTGTGTTCAGCCAATTATTATTTATGATTGACAGATTTAATCTAATTGATTAATTGTCTAATCAGTTAATCAGTTTCAACCTATTCTGGATGAAGTGGCACCCTCCCAAAGGAATAGGTTTGGGCTGTGGTCCTAAATCTAACTCTGTCACTGGAAAGGCAGATGATCTTCATGGCAAAGGGTACGTTTCACCAGTTCCAGTTTTTGTGCCTTCCTAGACCTCAGTTATCCATGCCCTGGTAATTTGCAGCTTGGGCAGCTGTCAGGGCCAACCCAAGACATTTTGGCACCCGAGGCAGATATCCAAATGGGTCCTGCTTTCATGCCAGGGAAGAAGGGGTCAGGGAATATCTACATCAGGAATGAGGAAGAAGGAAAGATTGACAGCAGGTACTGCTGCTCAGGTAGACTCTGTTGCCTGTAGTGGTTACCTCACCTTGCCTCATGGGTGGACCAGCCTTGAATAAACATCTACATCTAGATCTGCTGCCCTGGTGGATCCCGCCACCTAAGTGGACTGGCCCTGGCTGACTTTGAAGACAGCTCAAAAACTTCAGTTAGCACAAAATACAGCTGCGAAACTGCTACCTGGAAATATATGTTGGGAAGACATCTTACCAATGCTGCAATTTGTACACTGGCTCTCAGATTGTTTCAAGACTCAGTTCGAAGTGCTGATGCATACCTTTAGAACTTCAGTCTAGAGTGCCTGATGGACCACCTATCTCCATAAGGAAGCTACTCACAGTCATGATCAGGTTCCCCCAGTATTATTGATTCAGTGAGTTCTGCAACTGGGGAGATGGCTTTATCAATGGTGGTGCCCTGATTATGGATTATGGAATATTCTCCCAAGAGATGCCCACCTGGTTCTTTCTTTGATGTTATTTAGATTGGGGGGGGGGAGGCCTTATTTGCCCAGGCATTTTTAGCTATGAATGTTTGGATTTTATGTTTCTCTTTTATTTGTTTAAGATGTTATTGGTGTTGTTTTATCGCATTCAAATAAGCTTCTTTCTTTCTTTTTATTTTCCCTGTGTTGTTGTATTTTTATATTATTGTAAGTGACTCTTAGAATGCTTTGGAAAAATACCTAAAAGCAGTTAATTATTTTTTTAAAAATATATTTGAGTAAAAAAAAAAAATAGTTGCCTGAGTTAATCAGGCAGCAGAATGTTAGAGGTGATGATTATTATAACACAAAAGCTGAAGATAGCAAGCACAGTCTTAGAAGACTCATTCTGTCCTTACCATACAAGTCATAATGCTTTTTTGTAATAGCGTTTCCTATAGCTACATACGCACTATACCTTTAAAACACATTCAAAACACATTCTTTCCCTCAATGAATTCTGGGCACTGGAGTTTACCCCTCACAAGAGTTTTAATTCTCAGTAAGCCTCAACAAACTACAGTGTCCAGAATTCTTTGAGTGGGGAGCATGTGTGTTGAATGTCCTTTATGGGGGGGGGTGTCTTTCATATAAGTTTGGTTTTACTCTTGTGCAAACATATGCAGATTTACTGAATTAATTTAATCTAATAAAAACTTCTATGATTTATCAATTAACGGCAAAATCCATTATGTTTCTACTCAGAAGTAAGTCTCACTGAGCTCAGTGAGGTTTACTACCAGATAAGCAGGTATAGGATTGCAGCTTAAGATATCTTTAATCGGGTAAAAGCCATGTTTCCTGCAACTGTGGAATACACTGGAAATGGGAGGTGTAGTATTTGTGAAGCCATGAATGCCTATAGAGAAAGGGGGGTAGGAAATAATATTTACTACTTCATTCAGAGAGAAGTATTTTCAGATGCTTTGAATGCTGCTGTGTTTTCAGCTGTATAAACCAAATTTTGTCAGGAGAGATTAGCCCGAGAAGGCTCCAGAAACGTTACCTTCCAAATATAAATCTAGTGCCTTAAAACTTTTTCTACCTCACATTTTACTCTAAATCTGACTAAAGAACCTATCAAGAGACTTAGCAAATCATCATGTCTTACTGTAAAGTAATTTACGGCTGCATTCGCAGGCAGGCAACAGCAGGCTCAAAACCCATTACAGCCAAAGATAACAACATTAAGTTAATCCTGACAGGCAAAATACTCCAGTCAATACACTCGCAGGTATGGTATGCTGGAATAGCCAACTACAAACAAGTCTGTGGAAGGTCAGTGCCAAAGATTTTTCTGTTTTAAATAAGAAAATGGTTTAGGCAGCGGCTGGCTCCCCCCCGGTGCTAAACCTATTTACTCAAAAGCAAGCCCTATTGATTTTGGAGGAACTGGGCCCAATTTCAGTGTGATACTGGGTTGTGTAGTGTTGCATGCGCCCAGAATCTCATGCTCTACAAGAACAATGCTGGTACAGCAACTAGGTTAGGAGTCAGCAAACTACGGCCTGGGGGCCGGATGCGGCCCACCAGGCTCGTAAATCCCGCTGTGGACTCTGCCGCCCGCTCAGTAAGTCCCTGCGCTGAGCCGAACCTGCGTGGCATGGCGATTCATGGAAAAGAAGCCGCGGACACCTCGCCGCGCGGGGGCTGACTTCCTCAATGCTGGCACAGCTTCAGATTGGCTACAGAAAGCTCCTGCAGCCAATCCAAACCCTCACCACCCACATGCTGAGGTAAATCTGTCGCAGCCATGGGCAGAGAGGCCCCACACCTGGCACCTGGCTCAGCACTGCTGCTGCTGGTGCGCTCAACAGTCGCACTGGAGCAGCTGGAGGGCGAGCTGCGCACCACCGGCCCAGCGCTCCACGTGCATGACCTGCCCACCGACCTGGCCTCGGATGACGGGCTGCAGCCCATGGTGCATGCCACCTGGGAGCTCCACAGGGACGGGCCAATGGAGTGGCTGCTGCTCATCAACAAAGCTGGTGGGCGGGCGGCGCCGAGATGCACTCCTGAGCGCATGCAGAGTGCGTTCCTCCTCCAGGTCTGGAGGCAGCTGTGGGACCAGCTTGCAGGGTGTTTATATTTTTCAAAATACAGTGGTACCTCGGGTTACGGACACTTCAGGCTACAGACTCTGCTAACCCAGAAATAGTACCTCGGGTTAAGAACTTTGCTTCAGGATGAGAACAGAAATCATATAGTGGCAGCGGGAGGCCCCATTAGCTAAAGTGGTAGCTCAGGTTAAGAACAGTTTCAGGTCAAGAACAGACCTCCAGAACGAATTAAGTTCTTAACCCGAGGTACCACTGTATAGTCCGGCCCCCCACAAGGTCTGAGGGACAGTGCCCTCAGATGAAAAAGTTTGCTGACCTCTGAGCTGAGTGTTCACTCAGGATGCGCATCCCTAATTTTGCTCTAACAGGGACATACCTCAATGGATGCAGAATCTCCAAAGTTCAATCCCCAGCATACCCAGGTAGGGTTGGCCATGTTTCCTGCCTGAAAGCCCAGGAGAGCCACTGTCAATCAGTGCACACCAGGGATAATCAAAGCGACACCCTCCAGTTGTTGCGCTACTGCAACTCCCATTTTCCCTTGCCACTAACCATGGTAGGAACTGGAGTACAACAACGTATGGTGAGCACCACATTCGCTAACCCTGGTGTAGACAATACTGAGTTAGACAGACCAATGGTCTGACTTAGTATAAGTCAGTTTCCTTTATGATGCTCAAAGGAACGAGAATGCAAATTAACTAGGATGCCAGACCCATGCAGTTATTCAGTGTTCGGTTATTTGTTTGCCTTCATTTCCGAGGAAGGGTGAGGTAAAAATCCAACTCTGTTTGCATTTGTAGCCAAATCTATCACATCCAAAGCAATATGAGAACTGAAACAATAGCCATCCTTCAAAATTTGCACAACTGTAATGCATTTTTCCAACCAACCAACAAAAACATATACTTTAGCGTAATGTGTGCATGAAACCGAGTAAACTAATGAGCTAACATATCAAAATGCATTATATTGGGAGAAATTATTTGCAAAAATGTGTACAATACCGGTCAAAACGGCATACAAAAATGTGTTTAATAGGATAAAATAACACTAAAATGCTATTTTGAGGATCTTTAAAAAAAAAGAATTCACTAATTGCTGCAGAAGTGCAGAGGACTAAATTTAAGACTGGAAAAATAAGAAACTGAGGGAACTCACAACATGAAGAGATCATGCCATACCTATTTCCAAATACAACGTTTCAAGGTTGCCATTACTACAGATGCACTTTAACTGCTATAGCACAGAATCTCTCCCCCTGTACCTGCTAAACAGGGTAGATATGTCTACAACTCGTTGCAAAGCAGCTGAAGCTCACCACAAGCATACACATTATGTGATCCCCCAGTCTTACTTCTAGCCTGCTCACTTTGGCAGACGCCCGCAATTGCCAAGGAAGCTATGGATTTAAAAGTGTGGTGTTTTAGCTTATAACTGTGTATCTTAATGGCCTCGGGCTGAACTCCTTGCCTTCTCCAGTGCAGGCCTTATAGGGGGAAAACATCCTGGGTAGTGACTCCTGGTGGGTTAATTCAGGTTCCATACCACCAAAGTCTATGCTGGTAATCATGGGGACAGTCTGGTATCTTGACCTCCTCAGACAGATCTGTTTAGGGTTCCCTGTTAGACTGTATAGTTGGATCCAAACAAACTAAGAATTGTTCCTACATCTTACTCAGAGTACAGTGGTATACCTTGGGTTAAGAACTTAATTCGTTCTGGAGGTCCGTTCTTAACCTGAAATTGTTCTTAACCTGAGGTACCACTTTAGCTAATGGAGCCTCCCACTGCCGCCGCCGCACCACCACCACACAATTTCTGTTCTCATCCTGTAGCAAAGTTCTTAACCCGAGATACTATTTCTGGGTTAGCGGAGTCTGTAACCTGAAGTGTCTGTAACCTGAAGCGTCTGTAACCTGAGGTACCACTGTACACCCATTTGACTCAGTCAGATACAACCCTGCGTTAGTTGTGCTTAGTTCCTGGTGAAATCAATGGGACTTCAGAAAAGTCAAGACTAATCTTTGCATCGATTTCAATGAGATCTAAGTGCAGTTTGCTTTGGATCCAACCCCATGTCAAGGTCTGCATGACTCCTTGGGCAGATAATATGAAGGTGCCTTTTACCAAATTGGACCATCAATCCCAGTACTGCCTATTTTACAGGAGTCATTTCCCCAAGGTCTCGGGCACAGGTCTTTACCCGAGAACCTTTTTGGTGGAGATTAGCCTGGGACATTCTGCATGCAAAGCAAGTGTCCTCTCATAGAGCCATCCTGGTTCAAGGTCACAGAGGTTACTGTTAAAAGAAGCTCTGACAAGAGAGAGAGAGAGAGAGAGAGAGAGAGAGAGAGAGAGAGGGAGAGAAAGAACTCATCTGGTTTGTTCCTTCACCTGAACTATTGAGAATTCAACCCAGTATAGCAGGGATACATATTAAACCAGCAGCTATAAACGCTGCTACATTTAAGAGAGCGTGGTTTCATTTCTGGAACTTTAGTATTGTAATTACACAGATGACTGAGGCTTTGTGATTTTGTTCAGCAGCAGCAAGACGAGGCTTTGTAATGTAGGTACCTTATTTACAGCAAGTGAGAAGTATCAAACTGTGCCTACGATGGAGTGGAGAATTATGACTACAATAATAATTAACATGTTGCTCTGACATGACTCAATTTCTAGGAGAAAGCGGATTCTCCTCAGGGAAGTACAGTCTAGAAGGTTAAGTCAACCATGCGTCATTAAACAAATGCAAGGCACTCGATCAACTGCCAATAATGATACAACTGATGTACAGCCAGAGACAGGTCTAAGCTAAGATGTTTCTTTCCCTTCTCGCTACCCCCACTTTTCTTCTATATAGCTTTGTGTGGGACCAGAAAAGGAAGGAAGGAAGGAAGGGGCACATGGAGATAGAGGGGAAAGATACTGATATAATTATTCAAAAGGAAGAGGACTAGTAGAATGCAGACTTTCTGAATTGTGGATAGGGAGGTTCTGTGTAAGTGAAAATAAAACCAGTAAAATAGGTGGCCCAGTGGAGAAGGTGTTGGATGTAGACATGGGTGAGACCTGTGATTTTTTTTTAACCCCCCTTCAGCTATTAATTTACAGGGAGGTGGAGGACTTTTACAGGAATATATAGTCTGAGGGAACTGAGGCAAATAGTAGTGATAAGAGACAACCTAATAATCAAAACAGAAGCTTACAAAATCACCAGGTCCAGAAGACTTCCACTTGGGAGTTCTCAAACAAATTAAATGCGAAATTGCTGATCTTCGAATAGAAATATATAACTTGTCCCTAAGATCAGCCCTCAGCTGATCAGCCCCCCTGAGGACTGAAAAGTGGTCAATGTAATACTAATTTTCCAGAGGGAGGGGCAGATCCTGGGAATCGCAGGCTGGTTAGCTTAACATATGTCCTGAGGAAATTCATGGAAAGTATTGTTAAAGATAAAATAAGCAAACATACAGAGGAACAAGTCTTGCTGAAGAAGAACCAGCATGGCTTCTGTAAGGATGAGTCCTGTTTCACTAACCAATTAAAGGTTTTTGAGAATGTCAACAAGCATATAGTATTTCAGTTGACATAGTGTATTTGGGATTTCCAAAAGCTGCCCATAATGTATTCCACTAAAGACTCCCAAGTAAGCTTCGTAATCATGGAATAAGAAGAGAGGTTGTCTTGTGGATAAGGGATTGGTTGTGTAACAGGAAACAGAGACTGATAATAAATGGACAGTTGATGTAAAAAGTAGTCCCCAAGGATCAGTATTGGGACTTGATAAACCACTACCCTGATCCAGCAAGCTCTTCTTATTTTCATATGTTCTTACCAGTTCAGATTGCAGTTTCCCAATGTCAAATATCTGGAATTAGAACACTAGCACTTCTACTTGTAAACATATTTCTAATTTGAGGAAAGGGAAAACATTCAGAAATGGTATCTTCCACCTTTAGTTTGAAGTGGTTTGGTCTATTCTACCACCTCATCCAGAGCCAGAGAAGAATCCAATAGGCTTAAGGTAACAGGTCAGTGCAAATATGGGCCGAACCTGGCATTTACTGTCTTACCAGACCTCAGTATTGACTACCTGACAATATAGTTCAATTGTTCACATTCACAAAGCTAGGACATAATTGCAGTAGGAGAATTACTACTTCAGGTAGCTTTGATTGTAGGGAAAAGGGAAGAGATATTTTTAAAAAACTAAACATCTCCTTTCTTGTTTTAGGTACCTAGACAGACATGATAAACAGAGCCACCCAAAGACATTTTGCTGCCGGGGCAAAAGGCAAGAAGGTTTCCATTTCACATATGGTAATCAAATGGACTGGAAGTTGAATCTTATTTCAGCTGTGAAGACTGGACAGCAGGCTAGCTTAGGGGCAAGGATTGATCACCGAAGAATTGATGCTTTTGAATTATGGTGCTGGAGGAGACTCTTGAGAGTCCCATGGATTGCAAGAAGATCCAACCTATCCATTCTGAAGGAAATCAGCCCTGAGTGCTCACTGGAAGGACAGATCCTGAAACTGGGGCTCCAATACTTTGGCCACCTCATGAGAAGAGAAGACTCCCTGGAAAAGACCCTGATGTTGGGAAAGATGGAGGGCACAAGGAGAAGGGGACAACAGAGGACGAGATGGTTGGACAGTGTTCTCAAAGCTACCAGCATGAGTTTGACCAAACTGTGGGAGGTGGTGGAAGACAGGAGTACCTGGCGTGCTCTGGTCCATGGGGTCACGAAGAGTCGGACACGACTAAACGACTAAAGAACAACAACAACAAAAATCAAATGGACTGGAAGTTGAATCTTATTTCAGCTGTGAAGACAGGACAGCAGGCTAGCTTAGGGGCAAGGACAGGCTGTGTGCTACATGCAGCTCTGTCCTCCAATACTTCAGCACCACTCCATAACCATCTACCTCTGCATTTGCTGCATGAAGCAACCATCTCACTCTGCCCAATAGTAGAGCCGGCTAGATAGACAGGGAAGCAAACAGAATAACTTTTCACCAATTGCTTAAACTTTAAAAAAGAAAGTAAAATTTTGCTATTAAAAGCTCTCTCTCTCTGTGTGTGTGTGTGAGAGAGAGAGAGAGAGAGAGAGAGAGAGAGAGAGAGAGAAAAGAGAGCACTTTAAGTTGGTTTCTGTTTATTAAGGCCTCCGTCCTAAGCTCATGAACATCTATGAAAGCTTCAGTGTTGACTTTAATGAGTTTAGAGGGAGACCAATAATGTCTTCTATATTTCTTCTGGAAGTTTCCAAGCAGTTCATATTATCATCATTTTTTGTTGCTCGCAGAAGCAACATGAACTTTGTATACAAGCAAAAGATTAAGGTTCCATGAAGATATAAAAAGAAAAGAAAAAGAAAAGGACAATGTTGCTTTAGCAGACAATTTGTCACATAGCTTTTAAGCTTTACTAGCCCGGAGAGGTATCCAACAACTAAATAGCGAAAGGAAAGTGAATGATTAGCTGGCAGGCCTTCGGGCTACTGAAAGATAGTTTTAGTAGCCTGTCATGAAAATCTGTGGCCTGAGGCTCCAGGGCTACTTTTTATTTCCAAGCCTGTTATTGATTTTGGTATGAAGAAAAATAATTTGGTATTGTTGCTTAAGGTGTCACTGAGGAAAGGGGTGGGGGGGTGAAAACAGCAGCCCGCTTTCATTTGCGAACTGTTTTTTGTCCATATTTACATTTTATTACAACCGGTCCTGGGATGGTAAATGAAGGCTTTTACTACTTAAAGGTACTACTGTCTTTATGAAACATGGCACCCTAATCGAAAACACAAGTAAACTGAAAATTAAATTTAAAAGCCTATAATTTAGTATCTTCCTTGCCAAGAATGATGACTTTCATTTACGAGGGAATCCAGAGCTGCTCAGGGTCAGCCTGGTGTGTGTGTGCCATTTTCAGGCCTATTGCAAAGGCTGATGGTGTTGATTAATTTCTAAGGACTCCGCTTTGTCTTCTCCAGCTCACTGAACAACTTCATTTCGGCTGATGAGTTCAAACAGGGGTCAGAGCAATCCTCATTTCTGACAATTCCACAAAATGGGAATTAATTTTATGAGTTAGTACCACCACATTCAAAACTAAGCAGAAGAACTATTGGGCCAAGTTAGCATAAGGAGGGGGAAAGGAAATCTGTTTGCTAAGCCCTCATAGGATAACCGAGTTTGATTAAAAAATACAGGTGAATATTTACTTAACCAAGCAGGTGGTGAAATGCCCCACATGATCAAATGGCTACAAACCAATCACCCAGGGCCCTTATCTTTGGTAAATAGCGGGTGCTTTTTGGTTGCTCTTGATCATTATTTAGCCAACAATCTGGTTGTTATATTAAGTCTGGCACAGGCATGACACTCAAAAGTTAAAATTCCACGAGACCAAAGAAGTTGCATGCATCTTTAGACTGCTTTAGAGTGAGTTGCAATAATTATCGACATCTTTTCCATGTCACAGATTTAGTGACCTTTTACATTTTTCCTGCTGCAAATGGAGGAGACTGAGATCACATCAGCTAATTCTGCATTACACTGAAAATTTCCAAATCCTCATGCAGTTTTTAACTATACTATTTTCTTGGAACACCTTCCACGTAAAAACAAGGAAACACTTTGTTGATGACAGCAATCAAATTCAGATGGAAAGAACCAGCAGAATGGACCAGTACAGCATCCTAACAAGCTGAGAAGAGGATCAGCTTCATGTTAAGAAGTACTTACATATGCATCACCATCTGAATTTCTTTCTCCTAAGTGACAATTTGGAACACAGTGTCAGAAAATACAGAAACAGGAATTGCTAACACAAAGAGTTTATTTTCAGTGGTTTTGTAGAACTGAAATTGCCTTGGTCAACCTGGTGGATGATGATTCCCAGTGTGGGACAGGTGGGAAGTAATCTAGTTGATTTTCCTGGACCTGTTCATAGTTTTTATTTATTTAGTTGATAAATTTGTATACTGCTTTTCAAGAAAAATTCTTGCCAAGGCAATTTATAAGCCCCATATCAAACATACACTAAGATATCATTTAAATCCACAAAAATATCAAAAAAATATTTCAAAGCATAGCTTAAAAACAAGAGGACTAACACCCAAACATCATAATATAAAACTATAAAGATGCAATGAAAATTGGGGAGTTTCTAGAACTCCTATCAAATTAGTTGCTAAAGGCAGTGGCAAAGAGGTAGCGCTTTAAGGCCCATTTAAAAACCTCAAGAGATGTCTATTATCCCATAGAATCACATTTCACAATTGTGGGGGGGGGGGGCTTTTCTCCCCCTCAAAACAATAATCACACAAACAGTCTTGTAAGTGGAAACTAATAACATTTGCCCACTCAGAATACTTGTTGAAGAGAAACAGTTACAGCAGCGTTACTCAGGCAGGCTTAAAATGGTAATTCAGTTACAAAGACGTGCTTTAGTTTAATTTAAGATGTTCTTCACATTTCTGGCTCGATGATGAAGGTGACGGAAGGTGAATGTGCCCAGGCAGGTAGGAGAATATACTTTATATAGCTAAGCCCTTCCCCTGTCAGGGCACAGGGGAGTGTCTCTCGCAAGAGTCCTCTCTAGCAAACTTAAAGGAAAACTCTCTGAGCATTAGCTCCTGTTATGTGCCTATCTAGCAAAACATGAATTGTTGGCTTGACTTCATTTCAATTATCCTACAAATTAACATTGGGCCTTGAAACACAATAGCATTCAGTGCAACCAGTACAATATGAAGGTAAAGGTAAAGGGAACCCTGACTATTAGGTCCAGTCGTGACCGACTCTGGGGTTGCGGCACTCATCTCGCTTTACTGGCCAAGGGAGCCAGTGTACAGCTTCTGGGTCATGTGACCAGCATGACTAAGCTGCTTCTGGCGAACCAGAGCAGTGCACGGAAACACCGTTTACCTTCCCGCCAGAGTGGTACCTATTTATCTACTTGCACTTTGACGTGCTTTCGAACTGCTAGGTTGGCAGGAGCAGGGACCGAGCAACGGGAGCTCACCCCGTCACGGGGATTCATACCACTGACCTTCTGATTGGCAAGTCCTAGGCTCTGTAGTTTAACCCACAGCACCACCCGCATCCCTCCCGGTACAATATATATGTGTGTAATAAGTTATTAGCACCTGTCTCAAGCCAGTAGCTGGTTGGCCACTTTTTGAGCTATCTGAAGTTTCTGGACCATTTTTTAAAGGAATCCCAAATAGATGTCATTACAGTCATCTACATTGTAGAGCATATTCACACACACATAATAGGAAAGACACAAGAAGAGAAGACCAAAATCATGGGTTCTGAATAGTAATGTAGTCCGGATAGCACTAGTGCATGGAAAGGTGAGGTGAAGTCCATTCTCTCCAGATAAGACCATAGCTGACATACCAGCAGAAGCTACCACCACTCTCTGAGTCTCCTCTGTCAGGGCTGTGTCCAATTGCATTCATCCTCATCCATCCCAGAATACCACCTTCACATGCTGGTTCAGAACTTTGACAACCTCCCTTGGATGTTTACATGGGAAAGAGAGATAGAGGTGGCATCCACATGGCACACGCAGGCAGGCAGGATCAGAAGTTTCAATAGACGCAGAATGCAGGTGTGAGGTTTCTGACATACGCTGCCTATCTGGCATTAATGGTTACCGTTAATGGTAACCACAGTCAGTCAAAATGTACCCTCTGGGGTGTGGTGGTACTATTCTCATGTCCAGGAGAGTGCTACTGCACTTACATCCTGCTTGTTGGGTTCCTACAGACATCTGGTTGGCTTCCATGAGAACAGAATGGTGAGCTGGAGAAGCGCATGGTCAGATCAACAGTTCTTATGTTTAGGTCCATATGTTATTTGGGGCTTACTGAACCACATCCCAGATTACAGCCCATTTACTTTGTCCCACTAAATTCACTGAAAATTGAGTCAGTTTGGGATCAGGAACTTGATTTTATAGATGTGGACAAAGGGTTTTGTAAGTATAGGCATGGTTCTCATGCCATTTTTTCCTCCTGTGAGAAGTTATGATTATTCACAAAGGGCAAAATCAATCATTGAAAGTAAAACCACCACTTGTAGTTGCCATAACTTAATTTATGGACATGACTTCTCCAGAACCAAGACTACTCTTCCAGATTGGGCATTTAATTCTTCATATTTATTGTCTCACTTTCTTCATTCAAACCACTTGGCCTTAGACCAAACAGAACACCATTTGTAGTTTCAACCTAGTCTCTCTAGCTTTCCTCTCTTTGACCTTTGAAGAAACACATTCAATGGGAGAATGTAGAGTTCTCACTAATCTAGTGAGCAATACGTGAGCAATACGTTCAGCCCCAATGGTCACATCGGAAATGCATAATGAGTCACTGGGCCGCAGCTAGCTTTCTTGTCTTTATTTACATTCTATTAGTGACATTTGCATTGCCGGTGAATGGAAGATAGATGTTTCTGAATGTGTGCGTGTGTAAAAACTATTTGTGTAGTCTCTGATGTGAAGCCAAATCTTGCTTTTTTTAAAGAATGTTTTCTATAGGTGGGCCACAGTTAATTCAGGTTCCAATTTCAACAGACACTGGTTATAAAGTTCTGGGCTGATAACTGCCCTCTTGGAGCGTTGAAAGTTGTATTTTATTTACTTGCGCATTTCCTTTCACACTTTCATGCAGATATAACAAGGTGGAGTACGGCATTTAAAAACAAAATTAACAAACATAAGAACATCATTAAGTACTGACTGGATTGAAATGAAAATTCAGGTTAATAATAATAATAATAATAATAATAATAATAATAATAATAATAATATTTATACTCCGCCCATCTGGCTGGGTTTCCCCAGCCACTCTCGGCAGCTTTCAACAGAATATTAAAACACAATAGTCTATTAAACATTAAAAGCTTCCCTAAACAGGCTTCCCTAAAAAGGCTTGTCCAAACAGGAAAGTCTTCAAAAGACATCCAAATGGAGGGAAAGGTGATTCCCCGCCAAACTCTTGCCGGCAGGGAACTGCACAGAGCAGGGCCTGCTGCACTAATGGCTCACTTGCTTGTGAAGCCCAGCTGAACTTCAGGGACATGGGGAACCACCAGAATTGCCCCATCAGAGGATTTCAGTGCCTGAAAGATCAGACGGTCCCTAAAGTACTATATGCCCAAGTTGTTTAAATGTAAACGGTAAATGGACCCCTGACCATTAGGTCCAGTCATGGCCGACTCTGGGGTTGCGGCGCTCATCTCGCTTTATTGACCGAGGGAGCCAGTGTACAGCTTCCGGGTCATGTGGCCAGCATGACTAAGCCGCTTCTGGCGAACCAGAACAGCGCACGGAAACACTGGTTACCTTCCCGCCGGAGTGGTACCTATTTATCTACTTGCACTTTGACATGCTTTTGAACTGCTAGGTTGGCAGGAGCTGGGACCGAGCAACGGGAGCTCACCCCGTCGCGGGGATTCGAACCGCTGACCTTCTGATCAGCAAGTCCTAGGTTCTGTGGTTTAACCCACAGCGCCACCCATGTCCCCCAAGTTGTTTAGGGCTTTGTAAATTAATTTCGATACTCTGAACCTGACCCAGTAGCAAATCAGCAACCAGTGCAGTTTCCTCAGCAGCAGGATAACATGTTGCCAGTAATCTGCTGCTGTGAGCAGCCTGGGCACTGCATTCTTCACTAGCTGAAGCTTCCAGACCAGATACAAGGGTAGCCCCACACAAATCGCATTACAGTAATCAAGCCTTGAAGTTACCAGTGCATGTACCACGGTGGTCAAGCTATTGGACTCCAGGAAAGGTCACAGCTGGTGCATCAGCCAGAGCTGGCAAAAAGTTCTCTTGACTCTAGAGGTCACTTGGGCCTCTAGGGACAGAGATGCGACAAGGAGTACCCGGAGACTGTGTACCTGCTTCTTCAGAGGGAGCACCACCCCATCTAGAATTGGCAATGGACCTAAGTCCCAGATACAAGAATCACCCACTCATATCCCACAGGATGTGGTCCCTGAAGAACGACCTGAGAGGTAGGATGGGGAAGCAGAGAAAGAGCAAGAAAAGTAAGAGATCAAAGGCTCTCAGTGGTCAGTAGCGGCCACTCTACTCCCTTTCCCAGTGTCCCTGGAATTGTCAGAAACTTCAAATCCCCAGGACACATTTCTCCTTGGCCCCAAATGGAGTGTCCACTACCTTTCATGCATAGTGCCAAAGCCTTGACCTCTACCAGCTGTTGAGATATTGCTCCATATTCCCCCATGGATGATCCATGAGTTGTGGGAGCCTGCTGATACATCAGAGCTTCTGGCCCTAGGTAGGTTCACTGGCTCACCTGCTTTCGAAGGAACAGAGACTCATTTCTGAAGAGGTCAGTCCCCACTGAACTGAAGGCTAGACTCTAGGCACATGTGTCTTACAGAGAGGCCATTTTGGATGTCACCAGGAAGAAGCAAATTCCACACCCTCAACATACCACACACCTGTTTTTCTAGGGTGGCTTGGCAGTGACTTTTCCTCAGTGATGCAGAGAACTGAGTACCCCTGACATGTTTCTGAACAGCAGCTCCCACACTAGCCAGCTAATTTTGAAACCTGAAGAAGCTTTCAAAGCAATTTCCAGTGCAGCAAAGTATTGCTTGGCATTTGGACATACTTCCAGTAATGTGCTATTAATAGCTCTGTTTGAGGTCATATCCGAAGATAAAGTAGCCATCTCAAGAGTTGGAGATGTAACAGACAGAGTCAATGAGCCCATGCGTGTTAAAAGGGTAACGCTGTTTGTGGACAAGCTGGCTAGGCCTCAAACCAAACAAAGTTAGATTTCCTCACTTCCATGCTTTTAGCTTTCAAGGCATGGTTCTTGAGCTCTCGCCATCTCTCCAGTCTTGGTCCCATCCCTCCTGCTCCCAAGTCAGTGCAGGCATTAAAAATCAGAAGGAGGCGTTCTTCTCAACTGGTAAGCAAAAAATTTGATGTTTGCAGAAGTGAGCTTGGGCAGAGCCTCTGTGGATGTGTTTAAAGCTCCCGGGGGGGAGGGCTGAATGTGAGGGGCAAGGGGGTCAAAGGGCAGAGACCTGACCCCATTATTGTCTGCCATTTGGGAAAAGGAAGGGGGGGACTGGCTTTTGCAACACATCCCAGAGCACTCTTGCCTGATCCTGCATCACACAGAAACCCACAGCAAATAACTATTTATAATTGTGAACTACCTTTTCCTATCTTTTTGGGGGTGGGGGGTGGAAGAATCATATCTGGGGAAGCAATCAAACTATAAGGAACAATGTCACTCATTAACCACGTTTCAAAACGTTGAAAGCTAAAAAGCATATCAGCTCCGATATGCAATGCAGCGTATCTTTGATTAGCACAGATGCCAGGGGCAAGCAATGGATTGTTATCCCCACTCTGCTCTCTTTGCGAATGTCTCTGGGGCATCTGGTTGGTCATTGCTAGACACAGCCGGCTAGACTATGAATTCTACATGGCGCTTCACAGAGTTCCATAAGCAAACAATAGACAGGTCCTTGCCCGCAAGGAACCTACATTCTAAAATGGGAAAAGGAGGAAGACCACAGAGAGAGGGAGAAGGAAGGAAAGAATGTGAGCAAATACAGTTGCATGTAACTAAGGCTGCAATTCTATGCACACTTGCCCTGGAGAAAGCCCCACTGGACTCAATGCATCTTAAAGGTAAAGGTAAAGGGACCCCTGACCGACAGTCATGACCGACTCTGGGGTTGCAGCGCTCATCTCGCTTTATTGGCCGAGGGAGCCGGCGTACAGCTTCCGGGTCATGTGGCCAGCATGACTAAGCCGCTTCTGGCAAACCAGAGCAGAGCACGGAAATGCCATTTACCGTATTTTTTGCCCTATAGGGCGCACTGGCCCATAGGAAGCACCTCGTTTTTTGGGGGGTAAATGAATAAAAAAAATTATTCCCCCCCAGCCCCCAGAACAGGCTGCTATCCGCAAGGCTTGCGGACACCGCCGGGCGAGCAAGGCTTGCGGACACCTGCGCAAAGCACAGGGCACCCTCCGGAGGGCGCCCCGTGCTTTGGGCTGCAGGCTGCCGCCTGCCAGCCTTGCAAGCCTGCGGGAACTCCCGCCGGGTGCGCAAGGCTTGCGGATAGCTTCCTGAAGCCTGGAGAGCGAGAGGGGTCGGTGCGCACCGATGCCTCTCACTCTCCAGGCTTCAGCGAAAGCCTGCATTCGCCACATAGGACGCACACACATTTCCCCTTCATTTTTGGAGGGGGAAAAGTACATCCTATAGGGCAAAAAATACGATACCTTCCCGCTAGAGCGGTACCTATTTATCTACTTGCACTTTGACGTGCTTTCAAACTGCTAGGTTGGCAGGAGCAGGGACAGAGCAACGGGAGCTCACCCCGTTGCGGGGATTCGAACCGCCGACCTTCTGATCGGCAAGTCCTAGGCTCTGTGGTTTAACCCACAGCGCCACCCGCGTCCCCAATGGATCTTACTTCTGTGCAAACTCGTACCCTGAAAGATCAAGGGGGTAAGCCAAAGGGCAGGTGTGAAAGGCAGGGCTTAAGGGCAAACATGTCATTTGGTATATCTATGTCACTGTCTACACAGCACAGGCAGCCTCGTTTTTGTTTTAGATTAGATGCAAATTTTCAGGTGGCACCTTGCTTCATCTAGCTAATACTGCCACATTCTGCAAACATTGTTGCATTCCTGCACTCAGTGATATCTTTATCCCAGTACTCCATTTGCAACTATGGCAGTTATTCGTTAACATTCTGTTTTCTTTCTTTCAGGCACAACTAAAAGGAGAAAGTGATGTCAAGGCTTAGGAAACATTTTCCTTCTGAAAACATGTCACAAACTTATCCCAGTGGCTGGCAAGCCTCCATGCACGTGTTGAAACTTCGCCTGACTTCCTCCCGGACAGAGAGGGGAAACCCTGGGGCATGGTTGGTTGGCATCCATCTGTCTCGGAAGACACTGGAGGAGTGTGACTTTGGGGGTGAAGTCAAACTGTTGGAAGGTTGCAGTGCCTACTGTGGCTGTAGAAACTGATATGGGATAGACATGTTTTGTTGCAGCTGGGGCAGATGAAGGCATCTGGTTCTGCTGCAGATGCACCATGGCATTTCTTCCCTCTGTGCTCCTCCCAGTGGTCACTTCTCCTCTGGTCACAGTCTGTTTCCAAGCACTGTGGTCATTTGCAAGGGTTTCCCACATGGCAGAGTTGATGTTGCCAGCCTTTGTGTCATGTTTGCAGACATCTTTGTAACACAGAGTTGGTCCCAGAGCTACTACTAGGATAACTGAAATGCCAGCTGTAGGGCAGTGGGGA
Source organism: Podarcis filfolensis (assembly GCF_964270895.1). Lineage (NCBI taxonomy): Eukaryota > Metazoa > Chordata > Lepidosauria > Squamata > Lacertidae > Podarcis > Podarcis filfolensis. Next base: position 9,238,188 of record NC_139603.1, read on the forward strand.
TGGTGTTGGTCTTTGACTTCTCCTGGGAGGATCAGGATGTCTCACAGGAAGATGTGACACCCCATGATACTGTCAAGAGCTCGTCCTACACTTGAGTAAGACCCTGGCAGAGACACATGCCTGCCTGGCATGTTCTCTCCCTCCTGGTCAGTCATTCAGTAGCTTCAAAAGCTTTCTACTGCCTGAACATCACAGCGACCAATGCCAACAGACATCGGCACACTTAGGGATCCGCAGAGTCTTCGCATCTTGCGTGACAGACCCCAGCAACTCAGCATTTTGGCTAATCTACTTTATTTACATATAAACACACACGGAGCACTCCAACATGGCTCCCTCTCTCTATAGCATCAGACAGCAAAGATAAAAAGAACAAAGGACAATAGTCCCACTTCACAGAACACAGTAACACAAACATCCTGTCTTCATCACTTCCCACTCTGTGGAGTCAAAACATATACCGTCATGTGAAAGACAACAATCCCATGACTGCAATCATGGAGCAGGAATTCTAACAGATACATGCACAGCTTGCGGTGGGAGCTTCAACGTCAGAGTAGCAGAGGCCAATGGTTAGGCCCAGATCTCTGCTGCCAGTTGGTAGAGCACCAAAAGATGCAGAGGAAAATGAGTTAAGGCATTTCTGAGGTCTGAAGGTAAGACAAGGAAAGACAGCAAACCAAGGGGTGGTATCTCCAGAGAAACACTAGAGGTGACCAGGTCTTGCCTGCTGGGATGGCATGTTCCCAAGCTTTGACAGCCAAATGCTAAGTAGCATAGAAAAGCAGAACTCGCTTACGAATGCAGAATAACCACATGACACGGCTTTGTTGTCATTGTCCACCTCTGGATTACATGTGGAAAATTGCATACCTGAAACATTCTCTGGAGGGCCTTTTTGCATGTAGAAAACAAGCACATGAGGGGAAAGACCATGCTTCCATTTATCAGGTCCTAGTTACTTTCTTGGGCTCCATGACCACTGCAGATGGTGACAGCAGCCACAAAATTAAAAGACGACTGCTTTTGGGGAGAAAAGCAATGACAAACCTAGATAGCATCTTAAAAAGCAGAGACATCACCTTGCCAACAAAGGTCCGTATAGTTAAAGCTATGGTTTTCCCAATAGTGATGTATGGAAGTGAGAGCTGGACCATAAAGAAGACTGATCGTCGAAGAATTGATTCTTTTGAATTATGGTGCTGGTGGAGACTCTTGAGAGTCCCATGGACTGCAAGAAGAACAAACCTATCCATTCTGAAGGAAATCAGCCCTGAGTGCTCACTGGAAGGACAGATCCTGAAGCTGAGACTCCAATATTTTGGCCACCTCATGAGAAGAGAAGACTCCCTGGAAAAGACCCTAATGTTGGGAAAGATGGAGGGCACAAGGAGAAGGGGACAACAGAGGACGAGATGGTTGGACAGTGTTTTCAAAGCTACTAACATGAGTTTGACCAAACTGCGGGAGGCAGTGGAAGACAGGAGTGCCTGGCATGCTCTGGTCCATGGGGTCATGAAGAGTCGGACACGACTAAACGACTAAACAACAACAAGTTTTCTAAACGCAGGGAGTTCTTCCGAAAGGGACAGCAGTCAGTGCCCCACTTAACAGTCCCAGCAGGGCCATGCCACATGATGACTCCTGATATGTAGTTGGGATCTCAGCGCTGATAGTGATTGAGTTATGCTGATCGTATCCACAAAACAGTCGTCGCCGGCAAAGGAGGCCTGGGACCATCTGCCCTTCTCTTGGCAGTGATCATCATGGCGCCTGACATCAGCCAGATAATGTTAACTCCATTGCTGAAAGGGGATATGAACTATGATCAGAGATACAGCCCCATCAATAGACATCTATTTTCTGCTTTGCCATAAATGTCAGCATCCATAGACTCGCTCACTTATTCAGGGCTCCGCTGAAGGTTAAAAGGCCTAGGAACGATTTTATAAGCCAAGCTTGACACTTATTATTGCCTCTGACCACACACACTAATATAAACTTGGAACTTCATAATAAAAGAAGAAAATAGGTTGCCTTAAAGTCGATATTTTGCACCAGTGACACAAAATAAAATCTCTTGATGTTTGAAAGAAGCAGCTTTCAAAAAACAAAGGTTCCTAGAAAGGAAAACACTGATGGCATTGAGATTTTTCTTTTCGTGCTTTCCTTTTTGCTTCCCCCTCCGCACACACACTCCAAACGCCACATTCACAACCCGCATTACACTTTTATGATGCACAAAGTGGAGAAACTTTCCAAAATGTCAAGTTTTGAGAAAGATTACTATGAATAATGTATAATGATACAGCTTTGTCAAACTGTTCCATGGTACATACATTTGTAATTTCTTAACACTGAATTTGCGGGGAAGTGACACTAATGTGGTCATGTTGTTCACACTTGTTTACAAATGGAGGCAGTCGGGCTCGGAGATTCACATGCAAGAGTCCAGACACTGACGTGACTTGCCTGAGAGCGCTGGCAGGAGGGGGAGGGAAAAGTAGTGTGTCGTGTTAAAAATTCATAAAGAACACTGCTTTTTATTTCAAGAGTAAAAGGAGCAAAAGGTTCTGTGCAGTGCCCAGGGAAACAGAAAGTTCAAATATTGTGAAGTTGCAGGAGCAGATCAGAGCATGGGATTCACAGCTAAAGCCTACAAGGCATTTGGGCGCAGAGGGAGAGAGAGAGAGAGAGAGAGAGAGAGAGAGAGAGAGAGAGAGAGAGAGAGAGAGAGAATGGGGTGAGACAACTAAGGAAGAACCCAAGAAGAGCCAATTTGCTGAGCTTTCTTCGGTTTGCAAAATGAGTAACGTATGGGGGAGGTGTTATCTAAAAGTGCTATCACAGGAGATAGCTGAAAACTGAAAGTTAGGAAATAAACAACTGGGACCTGCAGCAAAGCACTGCATTGTGGAACCAGCCAGCCACGCCCTTTCCTAGGAAACTCCATTCCATTCCCCATTCCCTCTTTTCTGTTTACCACCCAAAAGATTATACCCGCCCCCAGCGGGATCCACCCCTTCTCATTTCCAATACTTCTGCAAACTTTGGGGTTTGCCCCAGCTAAGGATGGGGGAGATATCTGTTCAGTTCGCAATGCAAGCCTACCTAATTCACATTTCCCGAACTAGAATGCAAACTGAAATGCAACTATCCTTTGAAATTTGCACTTCTCTGAATTTTTGCAACACAGTTCTCAAACCAAAACAAATGCATACAGAGATGCATACCTTAGGCAGATTAGTGAAAATAACATTATAAATGCTATACAGACACATATATATATGGGGAATTGCTTGCAAAAAGCACATGTAAAGCAGAACTGTGTGCAAAATGTGTGTGTGTGTGTGTGTGTGTGTGTGTGTGTGTGTGTGTGTGATATACATAATATTGTGTGCACCAGATGTAGCTGCTCAAGATTCACTGGGGCAGAATATCACTATAACTTTATGTCACTGTTGAAAGAATTGCACCGGCTGTCAAACAGCTACCAAGCTAAGTTCCAGGTGCTGGCACTGGTATACAAAGCCCTTGTCTTCATGATGCCAGAAATACAATCTTACTTTTTATAAGCCCAACAAATCACTGTGCTTCACAGGATAAGGCATCCTGCATATTCCATCTCCTCAGGAGGCCCCATTCCATACGATGCCTCTAGTGTGGTGGCACCTTTGGAAACGCCCTCATGTTAACAAACCAAACAAGTGCCTTTTTTCAGTGTTTGCCCAAAAAAAAAATCAACACCCTTTCTTTTTCAACAAGCCTTTTAATTGGATATTTTTATCCCAATTATGTATTGGTCTTTAAATTGTTTTTTTGTTAATGTTTTGACCCCAAATGTTTTTATTGATAAATTCCTTTTTGGCAATTTATGGGAAACAATTCCTAAATGAAATAAATAAGATAAAATGTAGGAAGCTTGATGCAGACTTCTAAGGCAAAGGAATTGCGCTCTCAGCTGGGAGGCAACATGAGAGAAGGCAATGGGCAGGGGTGCCAACAGGATTTTCTGAGCCAATGGAGGGACCCGCTTCACACACACCCCTTCACAAAAATAGCACAAATTCACATGAAATCTGTATGCACTTTGTATGCAAATCTGTGGGATGGAGGACTGAGAAAATTAAAACCTGGGTGCTGCCTGCAACTAAAAAGATGTCTTACAGACAGAATGTCAACAGGTGAAGCTGATTGTTCTACTTCCATACTAGAAAAGGCTTAACCTGCTGCATTTCTGTCTGTTTCGTTGTTGTTGTCGTCATTTAGTCGTGTCCGACTCTTCGTGACCCCATGGACCAGAGCACACCAGGCACTCCTGTCTTCCACTGCCTCCCGCAGTTTGGTCAAACTCATGTTGGTAGCTTCGAGAACACTGTTCAACCATCTCGTCCTCTGTTGTGCCCTTCTCCTTGTGCCCTCCATCTTTCCCAACATCAGGGTCTTTTCCAGAGAGTTTTCTCTTCTCATGAGGTGGCCAAAGTACTGGAGCCTCAGCTTCATGATCTGTCCTTCCAGTGAGCACTCAGGGCTGATTTCCTTAAGAATGGTGGATAGGTTTGATCTTCTTGCAGTCCATGGGACTCTCAGGAGTCTCCTCCAGCACCATAATTCAAAAGCATCAATTCTTCGACGATCAGCCTTCTGTCCAGCTCTCACTTCCATACATCACTACTGGGAAAACCATAGCTTTAACTATACGGACCTTTGTCGGCAAGGTGATGTCTCTGCTTTTTAAGATCCTGTCTAGGTTTGTCATTGCTTTTCTCCCAAGAAGCAGGTGTCTCCTCAAGGGCCAACCCTAATCTATGCTAACAACAACAACAGTCCCTTCTGAAACTTTAGAGTAGGGTTGGCACAAGGAAGGCCTTTAACAGTTATGTAGGTCTTTCATCAATTGATGGTAGGAAGGTAGGAATACATTCAGTGCAATAAGAGGTGGATATTTTCGATGGGGTGGGGAGAGTCAAAGAGATTTAAAATTTACACTTCACAGCAGCCAAGGTTCAGGTGCCCATGCTTGGATAAATTTGGATTAAATTGTTTAAAAGCAAGCAATCTGTTCCAAGAGCATTTGTTGTGGTTATTAATTTATAGCTCATAAAAACTACAAGAATGCTACCATCACTGGTCAAACTACCACCCTTTAACAGGAATATACCAATTAAAGTGTTACACCAGCAGCAACAATCCACCCACAAGAGTTGCCCTATTTTCTCCCACGAGTGGGAAAGCAATAAATCTTCCCCTCCCCTTCCCAAATAGTTGCTACAAATGCCCCCCCCCAATGCATTTCCACAACAATAAATAAAGCAAGCAGACCAAGAGACTGGATGACAACACTGAACTACACAGCAGGGTAGCCATACTCAGTCCTTCTCTTACCCTGCAATATGAGTATAATATCCTTGTAGGGTTGACATAACCGATGTTGTCTCAACCCTTCCCTGTTCTCCACCCCACCCCACTATACAGGTCTGTAGTTTTATCTGCAAAGTCATTTTTAACTGTGTGCATACTCAAATAAAATAACATGAGTTGCAATATGAACTAGTTAGTATCTTAGCTGTTTACCTTTTGCTTTGGTGTGGGCAGACTGTTGCCTAATCAACAACTACACTAATGTCCTAGATTTCTGCATTATTTTCTCTGGGTAACAAACACTTATCTAACTTGGGGGAGGGGGGAGGTTCAACGTGAAGAAGGTGGTTCCTTCAAAATGGACCGGGCTGTCCTTATCCACTAGAAAAACCCACTCTAGAAAAATTCTAGAGTTCATTCTGAAGCTGTTTTGGTGTCTTTCCTGCCATCTAGTGACACAGATGGCAGGGAAGACTCCAAAACAGCTTCAGAATGAGCCAGGAATTCCCTTCTCCATTGTCTGGAGAAGGAACCTCCTCATGGGTCATTTTATAGCCACTTTGGGGCGGGAGGTCTTTCCTTTGGGCTTCTACAACTCTAAATTTCTCTAAAGCACTCATCAATCACAGCTGCTGCTTCACTCATTGGTTAAAAACATGGAAAGATGAAAACAGGCTCATTTGTCACAAAGCAAATACTTTGAAAGGTGCCTGCACATTTAGCTTCACAACTGTCTTTCCAAAGGGGCTAGAGATATTTAAAAATAAAATAAAATAGAACACTCAGACTCTGGGTTCCCGGCTTGCTTTGAAAGATTTATACAATCTGAAGAGAAACCAGAGAATGCTGTGGGCCCAGTATAATAGCACACCATTCACCTCCTTTCTTTGTGGCCATGCCAGATTCTGTAATAGCCTATGAAAAACCTTCTCCCTCAGAGATCGTGTCCATTTTAAAATACAGTGGACGCTCATGCATGACCACCGAAACCCAGAAGTAACCCGTTCCGGTACTTCCGGGTTTTGGCGTGTCCGTAACCCAAAAAAAACGCAACCTGAAGCATCTGTAACCTGAGGTATGACTGTAAAATTATTTTAATTTGGCGTAATTATTTAACAAGGCTGCTTGGGTTATTAGCCAGTAATCCTCATACACAGTCTCCATTTTTATTTAAATAGGTAAAGGTAAAGGGACCCCTGACCATTAGATCCAGTCATGACCAACTCTAGGGTTGCAGCGCTCATCTCGCTTTATTGGCCAAGGGAGCCGGAGTACAGCTTCCGGGTCATGTGGCCAGCATGACAAAGCTGCTTCTGGTGAACCACAGCAGCGCACAGAAACGCCGTTTACCTTCCCGCCGGAGTGGTACCTATTTATCTACTTGCATTTTGACGTGCTTTCAAACTGCTAGGTTGGCAGGAGCAGGGACCAAGCAACGGGAGCTCACCCCGTCGCGGGGATTCAAACCGCCAACCTTCTGAACGGCAAGTCCTAGGCTCAGTGGTTTAACCCACAGCGCCACCCGTGTCCCTTTTATTTAAATAAATTAATACAATTACCTTCTACACAATTTTCAGATGTTATCAGCTTACTGGGGGGGGGGGTACCCATGCACCACAGAAAGCTAGCTGTATCTCACTTTTCTGTGCCAAACGATGTTTGGTTTGTTTGCAACTCTCATGCAGCTATGTTTTGTGAAATTAAAAACGGAGGCTGGCTTCCACCATAGAGTGTCGCATTTGGTGGGCTTTTGGTGAGTTTCGTCGGAGCTTGCCAACGAATCGTGACCAAGCACTTTGGGTAAGCTATTCCAAGTGCTTCAGCTAATAGGTTTTTAAATAACACCAACGCCTACATCGCTCCCTGCCCCCCGCTTTACGTTACCTTTATCTGGTCTGTTACATGTGGTTTTTCAATGGCACCTTCATTCTAAAGCTCTCTCCGTGAATAATTTGACATCTCTGCACTGGGTATCCATCACATCACTTTCATATCACCTGGAATGAAAACCTGACTTGACTCAAGTAAAAAAAAAAAACGGTGGGGGAGAGAAATCATGTTTTATTGTTTGGAGTTGGCCTTTCCTGGCATGTAATGCTTTCAACAGCCCTTCCATAAACTCTTTGTTTCCACTCTGTATGCATAAAAGCCTCTGTCTGTACCTTCCTAAAGACTACCTAGACTGTTTTCTTTGGCTGCCTCTTGTTTTCATTGAGTTATCCAATTATGCCTAGAGCTTTTTCCCAGAGTTGTTACACTTAATTTAGAACCCACCAATGCATGAGATTAGTTCAAATGATTCTTTCAAATGGGCATTACCTTGCTTTTGTCAACAATGAATATGATCTGGCAGGGAGAAGGCCGTTCACCTGGCTCCATCAGGCCCCTGTGGAACTAACTAACACTCTCTCTCTCTCTCTCCTGTGTCCTCACAGAAACTGGCACCCTTCTCCGGAAGATTAATAAAAATAACACCATTTCTTAAATGTATCCTTGGTAGTCCTATTATTTAGTTTCTTTTCACACTGGGAGATGGCCGCCACCCTCAGCCAGTTTCCTTTTCGCTCTCAGCCTGTTGCAAAGGACTGTTTGCAATTTTCCATTAAAAGCAAACTGCAGTGTAACCTTCCTTCCCTGCACAAATATATCATTTACCTTCGTGGCCTCTCTGCCACCATCTTTCTATCTTTCACCTTCACAGTTCTCCCATCTGCAAACGGCACACCTTTCCTTTACATTGGCAGTGGGCAGAGTCCAACTCTTTTAGCTCAAGCCACGCAGAAGTGGCTGCCATTGGAATATTCTTGTAGCCATGCGATCCACCTTCCATCACAGCCTTACACCAGCTCCACTGCAACACACACAACATTCCTGCAAAATCTGAGCAGACTTCCCTTCCGCTTGTAGCCTGAGCCAAATCAACTCCTCCTGGGTGCAGCCAACACTAAGTTGTGATACAAAGCTCTGGCAAACTACGTTTCCTGAGGAAACTTGCTTCCCTCTCCATTTGTGCTTCTTCCCTTTTCCTTGCCTATAACAGGGGTTGTTCACATATATGGGTGCTGCACCCATAGTCAATTCAACAGGATGGAGGGCAGAAGTTGTCTCACCCTCCTTGACATGGGAATCCATCAAGAGGGACCCCTTCCCCTCCTGAATTTCTGCAACGTATAGCATGATACAGTGGTACCTCGGGTTACAGACGCTTCAGGTTACAGACGCTTCAGGTTACAGACTCCACTAACCCAGAAATAGTACCTCGGGTTAAGAACTTTGCTTCAAGATGAGAACAGAAATCGTGCTCTGGTGGCACAGTGGCAGCAGGAGGCCCCATTAGCTAAAGTGGTGCTTCAGGTTAAGAACAGCTTCAGGTTAAGAACGGACCTCCAGAACAAATTAAGTTCTTAACCTGAGGTACCACTGTACTCATCATAAGGACAAATAGTTTATTAATATAAGAAGCTTGGCAGTTTATGAAACATCCAGATTCAACCCAGACCTCAAAAACCACACACAGACACACACTGAAGTTGGGTGAAGTGACACTTTTGCTATTTCATTCTGCCAGCTCCCTCACTTGAAGGGGGCTCCTCTTTTAAAAGTTAAAATTTCCTGTGATCTTCAAAGCTGCCTGAAACTCTACCCATAAGGTGTCCCTCTGCTAAAGGAAGTCAGCTCGACTTATCAAATCTATTTTTGAGTCCTGCTCTGTGTTAAGTGCCCGTTCCTTAAGATTCGCCGGGTCTGCAAGCTTTTACTATCAGCGTATTTATTTCACCTTCTAAATGAAATCCAATTTGAAGCTATTAATATTAATGCACTGAGATAATTCTGATGATGAATTAATAAAACACTTGGCCTCTCAATATGCTGTTTGCTCTTACCGTTTAATGATGCTCTTAACTGGGAGGAGGAGGTGGAGGCAGAGATAGAGTCGGCTCCACTAGGAGCCTGAAAATTAGAAGCCTCTTCATTGTTTTAGCTTGCTACTTTAATGGCAATCGATGGCATTGATTTTGGACTAGAAAAGTATTTACTAAATCTTTACCATGTGCTACAATCCCTATTTAGATTCCTGAAGTATCGTCAAGATGTTACACCTGCTTAAAGTATTTTAATTGCCTGCAAATAGCAGGGTCGGGAATATGAAATAGTTTTTTTAAAAAAACGCTTTCAAATCTTTCTCATTTGTTACTTTTCTCATCAATGAAATGTTGTTGTTGTTTAAAAAAATAATAATCCCAAAGCTATAAATGGTGGCATTATTAAACTGCCCGAGTGGTAGATACTCTTTTCCTCCCTGAAGACATCATTCTTCTTTAAGAAAAAGCAGGTGCCATGGATAGTCTCATTATTTTACAAGAACAATCCCAAGCCGCTAAACCATTTGGCTGAGATAAGTCTAATTCGCCCACTTTATACTGCTGATTTACAGACTTGCTTGAAGATATGGGCCTGAATAACATGTGTGACTTTCTAACGTTTATCTTATATTGCAGTCAAAAGAAACAGCAAAGCAACAGCAGACTGCTAGTTAAAGTGTGTGTGTGTGTTTGTGTTTGTGTGCAGTGCTTTTTTTCTAAAAAAAAATGTTTAGGGGTACTCTCATTTTCCTACTCATATTGAAATACTGCCCCTCAATGATGCAAAACTCAGATTCACAAAAGGTTTAGGGGTATGCATACCCCTGATTCCCCCCCCCAGAAAAAGCACCGTGTGTGTGTGTGTGTGTGTATTACATGTACAGTCAGTTGACCATGATTGACAGGTAGATCCCTGGGTGATCGTGGTCGTTCATGGTTAACTGCGGGACCGTATAGGATCGCCGGTTAGGAAAAAAAGGGGTACTGATTACTCCCCTGCCTGCCCCTCACTGTTTTTCTCTGTCACTGCATATTGGGGCACATAGCTGCTGTCTTAGATCCAAGAGACACCTGTAGTGCTTGTTACATAAGGTAAAGCTAAAGGGACCCCTGACCATTAGGTCCAGTCGTGACCGACTCTGGGGTTGCAGCGCACATCTTGCTTTATTGACCGAGGGAGTTGGCTTACAGCTTCTGGGTCATGTGGCCAGCATGACTAAGCTGCTTCTGGCGAACCAGAGCTGTGCACAGAAATGCCGTTTACCTTCCCGCTGGAGTGGTACCTATTTATCTACTTGCATTTTGACGTGCTTTCGAACTGCTAGGTTGGCAGGAGCTGGGACCAAGCAATGGGAGCTCACCCCATCAAGGGGATTCAAACCGCCAACCTTCTGATCGGCAAGCCCGAGAGGCTCAGTGGTTTAGACCACAGTGCCACCCACTCCTTCTGTCTACACAGAGGAAATGTCAGCAGGTATACAAAGCTCCGGGAACGTGTTTTTGTTTCTTTGTTTTGGAGAGAGATTGTGCCACGTGAGGTAGTACTATTACCCCTTGCCCTCACATTACTAGTTCCAGAGTATCCATGACAATCTCTCCTTCTCACTTCCTCATGGGACCCTGTTGAACTCTGGACCTATGCATTGTCCTGCCCCATCCCTTTGCCTTACCTTACCCTGCCCAGGCCATGACACCAGCAATGCAGTGTGATTGACCTGGGATACTTGGGAGAAAAGCAATGACAAACCTAGACAGCATCTTAAAAAGCAGAGACATCACCTTGCCGACAAAGGTCTGTATAGTTAAAGCTATGGTTTTCCCAGTAGTGATGTATGTGAGAGCTGGACCATAAAGAAGGTTGATCGCCAAAGAATTGATGCTTGTGAATTATGGTGCTGGAGGAGACTCTTGAGAGTCCCATGGACTGCAAGAAGATCAAACCTATCCATTCTTAAGGAAATCAGCCCTGAGTGCTCACTGGAAGGACAGATCCTGAAGCTGAGGCTCCAATACTTTGGCCACCTCATGAGAAGAGAAGACTCCCTGGAAAAGACCCTGATGTTGGGAAAGATGGAGGGCACAAGGAGAAGGAGACGACAGAGGACGAGATAGTTAGACAGTGTTCTCGAAGCTACAAACAAAATCATCATCATCATAATTTTTTTTAAAAAAATTATACCCCGCCCTTCCCAGTTCAAAAACATGAGTTTGACCATGCTGCAGGAGGTAGTGGAAGACAGGAGTGTCTGGCGTGCTCTGGTCCATGGGGTCATGAAGAGTCAGACACGACTAAACAACTAAACAACAATGATGGACCAATCTTCCTTTGGTGTCTGTCAAGGGCTGCAGAAATGAGGAGGTTGCCACAATGCCTGCCTGGAAAGCCAAGCACGTCGCTATGTATGACAGCTCCCAAATGTCTGCCAACTCCCCTGGTTTTACAGGAACAAATGCAGGAAGCACCAAACCTCAGGTGGGACAAGCTGTGTTTGCAGTGATGGGTCACAAATTGTGCAGGCAGGCACAGTGTTCATTGTCCTTTGATTAACAGGTTTTCTGCCTCCCTTGTGAAGTCCCCCCCCCCATAAGCGCCGCTGTTGTGAAGAGGAAGTATGAGTGTGCCGTGAGATTGAAATATCTGCACAATAAATTACAAGGCAGCCTACCCAATGTGACACACGCCTTGCAAACTAAACATCTCAAACCAACTCCCATCTGGTGATTACATTAAAAATCCCATCGATACCGGTCAGGATAATCTGCTTCAAGCTTCTGGAGGAACTGAAAAAAATTAAACTAAATCCAGCATTTCTAAGTTCTTAAATACATACACACACACACACACACACACACACACACATAACCTGCTTCCCATCACTTTGGGCACCGAACCTTTGTATATAATGAAAATAGGATGTTATTGCTTATTGCAAGGTGACCAATTTTCAAATAAAAGTTGAAATTTAAAGTAACTAATGGTTTTAATCAAAAGTGGGTCACATTTGTTAGTCACAAAAAGGCTGTTTGTCCCCATCTATCTTGTACTAGGCTTATAGCTGAGAAGTCTCTGGCACTGATTTGCTGAGATGAAGCGCATCGGCATGTAATGTTCATAAATAGCCTAACTACCAAGAAGGAAATTGTCAGAAACACTTGCAGTCCAGGAATACAAAAGTTGCTGTTTGGGTTGATTTTAAAACCTCACACAGACCCTAGGAGTGGGACTGGCTTTGGGAGAACAGGGAAGAGGACCTGGAATATATACAAGCTACAGGGCAGAGAGGCCAGTGAGGGAAGGAGTCACGGTGAACACAGTGAGATTTGCTTCTGTGTATCACATGGAACTGAAGAAAGGAGGAGTCAAAATGAAAGTAGTTCAAGAGCAAAGCTCATCCAGAGTCTAGAGTCAGGAAGGGTAGCTCACTACTGGTAGGGTGGAATAATAATAATAATAATAATAATAATAATAATAATAATAATTTATTTGTACTCCACCCATCTGGCTGAGTTTCCCCAGCCACTCTGGGCGGCTTCCAACAAAGACCAAAAATACACTAAAATGTCACACATTAAAAACTTCCCTGAACAGGGCTGCCTGGAAGTTAATAGGCAAGAGGGGTCTGGGCAGTGGCATAGGAAGAGGGGTGCGGTGGCTGCAGGCCCCCCCCCCGGGTGTCATCACTGAGGGGGTGATAAAATGGCAAAAAAATTGTGTTTTTAAAATAAAATAAAATTGGGCTCACGACACTTTTTTTGAAAAAATAATATTATTTAAAACGAGTTTAATGACTTTGTCTGAAAATTACCGTAGTTTTCCATGTATAAGACGATGCTTTTTTATTATAAAATAATGTTAAAAATTGGGGATTGTCATATACATGGATAGTGCAGAAGGGGGACGGGCATTTGGTTGCAGCCGTGAGCAAGAGATCGCCAGCGGCAATTGGGAGGGTTATTGGTGGCTGTGGCAAGGGCTGCTTTTGATTGGCTGCTGCTGTGGAAACAACTGTGGGCAACCCCACCCAAAAAAGCTTAACAACTCTGGGCAATCTCCCCCCATTTCCTTAATTTGGAGTCCCTCAAAATAGGGGTTGTCTTATACACGGGGTGGGGTGTTATCTACAGAAAAATATGGTAATTAACCTCAACAAGTCAACATTATACGTATCGAAACTTCTTGGTGCAGTCAACAGACACAACAAAACATGGCTGAACTCAACGCTGTGTAGTGGAGAGCGTATGGATAAAGAAGGAGAGCGGGTGTTTCTTTCCTCCGATTCGCCAAAGTCTGTGTCTGCAGTTTGTACTCGAGCAAGACGTAAACAACCGGTGACTCATCATCACTTAACCCACAACCAATCCTATCCGCTGCCATGCCAGCTGGTCACCCCATGTCATTCTGTTGAGTTAAAGGTAAAGGGACCCCTGACCATTAGGTCCAGTCGTGGCCGACTCTGGGGTTGCGGCGCTCATCTCACTTTATTAGCCAAGGGAGCCGGCGTACAGCTTCCGGGTCATGTGACCAGTATGACTAAGCCACTTCTGGCGAACCAGAGCTGTGCACAGAAACGCCATTTACCTTCCCGCTGGAGTGGTACCTATTTATCTACTTGCACTTTGATGTGCTTTTGAACTGCTAGGTTGGCAAGAGCAGGGACCAAGCAACAGGAGCTCACCCCGTCGCGATGATCACACTGATGTCACTCATGGCAAGTGAAGGCAACTGATAGAAAGAGCCAGTGAGGGCAATGCAAATATGCAAACTTTTTTTTTTTAATGCATTATGCATGAAATGAAAAAAAATCATTGGGGAACAGAGGTGTGTCTTTAGCACTGCCAAGAATATTTGCAAAAATAGCTGAGTAGGTTGGCCCCTGCTGCAAAGTACAATAAACTTTTTAAGAAGCACTGCCACAGTGCTCGTGGTTATGTAACTCTGTTTGAGAATCAGTTTTGTCTTGTTTCTGTTAGATCTAGTTTTATGCCTTACCAAAAAAAAAAGGTGGAGGAGGTTTAAGTAAGCATCCTCACGGCGCAACACTGCTGGCACTGATGTGTATAAAAGTCTTCCTCTCTGCTTTTAAGGTGATGAAAAGGACAACTCGATCGTGTCTAAATCAGAAGAATCTGATATGATGTCAAAGCCTTTGGCAAAACATAGATTGACTTAATTCTTTCAATAATGAACTTTGGTCTTCAGCATTTAACAACCACAAGAGGGAGAAACCCAATATAAAAGAGAAAATCTCCTTGTTCAGGTTATCTTGACTCTGCTGCAGGCAAAACGTAGAAATATTTTTTTTAATCGAGATTCTTGGCAGCAGCCCTTTCCCAAATGCCAGTATCCATCACTGATGACTGGATCAATAGCTATGTTTTGGCCCCAGTCTCCTGCGAGAGATGGCATGCCATCACTGACAGACAAATATCACAGTTAAGCAAAGTATCCAGCCAGACCTAGTAACATTTTTATTGATTTTTGTTGTGCAAATAATGTCTTTTTGGGCTGAATAAATGGCTTTGAGCCAAACAGTCATTGTTTATGATTCCAAAATGCAATAAAAGGACAGGAAATATATTATAGCCAATGTCTCAAGGCACACAACATAATCATCCTTTGGTGGTGAAAAACTATCCGGCTGAACCCTTGAGTGCATATTTATCCATGCTTAAAGGTACCTGTAGGACTTGCAAATCTTACACCAACTGTCCTGTTAGGAAACAGATGGTATTGCCCTTTAACCTCCCGAATCATGACCAGGGGAAAAAAGTATGGAAAAAATAAGCACTATATTTCTTCAATCAATACAAAGAAAACACTTTATTATATTCCCTTTAAATGAAATATCAGACTTCCTGGAGTTGCATTAATATGCTTTCAAATAGCATGCCCAGACTTTTTTTCGAGTACAAGAGAGTGGTAAACTATTTCCAACCAGCAATTTTAATTAATTTTATTTTAAGCAGCCTAAAGTTTAACTACTACAAAGAACAGCACTGTCTCCTCTTTCTCCAGCCATCATATATATATATATATACACACACACATACACACACACACACACACACAACAAAACAAAATCTACCTTGAGGACCTTACAGTCTAAGGCAGGAATGGAGCCCTCCAGATGTTGCTAGACTCCAACTCCCATCAGCCCTAACCAACAGTTGGGGATGATGGGAGTTGTAGTCTGAGAATATATGGCGGACCACAGGTCTCTCATTCTTGGTCTAAAGCAGGAGTGGGGAACATCTGGCCCACAGACTGAATTAGGCCCACTTGACCCATGAGGTCATTTTAGCCAAGTCACACTCATGCCCAGTCAGCCTTCTAAGCAAACAGGAAGCCAGCACACTTCCTTTAATTCCCACCATTCAGCCCTTCATCTCCAGCCTAGGGTTCCCATACTTGGGTTTGTTTCCCAAACTTGGGTCTCCAGCTGTTTATGGACTACAATTCCCATCATTCCTGACCACTGGTCCTACTAACTAGGGATAGTGGGAGCTGTGGTCCAAACTCATCTGGAGAGTCAAGTTTGTGAATCCCTGGTCTAGGGCAAGGGAATTTTTTTGTTTTGCTTTTTGTATATAAAAACAGAAGACACACTCCAGCCCTGTTTGTTTCAATGGAAAAGTTAAGCTGGAGTTTGAACCTCACCTTTAAAAAACAAGCAAAACTTCAAAGTACTTACTTTTTATGAGATTTTACAAAGTGTGATCTCTGTAATTTTTGCATTGCCTATTAAAAACATTGGCTGATATCCAACACTAGTCATTCTTTGCGTAATAGACCCTCTGAAAGGATTTTTTAAAGGAGCTTCAGGTCACATCTCATGAAAAAAAGTGACTAGTAAATGTTAACAATAATTAATATTAATTATAATATAATATCATCATCATCATTGGGTCTACTCTCAGCATGACATAACATTGACATCCCAAACCCATTGTGTTCAGGTTTATGCCATTTCCCCTGTATTAGCAGTTGTCAGCACAAATGATTCATAAAAGTGAGAAATCTCGATATGCCAGTGAATGGGAGAAAGGGAGGGTATATGTGGAATAAATGCAGATCCTCTTGGAACAGTGTTGTGAAAATGCAAACCATAAGCCGCTTGAGAAATATTTTATATCTGTCAATTAAGAAGAAATAAACAGCATTAAGCTAGTCGTCTTAAAAGGCTAGTAAAAGGATTTCCCCATAATTCCACACTCTGATTTGTGTGAGGAAAATATCAATAATTCAAACACCTTTCAGAAAAATCAGGAATATTTATTCTCCTCCCTGAAAAGTGTCCGTTCAGCTACAGGAATGTGCCACAGCAGTGATGGGCTGGCTCAGAATCTGATGCTCTCTCTTATATTCGTGAATGCCAGGAGCATTAAAATTAACTCTCTACTGATAGCTCTGCTGAACAGACTCTTGTTGTTTTAAAATATTCTTTATGAGCAGTAAATAAAGGCAGCACCTTAAAAAAAAAAGTTAAAAGCTAGAAATTGAAAAGATTTGTGGAAGGCCTATTGCTTCCTTTCCAGCAGCAACACACAGAAATTAAATTCAGAGCAATAATACTTAATTCAATGAATAAGGCCAGGTTCACTGAGAGCAATATTAGCTCTTTAAAAATAATGCAATGAGTGTTAAGTGTAAATGAAGAAGGGGGAGGGAGGGAAAGCTTAATTGGACGTTTTATGTATCTAATTTTAAGAAGTATATAATTGTATATCAATATTTGATTCCAGGGCAGTACACAATATTAAAATAAAAATACAAACACTATCCCAGATCCCTCTATCAAGAGGACAGATGGCACCCTAAGTTTCTAGACCTCATGACTTGACACATAAGGTTGAACGCATGTGGACGATTACTACTGGAATTTCAGGAACCAGAGGTGTGGCTTAAAAAGTGTGCCACTGGTTGGCAGTGGCGTAACATGGGGGCCAGAGGGGCGGTGACTCCAGGCGCAAAAATTCTGATGAAATCAGGGTCGTCTTAAGCATATCCGGCACCGTGATGCAAAGCTCCCTCAGACGCCACCCCCTCCCCGTTTCCCAGAGTTGTTGTCGACCTTTTCCCAAGCCTTTGCAGGGATCGCTCTCCTCCCACGGGGGCTTGGCAGGCAAGCTGCACGCCCGCCAGCAATGGTTGATGAGGCACATCTGGTGGGCTTGCAGGGAAAGAGGAGGCCATCGGCAAAGCCGCGCAGCTCCCCCACTCGCTGGGGCGCCCCTGAGAGGCCAGCGCCCTGGCGCAACGCGCCAGTAAGCCCAATAGAAAAGACGGCTCTGGATAAAATATCAAATAAAATGAAAATACAATATTCAAAATATGTTAATAAAAATATTGGCCTGTCAGAGGCTTACAATCAAACAGAAGTTCATGTTACATTGGTATACATTATATCATCATCATCATCATCATCATCATCATCATCATCATCACTGTTATTACTCAAACCATTTCACATACATTCTCTCAGTAATTTTCACAATAAGGAAATTTTGCCCATGGTATGACTATTTTCCACCTTCCCATTTCGACTCTCTGGCACCCTATCTGCATAACCTAGTGATTCTAAAACACAGAGACGCTTTTACTCTCGCAAGATTGAATGTATTGCCCTCGGCTGTACTTGAGGGACGATTCCATCAGATTCCAAACAAGAAACGCTTATGTTCCTGTGGAGATGGCAGTACCGAATCGGTGGTGCATGCCCTTCTGGCTTGTACTCTTTATAAAGACTTGAGGAATGAGGTTATCACCCCTCGCCTATTGTCCATTCCGGGTTGCCCAACCACTGCCACAGTGTCCTTTCTCTTGGCAGATCCAAATGAGCAGGTGACAGCAAAGGCTGCAAGGTTTTTAGCTGGGGCAATTAGAATAAGATCCACTATTTGACTACTGATTCAAAACCCTAAAATGTATTTTATATAATCGACTTTTTATTTGTATTTCTATTCTTTGTATAAAGTTTTGTTGTTCTGTTGCTATGGCCGATGACTGACACAAATAAAGATTCGTTGAGTCATACATACATTATCTCAGTAATTTTCACAACAAGCCTGCAAGGTAGATGAGCATTATTGTCTTCTCATTAATATTGGCCTCTGTATTACAGATGGAAGGCAGAAGCAGAGAAAGTATTCCCTAGGGCCATTCTGTAAAATCATAGTTCATCTGGTATTTGAAAGAACTGAAATAGCAAAATTTCAGTTGCAGCAAATGAGATGAATCCTTTTTCCTGCAGAAGAAAGAGGGCTTAGTGTCTGAGCATGAGGAGAAAACATATGTATAGATTTGGAGCATCATTCGTGGGGAATTCTTCTATGCGTGGCCTCTCTGAAGTAAAGCAGAGCTGTGGAAGAGTGAGCCACACAGCACACTGGATACAACGTGTGTATTTTGTCATAGGTGTGTTATGTTCATGTGAGCACCGTATTTTTCGCTCCATAAGACACACTTTCCCCCTCTTACAATCTAAGGGGAAATGTCTGTGCATCTTATGGAGCGAATGTGTGGTCCCTGGGGCTGGGGGGGGGGACGCTGGCTTCCCTTGCCAGGCACGACAAGCTCTGGGAGCAGCGGGAAGGCTGCACACAGCCTTTCCGCTGCTCCCCGACCTGCTCTTTGGGGCTGGCGGTGGCTTTCCCGAGGCTGGCGGTGAGGAAAGCTTGGCTTTCCCCACCACCAGCCCCACAAGCGAAAGGAACCTGAGGCTATCTGGAGAGCGAGAGGGGTCGGTGCGCACCAACCCCTCTCGCTCTCCAGGCTTCAAAGATAGCCGCCTGAAGCCTGACGGCTTCAGGTTCCTTTCGCTGAAGGGTAGGTGCCCCTTCAGCTAAGGCACAGCGTCCCTTGAGCTAAGCAGGAGGAGAAATGGAAGGGGCTCTGTTTCTCCTGCTGCTTCGCTGAAGGGGCGCTGCGCAGAGAGGGGGGGATTTTTTTTTTCTTGTTCTCCCCCTCTAAAACAAGGTGCGTCTACTTTTGAACTGGCAAAGAAAGGAGGAAGATATCAAAGAAATTACAGTAAAATGGGAGAGGGACCTGGGACATACGATCAAATCCAATATTTGGAATGAATTATGGACTAAAAATATAAAATTCACGGCTTGCTTCCTTATAAGGGAAAATCTTATGAAAATGTACTATAGGTGGTACCTGACCCCTGTAAAACTTGCTAAAATAAATAAATCAAACAATAACAAGTGCTGGCGATGTAAGGAACAGATAGGAACATACTACCATATGTGGTGGTCCTGTCTAGAGATACAAAGATTTTGGAACATGATTTATGAAGAGATAAAGAGATTGATAAAAACTACATTTAGCAAGAAACCGGAAGAATTTTTACTAGGAATGGTTTCAGATAATATTCCCAAAAACAAAACTAGGCTATTTATGTACACAACGTCAGCAGCAAGGGTTATAGTGGCAAAACACTGGAAAGATGAAAATACACCCACTAAAGAGGAATGGGTAGTCAAATTGTGCGAGTACTTGGAGCTCGCAAAGCTGACAGATGCAATAAGAGATAAACCTTAAAAATTGGTGAAAGAAGAATGGGAATGTTTAAATAATTATTTAGGGGACAAGGGCTCAGCAAGAAAGATCTGGCTATGTTTAGAATGATGCCGCATAGAGAAATGTTCCCTGATACCAAGATGAGGGATTCCTTTGGAATGCAGATAGAGACAATTGATAAGAATAATGATCTGTTGTGAGCTTGACGGAAGTGTACAATAGATGAGCCTTCCTGCTTTGGCTCATCTTCCTTTTTCTTTTTCTTTTTTTTTCTTTTTTTCTTTTTTCTTTTCTTTTATCTTTTCCATAGTTGCTTATGTTCTGTGTCATGTACTTTGATATTTTTTGTAGTTTTAAAAGTTTTTTCCCCCATTACTATTAAGGAATTTTCCTTTGTAATTTTGGTTGTCTATATTTAAATCTACCTGTTTAAAGCAAAATAAAAGTTTAATTTAAAAATAAAAAAATAAAACAAGGTGCGTCCTATGGTCGGGTGCGTCCTATAGAGCGAAAAATACGGTATATAGCTGATTCCTGCAATCCTTCCTACTAAATACACACACCCACCCCAGCACAGTCTTCAGAGAGCATGCATGATGGTAGTCAAATGTGCAGGGACAGTCGAGGTGCATACCACATTTTCAGGCAGCTGACCATATGATGTCTAATGTCCAAGCTAGCTGTGAAAGAAAACCTAGAGGCTTTGCTATTAAACATCCCCAGCTCTGAAAATGGCCTTTTCTCCGAAGTTGAAATGGAGGGGGTTGTTTCTAAAGTCTGCTGTTTCCCTTTGCTCTCTCTCATATTTCTGCTTTTATTTATTTCCACTTTTTCCCCTTTAGGGGCCCAGGTACAGATGTCAGAAGGAAAACAGAAAAGCTGCCACTTTAGATGATGGGAAACCTTTCTATAAGCCTTAACCCACCAGAGTGTTGGGGCTGTGACATGAAGATAATAAAGAGATGATTGCTACAGAACAAAATCACTTTTTCTAACTAAAGGAGAGTTGAATAGACTTTTTTTCCTCCCTTTATAAACCTGCTACTATGGCAAGGTATTTTCCCCTGAGTGCAAGCAATGCTCCTGTTATCTCTCAGGTCAGATTCTCTGCCCCACCTTCCCCATCTTCAAGAAGGCAGATGGCAAAACAAAGACTCAGGTACAGATCGCAGCCACAGACAGACTGATGGGTCTGTTATATTTTGAAAGTCAGTGACAGTCGTGGGCAATGTGGATGGCTTCAGATAAAAGATGGAGACTCCACACAGCATTTATAGGCTGCTTTTGCAAACACTCAAAGTGGCATATATATTTAAAAAAAACAAAATGGTAAAATGGTAAAACAAAACAGCAGATAATAATGGTTTTTTTAAAAAACCAGCAACTACATGCAAACTACTCAGTCGCCCAAATAAATAAAAGGCCTGTGGAAAACTGCAAGTGCTCTTTCAGTTGCGTGTTCAGACCCAGAGACCTCCCCCTTAAATAAAGACGCATTTGACTCAAATTTTAGTTTTGGTTTTTGGCAGAATTTAGGCCACAAATTTATTGATTACAGAAAAGTGAGTTGTTGCATATGCTCTGGTTCGGCTAGCTCCCTGCACCGTTGCAGGTAGCACTGACCCAGAGCTCTATCATAGGTCAGCCAAGGGTGAACACCTGAGGCAGGTGGAAAGCCTGGGAGCAGACTCTGTTCACTTCCCAGATGCTCCCCTGGACTCAGGCATGGGCACAGCCCCCTTTCAGGGGTTGACCAAACCAAGTTGAGTCCCTGGATTCCTTTAATGGAATACCCTTCACATAGGGATGGCAAAACCGTTCTCCCATCCCTATCACATGAGCCAGTGCCAATCCACAACCTCACAAATTGGGACAATTTTGATACCCAGCAGGCGAAACCCAAATGGCTACAGCCAATCAGACAAGTGGGGAAAATTCTTGCTGTGCCCCTGTCCCAACGACAGACAACAGATGACACACGACAGCATAGCAAGGTCAGTCGCAAAATGCCCTAAAATTAGGGAGAGGTGGGCGGATGTTCCGATGCACGAGCCAAAAGAGGAAGCTCTGGGACACGTGCATGGGTTTATATAGGTCCCTCGATCTGTTTAGACTGCACCCCATTGGCCAGATTAAACTCAGCAACAAGGGACCTATCAATTGGGTGTTGTGGCTATCCAATAGACCCAACCACAACCAGGAGGTCAGTCTCCAGGTCTTACCACAACATGTGCCCTCTTTTAGGGAGGACATGATCTACCAGCATTTGAAAAAGGCACAATGCATCCTTTCCTTTAGGGTGATGGAAAGAAAATGAAAGTAGGTGATGGGGGGATAGACAGCACCCAGCAAAACATTACCACTCATGTAAGACCCCCCATACATGCCAGTGCAGCCACAGCTGAGTAAGATGGGGCTTTATATTGGATTTCCTTCCTTTATTGGAGTATCTGTGGATTATCAATATCCCGTTTTAGAGGGGTAAGGGAGTGCAGGTTGCCACTTGGATAAGGAGGGTGTTGTGTGGATTTTGCCGAAAAATGAAATAAAAGCAGCTTCAAATCCAAGTTGATCTCAAGTGTGGATGAGCCCGAAATTGTGCTCCTATTTTGACTGCAGTCAGGTGTGGGCCAAGACACATTGTCACAGGAAGGGATCTGAATGATGCTCCCACATCCTGGTTAAAAGCAAATAGTAAATGTCAACTTACCACCCTTAGATGCCACATCAATATATGGTACTGCCAGATGAATGTTTATTATGGGATGGGAAATCTTCAGGCATGCACGTTTTTCATGTAACATCCTTGGCATCATAATGCCTTGCCTGTTTGGGGCTTTGTTTTTGTTTTGTTTTTCTATTTAATGTGGATATGCCCTTCCTGGAAGAAATCCAATGAGTCAAAAAAAAAAATCAGCTTGCTGCCAATTATCTGTTTCCGATATTTGAATGACCCATTTGCAATATTAAACTTCCACCTGGAAGTGCTCACTTCTTATACCTATGGATCTCTATGCTCTGGGAAGGATGTCTCTCTTCCCAAACTGAAGGGGAGTTCCAAAGGGTGATCCCAACAAGGAAACTCAAGGATATTGCTTGCTGGAATCTGGGTTGCTATTTGGAGGAAAGTCCTTATTGGTTTCAGTTTCACTTTGATTAGAACTAGGGCAATGGTGGCCAAACTCGGCCTTCCAGATGTTTTGAGGCTACAACTCCTATCATCCCTAGCTAACAGAACCAGTGGTCAGGGATGATGGGAACTGTAGTCCCGAAACATCTGGAGGGCCAAGTTTGGCCACCACTGGACTAGGTGTTAGGGGTGGCCTTTGTAGAAAGTTGCAACCCCAAATCCTCTGCCACGATATGTATTCAACATGTGTAATGTAACTCCATTGCCTGGTGAACTTCCCCATCCCTGGCAGTGGCAGCTAATGAAACAATCCGTGGGTAGGAAAAATCCATGCCAAACTTCTGAGCATCGGAATTTCCCCAGCGGACTCCTTAAAGATGAACTTATGCTCAGCCAAAAGCCTTATTGAGCAAAGATTAGCGGACATTGAAAATCAACACAACCTCGCCAGGGGTGGGGGTGTCTGCTCCCCCAGGTATCACGGAATAACCCCACCACTTGGCCTTCCATCATACATGTCATCTCTTTCATCAGTACCACACCAACGTGCATTTATTCGTGCAAGGTTCAATGTCTTTCCATCGAACCTGCTGAACCACAGATTTTCCAAGGGTTTGGTGTCTCCGCTATGCGTGTGTGACGGGGAAACTGTTGAATCTCTTTCACATATAATGTTCAACTGTCCCCTACATAGCATAGCCAGGGCTAAATTCCTGGGTCCTGCTTTACTGCGCTTGGTTGGCAGGCCTGTTGAGTCACACGCCGCACTGCTTTTGCAGGATACAGATCCTTCTGTAACTCTGCAGGTGGCGAGATTTCTGAATGCGGTTATCTCACACTCAAAAACCACCAAAAAACAACAACATCAAAACTAATCGGACTGTTATGATGAGAGTGCATGTCGGAGTTCGTCTTCAGTTTTCCTTTTCTGTGATCCGTCCCTTGGAGCTCTCCTGGCCCCAAGCTGTCACTTGGCTCTGCTCAATGACCCACCCTTGCATCGTGGTGTTCACCTTCTGTTGTCGGATATATCTGTTTTTATGTCCCTGTGTTTTTATGTTTGTACATATTTTATGGGCTAATAGCCGTAAATAAATTGTGTGTGTGTGCTAGTGAAATGGAGGACTGGTGGGGAAATTCACAAGGTGATGGCATCACAGCACACCAATGATCTGCAGTATTAAAATTGACGGGATTGAGGATGAAGAAGCAAGCATGACACTCTATGCATTTAAAGCACATTGCATCCACCAAGTACTGGGAAAGGTAGCTTGTTAAGAGTGCTGGGAGCTGTAACTTTGAGGAGTAAACTACAGGTTCCAGGATTTGGGGAGGGGTGGGACTATGCACTGAATGTGGTCACAGGGTTGCTACATTTTAACAGCCATTGCATCCTGGTCATTCTACCTAGTCCTGGCTTTATTTCCAAACTTTTTATTTCGAATCTGCATTTAGGGACAGCTGAGCTTTTGCTTTTTGAATGCTGGCCATTGGCCATCACAATAAAGATTTTATTTGATTTATGGTCAGTTGAAATGTATGTCAATGACTCTAGCAAAATGTTTAACCAATGGCTCATCTATGAGTACTGCATATGCAACACTTGAGAAGGTATATTTCCTTTCCCTACATACCCCAAGTCTGGAAAAAGTATGTGGCACTGGGAAGGCAAGAGAAGGATTGGGAAGAGGAGGAGAACGAATGCTCAGCCAAACTATTTGCAACAATATTGTCATAGTAACCTATTCCTTGTGGAGTGTGATTATAGGAACCGGGTAGCTAGCAAAGCAGTAGCGAGGGGTTTTCCCTTCTTCTTCCAGGGTTATCTGGCTTTGAAAGGATCATGTTCAAACCCTGAAGAGATAAAAGCGAGACTATACAGAATGTAAGCTGGACCGTTAAGCATTTCCATATGACAAACTTCTCTCTCGAGATCTGACCTGCCTGTAGATTCCCCAGTTTACAGATCTGAAGGAACCAGACCCACCCGCTCCTGCCCTAAAGAGAGGAAACTGACTCTGACTTGCTTTTGAAAACTCATTTAGAATTCTCTCTAGAAAGATGCCCCCAATAAGAAAAGAATATATATCCATAAAAACTCAAAAGGGGGGATGAAGAAAAAGCCACACACACAAACACACACCATCGATGGAGGTTTTTAAGAAAGCTTCTCTTTAGATGCAACTATAAAGAGAATACTGTATGTAGACATTTTTGAGAGAAGTTGCTGCCCTCTATAGAAGGTGCTTCTGTTTCTCTTTTGGCCGGTAATATCCACAGGCGTCAATTATTTTGTACATGGTTTATGACATACAAGCAGCTCTGCTTGCTTTGGATGCCTCATGTGAAGTGCGTGCAAAAATGATAGATTAATTGGGGACTTCATTTGCCAGATCACCTATATAGAGTATGCAGCCTTATTTTTTCATTGTTGATTTCACAAATCCTTTTACAGTGGTACCTTGGGTTAAGCACTTAATTCGTTCCGGAGGTCCGTTCTTAACCTGAAACTGTTCTTAACCTGAAGCACCACTTTAACTAATGGGGCCTCCTGCTGCTGCTGCGCCGCCGGAGCACAATTTCTGTTCTCATCCTGAAGCAAAGTTCTTAACCTGAAGCACTATTTCTGGGTTAGCGGAGTCTGTAACCTGAAGCGTATGTAACCTGAAGCGTATGTAACCCGAGGTACCACTGTATACACTAAAAGAGTTAATCATATCAAAGTGAAAATCAGTTAATTACCTTTGTTTGGGCTTCCTCACATGGGTCAGGTTCCTATTCCTTGATGGTTTAGTAGAAGAATCTGAGAAGAGAGAATTATTGCACTGGGGTGGGGACCAATTTGCTGTCTGTTGGAACAGAAACGGATTCCCCACAATTCTCACCTGTGAATGTTGATGCTGTTCATATCTGACAGTATTTAATGTGCAGCAGTCGATAACTTGTGTGTTTCATCTTTGGATCTCGCCAGAATAAAAACAGTGAAGAGATTCCAATAAGCCCAAAGCACTCAGATTTCAACAACTGAGAGAAAATCTTCACGCTGAAATTCACGCTGTTGTATATTGTCGATTTATTCGCCTTTCTAATAGCAAACGCAGGTGATGAGTGCCAACACAGATGGATCCAAAACAGAACTGCTGGGAAACAAAAGAGGGAGGTACAAGCATGCTTGGGGAAATCCTGAGGTTTGCAGAAGCACATGTGTGCGCACACACAAACAAAACGTTAAAAACTAAGTAGGCCTATCAACGGGGAACTTGAGGTCTACCCAACTTCCATGACCCTGGTTAACCTTCCTTGACTCAAACTTCAGAGCCATTGAAAATTAGTCTTGCTCCCCAGTTGGGTTTCTAAAGAACTACCATATCCCAAGTCAAAGTAATGGCCCAGCTAAGCCAGCATTGCCTGACCAGGCAGCCTCCGCAAGGGCTCAGATTCAAGTCTTTCCTCGCCCAGCCACCTGATATCTTTCAGCTCAACATATCAGGAATTGAACCTGAGACCCAAACCTTATATATATGCAGAGCACGCGCTGCACTGTTGAGTTGTGATCCCTTCCGTTCTCCTCCCTGAAGGTTCACTAATTAAAAGGTTCACAAATTTGAGGAGTGCCAATTATGTGCAGCTAACATTAGCTCAGCTGTGGACCAAAGTGGGGCCTGCCTATACCCTGTGGGCCTATTCAACAGTCACACAGTTGTGTGCTAGCAAAAAAGGGGGGGGATGACTGCTGATAACAGCCGTAGTCATCCGTTTGATGAATCCCCCATGCATTTCCCAATTGCTTTCTGTGCTGCAGAAAGAACAGAAGCTACTCTGGCAGAGCGTTGATGAGAAAATGTGATTCCACTTGACCATTCACTCCCCACGAAGAGCTGAGGATTGAAGTACGTTCGCCAGCATGGTGGCTGCTGACTGTTTTGACAATCTTCCCCATGCACTGCAAACAGTGGTACAGTTAGGTAATTTTAGATTCTAGGCTTAATGGTTTTATAGCTGTCTCCAACCCCCAGTTCCCTTTGGGTGGCAATGTATATTATTCATTTACTTCAGAATGTGGTAAGCCTAGCCAGCATCATTTGGGGGCCTCCTGATCATTCTGCTGAATGAAGCCCTGGACTTCTGAATAGAGCCCTAGCAGGGGTGCCAAGTGTTTTTGGCCCTCCATTGTTAAATGTACAATACAGATAGGACCTTAGAATTCGTGTTTTTTTTAAGTGTGTCCTAGGTAAGGGCCAGAGTCTATTCTGTGTTCTTTTGTAGAAACCATTCACACCCTAGTTCCTAGGTATAGTTGCTGGGGCAGCCCAGCCAGATGGGCGGGGTATACATAGTATTATTATCAATCCTTTTTTCCTTTAAAAATGTTTAGGGGTACTCTCATTTTGACTCAAGAAAATCACCATTTTATAGTTCAAATCGGGGAAAATAAATACAGTAAATGGACAAAAGTACAAAGAACATGCATTACCTCATATTACACAGCTGACAGCTCACAGTAACTTCCACATTGGCATGAGGTTGTGTGCACTAACATCTTCTCGACTTTCATCAGTAAAACGCCACACATCCACATTCTACACTGCTTCACACATTAAACGCTCGCTTCCGTCTGAGTCTCAGGAAACACCAGGAAAGGAAAGGAAACTGCCATCGGAGGTGGTAACAACGAAACTGACCAATCATCATGCTAGATTCCAACTCCTACTTCACACATTAAACGCTCGCTTCTGTCTGAGACTCAGAAAACACCGTAACAGGAAATGAGGACACCATCGGGGGTAGCAACGGAACTGACGATTCACCGTGCTAGAGAAGAAACTAACTTTTTAAAAATTTGTTTAGGGGTATGCGTACCCCCAGAAAAAAGCACGATGATGATGATGTTGATGATTTCACATATGCAGACGTACAATACTAGCCCAATACATTGTGCTGCCTGATGAAGTGGAACCCAAAAGGTACTCCCCACTCACAAGTTAGGGCCAACAAAGGAGCTTTCAAAGATGTCTTGCTACACCGTTCAGAAACAATGCCCACTTCTGCACAGCTCCAACAACAATGCCCCAAAGCAGATCTCTTCGCCCCACAGCATGGCAGCACTTCCCCTGCATAGGTATCATGCCATCATTACTTTATGGTTCTCAGCTGAATGTGTGAACAGAAAAACACTCCTGCACTTCAAGTGAGCCAGACGTTCTCTCTCTGTGGCGTAGTGGCTGTTTGCCCTTGCAATCTCCAAGTGTTAGACATGCATGTGTGGACAAACTTTCAGTCCTTTGCTTTTCTAATCCTACCTGTGCTCAACTACCCCTTCTTTCTTGCAGCCATTGCGGACTCTGTTGGTATTCAGTCTGGGAATTTCGTGCTATTTCTTACTATCCATCCAATCTGAATTGCCTTATCTACACTTTGGAAGACCTGTCTAATTTGTTAAATTAGCAGGTCCGTTTAAATGATCTGAAGGTAATATTTAAATCCTCTAGTAGCAAAATATGACTTATATCTTCTATCTCTCAGTATTTAATATTGCAGTAGGGAAGGGAGGGGGGAACACACAGTACTCACTTTGTGTTTTATCGCCAGCTACTCAGTCAAAGTAGAATTCATAACAGATAGAGACAAATCATCTGATGGCAGAGGTTAAAAGAAACCTGTTACTATGACTACAGATAGGGTCAGATAACAAAATGAACAGCTACTTTTGATCTTCAAAAAACCCTTTTTCCTTTGCTCTCTCCTCTGTTATCTGGACCACTCCATCAAACACCTAGCAGATAACAGAGTTGAAAACCCAATCGACCTTCAAGGAAGACCAGACAAGTTGGAAAGTCTGTGTAAAGGTTACTCTTACAGTGGAAGGGCCTGTGATGACATTTTTGTATATGTGTATGTGCCTGTGTATTTATGAATTTAACTAAAGCAACAGGCTGCAGTTCAAAAGGGGTTACCGGTGTGCTTAATGTCAGTCCAGAAATGCACTCTTGACAACTGCGCACGTTTAAAGAAAATAAAAGCCCAAATAAAAAATGCAGAAAGGGGGAAATCTGCAATAAGCCATGTGCATATTTCAGGCATCATCATCATCATCATCATCATCATCATCATCATCATTATTATTACTTTAGCTTGTTGGTCCATTGGAGGGAACTCTAAAAGACACACAGGGCATTTCATTAAAATGTCACAAAATACATAGCAAGCTTTTGAGTTCTCCAGAGCTCTTCTTCAAGCAAATTTTTAAGGGTGCAGAGGAAGGAGAGAAACAGGGCACGATGCTGATGCCCCAAAGACTGTGATTTATCTTAAGATGAGTACTGACTTTGGTTACAACCCACTTCTTCAGCTTCAGTAGTGGAAATTAGGAAAAAGGGAAGCAAGATACTTGCCCATCTGAAGAAATAAGTTGCAACCTATAAAAAAAACTTCTGCTGCATTAAAACATAGCTGGAAGAGGTGTTACTGAATTCATACTGTGTCTGGCATGCTGTTTACATGGGTAGGACAGGGACTGTCCGCAAGCACAGCTGTTTAGTGGGCTGGGACCCCTGACCATTAGGTCCAGTCATGACCAACTCTAGGGTTGCGGTGCTCATCTCACTTTATTGGCCAAGGGAGCCGGCATACAGCTTCCGGGTCATGTGGCCAGCATGACTAAGCCACTGCTGGCGAACCAGAGCAGCACACGGAAATGCCGTTTACCTTCCCGCCAGAGCGGTACCTATTTATCTACTTGCACTTTGACGTGCTTTCGAACTGCTAGGTTGGCAGGAGCAGAGACTGAGCAACGGGAGCTCACCCCATCGCGGGGATTCGAACCACCGACCTTCTGATCAGCAAGTCCTAGGCTCTGTGGTTTAACCCACAGCGCCACCCGTGTCCTTAGCAGCTGAGGAGAATGCAATTTATGTGGGTATGATAGCAAGCGGGGAGGGTTATTCCCACTCACCAACCTACCCATGAAAATCATGTTTCTACTGTGATGAGGAGAATTCAGTGAAATTCAGTGGTGAGGGTGCAGCTGGGGCACCCAATTCAGGCAGCATGTCCTCTGAATTGATGTACATGACATGTAAGCAATAAAAGGGATGTTCCAAAGAGTTCATCATTCACATTTCTACAGCGTTGGACACCGCTACATCGGGTACCAAAATGGGGGAAGCAGGATCAGCTGAGAGAAAAAGGCAATAGCAGCACACCGGATCATTAAAGAGCTCTTTGAAAAATCCCATCCTTTAAAATTCACTAAATCCTGATTGAATGAACTTCTGACTCATTCACCCCCATCCCAAACTTACTGAAAGTCAAAATACTTGATCCACATCCACAGGAGAATGTTGAGTGTGTTCTAAGGTAGATTTTTTATTCACCTACATTCCCCATGAGAACCGAGTGTGCACACTAGACTAAACCTCAAAAATCTCCACAAGCACATGTCCCTTTGCAGAAAAGCAAATGTGAAAAGTGTTTCCTGAAGGGTAGAAACCACAGTGACATACTATTGTGCAGCAACAGTATTGTCAAATACTAATGCCATTGCATGTCAGCTAGCAACAACTGTGAAATCAAACATTAAAATCAAATATTCAGTGTCAAATGCAGAAACTTAAATATTTGGCAAATATCCCGTCATTAATAATAATAATAATTTATTATTTATACCCCGCCCATCTGGCTGAGTTTCCCCAGCCACTCTGGGGGAAACTCAGAGAATATCTCAATAATATTTGACACCGACATTTGAAAAAGAGGATTTGGGCGAGTAAATTAGTTTTGGCTCTGTATGGTACCAGGGAAAGTTCAGTATATGGTCTTGCTGTTTTTATTCATAATGGGAACATAGCAGCTTCTTTAATGCAATTAATACAAATTTGATTATTGAAGCAGCTGTAGTATATGTCAAAACACCTAGTCCCACTCGTACTTGAAAATGATCCATCAGATGAGATTACCTTTCAGAACTGCCACATCAGCTTGAAAGTCAAATACCAAAATCCTATTGCATTGCCAATGAGTAGCAATTGCTATATGTGCCTTTTTAGCAAGATGAAAATGTTTCAGCAGAAAGCGTACTGGGTGTCAATACCTGGGAAGGAAATAAATGTTAAAACAAGCTAAATAATTGTCTAACAGTACTTGTACTAATGACCTTAAACTTCTACTATGCTAATTTTTCCTCTGCACTTTTAATTACAGATCAATAATACTTTGCTGTTGACATTTAAAAATGCTGAACCGCACAGAGAAACACTGGCTGGATGGAAATATACAATGTGGGGCAGAATTTACCAAATCAATAAACTTTGCCATTTAACAAACAATTGTGTGTATAGCAGTGACCAAGATTAGCAAGCATAAAAGACCACACTTCAGCTCCTTAATTATTCTTTAATAACATTAAGCCTTACATCACTGGCAAAGTTATGTTGCTGTGAAACCCAATAGCTTCCTTTGTTTATATAGAGCATCTCCTTCAAAAGGTTTAGGGGAACCGTATCTCTGCACACTAAAAGAGGAACTTTATCATGCAAAGCTTTGAATGATCAGACATTTAGAAATCAAGAAAGAGAATACATGGTGATCTATTTATTAAGGGCATGATCCAGCCAAAGGTAAGATGCTTTAAGCTCAGGGCTTTCAGATGTGACAGCGCTATAGGATATGCTTAGAATAATCTCACTTCCACTACACATTTGTTTAAATCAGTATTTAATAGTCACCTCCTTAAAGCCACTTGCAGAAAGACCCAAAGGAGGATGATGTCACAAAACCAATTCAGAGTGAGATATTGAGGGACACAGGGGTGGTTGCCCTGGGCACAAATTTGGTTTGGGTGCAAAATTTCAACACCTGGTGCTGCCTCAATATAGCTTCATGCTTCTATCACAGGGCTCCGTTGAAAATGGCCTCTCCATGCAAACAAGGAAGTGACTTCTAGATAACGGAACAACTCTTCTTTTCTTATCTCTGTGGCTGCAATCTCATGAGTGATGTGGACGACGCCAGGCAGTTGAATGTGCATGTGTACTCCATATGTTTCTCTCTCTCCCTGCCCCGGGCACTGGCAACCCATGCTATGCCACTGGAGTGAGGGCAGTGCTTCCTTCCATCATTCTGTCAAAGAGAACCCTACTTTGCAACCACCTTGGGTATTTCTGCTTGGCTGGAATGCGTCCTTGAACTCTGACCATGCTTCTTGCTTCCCTGTATGGATGACAGAGAAGAGTGTGTGGGTGTGTATTAAAGGTAAAATTTACATTCATAGCCCCACCCACTTTCATCTCTGGCCCCACCCAGCATGTGGCCCCCAGAAGAGAATGTGGCCATTGATCTGAATGTTCCCCATCCTTGGTAAAAAATGATGTGCGCACACTGTTTCAGTTCACTCTTCTTTCTTAGCGCATGGCTTAGTTAACTGCATGTACTGGAGAGTGGCACTCATGCGCCATGTTTAAATTCGTTATAGCATTCTGGCCAAGGTAGGTTGTTCATTTGAATTACAGATGTGAGAAATGCAAATAACAGTTTGTGTCATTTATGAAAACAGCCTAAGTTTACACCATTGTGCATCATCACTGTACTAAGTAGAAAGCCTAGATTATATATGGATTTATGTACTGCCTATCATTACTGTAGGTAAACAAAGAATGGATACTCCAGTTCCTTGAAGCAAATTCATTTAAAGCCGTGTTATATATAAACTTTGATTTCATAATGTAAGCAAGAAAGTGATGTGTTTCTATTAAACATTGAAAGTGTTCTGTGGATGGAATTGCAAGAATATAATTCAATTTAGTACCAGTAATTTGTGTAAATAAATGTCTAATATGAAAGAATCACTGCAGGCAGAAATTAGTCATGTTAAATTTTTATGACACTTATCAAAGGAGCAAAAGAGGCTATGTTCCTAGTTTGTTAAAAAAAATTAAAATAGCAAGCCTTGTTCTTTGATGATTTTCATATGAATTTTTTATCTTCCATTTTAAAGGTACAACTCTGCTGTACACACACTTTAGACTACACACATGGGCTGAATTTAAACTTTTCTACTAAATTATTAAGCTCTGCTCCAGTGCGCTATAAGGCGAACTATTTAGAAAGCTCTGGCTTATAGAAGATTGTAGGGAAAGGGTAGTTCAGAAGGAGGGATATTATTGTCTAGAATCATTGTGGGTGGGGTGTATCATTATGGATATATTACAAGAAGAAACCTGGCTTTCAACCTAGTTTGGGGCCCATCTGCACTATGCATTTAAAGCAGTATCATACTACTTTAACCAGCCATGGCTTCCCCCAAAGAATCTTGGGAACTGTAGTTTGTTAAGGTTGCTTTCCTTCACAAAGTTACAATTCCCAGAGTTTCTAGGAAGATGGATTGATTGTTAAAGCACTCTGGGACGGAGTCTATCAGACCTCCATGTACGTACAATCCTTTCATCTGAACATTGGTCTTGCTTTCAGAACAATGGCGACAGCAAGCAGGTTCTGGTGGCCAGGACTCTCTGGGGGCGGTTTAGATTATGTCACTCTTTTGCATTTTGAGAATGCAGAACAAAGAACCTTAAGTCTGATTTTGATCTGGGTCACCTGAATTTCAGTCCCATTTCTCCCATGTGAGCTTTGACAAGTCACACTTTCGGGTGCAACATTAATTCATAGTCTCATACCATGATAGAGTTGGCAGGGAGCCTGGGGGAACCCCCTAGGAATATCCACCTTTGGAGAAATACCAGTGTCGGAGTTCTGACTGCGGCTGGGCCAGGACATCAGAAGAGTCAGTAGCTGTGGGGAAGGAAGCTCTGGTATTGAATCTCCCTCTCAGATGTCAAAGGGTTAGATCTATCCTGTGGCTGCTGGGATGTCTTCAAGGCACCTTAGGATTCCACCATTTACGAAGGTCCCACTTTACGAATGTTTGCTATGTGAAAATTCACAACGAATTAGTACCCAAACCTTGCCATACACAACACAGATTCAGATATCCGGATAGCATTTTTTTTACTTCTGTTTGCATTTTGCTGCTTGACTGAGGAAGGGAAGGAGAGCAATTGAACAAATCAGAGAGTATTTGTAATGGCTTTTCCCAGGGTTTTTGGCTTGGGGGGTCAAATTACCTTATTTGGGAATGCATTAGAAATTTTCCCATAGGAATAAATGGAAATTGTTGACTCATTATGCAAACACTCATCTAAAAATGATTTCCATGGAATGTGTTGTCTGTAGTAAGTGGGACCTGTGTGTAGTAAAATATGCCCTAGGGTGTTTCAGGTCGGGAGGGGCAGTTTCGAAACAGCAGCGCCACTATCCCACTCAGTGTGGTCTCCTGATTTTGAAACGAAGTGCTCTAAGGGATATGGGGGGAATGGGGGAGTGTCAAAAATTCCACGGAGCTACCACAAATCTCTTGGGTCAGCCCTAAGCAGCCCTTTGAATGTTTACTTCCTCAAGAGATATACACAAATGTGTCACCTAGCCCTGGCCTATGAAACTGCAAATGAGATTATAAAACTGTCCTTCAGCCTTCATCATGCATTATGGAATGCTCCCACTTAATCTTAGTGCTTTTAAAATAATAGTTGTTATTGTTGGATAGATTTTGAAGAGTAGGAGAGGGTATTTTATTTAGTAATTATTCTTGCTCTTGCTCACCTGTGTGAGAATGCAAATACCTATTTTAGCAGAGTTTGGAAATCACCACCTGTGCACAACTTGTCTCTAGAAGCTATTAGAACAAGGTTGCATAACCTTCTAGAACAAATATGATATTCAATATGATACCTGATGTTTAAGGTAGACTTGGATTATCTTCTCCTATTTAATGTTTGCCTCTTAACGAAGAAATCACTCTCAGACTGTTTAGTAAACAATAAGAATACAAGGTTTACTCACATCAAAGTCTTGCCAGGATTCAACATTACAGTGATGAAAATCAGGCAGGTGATAATCCTTCAATGATACAAATATCCATAGTCCAATTCAAAATGGAGATTCATCTCTGGAGGAGATAGTTTGTAGTGACAGGAAGAAGTAGAAATTAAAATTCCATTTTTCCCCTTCCCAACACAAAGGTTTAGAGGATATGACATCACAGAGTCTGCTATTCATGATCATTTAGCAATCATGCATTTGTGATTGGGCTGTAGATCTTCCCAAAGTTATTGCCATCACCATCACCATGTTGGACTGAAGAGTTTTGCTCAGTGTTAAGCATGACATACTACTGTGCCTTACTACATGTAGTATTTTATTTTGTTTTATTATTTTTTGGTGAGGAAGTCTCCCGTCATGAAACTGCCACCTGTAGTTAGATGTGCTACAATCCAGGAACAGTTTGAGCATCTCATCCACAGTTTGCATAGGCCAGGCCTTGGTGCTCACACGGGAGAATGAAATAGACAAAAAGTGGCCTACCCAGCAGGCTTGTTCTGAGAGGAAACACAGTGAAATGCAAAGTGCTGTTCTATCTGTCGTAAATAAGCACGGGTTTTCTGCTTTTCTCTTCATGCATTCTCCAAAGCTCGCTGCTGGTATTTTGAGCCCCCCCCCCCCCCAAGTCTTACTGCAGCTCCTGCAGTTGTGCTCTGTGAATGTAACGGATGGTTTTTTGCATGTCTGTTTAATTTTCAGAAAATTGTCCCATTGCCTCCAAATTGCAAGTGTAAGGAAATCCAGCTGTCAGTTCCCATTAAACGGAGCTGAGTTGTCTATCGTTAATTCAGTTGTCTTTCACAGTCTGGCTGCTCAAGCTAAAGAACTCTTTAAAAAACCAGATTTATGATGGATGCCATCTGGCCTGATAGAAGGAAACAGATATCGATTTTTAATATTTTCTCCAAACTTGTTTACTCTGGGATAATACAGCAGCTGTGTGGCGGCTTGTCTCAGAGTGGAAAGGATTATTACCTCTGCCTTTTGATGAGATAAATTACCAAGAATGACTTGAATGGCTAAAGGGTATACTTTGATGTTCTGTCGCTTCATTTACCCTTATGACTAAATGATTATTGATTTTATATTTTTAAGCTCTTGAAACGTGAAAATAAGTTGGTCGAGAAGCCTAGCTGTGTTAGTTTTATTAATTTATTTCTGCAGGGCATAATTCACTTTGGACCAGGTTGTGAAGGTTTTTGGGTTCATGACCGACTCCAGATACAGTTGCAAAGAAATGGCTTATTTATATAGTCATTGCAAGTAGTTCCAAAATCAATACAGTCTGGGATTGGATGATTAAACCTAGTCCCTTTGTGGGATTCATTCCTGTAGCTACCTCTGAAATGATCTTGAGTCTCAAGCAGATTCATGTGATCCAGTCTTACAAATAGCAAGTTTGTTCAAGTTGAAATATTATTATTTTTTTCGCTCATCTTTTTTTTTCTTTCCATTTTCCTTTTTTTAATCTACTCTGCTCATTCAGTGACATTTTAACAGCCGGGAGAGAGAAAGGGGGAAAGAAGAAGAAGAAGAAATGCAGTTGATTGACTACTTCAATGAAATCGCTAATCTGCATTCAAAGAGTCGCCTCCAAAGACTACTTAGATTTTCCATGGATAGATTTAACTACTGCTTTGATCAGTTAGTCCCAGTATGCAGTGGATTTAGGTCTCTGTACTTATGTAGACAGCAGGAATCCAAGGTGTACACTAAACCTTTAAATAGTTTTCACAGTTCAAAACAGCTGTTTGCCTTTGGAGTACAGCAGACACCTACCTTTCCCTGTGAAGTACTGCCTTCTCTGTCATCATCACTTAACACATTGGAGCTATTTAATGTTTGTCTGAAATGGGGCCTCATGTCAATCTACTGAAGTATTTTGTAGACAGAACAAGTGCAGAAATGTTACGCCAAAAAAAAACCAACCACCTCTCACCATTAAGTTTCCCCTTTGTGTGTCTTCACTGTATATTAAAAAAATCTCTGCAATTTCAGAGTTAAAATACTTTTACATTTAATTTTTTAGGGGGGAGAAATACCATTTTTTATAAGTGCCCTCGGCCTTTGCTTTAAAATAAATCAATGGGAGACACTACATGGCATGTATTGAGCATGATCTGGTTGAAATTCTTCCAAGACGCATTGGAGAGTTAGGGAACTGCTGGAATCTCTCCAGTAGAAAGGAGTGGGGGGATTTAAACGCACTTAAAATTGTATGGGTGGTGTCGAATGTGTTGATATTTTGCTGACAAGGCAATTTTGTGCCCCTTTCTTGGTACTTTGAAAATGTCAAAGCTTTGAGGAGGGAGGGTGCCTCCGTGCAGCGCTGACCTTGAAACAATTATGACAATAACACATGATCTGTTTTGACCTATTGACCTTATTATTATTATTAATTCCTTGGTTGGTATTTTTTTATTGTTAGTGCTATTAGCATTAAAGGTAAAGGGACCCCTGACCATTAGGTCCAGTCGTGGACGACTCTGGGGTTGCGGCGCTCATCTCTCTTTATTGGCCGAGGGAGCCGCCGTACAGCTTCCGGGTCATGTGGCCAGCGTGACTAAGCCGCTTCTGGCAAAACCAGAGCAGCGCGTGGAAACGCCGTTTACCTTCCCGCCGGAGCGGTACCTATTTATCTACTTGCACTTTGACGTGCTTTCGAACTGCTAGGTTGGCAGGAGCAGGGACTGAGCAACGGGAGCTCACCCCGTCGCGGGGATTTGAACCGCCGAACTTCTGATTGGCAAGTCCTAGGCTCTGTGGTTTAACCCACAGTGCCACCCACGTCCCTTCTTATTAGCATTAGTATTTAATTAATTTCTTTACTACTTAATGACACAATAGGATTCTAAGTGGCTTCCCACTTAAGGAAAACTAAGTGGGCAAGCAAATCTGAACGTCTCCCTGACATTTCACAGATCCAAGGCTGTGTGCCCATTACTGCCTTAAAACTCAGGTAGATCATTCTTTTTCTCAAATCGGATTAAAGCTGGTCATTGTGGTGGAGGGCTCATCAAAATGTCGTAAGAAACAAAGAGATGGTTACAAGATATATATGTGACAAATGTTGAGAGTGCACCACTTCCCAGTGCTAGATAGTATCCATTAGGGCTGGTTTTTTAATAATAATAATAATAATAATAATAATAATAATAATAATAATTTATTTGTACCCTGCCCACTCTGGGCAGCTTCCAACAAAGATTAAAAATACATTAAAATGTCACACATTGAAAACTTCCCTAGTACGGCAGAAGGCGGGGAAACTGACAGCAGGTAGGACAGGAGCCAATGACAGGCAGAGTCAACTAATTCTAATTTTGTCCCCATCCTCCCCCCTGCTACAAGAGGCAACACTGGGACTATGTGGAAATGGCTCAGCTAACAAATAGGTTAAGAGGTAACACCAAACAATTCTTTTCTCAAAAATGGGAAATGTTTAAGAGATACTTACAAAAATATAACAGCGACATATTAGCTATGGTAGTGTTTGAATGACCCTTGTGTAGATAAAATATTAAGAAACAAAGGAAAATCGGTACGCTAGGTTGTAAGAGAGTATTAGAAAGTATATTAAATATAAGGTAATAATTATAAGTACATTCAAAATCACAAATGTCAACTATATCAGGAAATGATGGGAAGTCTATATTTATTTTACTTCAGTTTGTTGTTGCTGTTTTATTTTATTTTATGTACCATTATATGGTTTTAGCTTAGTTGATATCTAAGTGGAATTAGGTCAAATTAACATTCTAAGTTAAACTAATTTAAGAATATATATATATATTGTATGTATGTGTATGTGTGAAGTTAAATCTGTAATGACATTAAGGAATTTCAATAAAGAATTTTTTCATCCAAAAAAAAGGAAAAAGGAGGAAACTGACCGGGAGTGCCACCCCATGGACTGGCTGCAAGTAGAAAGGCATGCAGGTGGAGCACATGGAAGTTGGTGGGCCAGTGCCCCATTTGCTCAAATGGACTGGCTTCCACTGTCACTTCCTAAACAAAGCAGTGAGAGTGTCAGGAATGAGCCAGCTCCCAGAGAAGGCATGCAGCCAACTGCAGAAAGCAGCCAGGAACAGGGAGACTTAGATGTGAGACAGGCAGGGGAGAGCCAGCAGCTGCAGACTTTGGCTCTTCCTGACCTTGACGAGCAAGCTGATAAGGCAGTAATGGAGTGCAGGCTAGAACACAACCAAAGTTCGCCGGAAGCACAAAAAGGCGCACAGAGTCTCAAAGGCAGCCTCTCAGACCAGGAAGAAGGTGGAGCTGACCCACTAAGTCCTAAGAGACGACGAATGGGAGGGTTGTTAGACAGGAAGCAAAACAAGAGCCATAAGTTCAATATCTTCTGTAGATCCCAGAAGGACTCTTTAGAAGGGTCATCTTGAGTAATGATGCCAGAGGTTTTGTTCGAGCCGTCCGGAGTTATCTGTGTGTTTTTGCAATAAATCCTCCTTTTAATTATCTACACTTACTGTGTTATCAAGCTGGGAACCTGGACTCCTGACGGAGAGCAGACCGGATGCAGACTTAACATCCTAAGTCAAAGGATCTGTGGTGAGCTTGGCTTTTAGAAGGCAATGACTGCAAAGTATAGGAAGGTTACGGAGCAGAGGACGGATTGTCGGAGAGAAACTTTGTAAGCAAAAAGTGTCAGGTTCTGTTGTCAGCATCTCCAGCTAGGGATGAGAAAGACTCCTGTCTGAAACCCTGGAGAACCACTGCTGTTGGGTGTAGTATAGGGAGAGGGAATGTAATTCTGACACCGTTGGGCTCCATCAGCCCTGGCCAGTGGTCAAGGATGATGGAGTCTTAGTCCAGCAACATCTTAAGGGCTACATGTTCCCCAAATGTGCTGCAGACATTACTGAGGTAGATGGGCAAAAGGCCTGACTCAAAACAAACTTCCAATGTTCCCAAATTGAGGCAGACCACTGCAAGCGTCCAGTGTCCGCCTCCTTCCCTCTTGCACTGATGGTGCCCCCTACAGCACAGGTGGTGGTTTCTAACAGCTTCGACTGTGGTTGGGTTTGCCATAGTTGGTGTGGTGTTTGAAGACTGTGTGCCAAGCCCTCTGCTCCTCCAAAATCTATGCTTCCAGGTGCTATAAGAAAGCTGCAGAGATAGTGCAGGATAGTGCACACCCCAGAAATGATCTCTTTCAGCTTCTGCCTTCTGGAAGAAGGTACAGGATTATAAAGACTCGGACTAGCTGCCTGAGAAACAGTTTCTATCCAAATGCGATTTTGGTTTTAAACGCAGTGTAAAGAGTCTCTATGGGAGTATATTGTATTCTTAAAATGGGGTATCAGAGTTTTTAGGGGGCTAACCAGGTCGGGATAGCTGGGATAACAGGCTTGTTGGTTTTTAATGTCTAATGTAGATTTTTTTTTAATTTTATTTTTTCAATTTCGTTGTTCTGTATGGGACAATGACAATAAACATTGTTGTAAAATCAACCCCTGATCTAAAGCACCCTCAGTATCCTGTAAATTAGCAGTATTTCTAGTCAGCCTGACATTAAACATTTACCTCAGAAAAATCACCGCTTTTTATAAGCAAGCAGAACAACTATTTACTCAGGATTACATCCTTTTGTAGCAACTTGAAGTCAATACCACTCCTGGCGATGATGCTTTCATGTTTTTGTGGTATGTGCTTAATTTTAGGTGGGGGGACAGGGGGAGATGGAATTCAAAGCATCACTTTATACTTCTCCGGAGCATTCTCTGAATTCAAGAACACCACTTGATAATTCTGTAGCGCTTATTAATTTCTCTCATGTCTGACTAACTCCTTAACTATTCTTCTTCTGAGTCTCTTAAGCCATATAACTAAACATTTAGAAATTGTTTTTAACAAATAATAGATTCCTCTGGTAGCTAAAGCGTCATGTTTCTAAAACATGCTGACATTTCCTGAAATTAAATCAAATGGAATTTTTGTTTAATTTTCAAATTACTCAGATTAATGGTCAGGTATATATATATCACAAGTAGTTGCCTATCCGTTATGAAACACAGCGAAAGCATACTTTACAGAGCTTTAAAAAAAAAGGTGTAAAACACTTTCTTTAGCCATGCGCAATGTATAATTAATGTGTAGTAAATTATACAGCTGGGCTTAAGGCTTGTTTAAATGCATTGAATTTGAAATCTAGTGCAGAAATAAACTAACTTTTGGATCAGTGTAATGTAATATGTTGATCCATTTTACAGGGTGGTGGCGGTAGTGATTATTTAATTAATCACCTTTTGACGATTATTCACACCGATCCAAATCAAGGTCTCCATTAAAACCAAAGAATGGCTTCATTACAAATGACCCATAAAAGTGTCAAGTGTTGGCAGCAGAGACAACTAATTTCCTTCCCCTTTAAAACCATTAGGTCGAAGGATGGGGGGTGGGGGGGAGTGATGAAGTGCATAATAGTGTGATTACAGAGAAAAATGTAAACAGTAAATTTGACAGCCATGTTGGAGAGCCTAGCAGATAAAAGGAATAAATTGTACGTTTCATACCTTCAGAAGCTCTTAATTTTCAAATGAAAGGATAAATTATATAAAAGTTTTTTAAAAATAAATTTAAAAAAACACTCAGAATTTGGCCATTTGAGTTTGGGGAGGCTGCTGGAATTATTTATCATTTGTTTGTTTATTGTTTGTATTGATTAGTTGCTTCATAACAGGTTCTCTAGGTGGCACGCAGTTGAAATAGAATAAAAACAGAATTTAAAATGTTATCGCGATGCAAGCAAGAAATCGACGGCAAAACCCAAAGCCGGCATTCCAGTAGGAAACAACAACCGGTGCAAAATTGTTAAGTACATGAAGTGCGCAAAATCATCACCAGGTGAAATGTGAGCAAACACCAAGCATCATCAGAGACTCCAGCTGCAATCCTAAAGCTGGTGGGGGGAGCAAAAGTATGTGGCCGGGGGGCAGGGATCCCTTCCTATTGACAACAGTGGGAAGAAAATTATTATTATTATTATTATTCAAACCTTTATTAGGCATTATACAAATAAAACGATAAAAGAAAAAGTAACATATAAAAGCCTTGAGATATATACAGAAAGGCAGCAGTTGGCTACATACATATATATATATATACATATAAAATCAGTGGTTTTCCTTGTTAACCTGCTCCTTGGAGGACTGCTACCAAAAACTCGGCTACCCCCGCCGTTACCCTTTGGTCAACGTCGGATAGGCAGAATCCCACACATTCACCTTGTTGGGGCTCCAGACCACCCAAAAGAGGGGGCAGCACGCGTTGACGGAGCGTACTGTACAATGGGCACTGAAAGAGAATGTGCTCTACCGTGTCCGGGACATTCATAAAACATCTGCAGAATCTCTTGTTTCTAGGGATGTTTTGATATCTTCCCCTGACAAATGCTGAGGGAAAAACATTCAAACGGGCCAGCATAAAAGCCCTACGTTGGGCTGGAATTATTAATTTGGTGACGTAATTGGCTCTGCTATCTAAGATATTTAAATCATAGAATATGGGCGAGCAAATTTTGTTTACAGCTGCCATAATATTTTGCCTCTCGACATCCTTTAGTCTAGTTAGGATATTATGGAAAATGTATTGCTCATTAGAATTGTACAGGGGCTCCAGCTCGATGCCTAAAGATTCAATCTTTTTTTCGAGGTACTGATACCATCTTGATTTGTAGGAGTCTTTGAGCAAATCAGCGAGCAGACTTGATGGAGGGCAGCGAAAATGGCAGCGTAACCAGTACTTTATTGAGGTGGACCAGGCCCAATATTCCATTGTGTGTATGCCTATTTCTGCACACATTGTTTCATATTTGATCACAGCTGGGAGTCCAAGAATACGTCTCAGAAAGCTGGAGTGAATCTTTTTTAAATCACTATTATATGCTTGGACCCATAGCGGGATTCCATAGAATATCTGGGATTGCACTTTTGTTTGGAATATCTGATTGGCCGCAGGAATAAATTGATTGCCTTTCTGATAATAAAAACGGGCAACTGCTGATGAGGTGCACTTTGCCTGTTTTATGGCATTTGTGCGATGATTTGCCCACCCTAAATTGCTCTGGAATAAGATTCCCAGATACCTATAGATTTTCACTTGTTGGATTTCCTGTCCTCTTATTTTCCATTTCTCTAATTTCCAACCATTCGAGAAGACCAAAATTTTTGTCTTCTCGTAATTTATAGAGAGCTTGTTACATTCGCAGTAAAGGATCAGAGAAGATATAAGACGTTTCAGACCCAAACTCGTTAATGATAGTAGAACAGCATCGTCTGCGTATAATAACAGAGAAACTGGTTTCTGATTAAGTTTAGGGGCATGTGATTCTATTTTTTGAAGGTGATCTGGCAAGTCTGATAAAAATAAATTAAATAGGAAGGGGGCAAGAATACACCCTTGTTTTACCCCTTTCGAGTTTGGGATGTCTGATGAAAGGTGACCTTTGGTGTTAAGTTTGACTTGACAGATATTGGAAGAGTATAAATTTTTTATTAGGATCAATAAGCGCTGATCAATTTTTAATTCTGCGAGTTTCCTCCACAGCTTTGGGCGGTCAATTGAGTCAAATGCACCACGAAAATCTACAAAAGCAGCAAATATCTTAGATTGCCTTTGAGATCTGTATTTTTCAACCAAATGCATAAGTATAAGGCAGTGGTCTAATGTAGAGCAACCTTTGGAGAAACCTATTTGTTCTTTCCCTGGTAAATTTAGATTTTTCATCCAGGTAAGGAGTTTAGATAAAAGGTGCTTAGCGTAGATTTTCCCTATCACTGATAATAGGCTTATCGGTCTATAATTCCTTGGTTCTTTTGGGTCGCCATTTTTAAAAATTGGGATAATTATTGATCTTAACCATATCTCAGGTATGATCCCATATTTATCTATGAGAGTAAACAATTGAGCTAAGGGTTCTGCCCACCAATCTATATAGGTCTTAAATAATTCTATTGGTAGACCGTCTGGCCCAGGAGATTTCCCCGATTTGAAATTTTTAACTATCTCTCTAATTTCCTCTTCTTCTACCCTTGGCCACTCCTGGAGTTTATTGATTTTATTTTTAGTGGTTTCATTTCCTTTAAGTTCACTGTGTAGATTGTTAAATACAGATGTAAAATATTGGGACCATTTGGATTCTGCAATTGGTGGTAGAGTTAGTTGATTTTCGGCTTTCAATCCTCCGTACACTAGGTTCCAGAACGCTTTGTTATTTTTACTCTGGATTGAGTCGAGTAATTGTAGCCATTTTTGGGTTGCATAATTCTGTTTCTTTTCGGCCAGAATGTAATGATATTTTCTTTTTTCATCAAGATAAGAGGGCTCTAGTTTAGTGCGATTATTTTTAAATGTTTGGCGCAGTTTTCTTTTTAGCTGGAAACATTCATCATCAAACCAAGGGCTAGCGCTATGTTTAAGTACCCAAACTTTAGGTGGAGTACTAAGTTCTACGAACATTTGGAAGATTTCATTATAAATTTTCGGAATATCGCTGTAGGAATTAGTGGTCTTTAAGTTGGATAATACTTGTTTTCTCAGGTTGGCTGTAAGTTTTTGCCCCACTACTGCACTCATTTCCTGGGACCATTTTAATTGGGTCATTTGTTTGTATTGAGAGGGTTCTATAATATTGTGCTTGGTTATTTTGGTTTCATCCTTTAAGTTAATAGACAACAATAATGGCTGATGGTCGCTTTCAGTACGCGTTCCGATTTTGAGGTCCATAATCGAATTTATAATATTATAAGGGACAAGAATATAGTCGATGACACTGCATCCTCGGGGGGAGAAGTATGTAAACTCCCCGCTTCTATCGCCTTTTGTTGAACCGTTCACAATCTGCAAATTAAAGTTGTTAC
This sequence comes from Podarcis filfolensis, assembly GCF_964270895.1. Classification (NCBI taxonomy): domain Eukaryota; kingdom Metazoa; phylum Chordata; class Lepidosauria; order Squamata; family Lacertidae; genus Podarcis; species Podarcis filfolensis. Next base: position 9,282,876 of record NC_139603.1, read on the forward strand.
ATAATTCAAGTAGGCGTAAGCCTTCGTTGTTTACAACCCTATCTCTGGAGAATCGTCCTATTTTCAGGGCATGTGCGATATCATTGTCAGTATTCCAATTTAGTTTGCTACATAGTTGTTCATTGTTGGTTCCCACTCTGGCATTAAAATCACCTGCTATTATCAATGAGGCATTTGGGTATTTAGCGGTCAAATTTTCTATATAAAAGGTTAGTTGTGACCAATTTTCACTGTTGCTGTTGTTTTTGGATGGGGGGATATAGACATTTACAAGTAGCAAAGTATCTTCTTTTTGGGTTAAAAGTAGGGCTTGTGCAAGTGGCAAGCATTTTTCTAGCTGCTTGATTTCAAACCCTAAGTTGTCTTTGATCATACAACAGAACCCTGCTTTCGGCCGGCCCTTCGTGTTTGTTTTCAATGCGGGTTTCGTATAGGAGGAGAATCCATTGATTTTAATATCTCTAGTTGACCATGTTTCTTGTAGAAGTATTAATTCAAAATCTTTAAGGAAGTTCATTAGGTCTGGGTCTCCGTCTTTGTTTCCCCACCCTGCAATATTCCAGGACAGCAAGCGTAGAATCCGTTTTTGAGTTGGTGGCTGGTTGACAGCATTTAGTCATTCTAATTCTGTTATTGAGTCCAGCGAGGAATTTTGTCTTGTGCCGATACAGCCATTTGTCGCTACTTTCGGTGGGGAACATAATGGTGGATCTTTTAGATTCTTTTTTAAAGTGCGGGAAATTAGAATTTCCTCCCTTTCTTGATTTTCTTCCTTAGCTGTTCCTTGTTCCTGAGAGATTTCTGTGGTTGGTGGACTATTATGGACAGTAGGATTGTTTTCGGTCTCTACTTCCATTTCTTTGGTCTCATTTGATGTTGAGCTCAATGTGTCAGGTCTGTTGGAGGTCATCTTTTGTTCGGGAATGTTAGAATCCTTTGTAGTACTTAAATAAGGGGTACCTATTTCGTTTGGAGCTAGTAATTGATATCTCAGCCAGGAATTTGTGGTCTCATTACTGGAGTTTTTCCTTGTCATTTCATATTTTAAAGGAGGCTGGATTTGAAGCTCTGCATCTATACATTTAAAGGTTCCATTAGTAGCTCTCTTTTTGACTATGCATTTTGGGGAGAGGGCTGGTAGGTGTGAAGTTTGATTGTGTATTGTTTCTACTGCATTTTGTTGACCTTGTTGGTGAATTTCGATCAATTTGGCCTGTAGTTTCGTCAGTTTACTGAGTATGCTTATTTGTTCTTTATCTGGTAGGTTGGTAAAGTTACTCAGCAGATCTTCTTCTTCTGGGACTGTCCAGTCTGTTGTGTCAAGGGCGAGGCTGTTAATTGATGCTACAATCGCATGGTTTGGGAGCTTGGATTTTTCTTGCGTGATTTCCCGGGTAGCTGGCAGCGGTTTCTCCCATCTACTGGGTTCTTCCACGGGAGTAGGGCAGATATCGGCTTCTGTTGGAATGGCCTTGTTCATCTTGTTCTGTCTTTTAGATGCAATCAATGGTCTGAGTGATATATCTTCAAAGTGTCGACGTGGAATAATTCCTTTCTGGGCTAAATGAGCCTTTTCCCTTAAGATTTCGGTTGGGATTCTATGACTACCAAATCTTAGTAGTACTTTTTTGGAATATCCATCGTTAGTGAGCCTCTTGACTGCTTTTAAGTCAATCCTTCCCCCCTCAAGGCCTAGGAGCAGATTTAGATGATGTCTGGCCCAGAGGGATGACTCCCAGTAAGGTAGGGGCCCTCTGTATGGAAAAATGTGGAGAACAATCTCACATGGCCTCAGTATCAAGTTGACTGAGTGAGGGGGGCTTCCTCTGATTTTTGGCTGGTTTAGAGGTATAAATTTGTATTTGTTCTGTTTATCTCCAGGGCTTGTTAAGGATGGCAAAAAGGGAGTGAGTTGCCTCCTTTCATCTGGGTTATCCAGCTTCTTGAAGATGTTTTGTAATTGTTCAAAGATTTTTTGAACTGTTTGAGCAGTCAGTAGGCAGCATTCCTCCAGCAGCTCCACCTTTCTATCAATTAGTACTTGTGCCTCGGTTATGGGAGTAGTAGCCTTGTCCTCGTTTATTCCTAAGGATATCTCTTCAACTGTCTTTCCATGTAAAGAGTTGAGGGAAGAAAATTAACAGGGTAGGAGCTGGCATAAATCTCTCCCCATTGAGGGAAGGGTATCGGGGGCTGAAAAGGTTGTGGCTCCTTCAGAACTGTGTGTTTTCCTGGTACATCCCCATTGCTATCACTTCCTGGGAGGAAAGTCCAGCCATTCTGACAGTGTGTTCACACCATGCCAAACAAGCTAAGATGAAGCCCTATCAAAAGGAGTCGATTGGGACTGAGATGCTCACTAGACCAGCGTGTGTGTGTGTGTGTGTGAGAGAGAGAGAGAGAGAGAGAGAGAGAGATAGAGAGAGATGAAGAAGCAGCCACATGCCCCTTCCCTCCAGCGCACATGCAACAAAATGTATCATGCAGGCACATTGAGGCACATGATGCACCCAACCATGTTGTTGTTTAGTCGTTTAGTCGTGTCCGACTCTTCGTGACCCCATGGACCAGAGCACGCCAGGTACTCCTGTCTTCCACTGCCTCCCACAGTTTGGTCAAACTCATGCTGGTAGCTTCGAGAACACTGTCCAACCATCTCGTCCTCTGTTGTCCCCTTCTCCTTGTGCCCTCAATCTTTCCCAACATCAAGGTCTTTTCCAGGGAGTCTTCTCATGAGCTGGCCAAAGTACAGGAGCCTCAGCTTCAGGATCTGTCCTTCCAGTGAGCACTCAGTGCTGATTTGCTTGCACCCAACCATATACCTAATCAATAGCCTGGCTGGGAGCTGTTGACCTTGCTTCTCCTTGACATAGCAGCATCTATATCCAAAAGAAAAATAAAGTTGCACCCGGTTTGTGCCACCTTCAGACCTCAGGTGTCTTGAGCCAACCCTGGGTCTGGATAAATCCAAGCCACATTGATTTTCATGCAACAATTAAATGTGCACTTACCTCCACCCCTTTGAAATCAATGAGATTTCCCAGTGCTTAATTTTGGCTGAATTATGTCCAGTGATTTTTTCAAGAGAAGAAAAAAAGGGGGGGCAGAATCAAACTGGTATACCAGTTTTTTCTTTCCCCTGTGAAAACCAATGTACAGTGGTACCTCGGGTTACATACGCTTCAGGTTACAGACTCCACTAACCCAGAAATAGTACCTCGGGTTAAGAACTTTGCTTCAGGATTTAAATAAGCATTCACATTATCAGTATTAGAAAATGGTTAGAAAATATTGAAATATTATGGTGTATTTACTTTTATTTTTATGTTTTTAGGCTTGATGTTATGTTATTAATAACTTTTTCTGTTAGGAGATAGCAAAGTGGGTGAAAAGAGAAACAAACCAGAAGAGGAAGTTGGGGGGAGCCCTGGAGGGGAGGGAGGGAGGAATATATAGTAAATGTTACGAATTTTGAGATGTATGTAATGAATGAAAAAGAAAAATGAATAAAATTAATTTAAAAAAGGAACTTTGCTTCAGGATGAGAACAGAAATTGCCCCGCCGCGGTGTGACAGCAGCGGGAAGCCCTATTAGCTAAAGTGGTTAAGAACAGTTTCAGGTTAAGAACGGACCTCCAGAACGAATTAAGTTCTTAACTCGAGGTACCTTTTTGTTTTTCAAAAGGATACTGAAGTCCTTTCCCACGCACACTTGTTTGTTGAGTCTACTTGTCATTCTTTCTTTGATATTCATTTGTTTTAAAACCTTGTGCCCACAGTTGGATTAGTTATTGTAAAAAGGAATAACCCCCAAAGTTCAAGTGCTTCTTCTGAAAACAAATAGCTATTGACTTTCATTAGGAGATCTGTGATGTTATCTAACCCCGCAAAGGCATTCGAGGTATGCAGTTTACATTGTATCTCCTGATTGTATAATCATTATTGATTTTCCTTGTGTGTAGTACCTATGTCAAACAACCTAATATATTTAAATGGTGATTATTTTAGCCATCTATCTATTATTAGATAAGATCAAAGGCAGTTAAGCTTGCCGTAGATTGTGATAAGATAGACGCTGGGTCTCTAGCCCACCAAGTACTGCTTCTGTGCAAGCTCCAACTCATTGCCTTGGGGCCTGTGGCAAGGGAACTCTTTGCAAACCCCACTGACATGAAGGGAGCTTTAGAAGCAGTAAGGTTAGGTGGGTTGTGTTATTGCACAGCTCCAGGTACCATTATACCTGAAGATGGAAACTTGAAGCAAGCAAATGTGAATTCCAAGTTGTAGCAGGTGTACTACTCTGTTGACTAGCAAAGGCAAACCCAAACCAGATTTCCAACATTTATACCAGGCTAGGCCAATCCACAGTCTTCATGTTGTCTGCCGATGTTCTCTGCCCGACAAAGGCTTTGAGCGGCATGATGCATGTGCGCACCCTCTCTAGGGGCTCATTCAGACTTCCTTTTGTGCCACGCTTTCCAGGCATAGCTCCACACTTTAAAACTCTTTGTAAAAGGGTTTTTGCTTTGTCCAGCACTTTCCCTAGGAAACCCACATTTTAGTGCAACCAGAAACTCACAGAAAACCCAATTGCCATTCGCTTCGATGCAGCAGTAAAACATGGGTTTTCTGGGAGAAAGCACCAGGATAAACAAAGCAAAAGAAAACTCAGACACAGAGCTTTAAAGTCCAGGCCTGTGCTTAAAAACGCACCACAGAAGGAAGCCTGGGTGAGCCCTAAGCGAGACCCCAACCTCAGATTTTGCTTCAAGTCTCTGAGTTATTAACAAAGGGCTCATACATACAAAAACAATATGCATGGCTTTCTTCCATAGGGCAGGGGTGAGCATCTATGCTAGTCCTACTCATGGTAGTCCCATTGAAATAAATGGACCTAAAGTTGGCATGTTCATTCGTGTCCATGGGTCTATTCTTGTGGGCATGTTGAGATAATAGGAGAGGATATATTGATTAAATATTATCCTTCCTCACTCAAGCTACTGAGCTTGTAGCAGAGCACATTCCCTTGTACATTGCTGGAAGGTAGTCGATAGATTCATTAGAACCATTTGAGTTAAGCAATCCAGTCTGGCTTGTCCAAATTGGATTGTTCCTGGTAAATCCCCTTTAGTTTCCTCTTAAAAACAATGATGAGTCTTCTTTTAAAAGTAATGATAAGGTTTACTTACATCCAGTTCACAGTATGGTCCTGAAGGAAGGCTTTAGCTTGTAGTTATGGTTCTAGAGAAAAGTGTGGGTTTATCCTCTGTGAGGGATGAGCCCATGTGCTGCTAGCTAAGAGCCAGCAGACAACAAAAGACAAGGTGGAATAAGGCGAAAAAGGAAAAGTGGCTGCGTGACCAGCCCTTTTATAGGATCTGTCAGGGTCACTCCCATCTACCTGGTCACAGGGGGAGGATACTCCAGACCAGGTGTGACAGGAAGTCCTCCTGGCTGCAGCAACATTCCCCTGTGTGTCCACTCTGGGCAAACAGGAAATGTTGTCTTTGACTGCTTCAGTAATGTTACATCCCACAACTCTGAGTAGGACCAGCATTGGATACAGACCTTTGATGGTTTCAAACAAGAAACTAGAGGACCATCAACTGGAGCCAGGTGCAACCTTATTCAGGAAGGGGGAAAAAGCTTTGTGTTGTTATAATGAGTCATAATGAAAGCTAGCAGAAGAAGAAGAAGAAGAAGAAGAAGAAGAAGAAGAAGAAGAAGAAGAAGAAGAAGAAGAAGAAGAGTAGTAGTAGTAGTAGTTTGGATTTTATATCCCACTTTATCACTACCCGAAGGAGTCTCAAAGCGGCTAACATTCTCCTTTCCCTTCCTCCCCCACAACAAACACTCTGTGAGGTGAGTGGGGCTGAGACTTCAAGAAGTGTGACTAGCCCAAGGTCACCCAGCAGCTGCATGTGGAGGAGCAGAGACGTGAACCCGGTTCCCCAGATTACGAGTCCACTGCTCTTAACCACTACACCACACTGGCTCCTAGACCTTGACCTTGGTGGTGGGGATGTTTAGCTTCTGAGAGAGAGAAAGACTGGCCCTACCGCAAGCCCTTTCTACGTGAGATAGTTGCTTATGGGAAGTCCTTGCTGGGTTTCTATTGTAAATCACTAATCTACACTTGGCCTGCCCCTGCTGTTGGGAACCACACAAATTTGAGCCAATTCAGCCCATGTAAGCTGGAAACACGGGGTGCAAGGAAACATTCTGAAATTGCATCAGCTGAAGGATGTGGGCTTTTGTTATAGCAGAGATGGAGAAACTGTGGCTGCTCTGAATGTTGTTGGACTCTGACTCCCACTAGCCCAAGCCAGCATGACCAACGATGAGGGAATAATGGAAGCTGTAGTCCTGCGTCAACTGGAGGGCCACCGGTTCCTCAGCCCTGATCTGTAGTCTGAAGTTCAGCAGAAGACCCTGCTATTGACCAGGTATTGGCAGAAAGAAAGGCTGTGCATATTTATTCCAGGCCTGGCCAATCCAGAGGCTTTATACCACCTGCCTTTCAATGGTGCTGCCATGGTACATCCCTAACACCTTTCTGCAACACCCAATCAATATATAGCTTACTTGGCTAGGCCTAAGCTGCAGATCCTGAGGTTTGTGGTTCACACCCCGGAGTCCCTGATGTGCCCTTATAATATTTGCACCAATGGCTGCGCCTATTGTATGCAAGCGTGCAGTTCATAGTTTTAATCATTAAACTTTCTGAGGCATGTTGTGATTTCTGTTCTAAAGAATAAAATATGACAGATGGATGGGGGGGAGGAACCCATTTGAGAAAAAAGGCATTGGAGTTATGTAAATGTAACACAATTAGATGAATTGCTTCTCAAAGACCCTGGGAAATCATTCTATATACTGCACTTCTTGTTCCCTTACAAGTTCTTCTGAAGAAAACTCAAAATGGATTTAGAAAGCACTGTGATTTCCCAGAGGATATAATCACTGTTAATCCCACGAGTACCATTTCAACAAAATAACTCACCCCCAAGCAGCCAGTGGTTTCTTGGGCTAATCTCAGGAGCGGGGTAGTTATCGCATTTTATTAGTGATCAAACAGTATTCTACTTATACTACAGTCAGAAAGTAACTAATCTGATGCATTAATTTAATATAAAAGACAAGGATACTTTATATGTCTATATATTTTGGGGGAAACTTTCTTATTTGAACTAGCGTAATTTGATTAGAATGCATGTTAGTCAAAATAGACGGCCTCATTTGTACTAAGTGAAATACCTGAGCATAATGTAATGGGTAATGGTGCCCACAAAATGATGAGAATCAGTAGTGAAACCCGGACAAAGGATGGGTGAGTCTTTCTATACTGTGAATAGTGGCAGAAGGGCAGTCTCAAATCGCCCACAAGTCCAGTGCATCCCCCTAGACTCTTATAGGGTTGAACCACAGCTGAAATGAACGTCCAGAAAAATTCAGCAAATTTTCAATTTTTTGCTTTATATGCCAAAATCTGACCACCCCGCAACACACAAATTGCCATGTGAGTTCCAGAAATGACATTGACATCAACATTTGACATTTGCCAACTTAATAAAATTCTTAGAACATTTGCTGATAAATAATAACTGTGTTCTTTGGGGCACTAACACCAAACTCAGCTTTTTCTCCTCGTCCCTGCTCCCCGCTGCAGTTTGCTTAATATCCAGCCTGGGGGGAAAGTTCTGGAAAACACTATTTTGTGATTTCCATCCAATAGCTGGCCATCCTCTCCCCAAGCCCCATCACCTCCTCAGTCCCCTCTCCTGTTCTCCTGAGTTGTTTACCTCCTTTCAGCTGAGCAACCCTGGTGGAAAAGATCCAAGGGACAGAAGCCAATCAGATGATTAGTGGGAAATCACAGAAAGGACCAGGTCATTTGAAGGACTGCATCCTCCTATATGAACCTGCCCAAATTTGGATTCAAGTCACAGCGTTAAGAGGGCAGGGGGAAGCGGTGTGGGACTGCCCAAGATCTGCACTATGCTTATAAACTAGTGTCAAAACTTTTAAAACTTCCCACAAAGAATCCTGCGAAGTGTCGTTTGTTCAGGGTGCTGAGAGAGTTATTAGGAGACCCCTATTTCCCTTACAGGGACGCGGGTGGCGCTGTGGGTTAAACCACTGAGCCTAGGGCTTGCCGATCAGAAGGTCGGCGGTTCAAATCCCCACGACGGGGTGAGCTCCCATTGCTCAGTCCCTGCTCCTGCCAACCTAGCTGTTCGAAAGCATGAAGTGCAAGTAGATAAATAGGTACCGCTCTGGCGGGAAGGTAAACGGCGTTTCCGTGTGCTGCTCTGGTTCGCCAGAAGCGGCTTAGTCATGCTGTATGCCGGCTCCCTCGGCCAATAAAGCGGGATGAGTGCCGCAACCCCAGAGTCGTCCATGACTGGACCTAATGGTCAGGGGTCCCTTTACCTTTACCTTTATTTCCCTTACAGAGCTACGATTCTCATGGTGGTTTTACAGCCAATTCCTGTTCACAGGGCAGTATATAAATTATATTATTATTATTATTAATAATAATAATAATAATAATAATAATAATAATAATAATAACAACAACAACAACAACTCTAGGAACAAACTACAGTTCCCAGGATTCTTTGGGAGAAGCAGTGACTTTAAAGTACTACAATACTGCTTAAAATGGATAGTGCAGAGGGGCCTGTCTCTCCAACAACTGAGGTGCATTTGACAAAAGGAATGACCTCAGTGCCTTTGCCTATTCTTAGTAACATTCTACTGAGGGATGCCCATTTAAGTCCCTTCTAGTTTAAATAGGACTTCAGCCTGCTAAGGTAATTCTTCTTCCTCCTCTTGTTTCTTTATTTAGAACAGGGTGCTGATGATGATGATAATGATTTTAATGTTTAGTTTTTAACCTGCTGTTGCTTTATTTACTGCTCATTATTTGTTTGTTGTTTTGGTTTTATTTAATAATTACTGCTTTTGTATATTATTATTGAGAGCTACCTTGGGTGCCCAGTACAGAAAGGCAGGGTATAAATTTAAATAAATAAGTAATCTGTCGGATATGTCAAACATTGATTGCTCTTGCATGTCAGCTGTCAGATACTGCCAAAGGTTGACTGTCATATGTCAGTCCCTGTCAGATCTTGACTGCTCCGGCGCATCATTTTAGAGATGTTGTCAAATACTAAGCATGGCTGCAAAATCAGATGCCAAATGCTAATCCTGCTGAGTAGCAAATATTTGCACATATTCAGAGAATCTGCCCCCTCAAAATTTGCAGAGAATAATGTCTTGGGCTGCAGATTCATTTTCACTTGGTAATGCATTCAGAGACAACAGCTGTCCTAATTTAGAATGAACTTCACTGGACAATTTGTGTATGCTAAACTTTTTTTTTCAGGAAGCATTTTGCAATTTTTTTCCAGATAGCAGAAGTGTTTGCGGTTATATTCAGTACTGCTACAAAACAGGAGGAAAAATATGGAGGAAAATCAGATTGCGGTACATAAATAAACTGGGTTATCTGGGAATTCTTTGTGGGTTTGAAATGTGCTCTAAATGCGTGCATTAAAATATTTTAAGTTTTGTGCAAATTGGATGGTTCAGAAAATCCTTTCATCAAAGTTTATAATTAATTTTGGGGCATTTAAAAAAAATCAGGCTTCTTTCTTTGCATAGCATGGCGGATGGAAGGAGGGGCTCCTTTTTTCACATTCCCCGATTCCACCCCCACCTCTGTGATGCCTTCTAAAGACATCACAAAAGATAAGGAGGCTGTACGACCTGTGCCGCTCCTGTAACATTATGTCAAAAACCTGTAACATTATTGTCAAATACATTATGGCAATGCAATGGGGCAACTATGATAAAAAGTGGAACTTTAATGTGTTTCCTCCATATGAAAGATGTGCAAACCATTGGGCTTGTCCCCAAAGTTCCTGGGATATACATTTTGTCACTCATTTCCCTACATGCATTTTTGTACAGGCAGCAATCATTTTACATGTGTCCAATTGACTGAGCACACACCCATCGCTGTGGACCCAGAAATGCCCAGGAAAGGGGGCATAAGAGGGGCAGGGCAGGCTTATGCACTCTGCCAATGCACACAGAGGCCAGGAACGCAAGCCCTGTGCAAATGGGGAGTTGCCTGTACTCATTTGGGGATTGCAGAATATGGGGGTGTGCATGTGTTGAAGGACAGCTGCCTTTTGGTTTGGAGGTTGTTTGGGGTTGTGCAAATTAAGCAGTTTCACAATGAAAATGCAAGCTGGACTGAAATTTTCTCCTAACCCTATTGCAGGGTTACCGACTCATTTTTGTGCAGAAGCATCAACCATCAATCTATGAGGAATATGTTGTTGTTGTTGTTGTTGTTTAGTTGTTTAGTCGTGTCCGAGTCTTCGTGACCCCATGGACCCCACGGCACGCCAGGCACTCCTGTCTTCCACTGCCTCCCACAGTTTGGTCAAACTCATGCTGGTAGCTTCGAGAACACTGTCCAACCATCTTGTCCTCTGTCGTCCCCTTCTCCTTGTGCCCTCCATCTTTCCCAACATCAGGGTCTTTTCCAGGGAGTCTTCTCTTCTCATGAGGTGGCCAAAGTATTGGAGCCTCAGCTTCAGGATCTGTCCTTCCAGTGAGCACTCAGGGCTGATTTCCTTCAGAATGGATAGGTTTGGTGTTCTTGCAGTCCGTGGGACTCTCAAGAGTCTCCTCCAGCACCATAATTCAAAAGCATCAATTTTCAGCAATCAGCCCTCTTTATGGTCCAGCTCTCATTTCCATACATCACTACTGGGAAAACCGTAGCTTTAACTATATGGACCTTTGTTGGCAAGGTGATGTCTCTGCTAAACTTGTCCAAAAGAGCAACATAAAAGAGCCTAAATTCCTTCAATCAGCAAAATGCTTTATAATCTAAGTTGGTCTGGATTTAGATATATGCGGAGCTCCCCATTAACATGCGTTCAGGAAGTGTGTGACCATGTATACGTGACCCTGAAACATCATAAAGACATCACTGAAACATCACTAAAAGGGTGGGGCAGGGCAGAACAGAGATGTTTGGAGGCTTTTCCAATGCGTTTTAAAAAGGTAAAGGTAAAGGTACCCCTGCCCGTACGGGCCAGTCATGCCAGACTCTAGGGTTGTGTGCTCATCTCACTCTATAGGCCGGGAGCCAGTGCTGTCCGCAGACACTTCCGGGTCATGTGGCCAGCGTGACAAGCTGAATCTGGCGAGCCAGCGCAGCACACGGAATGCCGTTTACCTTCCCGCTAGTAAGCGGTCCCTATTTATCTACTTGCACCCGGGGGTGCTTTCGAACTGCTAGGTTGGCAGGCGCTGGGACCGAACGACGGGAGCGCACCCCGCCGCGGGGATTTGAACCGCTGACCTTTCGATCGGCAAGTCCTAGGCGCTGAGGCTTTTACCCACAGCGCCACCTGCGTCCCAATGGGTTTTAGTTATATGCAATTTCACCGATGTACGGAGTGCCTCAGAACATAACCCATGCATAAATGGGGGGCTGCCTGTATTGCCTTAGGAGGCCATTCATTGAGCTGGATCCGGGCTTAGTGATGCTTTGAGTGAACCTATTGAAAATCAATGGGACTTTAGCTAGTTGTGACATAAGAGCCCAATTGGTTTTTTTTAAAAAAAAAAATACCACCCTTCATCTGATGATCACAGGGTAGTTTACAATATAAAAACACTAATAATAATAATAATAATAATAATAATAATAATAATAATAATAATAATAATATATTTATACCCCGCCCATCCAGCTGGGCTTCCCCAGCCACTCTGGGCGGCTTCCAACAAAATATTAAAATATCATAATGCATCAAACATTAAAAGCTTCCCTAAACAGGGCTGCCTTCAGATGTCTTCTAAAAGTCTGGTAGTTGTTGTTCTCTTTGACATCTGGTGGGAGGGTGTTCCACAGGGTGGGTGCCACTACCGAGAAGGCCCTCTGCCTGGTTCCCTGTAACTTGACTTCTTGCAGTGAGGGAACCGCCAGAAGGCCCTCAGCGCTGGACCTCAGTGTCTGGGTAGAACGATGGGGGTGGAGACGCTCCTTCAGATACAGTGGTACCTCGGGTTAAGTACTTAATTCGTTCCGGAGGTCCATTCTTAACCTGAAACTGTTCTTAACCTGAAGCACCACTTTAGCTAATGGGGCCTCCTGCTGCTGCCGCGCCGCCGGAGCACGATTTCTGTTCTCATCCTGAAGCAAAGTTCTTAACCCAAGGTACTATTTCTGGGTTAGCTGAGTCTATAACCTGAAGCATATGTAACCTGAAGCGTATGTAACCCGAGGTCCCACTGTATACTGGACCAAGGCCATTTAAGGATTTAAAGGTCAGCACGAACAGTTTGAATTGTGCTTGGAAACATAATACAATAACATTAACCTCCCACACACAATTTAAGAGGTCATAAAGTGTTTAATTAGCCAAAGGCCTGGGAGAAGAGGAATGTATTGCTTGATGCCTAAAGATATGCAATGAAGGCACCAGGCGAGTCTCCCTAGGGAGAGCATTGCACAAGTGGGGAGCCACCACAGAAAAGGCCCGTTCTTGTGGGTCTACTCTGCTCTAAGCATAGCTAAGTCTCAATCCAATCCATGCTTGACAACATTATTCATCTTGAGCCAAGGCCTTGTGTTTACTATGCCACTGGACACTTTCTGCCATTCACCCTGACATCCTGCCAGTCCGCAGCACCATTCCATTGACTTGTCTTCTTTATTGTATCTTTGTACTGAATTCTGTACCATCCCCAATTATATTTCTCTGGAACTTTGCCTTTTGAACTGTCTCAAGCTAGCTTCCCCTCACCTTCACAGGGCAGGTCGCCAGTTTCCTGCATTGTATTTCCACAGAACACAAAGCGGGAAGGGGGAGCAGAATGGGAATCATAACATCACGTTGGCCCTGTGTCAATATTTCTCAGAAGTGCTTCACAGATGCTTGAAGCACAAACTAGAATCTAGTTAAGTCAGGATTCTCTGGGGGAATCCATACACTTTAAACGTACCTTAAAGGTATGATGTAGATTATGTAAAATGGTACCAATGAGAGCTCTCCTCATAGGACTAACATTAGCTTAGGGAGATTGTCAAGGTGGGATGGGGAAGGAAGAGGTGAATGTTCTTCCTTTGTACCATAGTTCTTATTAGAATTTGAAGGTGGGAGTGATACTTTTCATTATTTTTAAATATATATAATAAAGATACAACTTCAAGCGAAGTTGTATCTTTAGCATCGTGTCTAGTTTGGCCCTGTGGGGGCCTCCCGTACAGCACATAGGATATCTGTTGCATAGAAATCTGGGGAGTCCTGATGACTGCAGTTAAATGGATCTGTAGATCTGGTCTTCTTTTTTATCTATAATTTTTTATTTGTGTTTCTATTTTATTTAAGATTAAATTCCACTTGACTTTTAAGCATCCCATCTCTCTCTCTCTCTCTCTCTCTCTCTCTCTCTCTCTCTCAGCTTATTTTTAGAACCATGCTCCTTCCCTTCATCTTCCTGTCTGGCTGCTACTCTTCAGTCTGGAGAATTTTCATGCAAGTCATCCTCTACCTCCCTTAAAAGCTTGTTTGACATGCAGACTGGGGGTAATCTGTGCAGTGTTTGTTGACTTAAAGACATTCCAGCACTCCTGGAATTTAGAGGCATTTGTTTCCTGGTCCAAGTGACATATCTAATTAGCTGTCTTAACTTACTGAGATTTCCCCCTTTTGAAATCATGCACTTATTGCTAGAACGGAGGCCACCAAGCGACCATGGAACTGCCTTGGTGGAGGAGACAAATGGCCAGCCTGTTCTAGCACTGAGCTTCAAATGGCGGAACAGCCACCTCTAGGAATCTCACAATGATTTGTTGTTGTTTAGTCATTTAGTCGTTTCCGACCCTTCATGACCCCATGGACCAGAGCACACCAGGCACTCCTGTCTTCCACTGCCTCCCGCAGTTTGGTCAAACTGATACTGGTAGCTTCGAGAACACTGTCCAACCATCTCGTCCTCTGTCGTCCCCTTCTCCTTGTGCCCTCCATCTTTCCCAGCATCAGGGTCTTTTCCAGGGAATCTTCTCTTCTCAGGAGGTGGCCAAAGTATTAGAGCCTCAGCTTGAGGATCTGTCCTTCCAGGGAGCACTCAGGGCTGATTTCCTTAAGAATGGATAGGTTTGATCTTCTTGCAGTCCATGGGACTCTCAAGAGTCTCCTCCAGCACCATAATTCAAAAGCATCAATTCTTCGCCGATCAGCCTTCTTTATGGCTCACAATGATTACATGTAGACAGTGGTCACCCCTGGAGCCCAGCATCTGATGAACTCAGAGCCACATACACTGTTGCTTGCATAAGCTGATGTTTCTTTCAGCTGTGGCAGCTAACATTCATAGAACCATCCTGCATACATTTGTTCAGTCTTTTTCTTCAGTGGTGGAGGGAGCTCTCTGTGCTCATTCCTTGTGGCAATGAGTTCCGTATGTAAATCGGAGTGAAGAAGCACTTTCTTTTGTCTGTTCTGAACCAAGTGGTGTTGCAGAGCAGAGGCGTGAAGCACCACTAATTTTTTCACATCAAAGGCAATGATGTTCTCCCTCTGGGGTCACCCTTTGCCAATCATCCTCATGCCAAAAAAGTAACCCTTTATCAGAGAGAAACCCACCATATAAACTTAGCAGAGGAAGAGGTAGGTTGCATTAGCATGGATGGCTAAGGATTAAACTGTCATGTTTTATTTTGGTCGGAGGGAGAGTGAAGTCGCTTTACCATGACCGACAAAAACTGGGTTGGGGTATTGTTTAGTGAGTTTCATTGGGAATTTTTTATTTGTTGTTACTGATATTAATTTTTTGTACATTAATTTTTTGATCTTATAATAATCTCGGTTTGAAATGGTAGTTGTGTACTTTTTGATGTGTTTGATTTATTGTTGATTATTGCCTTTGTTCTATTTGTAATTATGTGATATTTTCATGTTGTAAGCCGACTTGAGCATGGTTTTAACTATGGAAAAGTGGAATGCAAATTAGATGGTGATGGTGATGTCACAAAAGAGTGAGCAAAGTTTTGAATTCACCAGATCTCAACAGGCTGGATATGTGAAGCAAAGTGGGATGGAAAAGTGAGACAAAAGCTGGCTTGGTATTAAAGCCATAATGTCCATATTTATTTATCTTTTTAAAAAATAATGTTTGTTGCCTAGATGTGGTAGGGGTGTGGCCATGGGGAATGTCATGAAAAATGCCTCCATTTCAGTATTTACCACTACACCACTGACAAGGGTTGTGTTTGAGAGCAGACCCAGAGAAAATAATGAGCCCAAGGTTGTTGTGTCCATTAACTTCAATGGCTCTACTCTGAGTAGAACTAGCAATAAACCACCCATACCACGGCCTATTGCCCATCAGTTTCACTGGGTGATTCCCAAATCCTATTACGGGAGAAGGAGGAGGGGAACCTCTACTATATCAGTTGCATTATAGCTCAAACTCAAAGTGAACGTATAGCTTGAGGGAATGCATGAACCCTCCATAAGCTATCCTCTTTACAATACTGCAGTGATCTAAAACTGATGGGTTGAGACCCACAATTAGCACCACCATTTGTTGTGTATAGACTGTGTGTGTGTGTGTGTGTGTGTGTGTGTGTGTGTGTTGCCTTTTATGAGAGAGGGAGATGACACACTTATGAGGCAAGGCAAGGTAACCACCTCAGGTGGCAGGATCCACAGCGACAGCGGATCTGGCCTCCAAGGTATGTATTGCCAACCACTACTGCAGGCATGGGCAAACTTGGCCCTCCAGCTGTTTTGGAACTACAACTCCCATCATCCCTAGCTAACAGGACCAGTGGTCAGGGATGATGGGAATTGTAGTCCCAAAACAGCTGGAGGGCCAAGTTTGCCCATGCCTGCACTACTACCACAATGACAGAGATGGCTGTGGCATGATCCTTGGAGGCTGGATCTGCCACCTCCTTGGCAGCACAAACCCCTCCCCAGTGCCATCTCTACAGAGGCCTCTTTGCAAATAGATCTCCCCAACCCTTCTTTATTCCACCCCTCACCCCACCACCACCCTTGTCCCCGATGTAAATCTTCACTCAACCCTTCTTTCCACGGGGGGAGAGGAGATGCCATGTTTGTCGTTTGCCTCAGGTGTCAAAATGTCTTGGGCCTCCACACAGCAGGAAAGAGAGAAAATGAGAAAAACAATTTGCTCTCCACACTGTAGGCAGTTATTCTGAGTAGGCCCCAAGTCTGAAAAAGTTGGAGGCTTGTAGTTAAATGGTGAGTTTTGGATTATTATAAAAGATGCAGGAGGAAATGATTAAAATTAGGAGCCACAAAAGGGAGGAGGGAAGTCCAGGAGATTCTTCAGAATCTTGTTTCTATGTTGTATGTTGGATATGTGACTGTAAAATTGTAATCTGAAAAACAAAATAAAAATTTTTAGTTTTTTTTATTTTTTAAAAAATGTGCCAAATGACTAGTCTATGAGAATTCGTGGAATCATCTAACAGAAGTGGAAAGGGAGAAGAAGACCAAAGCTGGAGTACTGAATCCCATGACCCTTCAGCATGCTGGCTGGGACTGATGGGAGTTGGTGTCCCAAAACATCCAGATTGGCACAGATTCCTCCCCGCCCTCATCACACAGGAGAGCCAGTGTGGTGTAGTGGTTAAGAGCGGTGGACTCGTAATCTGGGGAACCGGGTTCGCGTCTCCGCTCCTCCACATGCAGCTGCTGGGTGACCTTGGGCCAGTCACACTTCTCTGAAGTCTCTCAGCCCCACTCACCTCACTGTGCTTGTTGTGGGGGAGGAAGGGAAAGGAGAATGTTAGTCGCTTTGAGACTCCTGAAAGGGAGTGAAAGGCACGATATCAAATCCAAACTCTTCTCTTCTTCTTCTTCTACTGACATAGGAGCCAACTCCTAGGGGCCATGGTGGCTTCAGCCCCCACAGTAAAATATTTGAGGAGGCTGGGGCCCCACAAAGTTGATGGGCATTGCCATTCAAATGGTGTGTGTGCACTGCATCATGTAATTGATTGTGTGGGGTGGGGCTTACGTGCGCCCCCACAATATTTTATTCAAGTTGGCACCCCTGGGTACTGAACAGAGACCCAGCCTGCAACAGCAGCATCTGTCACTGCCATAGGATATGTGTTTCTACCCCATCCCTGCATCAAAGTAATATTGGGTCATTTAATCAGATGCAGAGACAGCACAGAATTACCTGCCCTTGGCTGAAGCACAGACAGAGCAGGGATTCATGCAGAAACCCCAAGGAGTGACAATATTCTTATACCTACTCTACCCAAGGCAACACACACACACCATACTCTTAACACACATGACTTCTCCCAAGAATCATCACTGAGCTACAATTCCTAGCACCTTTAAGAAACTATAGCTCCCAGGATTTTGGTGAGAAGTCATGCACTTTAAAGGTTTAAAAGTAAAGCTTTGGAAAACGAAGTGAGCATTTTAAAAATCCATGAAGGGCTGGAGTACACCTGAGCCGGGGCCCAAGACATCTTATTCTGTGAAGTGCTCTGAGATCTTAGGATGAAGGGTGGTATATAAATTTAATAAATAATAATAATAATAATAATAATAATAATAATAATAATAATAATAATTTTGACACCTGGGGCAAACCACAAAATGGTGTCCCATCCCACCCCCACCCCCATCAGGGAAGAAGGGGAAACACTGGGAACAAAGATCTACATCAGGAACAAGGTAGGAGGAGATCAGCCGAGCCTCCTATTCGCCTGAAAGGCTGCCGTGGAGCCGACATTAGGGGGCGCTGCTGAGCAAGAGGCACATCCAAAGGAGCATGCAGCAGTAAGCGAAGCATTCCTTGGAGGTCAGGTCTGCTGCCCCTGTGGAACATGCCTCCTGAGGTGGTTAACTCACCTTGCCTCATAGAGGAGGAATCAGCAATTTGGGAAACACCGGTCTAACGGTGCTTTTGGTGAAGTCACCTTGAACGAACTTTATGTTCCATCCAGAGGCTCTTTTGATGGGGTGCAATGACCCTTTTAGGGACGCGGGTGGCGCTGTGGGTTAAACCACAAAGCCTAGGACTTGCCGATCAGAAGGTCGGCGGTTTGAATCCCCGTGGCCGGGTGAGCTCCTGTTGCTTGGTCCCTGCTCCTGCCAACCTAGCAGTTCGAAAGCACATCCAAGTGCAAGTAGATAAATAGGTACCACTCTGGTGGGAAGGTAAACGGTGTTTCTGTGCGCTGCTCTGGTTCGCCAGAAGCGGCTTACTTATGCTGGCCACATGACCCGGAAGCTGTACGCCGGCTCCCTCGGCCAATAAAGCGAGATGAGCGCCGCAACCCCAGAGTCGGTCACGACTGGACTTAATGGTCAGCGGTCCCTTTACCTTTACCTTTAATGACCCTTTTGAGGCATCTCCCCCTCGGTGTTTTTGGTGCTTAAAATCATCATCATCATCATCATCATCATCCCCTGCATATCGCCAAATCGGCAGCCGTCGCTCCCTGGCTTGGCGAAGCGAGCGCACAGGCGCTCTCTGCGCCCCCGCGTGCGCGCCTGCTGCGGAAAAGGCACAAAGCAGGTGATCAGGTGCTCTCTAGTGTTAAGAGCGGTAATAAAACCGATCGGCTGGGGAGGAGGCACCCCTGTCGATTCCGGGTCTCTCATCCCGACCGCAGAACCCGGCGCTTCCGCAAGCTCCACTTTCAACGTCCTGGTTCCCGTCGATTCTCAAATGCTCAGGAGCTCGACCGCCCGAGGAAGGCAAAAATCACCGCTCTTCCTCCTTGCCCCGACTCAACCGAGTACCCAGTTCAGAAATCGGGCTTTCTTTACTTTTCTGAGAGGGGCGTCCAACTGGCTTTTGCGCGCAGCAGAAACGAGGAAGTGCGGCCCAGAAAGAGAGAGAGAGGAAAAAATGAACGATTGCAAACTCGAATGCAGCACAACCAAAGTGTGAAGACTTGAACTTCCTCCCATGAACGAGAGAAGGCGCCCTCCATATTCCTTGCCTACGGAACGCCGCTAGTTACTGCGGAAAGTTTCCGAGATACAGTGGTACCTCAGGTTAAGTACTTAATTCGTTCCGGAGGTCCGTACTTAACCTGAAACTGTTCTTAACCCGAAGCACCACTTTAGCTAATGGGGCCTCCTGCTGCCGCTGCGCCGCCGGAGCCCGATTTCGGTTCTTATCCTGAAGCAAAGTTCTTAACCTGAAGCACTATTTCTGGGTTAGCAGAGTCTGTAACCTGAAGCGTATGTAACCCGAGGTACCACTGTATTGTCTTTCTAGTGCCTTTCTTTCCAAAGTTACAAAAACATAAAATAAAAAGCAAAGGATGGAGTCAAGGTGCGCTCTCTGAGACATTTTTTTTTTTAAGTAGGAGCTGTTTTGCAAATTTATTAAGGTAGATTAAATCTCTACGAGGTGCCACACATGCACACCGCCCCAGTTGTTACTGTTGTTGCTGCTGCTGTTATAACAGCAACAGCAGCAACAACTTTTCCTTTTCAAACACTCCTGGGGAAAGAATGTTTCCTCTCCTTGGGATTTGCGCTCTGACCTTGCGAGTTTGGAATCGCTGCTCTGATACAGTTTCCTTCCTCCTGCTGCAAAAAGAACCGTGAGCGCGATTCCGCTACATTTAAGCGCTTCAAAGGCTACGACCGGAAGGTCAGTGCAGTGCTTAGTTCTGCGATCCTATGGACACTTGCTAAGGAAAGGCATCCACCTCTCTTTGTGAGGTATAGAAGTTCTTTCGCCTTCCAGATTCCTTCCATTCCTTCCAACACCGCTTTCCATTGCTTTATAGGTGATTCCAGCCTTTGATTGAGAGGCTGTGATTTCTATTGTTTATATTAAGCCGCAAATGGGACTGGTTTCTCGAGATGATCCAGAATGATGTCCCTTCCACTTTCTAAACGGGAGGAAGGGAAGGGAAGGCACGACCCAGCCAATTCTGAGTACGTTTCTTGTCCTCGTTGATTCCTGTGCAAGAGCTAAACACGTGTCTGAATGTTCCTCATTTAAATCAATGGGGATTCCGCGTTTCCTCTAGGTTATTAGTTTAAATTTCGGCTGTTCAGTTCACTCCTCCGGCGATCTTAGCCTACCCGGCTTGAACTATACTTTTGGGGGTGGGTATTTGGGATTGGGGAGCTGAGAGAGTAAGATTTCTGACACAGGGTCGAATTATGTGAACAAGATTGAGAAGGGGCGTGAAAGTCATGGAGGATGACAACAATATCTCACTTTTAACTAATGTAGAAGGAAAAGAATGAGGAGGAACCACTTACAGTCCTGATCCGATCTTTGCTCGCCCTGAAATTCCTTGAGAGTCACCCGATGAAACGGATCGATCATCGGTACTATGGCGTAGAGGAACAGGCAAAAGGAGGAAGCTCTGTGGAATTCGCTCCCACGAGATCTACTGTGACCATTTAGGCTAGGGTTTCCACGCCTTGTGGAAGCAAAACTTGTGGCCATGATCACTGAATCGAGCCCCCACGTTCAGAGACGGCGCACCCCCTCCGCTGAAGAGAAGAAAGGCTTCTTGCGCTGTTTCCGAGCGGCTTGGGAGTGCGGGGTTCTGGCCGCAATGCTGTGCGCATTTGCTCCGGGTGCCTGGCTGAAATTCTAGGCGCGTTTAACTCTGCAATCCTATATACTCAGAAGTAAATCTCATTGAGTTCCATAGGGCTTATATAAATGATAATGGTTTTTAATTTGGGAGTGAATAAACCCATCAAACCCATTAGGGCTTTTTTCCCATCCAAGGAACGTTCATAGGATCGGACTGCACCTAGCTGAGTTCTTAATGTTCTTAACCTTCCAGATAAATGGATATAGGATTGCAGCCTTACTGGGGGGTAAGGTCCATTGAGTTCCTAGAATATCCTGGCAGTTTGTCCAGTAATGTTCAGTCATATTACCCCCCCCCCAAGCCTTGGAATAAATAAGCCTGCTTTTACGATGGTAGATGAAAAGGCAGGCTCTTGCTCGCACAGAGGCTTGGAAAGGGCAGCGTGCCCAGCACAATGCAACTTAGTCTCCCAATTCTTAAACCTAACGCAGCCAAATGCATCCAGTCACTGAGTACCCCTGGGAGTGTGGGGAAAGGGGATGCTGGATCGGGGAGATCCAGAAGTATGTCCCTGGACAGCAGCAACCGGGGGATACTTTCCCCGTTTGTTTTGCTCGGCTGCGACGCTGGGGCAGGCGCAGTCTATCTGAGCTTGTGGTTTTAACAAAGTTCAGGATCCGTAGTTAGCTGGTGGGATCTAGAATTGAGGGTCTGCTCTAAGCTTAGACAGGAGGGCCAATGCGGGCACTGGGAATCTTTGTGGCTGGTTGCCAGCCTGGCTGGGTCTTGGAGGCCTGGAAAGTCAGAATCAGGCCAGCCCGTACCCTCCCAGGCTCCCCCTGGGCTTCGTCCTCCGAGCATCTCTTTTTATCCGAACAACGTTGGAGTCGCCTGTCCCTCGCCTCCCATGCGTCAAGTTACCGAATTCTTTCACCGGTTTCCTTTTGGAATAGGAGGCTCCCTTGACCTGTCGCTTTCTAGACCGGTCAAACCTCTGAAAGCAAAATCCTCAACGTCCCAATTCAGCCGATGGCCGAGGGTGTCAGTGCTCACACACAGCCACCCGCAAATTTCTGGGAAAATAGGCGACCCCGACGGCACAAAACCCAAGGTAAGCTCCGCTAATTTATAGGCAATTGCTGCCGCCTACTTAAACTGATTGTCTCGTTCACACGTGCATCTCAACAACCTGGGGCTGTCTACATCACTGGAGTTCTCTTGACGGCTGGCATGCTGCATGCGTGAATTAATTGCACTGGAAAAGGTTGTGCCCCAAAAATATCTCTCCCCATAGCTATGGAGGCCTGTTCACACGTGCAAATCGTCAACCGATGGGCACTAGGGTGCATGGAAGCGCTACCACAGAATTCACACGAGGGACTAGTGTTACCTGTTGAAGTTGACACAGCTGGCTGCCAGTCACCAAGCCTACCATTTTCAACCCGTGTGCATACGTACTTGTCTGAGCAAGCCTTAAATTACTGGAAACACCTGAGCTTCCATTAAAATAAAGTGTGCATTGCTAGGATCCCTGCAATCCATCCAAACTCCAGTTATTTCCCCATCAACAGACCCACAACCCGAAGCTAGACATGACTGCATCCTTTTGGAAGCTACTTCAAATGATTTCACAATATAGGTGCCTACATTGCAAGGCTGTTGGAACGATTACCGAACTCCAGTTGTGGGAAACGCGTTGAGTGCTTAGTGAATGCAATTCGCGTTGCATCCAAGGCCTCCACACAGACCCCGCAAAGAAGCATTTGCCCTCCTCCCCTTATATGTCAGACCACATTCTCAGGAGCACCTGTTCCATTATTGTAAGGCATTTTAAATAAATTCGATTAAATGCTATGAACATATACAGTACTTGATCCTTTTGTGCTCTTCAATCTTGAATACCTCCAAGATCAGGCATTTAAACCTTTACCCGAATGAATCTTGCCCTCTGTCCCGACTGACACCTCTTTTCACCCAGCCGCTACACTGGTTATATTATAGGCCAAACCTAAATCTTTTGTAAGTGCAATTGCCTTTCAGGGAAAAGGCTTCCAGGTAAGTGTACTATGCAGCGCACCTCTCACCATCGTTTGTAATGTCAGGTCCTCTCATTTCGATGGGGCTTTACCTGCGCGTAAATGCAGATTCCATACGTGCAGATTCCATACGTGCAGACTGACCTATGCACGTGCTTTCCGGGAGTTAATCTGCACTGTGCTCAGTGAACTTTACTCACAGGTGAGTGTGCCTAAGATTTGCTCAAAAGTAACATTCGCTTTTCCTCAATAAGTGCGTTTAAGGCAGGACTGCACGATGAAGACGCTTTGAAATGTAGTTTGTTGCTGGAGCAGCTAAAGCTATGCAGTCCGGATGCTGATTCACTCTCATTAATTCTCATTAACTCTCAACCTGCCTGATCATTGGGATGACTGGGAGTTAGAGTCCAATAGCAACTGAAGGGCGCCACGTTGGCAACCGCTGCCCTGATACCAGCGCACCCTGGTGCCAAAGAGCGAACCCCCTTTATACTTCGCACAAACTGGGTTGAGGATCGGATGTGACAGAGGGTTCATTGGATGGGTGGAACCACCAGTTCAAAGAGCAGGCAGACCGATCTCCCAACCGCAAGTACTTTCGGAGTCTGGACTTTAAGCCGCAGCCGCTCAGAAGCAAGTCGCATCGATTTCCCTGAGACTGTCTTCCCGTTAAGCACGTCTGAGCTTGCATCGTTAAATCCCATTGATCCCAGTGGCAGAGAGTTTAAATAAGTCCCCTTCCCGAAATCAAGAGGATTTGAAAAGCCTTTATCCTGGGCAGGATCCTGGCCATGCACCTTCGGTGGCTATAAAGTTTCGGTCACAGGGAATGGGTTGGGGGTGGGAGAGCCGAAAATGACACCCCTTCACACACACACACACACACACACACACACACACACACACACTTCCACTCTAGACCTTTATCGAGAAATAATGGATTGCTCTTTCTTCGCCGCTAGTTAATCGCACCTTGAGAGAAAAGTTGTTATTCAGCGAAATCAGATGCGATTTGCACTTAGGGCCAAGGAGGCTCCGTTAATAAATAAGCATTCAGACAACAACAAGAATCCGCCTAGAAACGGCGAAGCGTCGACGCAGGCGTTTTCATATTGCTCATTTATTATCAGTAATAAGCGCGCGTAAGACAGCCCTGCTGCGTAACAATGCGGGGTGCGCGATTTTGAAAAGAAATGAGAAAAGGCGCGGGGGGGTAGTAGTTGGGCAGTGGGAAATGGAAACCTCGGAGAGTCCTGGGGGGGGGGGAAGTCAGCCATTCAGGAGCAGGCGATCCCCCCAAAGCGTGGAGAGCTGCAGACAGGGATCCAGGAGTTCTCATTTCATGGCATAAGCAGACCAAACTCCAGGAGAAAAGGCGAGCGAGCCTTCAGAAACGTACAAAACGTCCCATTTCTAGCTAAACGCTCCGGATAGTTCCTTGGCGGTGTCAAATTAGGAGGGATCTCTTTGTCACACAGACTGTATTATGTTTCGCTCTTGGAAATGCATGACAGCAATGTGGTGTTGCTTTTTTTGAAGCCATACAAAAATTATGCAAATCGACCCAAAAGCAAGGGCTCCCCTTTTGAAATGGTAATGCGCTATTCATTAATCACTTATTGGAAAACGAGCCGCTCTTTCCCCCGCCCTTCAGCCGTCCCTCTTTTTATTATTGTTTTGTATGGAAAGCAACATTGTATATTCGGAGGAAAAGCAAAAGGTGGAAACACTATATTTAAAAATTAGATAATAGATATAATATTTTGCGCTTTGCCATTTTTCTCGCAATTGTAATTTTATTTTATTTCTTAACACAGCCACTCCGGAGGAAATACTGCACATACCGAGGATTCGCCTTCGCGGATCCTGAACGGCGTGCGAAAGACTCTTATCGCAGGCACATTATCTGAAAGTAAATCCCACCGATATCAACGGGACTTAATTCTAAGTAATGGAGTCTTTGGGTCAGGGTGAGACCGAGACCCGAGAGAGCACACTGCCTCCTTGGCACCTACATGCAAGAGGGGGAAACAGACGTTTTGGAGCCCACCCAATAAGAATGAATGCGACAAGTCTCAACTTTGACTGGCGAGTACCCGCAATCCCTCCCCCGCGCTTGTTTCTAATTGTAACATCCAGCAGTTTAACGCACAAGCACCCCGGCAAACAAGCAGCAATAACGGGGGTGGAGATATCTCCCCCATAGCCTCTTTCCGACTAGAAACGTGTCCCTGGTTAGAGCTAAAAATCCGTGCGCGCCTTCCAACGCGCCTTTCCTCGGGTCTCCAGCGCCGCAAAAGGAAGCGGCTCTTCTAACATTTTTTAAAAAGGGGGGGGGGGAGTCGAGGGAAGCCACGTTTCGTCGCTTCTCCGATTTTGACGGGGAGGAAAGTCATCTCGGGGGGCTTGCTGACGTTCTAATTAATTTCGCCTTCCCAAATTGCCAGCTGCTTCGAGAGTAAGAAGGATGGGGGGGGGGGGAGAGGCGTGCGTTAGGCTGCAGTCCGTACCCAACACAGGAGGCTGTTGGCGCCTCTGCTCCAAACCCCTTCCCCTGCAGGTAAGTCCCCAACTGGATTTCGAGGTGATTTCAAATCGCTTGCCAGTTAGAGGAGGAAATAGCCAATCGTGGGCGATTGCATTGGCATTTCTAGAATCACCCGCTACTGATTATTTGCAATTCTACCCTAAAGATACCCGCATCTTGTGGCGGACTTTTAAGCTGCTTTTCGGGGCTGCTAGAAGAAAGTGGTCACTGAGATCAGGATTCCAATCCACCCGCCCAAATATATGAATGAACGGAAAGGGTCCGCAAGGCAGATTTCCCTCTTTTGCGCACGTTGGCACAGGGCTGGCTGGCGGGAACTGGGATGGGTATGGGTAGTGCGGAGAAGACCGGCTTGCTGAAGCTACCTATTCGTGCAGCTGTCTCTAGCACCCTCAATTGGGCTCTTGGCCCAGAGAGCGCAGTCGTCACTCTACACTTCCAAAGATTCAGTTCCCACCAAGCTATAGTGCCCGCGATCACTTCTAATTCCACGTGTCCTTCTGCTGAATTTGAACCCCACTCCCCACACCTTGACCCCACCCCCACCCGCCTGCTGACAGCAAGTTGTTGCTTCGAAACAGATTCGACTTCCGAATCAGACCGCCATCTGGCAAACTGGGCAGAAGCGCGTCAACGCGGCTTATACGCGCAGAGACATTTCAGATGTTTCTGTTTTGTCTACACGAAATCATTTATGGATCCGATTAGCATTCTTGCTTTACATACCACGGCTCTCGTTAATGCCTCGGGAGCATGGCCCCTAAATCTTAATTGTTTGGGTAGGGGATGCAGGGCTGCAGTAAGAAAATGGATATATAGCAAGGCCTTTAGACGAGCGCTCCAGGCGCAGGACCCTCGCCTTTGCAGATTGGGGTGTGGATTATAGCACTTTCAACTGGACTTTGGACCATACAGAAAGGAGGACAAGTAATGAAGGAGCCCTCCCCCAGTGGATCTGAAGCAAGCTCTTCATCCACAGGATATTAACCAAGGTGTGAATGTATTCCAGAAATTAACTGGGAGGTGGCTGCCCAAAATGCTTCCTGGTGAGCATTTTGAGAAAAAGGACCTTGGTGCGTTCGGCCCTCCACCCAGAAGCGCGAAGGTCTTAAGAGCTGGGGGAAATACACTGGGGAGAGTGTTTTAAGCAAGTCGTTTATATACAATTAAATGTCACTTTAATCGTGAGTGGTGGACAGAATAATGGCACGATCCTTGTTTTTATTTTCCACTGGGGTGGCGGGGATGCTGCTACCTGCAAATGGGTCTGCTCCAATTTGACCTCTCCCACCCCACGAACCAGCACACTGGAGTCAGCTTTCTCGTGCCAAGCGGGGCATCTGCTGTTTTGTGGGAGCCCTCACCGCCCAATCCTAAACGCGTCTCCTTGCATTCCACGCAGCCGGCCCTTTTCTGCGCGTTTACTTGGCACTCGGCCCCACTTCAGGCCGCGATCTCGCCGACGCGGGAGAGCGCGTCCTCACGGAGCCCTTCGGGGTTTCCTTCCGACTCCAGGCTGCCCAGATTTTTAAGATCGCGCCTTGCAAAGCGCTTCATCCGCCCTCCCCCTGGGCTCGTCTCTTCGGAATCCCCGCGGAAGCCAGCGGGCATAGGATCGCAACTCTCTTCCCTGACGCACGGCGAGGCACGATCCGCCCGGGGCTGCGCTAGTCCGAAGCCGGAAGGCGCGCATGCTCGTTGGCGAGGCCCGCGCCTCGTGCCTGCGAGGAACACCTCGGAGCCCTCCCGGCCTCCCTCCCTCGGCGCACCACGTGACGCTATATAACCTCCAGGCCCGGCCGGCGGGCGGGAGGAGGTGGGGAGCACGAGACAAGGACGCCTTTGGTCGCTCGGCGCCCGGCCAGCTTCTTCAGCCGCAGCCACAGCGCGCCATCCCCGCGCGCTCTCTCTCTCTCCTCCTCCCTTCAGGCGCCGAGCGCGAGGGGCGAGGGGCGGGGCTTCATTCCATGTTCTCTGGCTGGCCGGGAGTCCCGCCCAAGTTCTTCCTTCCTTCCTTCGGTGGGTAAGAAGCCGGGCGAGGGGCGTGTCCTCCTCCGCATGCAAATGAGCCGCCGTGACGGACAGCTCGCCTTGCCAATGCCCCGGCGAAACTCCTCTCCTCACAAAACTCCTCGCCTCGCAGACTCCCTTATGCCCGCGCCAAAAGCTGGTCGCGCCGGGCGCCGGGGGGGAAAGCTCGCCTCGCTCGCCTCACGGGGGGCGGCTCGCGAGCGCGCCGACCAGACGAGCCGCCGGGGCTGGCCGGCCGTCGCGGCGGCCGCTTGCCTGGCGGAGCCTGGCCGAGGCTGCTTTTGCCTCACGCGCGCTCGGCTCGGCCGCCCCTTCCCCGCCCGGGCTGGGGAAGACGCCTCCTCCTGCTGCTGCTCCTCCGCCTCCATTTTCCCGCGCGCTCCTCTTGCCCAGATGCCCGCCGCCTCCTCCTCCTCCTCTTGCAGCAGCAGCCGCGGGTGACTTCTGCGTGGGAAAGCAGGAGCGCGGGCGAGCGCGCGAGGCGGCGGCGGCGGGCGCGCGCGCGCTCCCGGGACGTGCGAGAGGCTTTCCCTCAGCCTCGCGCCGAGCTCTCCTTTTGGCTCGCGCTCCTCCCGCCTATGGAGGGGACGCTGTGAGCTCCTCAGCGGCTGCAGCGAGCGAGCGGCGGCGGCGCCCGTAGCTGAAGCGCCCGCAGTCGTCCTCCGCTCGCCTCAGCCCAGGCCCCTTCCTCGCTCGCTGCCCGTGGGCCAGCCATGTCCTACCCTCAGGGCTACCTCTACCAGCCCCCGGGCTCGCTGGCGCTCTACTCGTGCCCGGCTTACGGGGCGTCGGCGCTGGCGGCGCCCCGGAGCGAAGAGCTGGCCAGGTCGTCTTCGGGCTCGGCGTTCAGCCCTTACCCCGGATCCGCCGCCTTCACCGCCCAAGCGGCGGCCACCGGCTTCAGCAGCCCGCTCCAGTACTCCACCGACCCGGCCACGGGATTCCCCTCCTACATGGTGGGTAACGGACCGGACAGCCCACCGCCGGCGCCAGCCGCCTCCATCTTCATCCTCCTCCTCCTCCATCGCTTCCCCCGCTCGCAGCGCCGAGGCTGCCCGGGCTAGGCGGGGGGGTCGTGGGGATGCAGCCCGCCCGACACGCCGGGCAACCCGCGTTAGGCACACACACGGAAGCCTTCTTCCTCCGAGGCAGCCTCGCTGCGCTTCTCTCGACTTTCCTCCTTCGCTTTCCCCTCTTTCGTTGCTGATCCATCTTCTCATCCCTCCCTCCCTCCCCCTTTCCTTTCCTTCTCTCCATCTCCCTCACTTCTTCCCCTTGCCAATTTATTTCCTTTCTTCTTTTCTCCTCGCTCACTTTCGTTTTCTGACATCCGTATCCTCCTCCACCTTTTCCTTCCACCTCTTTAGCGCTTCTCCCATATATAAATATTTAGAAATCTATGTGATTTCCCGGGGCGGGGGAGGCTTTCGACCGATGGAAAGGAGTCCAAGCTGAAACTCGATTAAAGGTGTTGTTTGTTTATTTTTATTTTTATTTATTTGTTGCTGGGGGAGAGAAGAGAGAGAGGGCTCCTCTTCGGACGGATTTCCACCTCCAACTCGCGCTTCCTTCCGAGCACGTCTGTGCTGGCGATCGCGCGTGTTTTTGCAGCTCTTGCAAACCGGCGAAGGATTAAAGCGAGCGGAGCCAATTGGTCCTGGGAAAGTGGGGCAAAGGGTTCGTTTTGTTTCACTACACAAGAGATATCAGATCGAGCGCCTTTGGCTGGAGTCGTCTCTCCCTCTCCCCCCCCCCACCTTTTCTCCCAGCCTGGCGATCTTTATTTAGGATAATGGGAGCCGATCTCAAACGCTCCTCTGTTTGACTTTCTCGTGGCAGAAGAAAAGCAGTCGCAAGTTGCCAAGCCTTATTGTTCCCGGGCTATTTAGGAACATTAGGTACATTCGGAGCGCTGTGTTTAGCTTGGTTTCCTGGACCGACTCCGAAAGTTATCAAGTTGGCTCAACTAATTCCTCTCTCTCTCCCCCCCCCCCTTTCTCTTCTCTCTCCTCGCCCTCGTATTATGCAGACTTTAAATCAGCGCAATTTAAACGTTTAAAGGGCGAATTAAAATGCTAATTATATCGCATTTGACCAATTCGAAACGGTGCATATCTTCTGGTTTGCAAATTGGATTTGCAATGCATTAGCGAAGTGAATTGCTAAGTGGGGGGCTTTGTTGTCTCTCTCTCTCTCTCCTCTCTCTCTTTCTCTCTCTCTTTCCTGTATGGCAACAGAGGAAATATCGTTGCAACCATGTGTGGAGGAGGAGGAGGAGGAGAGGGGAGAGGAAAAGTAGAAAGCTATCATTTTAAGAAACTACCTGTAGGGCCTTTGGAGGGAGAAAATAAAAATGTCTGCGTTGAATTGCAATAAACTGCAACGAAGACGAAGACATCCGCAGTTTTCAGAGGGAAGAAGGGATTCGAATGCCCTCTGGATACTTTATTTTTTTTTCTTGAGTAATAATAATGCAGGAGTGCTCGGCACTACAATTAAGAAATAATAACATTCGCTGGAGTGATTGCATTACATTAGTGTAAAATGTAATAGTCGCTCCCGTGGCGTTGCCTGCTAGCTGGTGGCTGCCAGCTCTTCCGAAATGCCTAACGCCCTTGCTTTTGTGCTTGGCAGGGCTCCCCTTACGATGCCCACGCGACGGGCATGAGCGGGGCCATCAGCTACCACCCTTACGGTAGCCCAGCCTACCCCTACCAGCTGAACGACCCGGCTTACCGCAAGAACGCCACGCGGGACGCCACGGCCACGCTGAAGGCCTGGCTGCAGGAGCACCGCAAGAACCCGTACCCGACCAAAGGCGAGAAGATCATGCTGGCCATCATCACCAAGATGACCCTCACGCAGGTCTCTACCTGGTTCGCCAACGCCAGGAGGAGGCTCAAGAAGGAGAACAAGATGACCTGGGCGCCGCGCAACAAGAGCGAGGACGAGGACGAGGACCTCGACGCCGGCGGCGGCGGCGGGATCCGGGGCAAGGAAGAGGAGGCGCTGCCGTCGGACAAAGGCCGCGACAGCAACGAGACGTCGGCCGAGGATGAAGGTGAGGGAGGAACAGGCTGGTTTCGTGGGGCAGGGAGGCAGATCATGGGCCTGCATGGAGCCCTGCAGCCCGACCCGGTGCAGGTCTACCTCGGAGTTCAGTGGGGCTTACTCGGAGGTAAGTGTGTGTTGTGTGCACGCGCGCGGGGGATTATTCCAGGCTGGAGGGGCAGCTTCCCCGCATTGCATTGCATTGCCTTGCAGTGCATTGCGCGCATCTTCCACATTCATCCCCTGAGACTCCTGCCGCCCCTGCACTTTCTCTTTTAAAGGCAGGGGGAAACGCCATTCCCTGCGAAGTAAGCGCCGCGGAGCGGAGTGAAGCTTGCCTCCCCGTAGGCGCTTGCCCCGGGAAAAGGCCGTGTAAACCGCGGTAGTTATCCCGCTTCCAGATAAACAGGCTTGAAGGATCTCAAGCCTTCGGAGCGCTTTAGGGACATTGTCTCGGGCAGTGCTTGCAGCGGCTTTGGAAAGGAGATGAGGACGAGGATTATTTGTAGCAGAAGCGCACGACCCGGGAGCAGAGGAGGCTGAAGGCCGCTTCTCAATAAAATGTGTTTTTTTGGCGGGGGGCAAGTAAGCCCTGCCCCACATAAGCGATCACAAGTAGCGGGGCCCGCAACCATTTGAAAGGCAATGCCCATCATCTTTGGGCGGGCCAAGCCCACTCAAATATTTTATTGGGGAGGGGGCTTCGAAGGGACCTTGGCCCCTAGGAGCTGGCTCCTATCTCAAGCTTGTGCCTTATGCCGACACCTGAACCCACGGCCGGGCCGTCCGATCCACCTATGGTGGAAGCTAAGAGGCCCTCAAGAGGCCTATGGATCCGAGGAGATTTCGCAGGAGATCGTCTCTGGAGGGGCCCTGGAGTGGGGAGCAGGAGATGCTCCGATTGTTTGCCACTTGTTTTGGGGGTGGCGGGGAGTCTGAGGTTTAGGAGACGGGGTGCTGCGCTCTCTTCCTCCCGCTGCTGCTGCAGCCGGTGCCTCCGCCTGGTTTCCTTGACGGTTCCCCTGGTTCTCTGCCGCAGGGATCAGCTTGCAGGTGGACTCGCTCACCGACCACTCCTGCTCGGCCGAATCGGACGGCGAGAAGGCCCCTTGCGGCGCCGGGGACCCGCTCTGCGAGTCCGGCTCGGAGTGCAAGGACAAGTACGAGGAGATCGACGAGGACGAGGACGACGTCGAGGAGGAGGAGGAGGACGACGACGAGGAGGAGGACGACGACGAGGCAGCGGCGGGCAGGGGTCTCCCCTCCAAGCCCCTCACCTCCTCCCCTCTCACCGGGGTGGAAGCCCCTCTGCTGGGTCACCCGCACGCCGAGGACTCCGCGCGCAACGCCAACAAAGCCGCTTTGGACGCCCGCATGGCCCCGACGGCGGCTTCGCAAACCACGCCGGCCAGCAAGCCCAAGCTGTGGTCGCTGGCGGAAATCGCCACCTCGGACCTTAAGCACCCTCAGCACCACCACCACCACCCCCCGCACCACCCGCACAACCTGGGCCAGAGCTGCCAGCCGTCGGTGCCGCCCTCTTCCACCCCACACAGCGCTGCCTACTCGCCCTCCTCTCTCCTGGGGAGGCATATTTATTACACCTCGCCTTTTTATAGCAACTACACAAACTATGGGAACTTCAACGCCCTCCAGGGTCAGGGCATCCTGAGGTACAACTCAGCCACGGTGGCCTCCAGCGAGGGGCTAAATCAGACGGTCTTAAGCGGCGGCGGCGGCGGAGGCGGCAGTAGCTCGGTGCACAAGCCGGGCTCGGAGAACTCTTTGAAAACCATCGCGAGCCACCTCGAACAACATTACAAGCCTTCCAATCCAGACTCCAAAAAAGGTAAGTGTTCCCTGGCTAGGTTTCCTTTTCTACTAAGGAATAACTTGGGGCGCAAATTTACCCTACCCCCCCTCCAAAAAAAATCACAATAAGGTGGGTGCTACAAGCAAGAAGGCAATGGTGGTTTCTGACAGTCCCGGTACAAAACTCTTTTTCGAAACTGCAATCCAGGTCACAGTTCTTCCGCTTGGAATTCCATAGATTTTAATTTTGTTGTTGTTGTTGTTGTCAAAGCAGCCGTTTTGTGTGGGATAGCAGCCCGAAGCTGTGGTCAGGCCTCTGAAGAAGAGGATCTAACAGAAAACGCTGAGATTTGCCTTCCAGTTATGAATGTGATTAGGAACATAATGTATATAAATTGCTCCGTGCAATTAAAATGCCTCTAAAAATCACTAAAAGCTCCTTGAACCTGTATATAATCTGAAAATATTTGCAGAAAGTTTATTCATTGTTTTTGTTGCTAAGAGAGGAGAAATAATAGCAAGGGAGAATATTGTTTTGGCAATATTCCCAAGCAAAAAAAGGAGAACAGTTTCAGGTTGGGGTGAGAGAGGAAAAACAGTACAGTGTGGAGCAGAGAGAAGTCTGATAGCTTGTGCCTAAATATATTTACTCGGAAGTAAACCCCCCCCCCCAGTAGAATGGGACCGAATCTAAAGGCAATTCATTTAGGAGTGCAGCTTCAGTTGTCTGTCTCCTTCAAAGTTCCATTATTGGTCTGAGACATTGCTACAAGTTATGCTAAATTTAAAACAAGTAATTAAGAATGCTGGCCCTTCGAACGAGTAAACTCCCAGATCCACTGAGACATGCCAGCTCAAGAAAACGCCTTCCAAGGGCTGTGCTGGGGTTTTGTGCAAGAGGGAGCTAGGCTGTGCCCAGAGTGTATAATCTAGTTAGCCAGCTGTGTCCTGTGACTAACTGACGCTTCTATTTTGACAGACCCCACTGAAGTGTGCACAGTAGGACTACAACCATACCTATAGAAGTGCAATCACACAGCAGCCAGGCAAGTAAGTGAAACCAGCTCCTTTTTCTCCTTCTTTCTCCTTCTATTCTGTTACACCGCTTAGGAGGATCATTTGGCATCGGCTCCAGAAACATATTGCTCAGCCTGCAAATTTGCTTAATGTTAATTTCTTGCTCCATTACCAAAAGAGCATTATTACAAAGAAAAGCCTATTGCATTTTCACCTTTCCTTTTTTGTTGTTGTTGTTGGAGAAATCAGTTCAATTATTTCACACAAGCCTCTTGCTTTTTTTAAAAAAAATGAAAGTTGTGTATTTTCAATAAATATTTAAATCACAGTATTATTATTCCCCCCCCCCCAAATTATTATTGGCAAATTGAAACTGCAATAGACTAGGAACTCCTCCTACATAAGGCCCCCTCGAAATATATGGGCGGATAGTTGTGTGTTCCCTTTGGAAGCCAGCCAGAATTCATCTCATTGTCCCTCTGTACTATTTGAAATGTATATCAGCACGCCAAATAAAAGAACATGATTGCACTGATTCAATGCTTCGGGTGCCGTACAGAAAATTTCCCTGCTCAGATGCACCTTAAGGCATCTTTATAAACACGCAATTCTAATAGTTGTGAATCAAAATAAAGAGTGATTTTATTTTCAAACAGCAGAGAAGGAAAATGAGAGGAGTCCTGGCTGGGTTCCAAGGAGAACATAGTGTCTGCATGAATTGCCTCTGTTTCCCCATTTATTTCCAAATCGCTGCTACAGTTAGGATTAAAGAATATCTTGTGGCCAACCATTTCCCACCCCCACAGGGGGGGAAAAAAAAGCAGAACAGAACCCAAGCCTAATCCTCCTATGCTGAAAAGAAAAGAAAAAGCGTTTTAGTTTGCCTTCCATTTTTAACACGCCGCGTGTAACTGAAAGATTGTGGATGATCTGGTGTTTTCCTTGGTCCACAGGTAGGTGTCACAATTGCTTTGAGAAAAGTCAACAAGCCATCATCTCTCCCC
Source organism: Podarcis filfolensis (assembly GCF_964270895.1). Classification (NCBI taxonomy): domain Eukaryota; kingdom Metazoa; phylum Chordata; class Lepidosauria; order Squamata; family Lacertidae; genus Podarcis; species Podarcis filfolensis. The sequence continues at coordinate 9,316,989 of NC_139603.1, forward strand.
AAGCTAATCTATCTATCTCTAACAAAATTCTAAATCTGGATCACATCTTGTGCCACTGTATAAAAGAAGACCACAGAGCACTATTAAATCTACAGACTCTCTCTAATTGTTAAACCAGAATTTTGCTGGACATTATGTGAGTTTACTGGTATAGTCTAGTTCTCCCCAATGTATATGTGACTTAAAAAGAAAGAATGAAAGAAAGAAAGAAAGAAGCAAATCTGTTTTTTCTCAGGATATCTCGAATTGATCAGCTTATTGCCACGGTATATATATATATATCTATATATATCTATATTCTGTAGGTGTGATAGGATTTATTGTACAAACACTTTGTAAAAGATACATACAGTAGCAATTAATTAAATAAACCATGACTGAAGAACTTGAGTACTTACAAAGTGGAAACAAATTTGATATTTATTTTTGTAATGATATGAGAGCTTCTAGTAATTTATGCAAGTTGTATTGCAACGGAATCCCAACTCTTTTGTAAATAAATTATGCCTGGTTTTTATTTGAGACATTGATGGTTATACAATCCCTCGTTGTTTAACGAGAATTCTTTACTAATTTATATCTTTAATTGTAAATAAAAACAGATTAGTCTACAATAAGGTGGTGGCCTTTTTTTGTTCATTTTTAGTATTTATCTTTTTTTTGTAATTCATGATAATTTATAAAATATCACTGTTACAGTTGCCTAAGGTAACTTCTTAAATATTTAAAATATATTTAGCATTGTGGCTAATTAAACCTGTTGAACGTATATATTGCAGGACAATAAAAACCTTCAGAGTGAATCTGTTGCACTGGACTATATACAATTTACATTTTTAAAAGATTACTATTGTACATCCTGTTGTATTTAGTGCTAGCATTCTTAATTCAAAATACCATGTTTACTTGCACTGTAAATGAAGATTTGTGTTTCATTTTTATCAAGAGATACAAAACACTTGAAAGTAAAAAAAAAAGGAAAATATCCCACCTCTTTAAAAAAATATATCTATAATGTGGTAATCACTTAAGAGAGTCACCATTAGGTTAAAAAAAGTAGCTAAACCATCACTTCAATCCCTCCCCCCCCCCCACGAATAATGAGAATTCCCTTATAATATAATTTCAATAAGGAGACAAACAGCCATTTATTTTCTCCCTCAAAGATAAATTGAGTGAATATAACTTACGGTTATAAAACAAGAATAATAGCTTCTTAGATTGCCCTTTAATCAATCATACACTTATTTTTCAAGAGGCTCATCTATTTTATTCCATGATTAATAATGTTCCAACGTGAGAGCATTATTAGATCCCAGCAGGGGAGATCCTGGGTGCTTTTAGCTGCTTTGGAATGGTCAGTTGGGGTTCATTACGGGCTGATATTGAACAATTTATAAAATCTTGTCTAAACATCTGCCAGCTCAGATAGGCCGATGTGTCTGAAGATGGGAAATTGCTCGACCAGTTGATATTGACAAACGGGGCTCTCTCCAGTGGCTTTTTGTTCGCTGAAAATTAGTGGCCTCCTGCTCAGGGGCTTGTTAGAAAGGGCATTTGAAAGTGATCTTAGATACTTCAGGGTTCAGCCTGGGGAATGTTAACTGGATAAAGAGTGGAATCTGCGTGCATGTCTGTGGTGTAATTACAGAAGGTTACCTACAGCTTATGTTGTTACCAGAATGTATTTGCTTATCATCATCATCAACAACAACAACATCATCCTCATCACCTTGCCACTAAGTAAACAAAGTAGCCTAACCAAAAGACAGGTCTCTTGGGCAGGTGGCTGCCGTGTGTGTGTGTGTAGAAAGCAACATTTAAAATAATAATAATAATAATTTTAAAATATTCATACTCTACGTTGCAATCCTAAAACCACCCAATTGTTAAAGTTTTCACTGATGTCACCAGAACTGAGTTCAAAGTAAATATTTTGGGACAATATTTTAGCACAGGTTTGGATGCTGGTCCAGCAATAATGGGGTCTATTTATCTGAGTGATTCGGGCCTCCCCCATTCCCACCCCCAGAGCTATTCCCAATTCGGTCTAGAGTTCCAACCCATTCCTAAAGCGTTTCTTCTTTACAGCAACTCTGACACAAACCAAATCTGTTTGCCTGCCTCCTTTATCTAAAATTTTATTTCTTCCCTTTCTATGTGACATTTCAAATTTCTCAGTGCAGAATGTTAAGAGGGTCAGCCGAGGGGGCGGGCAGTTCTCCTGCGCAAGCCTCCCTTGAAACGAACCACGCTTTTCCATTAAGGTTTCCCCGCGAGTCCTCTTGCCCACGTCCCGTTCATTTCGATGGGGCGTGCGCAGGAGAACTTCCCTGGCGAATGGTGCTCTCAGCAACTGGCTGATATTTCTATCCCTGGCCGCAGCAGGCTTCAAACGGAGCTGTGGAATTTGTTGTGTTTTGGCTTTATAACGGTAACTGGTGGGTTTAATACAATTTTGTATTTAAATACTACTCAGCGTAATTTTTATATGTGATATATATTTTTGCAGGCTAAAGCTCTTTTGAGGGAATATAGTGCCTTCGGGCAGATGGGCGATATAGATGCCAACAATTCCATCGTATCTGTCAGATTATTATTCTAAAGGAGAAAAGTGTAAAATTATCCCGCGCTCCCTTTCGCGGCGACCTTTGAATGGGAGCTTCCTGCTCCCATAGCGTGGATATTCATTCTCTCTCCCTCTCTCCTCCCTTCCTCGCCTTATTATACACCAGGTTCTCTGTTGGATAACATGTACATTTCAGTTGGTTTTATATTTTATTTTATTTTATTTTATTTTGAAAATCCATTCTGTGGCAGAGATTAGGAAAGCTAACGACTCTCCTTTGATGTTTATACGCCCAAAGAATTATCTAAGATTTCCATAATTTACTCACCCCTTGCTAGAATTTAGACCTGGGATTTCTTTTTCTGGAAGGAAAAGTCGAAAGACTTTGGGCAGCTGGCTTTGAAACATTTCCCTCTTTGCCTGTCAGATCCAACGGTTTTGGTATAATCTACTTCACATTCACACACACACACACACACACACACACACACACACAGAGAGAGAGAGAGAGAGAGAGAGAGAGAGAGAGAGAGAGAGATGTGAATTACTATCTCTTTGCAATGGATTCAATCTCCACCGCCTCGCCCAAATCTAACCGATTTATTAAATAGCAATTAAGGTGCATCCATCGGGAAGTTCTCCTGCGCAAGCCCCCCACTGTGATGAGCTGAAACGATATCGCGTTAGATATTAAAAGGTATAAATGAACGGGAAGCCCTCATTGGCTGAAGGCGAGTAAAATCTTGCGCATGCCCCATTCATTTAAGCGGAAGTTTGGCGCCGTTTAAAGCTCCTCTGCAAGGTCTTGCTGGAACATTACGAATTGGAAGCTTGTGTAGGAGAGCTTCCAGCTGAATTATGCGCTAAGATAAACGAAAGGAGAGCTAAACCGCCACACCTACTGAAGAGTAAACAACAGAAACAGAGCAATGTAAATCCAAAAGGAAATCGTGCAAATACTGGCCTGCTGTTCTTGAAAACCCATTGAGTCCCCTTCCTTGGAATATTATTATTATAATCATAATTATTATAATTATTATTATTATTACTACTATCAGCAACAGATTCAAAACCCAAACAAACATTTCCGCTCCTGTTCTCTCTCTGCGACCCTTCCCAACTTTTCCAACTCGCCCAGTTTTCAGTTTGCGCTTCCTACTTGCGCGCAAGTAGGCCTGATCCAACCGGGCTCCTCTTAATGTGCTTGCATGAAACTGTAGCAGTCGAGGTAGCCTTTGCTTCGCGAAATGCGACCTTGCCTGGCAGGTAAAAGGTCTACACCTACACACACACACACCCGCCTTACATCACCAGGACTCGGAGAAATGGTCAGACTGGGCTAGCTGCGGTCCAGTAAGGGGGAGATATGATATAACACACACCCTCGCCCTATCTCTGTACTGCTCCTTCCTTTCTTGCCTACAAATGTCAGCAGTTGCTGGCAAGAAGGCAAGAAGGGAGAGCTCGTTTGCCTTGCAGTGAGGCGGGCGGGGGCAAGAACTGGCGAGGGCAGGACGCGTCTTCCTCCGCTCGCCTTTCACTTCCTTGGTCAGACGTCGTTTGCTTGTTTTTGTTTGCTTTGTGTTGACTTGCTTGTTTATTTCAAAGGAGACCGAGAGGGATTTGCTCCCGCGGGCAAGCTCACGATTGCAGGGGCAGAGCTAAATTCAACGTCTGTACACAGGGCTGCGCGATCGGCGTGCATTCAAAGCGCATGCACACACGCACACACCCCAATAATTCTGGGAACTGTAGTCTGTTCAGGGTGCTGGGCTTTGCAACTTTGCGAGGGGCAAACTACAGCTGCCTGGGTTCTTGGGGCGCGTGTGCTTTAAATGCGCTGTAAATGTCTGGTGTGCAGGCAGCCTTGCACCAGCAAGAGGTCTGTAGCCATCAAGCCTCTGGGAGCCTTTTCGGTATCTGGGGCTTCTCGCTCGGAAACCTGTCCGCAAATCGCTCGCTCGTTTACTGGAGGATAGACTGCCATTCAGTTCAATGGGACTCGCAGACTTGACCTTGCGCGCGTTTACGCGAACGCGAAGTCCTATGGGGTTGTTTCTAGTGAATGTGCAAACCGATAAGTTTGCAAACGCCAACGATATCAGCTTTGAAAGCTGGTGCATCGCGCCGCTGGGGATTTTCAAAGATGCATTGTTAGCAGCGTGCAAGGCCAGCCGTCGCAGGAGGTTAAATCGGTGTCGCCTCTTTATTTCCCAGCCATGCCTCCACCTCGCACAGAGAGAGAGACAGAGACTGCAGGCCACCAGGGCTTTTCGCCTCTGGGGATGGCATCCCTAAACTGGAGAGGGGGCGTTCCTCTTCGGCCGCGCTGAGCCAAGCACAAAGCGGAACACAAGTCCTTAACAAATACATGAGAAACGTCACAGCTAATAGCCGGGCGTCAGAAAAGGGAAGCCGAAATCCAATTAACAGCTCAAGGCTTTGCTGCTTATTAACAATAAGGATTAAGGCTGCAATCTTATGTACACTTACCCGGGAGTAAGTCCCGCTGCACCAAGTGGGACTTATTTCGGAGTAAACATGCCAAGGAAGGGGCTACCTATCTGCCCACACTTTCGCCACCCTATCGAAGGATGCTCACTGGATGAACACGTAATTTATTTTGTGTGGGTGGGGCGTGTTGAAAGCACGCGTCCGCCGTCCGCACGAAGAGCTGGCGGCGGGGAGAAGGAAGCGGGGAACTGGAGCGAAACAGGAGAAGACTCAGAATCAGATTCTGAAATAGGAAAAAGTAAAGCGAGGCAAGAATTTGGAAACACCTTGAGAGCTACTCATCTGACGGAACTCCTCTGACCGAGCAAAATGCACACGTAACGTCAAGACGCGCCCGCACAACCCCGCGGTTAAAAATAATAAAATAAATCAAAGCAATGGCATTCTCGAAGCTTCGAAGCTTTTCTCTGTTTTGAAGCCTCGCCATGCGCGCGATTCATTATTTTGCATCATTTCCCCCCCTTAAGGCTTTAACAGATGTGCCAGGAGTGCGCGCGGGGGGGGGGTGGCTACGTGCCCGACAGCAAGCAAAACTGTCCCCCCCCCATCGTTGCTCTCCAACGGTATGCACTTCTCAGTGACGCAATTGCAGCCAACCTTGGCTGTCGTTCAAATCTATGGGAACTTTGCCCTTGAGACGAAGGCGATGAGAACCATCCCACGAGGATTTCAGCGGCGTTGGGTGCTATATAGGAGATATTTTATTATATATATTGTGCGCCGTGAGCTACCTGCTTCTTCTAACAGGCCCAAATCATGCCCCCCTCACCTCACCAACCCTTCATTTGCAAGCAGCTGCTTGGGGGCGGGGGGGGGGCAGCTGAACCAGTGCTCCCCTCTCTCCCTGTAAGGCCTCCAATTGGGGGAAAGCTTGTATATTAAACAGAAATCGAACAAACGACATGAACAGTTTCCTGTGAAACGTGGCAGTACAGCTCCCTTCCTATTTAAAGGCGTCTGCGCGCATTTCTGCACGAGCGAATGTTACCGAATTATCTCTCCGGGGCTAAAAGCGAGCCTTGCGTCTTAACTTCCCGTTAAATAAGGCGCTAAATCTAATAGCGAAAGTCAGAATACCTGCCCAGCCCGGTGGCAAAAGTGTGACCCTCCAGCTGTCGTTGGCTCCAGCTCCCATCAGCCTGAGCCAGCATGACCAGTGGTCAGAGGCGATAGGAACTGCAATCCAGACCCGTCTGGATGGCCACGGGCCTAGGGAGGCACCCAGCTTTTCAGTTCCCCAGAGCGAGAGAGATCCCGCCTGAAACCAAGTTCCCCATGCCAAGGGAAATGTTTGTGATCCTATTGACAGGGAATCCCTCCCCCCCCCACCTCCGCCCCGCTTCCTTAAAAGAAATAGCCATACGCACATCCAAAGGAGAATAAACTGACATTTCATTGTGTAGAACATCCGATCAATTATTAATCGTTAGCGTCAACAATGGGGTTATAATTACTTTCGGTTACTTAAAGGCATATTTATTTATTTTTCCTCTCCGTCTCTCTGATCTGGTAATTAGCTAATCCTCTCGTGTAATGGATTCCGAGCTGATTTCATTAGGATGTCATCGCGGCCCTCCGTCCCCTCCCCTCCTCCGGGCAGGTCCTTCTGGCGGCTCGGCGAGGCTGAAGGCGGCGCCCCCGCCAAAGACAGTCTTCTTCATCGGGTCGTTTTCTTTCTCCCTTCCTAGAGAGCGAGTTAGTCCTGGGAAGAGAGAAACGGCTTCAAAGCGGATCGCGGCCGGAGCTGAGAGAACTCCCCCGAAGGAGCTGAGGAGAGCGCCTCCCGTCTTCCTCTTCCTTCTCCCTAGGGAGAAGATGGTTGCTTTTTAAAAACAATATATTATCATTGTTATTTAAAATTCTCAACTTCCGAAGCTGGATTCTGAAACTGGACGCGAAGCAACAGGGCCGTGGAGACCTACTTGTTTGGAGCGACAAGCCTGAGGGCATCGAGGGGCGCTCGCTTTTTCTAAGATGCGCAGACAGATCCTGTGCCTGTTTACTCGGAAGCCAAACCCCCTCCGAGCTCAATGGATTCAACAACGTTTGCTCTCGAGTAAGCTGCGCAGGACATGCCTTCCGGCAGGAGTGACTTAAACGGCAGAGTGTAAAATTAAAGAACTTTATTTGAAACTGAAGAAACGGTTCTGCTTTCAGGCTTGAACCCCATCCTCCAAAAAATGGGTGAGAGGTGTTAAAAGGAAACGCTCCAGGTCTGAGCACCCCAAGGTCGAGATTTTTGGCGTTATTTTTTTAAGTGCGTGTGTTGAACGTTGCTTTGAAAATAATCCAGCCATTCATTGTTCCAAACAAGGACTCGCCCTTCTTGATTTTTTTAAAAAAAGATAAAACCATTAAAGAGCCATTCCTCTCTGTTCGCGGACTTTTGACGATCTGATGACATTTTTTTCAGATCTCACTAGGAGAGTTTCACTACGCGGGGCGGCGAGGTGGGAAAATCTCTTCTGGAAACAAACACACCTTTTGTAAACGGAGCTTTTTCAGTTCAGATCTCAATTCACCACTTTTAATACCCCCTTTTAAACAGCGTGAGTCATGGACAGGTCACTACTCTCTCTTAGCACATTACAAAGCGAATATGTCTGTGCCACGCTCACACTTGACATCTTTGGGGGCGTCCACCTCCAGTTCGCTTCAGGAGCGAAAAGGCATTCGCCTTTCGCCCTTGAGTAACGCACAAGATCGCGAGGAGAAATGAGAGAAAAGACGCAGTGCCTTTATATATGGAAAGGCACGGGTCAATAAATAAAGAGACGATGCAGATTGCACAGATCTATATATAAACTGCGTCGAAGGCTACCTCGCGACGCGAGAAAGAGAGAGAACAGAAATCGACTGTGGCTGATGGACTCTTCCCGCCCCCTTCCAAAAAACGCAATAGCAGCAAAATCGCAAAGGGGAAAAAAATGCAAGTCCCCCCCCATTAATTCAGCCTGACAGCTCTGTCGCCCCCCGCCTCCCCCTGCCTCTTCCTCCACCAATGAAAGACTCTTTTCAGAAGGGTATGTTTTAATTTGTCACATCAAGGCAATAAAAGGCAGCAATATATACTTAACCAGTTAACATCGTAATAACAGGTTTAAAAGGAGCAATTAAATGGTCGAGAGTCGTGCGTCTGCTTCCCCCACCCCCCACCCCACTTTCTCTAAGCATTATTATTGCCACATCAACCAACTTCGCCCTATTGTCTCACTTCGCTCAGCTCCCTCCGGCCCTGCGAGTTTTATGGCGAAGTCTTTGTTGAGTAATCGACGTCTTTTACGCAAGCAGAGAGGGAGGTCTGCGCTTAAGCCAAAAGGGCCCCAGTAGATCGCCGCAGAGTTTCTCCCGACCCGCCTCCCAGGACCAAACAGCTTACAGTATTTTAAAAGCTGTATTTGGACTTGCTTACACAGGTAAGCGGGGTATTAGGATCACACTCTAAATAATAAACGAAGCCCAACTGAACTCACTTCGGAGCAGACTGGGGCTGGATTGAACTGCCTTTCAATTCTATGCGCCGCCTTGGGCCGCGTTCAAGGCGGCCTATAGAAGAACAATGAAGCCAAACAAATCCATCGTGTCCAACGATCCGTATCTCAAAAATACGGATCCACATACAAATATTGACAACCTGAAACTAAAAATGCAACAAAATACACTCCAACAGCTCATCTGAGGAAGAAAAAAAAAAACAAGTTTGCCTCGCACCTCCTCGTCACTTTCTCTAGATATGTAGTGATATCCATGTTAATCGTTATTAACCTAATTGACTTAATTCCAAAATCTGGGTAGCGGCAAAGAGCAGGTTGGTAGACAAAGAAGCGCTTATTCCTGGGCCTTTCCCGAGAAACAGGATCCGTCTTCTTTAGGGTTAACGTCAGGCACCAGGCCTTCCTTCGTGGTGGGTTTGGGGTTTTTGCCAGGTGAAGGCTCTTCTGTTTCCCTCCTCGCGCTGCCAGCTTCAAATGGCAAAATAATAAGGCCCAGGGCGCAAGCAGGCGGGTTTCTTGAGCGGGTAACTCCTGTTGGAATGAATGGGGAGGCGGAGGGGGCACCGTTTTAGCATTTCATTTGCCAGTACAAGGCAAGGTCCAGCTAACGCGGAGCACTAATAAATTCAACTGAGAGACATAGTGCAACTCTATCATGCCTTGTCAAAAGCAAGGCGCACGGACTTCCAGGGCTCACTCCCAATCTCAGATAATATAGGACTTCAGCCTTAAGAGCTTCGAAATCGAAGGGCAGTGCCACTCCAAATGAGACCAGCGCAAGAAAACTTCCCAGTGGATCGTGCCCATATAGTGCTTACCTGGAGCCTTTCAATTTTAGGTTTTTTAAAAAGAGGAAAAGTGTCATATATACTAACTCAGTCATACAAACACTTATTTTTCCCCATATAAGAAACGTGGGAGAGGCGTCACAGATTATCTCAGCGACTTCAGCACCGAAGCAGCATGAGAAAAGGACCCTCCGGCCCCCAACTCTCACCCACCTGCTTTCACAGAACCACATAGTTGGAAGGGACCACGAGGGTCATCTAGTCCGACCCTCTTGCTCAACGTGGGGCTCCAACCTGCCACCCTGAGATTAAGAGCCTCATGATATACTAACTGGGCTGTCCGCTTACTCAGGGGGAGGAGACTAGTGGGGCAAGCGAACTGCAACCAGGCGCTGCTGCAAAACAAGACCGTTTCCTTGGGTTAAATAATGCGCGTGTCCGGTTCGGTGCAAGGGGGTGCCACGATGCAGCGCAGCCTTAATCAGGCTGATACGGTGGGAAACTCTCAGGTAAGTGTGCCTTAGGGGACGCCGCTATTACAGGCCCGACACCCTCGTTCCACACCCCATGACAATAAGCGGGCCAAGTTCTCGTAGAGTCCTGGTTAGTAAAAGCGCCGTTAGTTGGGAGTGTGCTATAGAAAAATGAGCTCCCTAGAGGAGCCTGCGGGGGTGGGGTGGGGCAGGATCAGGTTAGAAGAATATATACAGTGGTACCTCGGGTTACAGACGCTTCAGGTTACAGATGCTTCAGGTTACAGACTCCGCTAACCCAGAAATAGTACCTCGGGTTAAGAACTTTGCTTCAGGATGAGAACAGAAATCGTGCTCCGGTGGCGCAGCGGCAGCAGGAGGCCTCATTAGCGAAAGTGGTGCTTCAGGTTAAGAACAGTTTCGGGTTAAGAACAGACCTCCAGAAAGAATTAAGTACTTAACCCGAGGTACCACTGTAGTTCCGAAATAAAAGGAAGGCTCAGCTGTCTTTAAGCTGGGCAGGATTTTCGCCGGCTCTCTGTCTAGACGGCAGGGGAGCTTTGGGGCGGAAGGGAGCAACCCTAGAGGCACAACGGGTCAGTGCGCCCGGTTCCTTCGAGTCCACCCTACCCAGGGACTCGATTCCTGCATTGCAAGGGGGTTGGACTAGATGACCCCCGGGACCCCTTCCAACTCCACAGTTCCATGATTCTAAGTGCCCACAGCCCAGCCCACCTGCAAGCAGCCCTGTTTACAAAGTCCTCGCCATGCTTTTGCGGGAGAAGTGTAGCGGCGCCTCCTCCTCTCATTAGCTCTCCCAACAATGCCTCCCGGATGAGACAGGCCGGGAGTGGGCCTGCGACTCTTAGATTTGCCGATCTTCCCTTTCCCTCTCTGCCCTTTCCCTTTTTCTCCCGCCTGCACATTACATTTCAGTCATGCTTTGCAGCAGAACACGATATCCCCCAAAGAACCCAAAGAAGAGACAGAGAGAGGGAGGGAGGGAGAGAGAGAGATACCCTGACAGCAACCATTAGTTAAGAAAAACCCTCGCGCAAGAGTATCAGCTAATTAAGATTCTGTTTAGCAATCCTGGATGGAATGTTAATGTTTCCCTCGGAAGGAGCGAGGAGGGAGGGAATGCAGTGGAAGGGGAGGGATAAACCCAAAACACCCCCAGCATCACCACCTAGCCCTGTTTTCTGAAGAGGAATGCTGATGCAGGGTGATAACATCACTTGCTTGTGTCCAAGGTCTGCCCAAGCCTGTTAGAAAGCCATTATCTCAAATTACTCCTGTACTTCATTCGCTCCCTCTCCCTCTCTGGTTTGGGGCTGAGCGAGCTTCCCTTGGCGTTGCAGCCGTGCCTGGAGCCTGGCAAAAGCCAATACTCTCTGAGGGAGATGGAGGCTGAATCGAGCTTCTCTCTTTTTTCGCTTCGAACGCTCTTGGCCTGTCCCCAAATCCTTGGGCAAATATAGCCCTCAATCGCTGCAAGCCCGATTAGGATCTCTCCGCTGGCGTCTGGGCCCCGTGTCCCCTGGGGACTCTGCTGACCCCTTTGAAGCCCCTTCCTCTCTTGCTTACAGCGAAGTTGACATGATTAACTGGGGGGTTTTTACAAGGCGAAGTTCGTTAGCTGCCAACACTCAACACCTTCGAGGGGTGGAGAAACAGGAGGGAGAATAAAAGGAAAATATACCCTGAGTTGACCTGGAGCGCGTTTAGCTCCAGAAAGGTTCCCTTGGGGCCTATTCACAGGAAGGTGGGGAACCAGGTAGGTGGCTGTACCACTTTGTACTGTGTGCGTTTGTGACATGAAGGAATGCACCTCTGTATAAAATGTTTCTGTGCCTTCTGGCCTCTCCTACCCTTGCAATAGGCAGCCATTCTCTGAACAAGACATTTTGTGACATAGGGAGAAACATTCAGAGGTATGAAGTGCGAGCTCAAGTGGTACAACCCAGACACAGGTTGTTCACCTCCACGAGAACCAGGCCTTTGACATGATCTAGCCAAAATAAAGCAACTTTAATAGACTTGATGTTAATCTCCCGCTTGGACTACTGCAATGCGCTCTATGTGGGGCTACCTTTGAAGGTGACCCGGAAACTGCAATTAATCCAGAATGCGGCAGCTAGACTGGTGACTGGGACTGGCCGCCGGGACCACATAACACCGGTCCTGAGAGATTTGCATTGGCTCCCAGTATGTTTCCGAGCACAATTCAAAGTGTTGGTGCTGCCCTTTAAAGCCCTAAATGGCCTCAGTCCAGTATACCTGAAGGAGCGTCTCCACCCCCATCGTTCAGCCTGGACACTGAGATCCAGCACCGAGGGCCTTCTGGCAGTTCCCTCACTGTGAGAAGCCAAGTTACAGGGAACCAGGCAGAGGGCCTTCTTGGTAGTGGCGCCCACCCTGTGGAACACCCTCCCTTCAGATGTGAAGGAAATAAGCAGCTATCCTATCTTTAAAAGACATCTGAAGGCAGCCCTGTTTAGGGAAGTTTTAAATATTTAATGCTGTACTGTTTTTAACATTTGATTGGGAGCCGCCCAGAGTAGCTGGGGAAACTCAGCCAGATGGGCGGGGTATAAATAATAAATTATTATTATTATTATTATTATTATTATTATTATTATTATGGTGAAGTCCTTGCTCACCTCCCAGATCAAGGAGACGGAAATCACTTAACACTGACCAGCGTGTTGCTCTAACTTTCTACCCTGGAGAAACCTGATGCACTCTTTTAGCTTGGATGCCTTTTTATTGTTGTAGAGCTTCTTGATGGTTTCTTCCAGATTGCAATGAGAATAATAGAAACTTCAAAGCCCTTACCAAGCCAGCATAAAAGGACCCCTGACCGTTAGGTCCAGTCGTGGCCGACTCTGGGGTTGCAGCGCTCATCTCGCTTTATTGGTACAGCTTCCGGGTCATGTGGCCAGCATGACTAAGCCACTTCTGGCAAACCAGAGCAGTGCATGGAAATGCCGTTTACCTTCCCGCCGGAGCGGTACCTATTTATCTACTTGCACTACCTATTTATCTACTTGCACTTTGACGTGCTTTCGAACTGCTAGGTTGGAAGGAGCAGGGACCGAGCAACGGGAGCTCACCCCGTCGCGGGGATTCAAACCGCCGACCTTCTGATCAGCAAGTCCTAGGCTCTGTGGTTTAACCCACAGGGCCACCCGCATTCCTCCAACCCAGCATGCTTGGCCCCAAATTGTAGGTGGAGGACTGAGGCTGAAAGACAGTGGTTTGCCCCAGGCAACCTGGCTGATTCTGGGCCGGCTCACCAACACGAGCCAATCATGGGGCATCATGGGGGATTAGAACTTCAGAGACAGCAGAGAGAGGACTGCATTCCTTCAGGATGGATCTATGAGAGGCTGCATGCCAATGATGGGCAGTGCCAAAGCCAGCAGGGTTTGGGGCCAGAGCCCAAAGTGGACAAGGTACCACCTCCTCTCTCTTTTTCTGCCGCTCTCTTTCTCATTTCTCTGTGTTTTGACAATCATGTGTAATTAGGCCATTGGACCACAGTCTACATCTAGGGTAGCCAAAATGGTGCCCTTGAAATGTCGTTAGACCACAGCTCCTGTCATCCCAAATCAGCATGACCAGTGGACATAGATGAAGGAAGCTGTTGTCCTATGACAGCTGCTGGCCCGAAGACTCTCTGGATGGTCAGAGAGGGAAAGAATAAAGCACCAGAGATGGTGCTGAAGAGGACAAGGTGAAGGTGATGACAAGAATAAATCAGCGTGCACTGGAAACCAGCCACCAATGTTTTAGAAGAAAAGCCTCTTTGGGTGAAAAAGTTGGCACCTTTTTTGCTTTCAGTAAATCCTTGAAGTTCCCTTATTTATTTATTCAGCTGGCCCTGAATGAGTTTGTGGCTGAAAATGGTTTATAAGCCAGTGATTTTCCTACTCATAGATTCACGACCATATTCTTGACCATATATTCCAGAGTTGTAGGGGCTACATTTTGTAACCAGACCATGAAACCAATACCTCCAATGGTGAGGTGACTAATGCATGTATGGGGAGAAATCCTTTGAATGGCAGTTTATGAACGGACTTACAACCACAGACAGGCTGGCTGAATCCAAGTGTTTGGATCTCTATTTGTTTCTCAAAAAGCCAATTCATTCCTGCCGAAACCAATAAAACAAGAGACAAGTATTGTAGAATATATTAATCACATTGTGGAGTGGCCTGATAGACGGCTGTGGTGCAAAGTTAGCTGAGTTACAAAAGCTGTGAGACAGCAGAGAACCACTCCTGATGAATTCATTGATTTGCAACCACTGAACCTGCAACTGCTACATCAGAAGAATTAGAGGACAGTAAATGAGCCACTCAGAAACTACCAGATATGTTTCTTCTTTCTTCCAAGGAGGGCTTATAACATGGACATGCAGGGAAGCCAGGACAAATTGAGCTTGGGGCTTACGTTATCTTGGCATCGTGGCTCTGTGCTTTGGATAGTCTCCACAGAATGCTGCTTGGAGTTTGTGATATTGCATGGGGAGTGCCAATGGCTCCAGTTCAAATTCCATATTTGAATCTCAGGGCCAGCCCTACCGAAAGGCAGAGTGAGGCAACTGCCTCAGGCAGCCAGTGCCAGATTATTGCAGAGCAGTGGAGAGGTGTTGGACAACAGTGTGTGTCCTATGGCATATGCAGACTATTCTGTACGCCTTAAGCTAATCTCTCTTCTTGCATTCAGGCCCAGGAGAGGACACCTCCTCAGCACCAATGTTTAAAATGTCCAATCAGCACCTGTAAGGGGAGTGGGTTCTAACTTGTCCTTTGCCGCAAGCATCGAAATGTGTTTGGCTGCTTCTCTTTGCATATGCAGAACATTTCAATGGTAAGGATATGGGAACAAGACTAAACAGAAATAAATGAGGTCCCTGTCTTGGACATGTTCAGGATTAAAGTTTTAAAAAGACAGTATCTCTAACATACTGTATTCTTGATATGCTTATCTTTTTATACCTCATAACCTTAGTGGACTTGAAAAATGAAAGTCAATCCCACTCGCTTTTACACAAAGCTTTGTGGCTTTCACAATATCAGTTTTTCTAATAACAAATTCAGGTGGTCAAGGGCCTATCACTTAAGCATGTAATCAATATATTTTAGTTTTAGAAGTTCATGGAGGGTATGCACCATAACAAAGCCCCTCAAACCTCTGTAAAGAATAATATCAAATCACTTCACAGATGGTTGCTTCCACATTAGGGTTGTTGAAGCAATGCATTTTTATTTTTGCAATCAGCTGGAAGCAGAAGCAAATATAGGTCTGTATTATCCAGCAGTTCTTGTTGACATGGTCAAGATCCTAATAATATATATGTTCAGAAGTGGTAGTAGTCTGACTGCTCCCTGCAATTGAACCTTTCCTTATTTCCCTTAAGTAGCCAATTAGCTGCTTTCAGTTCCATGGGCCCATGGCATGCTTGAATTACAGAAGAAGTGCTCTGCTGGATCAGAACAAAAGTATATCCATCCCACCTTCCCGTTTCCCATAGTGACCTCCCAGATGGCTCAAGGAAACCCACAAACAGGACAAGTAGTATCAGTAACTGGCATTCAGTGGCATGAGGCCTATGAACTTGGAGGTGGATTGGCATCTGTCTATCATGGGAGGCAATGGAAGAGTGTGCCATTGGGGGTGAAGTCAAATCACTGGAGAATTACAGTGCCTGCAGTGGCTGTAGAGAATGATACAGAAGAGACATGTTTTGTTGCAGCTGGCGCAGAAGCAGGCATCCGTTTATGCATGGCGTTTCTCTCTCTGCGCTCCTCCCGGTGGTCATTCCTCCTCTTCCACTTTGGTCACAATTGCTTCTTCGGAGTACAGAAAAGTTTCCAACCGTGATGACGACTTGACACTCATAAAGCTGTAACAGAGGAGTGACAGCTCATATAAGTGGCTTGAAAAACTCTATTGAGATTTCATAATAGCACAAACAACCACAGTGTTCTTAATTGTGCTTGGACTTGGCCTCTATTTCTAACAAGAGCGAAGCTTCTAATCTTATCTCAGAACACATCTCTTCTGCCTGAACCCACCCCTTATCTCTACTCCCCAATTGCCAGTAGCCCTGCCGGTTACATTTATCCGATGCTTGATCTTCCAGCTGTGCTAGGAAAGCTCTCTTTGCCTGGGGTGGGTCAGGCACAGCTGCCGCGAACTGAAGGAGCCCCTCAGATTCTCCACTCCAGGAATATTTAA
Organism: Podarcis filfolensis; assembly: GCF_964270895.1. NCBI lineage: Eukaryota > Metazoa > Chordata > Lepidosauria > Squamata > Lacertidae > Podarcis > Podarcis filfolensis. The sequence goes on from NC_139603.1 coordinate 9,333,079, forward strand.
AAGTGGCCTTGGCACTGATGTAGATCCAGGTGCTATGCTGTGAACAAGACTTCACTTTCTGCTACCATCACATCCTCCCCACTTCTTAAATATTTATCCTGGCTCCTTGTCATACATCACTTCAAGTTTAAGCTTCATGCTGCCAGATTTAAACCTCTCCACCTCTGTGCTCCTGATCTAGATTTCCTTTGGTGTCTCCTCTGACACCTTTCCTTGCTTCTCCTGTTCTGCATGTGCTTATCTACTCTCAGACACCCTCTAGCTCACTCTCTGTCTCTCATTTGCATCTCTGGGTGCTTCCAGACAGGTGCCAAGTGTGTGATCAGGGTTCCTCATGCTTGCAAGGTTTTTGCAGTATCCACAAAATGTCGTTGGCATAAAAATGTCAATCTGTACCTCCACCACCCTTTAATCTGGATTTACCCTTTCTGGGGGTGGGGAATCTGGTAAGTAAAGTAAGCCATGTTACTAACTACCCATTTAAAGGTAAAGGGACCCCTGACCATTAGGTCCAGTCGTGGACAACTCTGGGGTTGCGGCGCTCATCTAGCTTTATTGGCCAAGGGAGCCGGCGTACAGCTTCCAGGTCATGTGGCCAGCATGACTCAGCCGCTTCTGGCGAACCAGAGCAGCACACGGAAATGGCGTTTACCTTCCCGCCAGAGTGGTACCTATTTATCTACTTGCACTTTGATGTGCTTTCGAACTGCTAGGTTGGCAGGAGCTGGGACCGAGCAACGGGAGCTCACCCTGTCGTGGGGATTCAAACCGCTGACCTTCTGATCGGCAAGTCCTAGGCTCTGTGGTTTAACCCACAGCGCCACCCGCGTCCCAACTACCCATTTATGATACCTCAATTACTTATTTACAAATTAAGCCTCCAGCTGGAAGTCACGTTCCTTCCTTCTCCTGTGATGCTCACCCTTGTAGCAGCATCCTCCCCCTCTCCTTTTGTCAAGCTCCCCCTTTCCCTTTCCCTTCCATTTTTCATTTTCTCCACTTTCCTTCTTAAAATCAAGCCTTTACTTCACTGCCCCAGCCTCATTTTGCCTGCTTCTGCGCTCCCATCTGATCCTCCCCATTACTCAGCATCAGTATCTGATCGCCCTGCTCCTCCATCTTTGTCTTGCCTATCTGATATAGATTGTAAGCTCTTTGGGTAAGAACTGTATCAGTTTTATGCCCTTTACAAAGATAGCCTTGCCACAGTTATACATGCTCTGGTAACCAGGTTGGATTACTGCAATGTGTTGCTCAGAAACTTCAGTTGATGTGGAATGCAGCAGCTGTTAACTGCAAGCGGCCAAACTGAACATATTCTGCAAGGGTTTAAAAATTTCCACTGTCTTCCAGTGTGTGCTTGGACTCAATTCAAAGTGCTGGTTCTGATAAAGCTGTGAGCTATAAAGCCCTTAATGATTTTTGATCAGGGTATCTGAAAGATCATTTTCTCCCCGCATTCCCACCCCCCTCCTGCCACACTTTGTGGCTTTTCTTTGCATGTCCACACCTTCAGAGGTAGGTTAGTGACAAGGAAAATGGCCATGTCCAATTTGTGGAAGAACTTTTCCCAAGTTTGCCTGGTACAGTCAGTTTTCAGACACCTGGTCAAAGCAACCCCATTTGCACAAACATTTGGGGAATGGCTCTGATCCTTTATTTTTCTTGTCTCTCTGGCCATTTTGTAAGGATTTTATCTTCTTCTTGTTCTCTCTGAACTCCACAGCCTGTCTGATGTTGCTGCTGTTACTGTTAGTGGTTTCGTGTGATTTTATATGTTCTATTTATTATGGTATTTTGGTTTTGTTCTTACCTACTGTTGTAAGCAGTGAAGGGATGTGGGTGGCGCTGTGGGTTAAACCACAGAGCCTAGGACTCGCTGATCAGAAGGTCAGCGGTTCAAATCCCCGCGACGGGGTGAGCTCCTGTTGCTCGGTCTCTGCTCCTGCCAACCTAGCAGTTCGAAAGCACATCAAAGTACAAGTAGATAAATAGGTACTGCTCCAGCAGGAAGGTAAACAGTGTTTCCATGCGCTGCTCTGGTTTGCCAGAAGCAACTTAGTCATGCTGGCCACATGACCCAGAAGCTGTACGCCGGCTCCCTCGGCCAATAAAACGAGATGAGCGCCACAACCCCAGAGTCGGCCATGACTAGACCTAATGGTCAGGGGTCCCTTTACCTTTACCTTTACTGTTTTAAGCTGCCTTGGGAGCTAAGCATTGAAAAGAACTGCTCTAAAAAACAAAGTATGCTGCATTCTGCACACTTTTGTTGCTCCATGCTCCTGGATCCATCTCTGTCACAGGAAGACAAGAAGCAGCTATGATCAGCTATGGCTAGTTTCTCCATCTATGGCTGTTTTTGGACCTGAAGAGCCTGGCCAAAGTGCTGCAGGCTCCAGTAACCTCCTACCCCCATTCCTGTACCACGCTCTATGTAGCACTACCTTGATTACGGAACATGCTCTGCTCAGTTCAAGGAACCAGAGTTTATAAAACATCAATCAAAGTTTGCCCAAATCTTTGCTTATTGTTGTAGAATGATTTTGTTTCCTAGTTTGTTTTAATTGTACTCATTTAAAATTGTACTCATTTAATCATGGGAGTGGCCGCCGGGACCACATAACACTGGTTCTGAGAGATCTGCATTGGCTTCCAGTACGTTTTCGAGCACAATTTAAAGTGTTGGTGCTGACCTTTAAAGCCCTAAACGGCCTCGGTCCTGTATACCTGAAGGAGCGTCTCCACCCCATCGTTCAGCCCAGACACTGAGATCCAGTGCCGAGGGCCTTCTGGCGGTTCCCTCATTGCGAGAAGTGAGGCTACAGGAAACCAGGCAGAGGGCCTTCTCGGTAGTGGTGCCTGTTGGGATACTGCCAGGGAGACAAAGGCCATCATGCCCCCACGCCGTCTCCGGACGGTCCATCGATCTCCCGTAGAAACGCAGTATCAGTCAATTAGCGACACAAGCCTCAGAAATAGCTTGCCACATTCCAGAGCTTGTGCACGCTCTTTCAGCAGAGTTCGCACAACGAAAGATGCACCCAGGAGAGCATTATTTACAACTTTATTCAGCGATGGTCAGAACAAAGAAAACATGACTGCCTGCTTCGATATCCAGACGCAGAGAGAGGATACAAAAGCTATATACAAAAACAGAAACATCCTGTGAACAGGAAATACGCAGGCTGTGGCACAACAACCTGCTCCCTTCTTAAGGTGGAACGAAAATATCCTAACAGTGCCCGCCTTGTGGAACGCCCTCCCATCAGATGTCAAAGAGATAAACAACTACCTGACATTCAGAAGACATCATAAGGCAGCCCTGTTCAGGGATGTTTTAAATATTTAATGCTGTACTGTTTTTAACACTTGATTGAGAACTGCCCAGAGTGGCTGGGGAAACTCAGCCAGATGGGCGGGGTATAAATAATAAATTATTATTATTATTATTATTATTATTATTATTATTATTATTATTATTATTATTATTTCCAAGCTGTTAAATGCTTCCTACTCTTCATACTGGCTGACAGCACTAAGGATCTGAGCTAGAATCCCTCCTAACTCACTGAGCTGGCCTGTGGCCCATTAGCTGCCAACTTCTCCTACCTGATCCCTGGCAACAGTTGTGTCCAGTGGAGAAAAAAAAACCCGTTCACTAAACACTAGGCTCCAATTTGCACATAGCGATTAAGCAAACCAAATGCCGTCGTTCTGAAAATGCTAGCAAAAATGTTATTAATACAGCGAATTTTGAGAGGTGATTAAATGATTTAAATCTGAAATGTAATCCTTAAGAAATTCCTCAGAAACCATGGGAATCAGGTATGCTGTGCAGATACTTGTGAAATTCAGCTATAATTAATGCTAAACTGGAAAAAGCGACCCATCGTCCTTGCGTATTTTCTGGCATTCCCACCTGCTGGCTGTTCCCCTCTTCCGTCATTCAAAATATCTCTGTTAAGCTGAAATCTCCTGATTTGGATACCCTCCTCCTTCTTAAGTCTCATGCTGCTTTCTGCATAGGCTTTAATATCCCATGATTTACCTTAAAAGGCCTTGCCCCTCTGCTTGCATGTGAAGACCCCCCAAAACCACCCCCAAATGAAGACACAATAGACACAGATTTTAGTTTAAGGTTTTCGGCATTCAATTTTGGCCACAACTTCATGGATTACAGCATGTGAGTGGTTGCTTAGGCATTGGTTCCAGACGACCTGAACCTGCACGGTGGCAGGAACAGGGCTGACACTGGACACCACCATATGTCAGTAAGGGAAAGCATCCTGGGGGAGGGAGATTTCCTTCAATCTCACAGCTCACCCCAGATGCTCCCATGGGCTCTGGCGTGGCCCTAGCCCCTTGACAGGGTTCGGACAAAAGCAAGGCAAGCCCTTGGATTGCTTTAATGGAATTCCCTAGCAGCAGCAGTAATGGAGGGGCAGGCACAGCCAACCACGTCCCCTCCCCAAAACATTGAACCAAATGCCTAACCACCAACCTTACAAAGTTGTGACGATTTGCTACATGGTAGGCAAAAACCAAGTGGCACCAGCCAATCAGCCAAATGGCAAAATTCCTACCAGGCCCCTGCTCCAAAACAGACAACCCCTTGACAGGCATAGCAAGGCCAAAGAACAACCCTAAATATAGGGAGAGGAGGGTGGGTGATTCACTGCACGTCGCAAGAAAGTGAAACTCTCCAGCGACGTGCAGCAGCTTAAATAGCCCCTCAGCAGCCAATAGCCAACCCAACTGACCAAATTTCTGCCCCAGCAACAGAGGGGCAACCAATGGGGCGTTGTGGCCATCCAAATGGTCCCACCCCACAACAGGGAGGCAGTTTCTGGTGATCTCACCGCAACACGTGCCCTCCATGATGGAGGACCCGACTTCCAACCATGACCATATTATATGACCTGATTCCTAGCCACTTCATTGAAGTCGTTTTCCCCATGCCTCCCCCATCACTGTCACATGCCCTTTGTACATCCCTCTTTCTCATAGGGTCTTCTCACCAGCTCTGTGCACTTCACAGTGCTATCCTTTGGCAATAATGGGCTGAAAATTTCTTCTGTGTCCCATCCCCCCACCCCCACCCCGCCCAACCATTCTCTTGCTAATCAACAGCTCAAAGAGGTCCTACTGGCAATGACAGTAGATGCTCCCTCTACAGGGAGCTAAAGTTAATGGAAGCCTTATTTAGGCTGACTAGACATTAAGTATGGTAGTCTTTGGAGGAGCTGGCTGGCTGATCAAAAGGCTATAACCTTATTTTGTAGCCTTGTGAGGCTAGAGGGACAGAGTTCCTGCAGGGTTGTGTCCTCTGGCTGAGAAGGTCCTGGAGCATCTCTCTTTAAGGAATTAGACTGAACCTCAAGAGCCTTTCACTGTGCATTACAAAGTCCCTGTCCCATGGGTCGTGGTAGATTGTGTCTCTGAACACAAAGTGAAAATGGGAATGGTCCCAGCTTTAAACATTTATGCCCCCAATGCAGTTTCAGCCATTCCTTCATCGTATATGACTAGTGCCCCCAGACAGGGAGGGACATATTCATAAACACATTCAAAGCATCCGTGGCAGTGATGGATAAGCTACACCTGTGAGCTACATCCGGTTTCACACCTGCATCAGCAGTCCACAGATTTTCCTTGCTGGGCCAGGGCATTCTTGCCCAACAAACATAGAAAGCACATTAAACCACCACAAAAGTGGAAAATTTAGTTAAGTTCCTGATTCTGAAATATAGATGTGAAGCATGTCATCTGTGCGACTGAAATAATGGCTGCTTCTCTTCCTTATCATTTTGTAACACCATATTGTGAGAAAGAAGATGTAAGTATCAACATTTTTGGGGGATGACAGTGGCTTGGAAATAACTCCTTGGCAACCAGATGCTGGCTTGAAGCTTTTTCCTTTGGAAGACTTTGTATCACATGGTGCTTCCCTGGAGTGACTCTCCAGGGTTTGGAATTCATTTCATTAGAATGCTGGAGAAGGTTTTTGACAGCAAACCCAATTGAATTAGACACAAGTTCATTTGCACAGATTTCTGAGGCCAGGAACAGAAAATAGAGGAAGCAGCATTTATCCTGTAGTTGGTTTGTTAAAAATGTTTAAATAATTGCAATAGTTTTTTAAAAAAAGTAGAAGGACCAAGGCTGCAATTATTCTGTACGCACCTGACTGGGAGCAAGTCCAATTGAATATAATGGAGCTTACCTCTGAGCAGAACGCATAGGTTTGTACTGTAAAACTGCAATTCTGTGCAAACTTACTTGGGAACCAGGATGGAAGGCAATTTTTTGGGTGTAACTTTTTAAACATGAATTTGCACTTTCCAAAACAATGCACCAACCAAAACATACCCTTCAAAATTTGCACTTCTCCTGATTTTGTGATTCAGTTCTCTAATCAAAAACATGTATATAAGGGAAAAGTGCATTAAAATGTGTATATATGTGAAAATAACGTAAAAACGCATGTATTAGGATAAATACGCATGAAAATGCATATGACTTTTCAAGTATACCCTTTTTCTTTAAGGAATTGCAAACTGATGAAGAAGTGGCATGAATCCATCTTTACCTAGGAGTAAATGCCATTGAACACAGCAGAACATACTCTACTCAAAGAGTAGGGTTGCTCTGCATTTCTGAATAAGCTGATTGTAAAGCCATGTGACACTTTCTGAGACTTGCCTGCCTTCTGGGGCAACTGTCTTTCAGCAAATCCACACAGGAATATTAGTCTTTTTGCATTTAATCACCAAATACTAACAATGAACTATTCACTTCATTAAAGGCGCTCAGAAATTCTGGCCAGCTGTTCCATGCCACTTGGCTGAGGACAAGGTGGAGAAAGATGAGCAATCCAATCCTCCGCTGCATCCAGTGTGTAATTTTGCCACACAATTAGATTTTCATCATTTGATTGCTAAACTAGAATCAGAACCCAAGATGGCCCTTTTGATGGTTTCTGGGCTTAAATTCTGACACATTTCCATTCACGTTGTTAATACCAGAGATTTTGGGAACAGTTTCCAATGAGTTATTTAAAAGTATTTTCCTGTATAGTCATCACTTGAATGGAAAAAGGCATTCTTCATGTTGAATTAGGACTGAATTCAAACATATATATATATATTTTGCGGATATTTCTGGCTGTGGCAAAACTTAAACTCCTTTCACTGGTTCTTTTGCCATCCATTATGCGCAGAGTAAAATTGTATAATTGGTAAAATATAATGATAATCTGGAAATTAGGATTTCCAGATTGGGGAAGGTGGAATATGGGAAACCTAACTAAGGCTGCTGTGCAAATCAGGTGACCATGGGATGCGGGTGGCACTGTGGGTTAAACCACAGAGCCTAGGACCTGCCGATCAGAAGGTCGGCAGTTCGAATCCCTGCAACGGGGTGAGCTCCCGTTGTTCGGTCCCTGCTCCTGCCAACCTAGCAGTTCGAAAGCACATCAAAGTGCAAGTAGATAAGTAGGTACCGCTCTGGCGGGAAGGTAAACGGCATTTCCGTGCGCTGCTCTGGTTTGCCAGAAGCGGCTTAGTCATGCTGGCCACATGACCTGGAAGCTGTACGCTGGCTCCCTCGGCCAATAAAGCGAGATGAGCGCCGCAACCCCAGAGTCGGGCACGACTGGACCTAATGGTCAAGGGTCCCTTTACCTTTAACAAAGGTTGCTGTGCAAATGAGGTGACCACCAGATGATTGAAATGCTTGAAATCTGCAACATGGTGATTTCTCCCCACCCATCCACACAGTATGAGCTTGGGATTTTAATATTCAAATAAGGCAGACAGCAGAGGACTGGTCTACTAGTACCCAATGCATTTGCAGGTTCTTCTCCAGTTCCTAGGTTTCCCAGACACCATCTGTTACATTCTCTTCTGTTCATTCTTTCTGATGATACTTGTAGAGTAGTTTAGGAAAAGGAAGCGTTCAGCCAACAGCTGCATTCACTTGTAGACATCTGGAACTTTATTACAGAGGATGGCAGAACGTGACCAGGTGCCGCCTGTGATCGCCAATAGCTTGTCAATGCTCTGATCTCCAGAAACCTGCATCCCATATGTGCCTTCCAATGCAAGTGGACCAATAAGAGAAACCGTGGCTCATACAGACCAGGTTTTTTTTTTTTTTAAAAAAAGGCATCTAGCGTGTTTTAATCTTTTGGCATAGCATAAAGGCATCACTGCATGCAAGCCATGTTGCTATTAACAGAAAGAATCCCGCTTCACTTTTAGAACATTTGATCTTAGAAGTCCCCTAGAGATAAAAAGACTTATTCAGCACAAGTGATAATATTTATTAAAATTTCAGAGGAAATACAAAAATATGAAAAAGAAAAAAGAAAAAAAAGAAGAGAAAAAGAAGACAAAAAGATACAAAATACAAAAAAAGTTAAAACAAATCAGTCATTCCATATCCTATCTTTCATCTGCCTATTTCCCCGACTTCCTCACACCTCCCTCTTCTTGTATCCTGATTCAGTCATTGTTTCAGCAAATCCTTTCTATACTTTAGCTTATAACCAATTAATTAACTCTATACATCCTATCCATCTTTCACCATATTCTGTTATTCTATTTACCTTACTTTATTTGACCTTATCTTACCATAAAAACCCTTAACCTTATCTTACCATAAAATACCATAAAATACCTTAAGACTTAAAAACTTAATACTTATTTATCGTTATATCATTTCTGCTAAAACCAGACAATTTCATTCCAACATTCTCCCTAATATTCATTAATTTTACACTAATCCCCAAAATAAAAATTTTTCTTTATAGACTCTTCCAATTTTCATCCAACGTCCCTTCTTCCTGGTCTCGGGTTATGTCAGTCCTTACTATCCATTCCATCTAGTCCATCAGCCTGGTAGTCTGATATCCGAGGCTCTTAAGTCTCTTCCATGCCCCTTCTGCAGATCTTTTCCTTCTTGTTTATGCTTGCACTTTTCCTTATCTTTTGTTGGTCTCTTTCTTAGTTTCTTTCCTTTCTCCTTAGGGAGTAGGTCTCCGGGGAATTTCCATCTATACTCATGTCCGTCTCCCCACATCAGACCAGCCCATTCCCCACAGTCCCACTCCCCACAGTCATCAATATAATCCAAAAGATCTTTAACAGCATATTTCAAAATCTCTCCAAAGTTGAGAGCCTCCTCAGCTCCAAACTCCATCTGGCCTAATTCAAGTTCATTCTTCCAAAACGGCAACTTATGCTCCTGCAGGGCCTCGGGTCTCTCCATTTGTGTTGCTTGAGGTAGCACCATAGCTTTCTCCATTATTATCTGCCCTTGCATTTGCCCGGTCGAACCAGTTTCCTGGATTGGTCCCTGTATAATTTCTATGTCAGTATTCCCTATTTGTTCACATTCACTGATTACAACAGTCATCAAATCCAACTTCTCGTTCATCAAATCCACCTTCTCATGCAACTGCTCCAACAAAGCACTTGTCTTGCAAAAAGCAAGCACCAGGACTTCTTCCAAACACATTTTTATTCAAGGTCACAGTCTGGTCCCACGATGTTAATCTCGCAGCTGTGAAATCCCCAAGTGAACTGCAGCAACAAGTTGACAAGCTCCCTCTAGAGGATACAATTTCTATTTGTGTCCATCTTTTTAAATCATGTCCAACAAAAGAAAGTTACTTTCAATTTTCAAATATTTTGTTTCTTTAGAATGCAACAGGCAACATTGGAATCAATTTGTTTCTCTTTTTTCTTGCTATCTGTCAAAATGTTCCATTCACAGTCAATGGACGTCTCTGATGATTTCTGTCTCTGGCACCCCGTTCCCAGGTTTGAGACGGTGGAAACTTATTTTCCTTTACTCCCTCTCCAGCAGGCTTGAACAGTCCCCCCCCCCTTTTCTCCTGCTTCCAAGGGGGTTTTAATGGTTATAAATGAAGGAAATTTCGACCTTTGTAAAGCGACTTTCCAGGCTATTAGCTTACAAGATTTTTGCTTCAGTCTATTTACAGAAAGCGGAAGGCAGACTTCCTGTTTTGAACCTTCCCGCTTCAGTGCCAAATTAAGATATTTCTTGATCCAATTTCCGTTTCTACTCACGGGTACTTGTTTAGAGTCCAATTGTCGACAGGAAAAAGTCAGCGCTCTCCGGCAATGGCAATGCGGCTTCCCTCCGTGAAAATAGCAGTCAGTTCACAGCACTGCGCCGATCACCCTACTTCACTCCGGAGCCCCAAAATGGGGTTCCCCGTGAATAGGGGAGGCGCTCCTGGTGCTCTGCCGAACCCCACGTTCCCAGGCTTCTTCCACCTGGGATTTCTAGTGGGTCCCCACCTTCGCCGTGGCGGGTAGACCCAATTTCCACGGAGCCAGTTCCTCCGATCGGAGGAACTCCGCCATTTCGCCGATGGCGCTAACCCGGAAGCACAAGTGATTGAAGGATGCTTCCCATTTAACAAGCAGAAAATGCTCTGGTTTTCCTGTAGTTTGTCCCATATTTAAAACTTTTGCAAAGTGTTGTTGTTTTTTAAATGCATGACATCTGCTTTGGTTGAAAGCAGTATTCATGGCCTGGACTTTGCTTTATCATTATTGATGTATCGTTTAAGAACATAGTTTGTATTTTTTAACAACTTGGGGAAAAGTTGGAGCAAAAGGGGCACACAGTGTTTTGCAAGCTCTGCTTCTCCATGGGAAAAACAGAATGAGGCAGCAGCAAACATATATGTTAGAATGGATCGCAGGAGATCTTCCATAAAACTGGTTAATGAGGGATGCTTTAACCTGGCTGAGCAGATGGGAAGTCCTGAACCTTTCTCCCAGAAGCAACTCATCCTCAGCTGATTTTCTCCTAGTGGGGCTTCAAGGCTAGAAGTCACCCCTGTGAGGAGAAAAATAGGAGAATGTACAATAGAGCAGGTGAGAAGGAAGTAGTCACACACAGCTCGGCAGTGTAGGGGGTGGGCAACTTGCCACGCTAGGACCACTGTGGCTCAAAAACGCTATGCAAGTGATCGTCACAGAGCAAGCCAGGCATTAAACCACACAGTTCAGAGTTGGAGTTAATTCTTTATTAGCAAAAACACAATCTCCACAGCCTTGGCTGAGTGTCAGGCCTAATGAGCAGAGAAGCTCATTCCCTGTGGGACTCAGTTGCCAAGACAAAAGTTCCCTGCCTGTCTATGTATCCTCCTCTTCAGGGCTTCCCAAAGGCGATTGGAGACTGCGCCTGAGTGCAGCCAATCTCTCCTTGGCCAGAAGAGACATGAAGACATGGAGAAGGGCAGCTTGTCTCAGCAGGAAGGGGTGGGGGACACTTGTGACTCTTCCCCAGTCTGACAATCTCTGCATTTTTACCACCCTCCTCAAACTTGCCAGCTTCAGTTCCTGATTAGGGACTTCTCTCTGCCACAGACTCCTGTCCTATTCAACTTTTATCCTAGGGTTGGGTTCTCCACCAACAAACCTACATTCATGGTCATCGCAAGGTAGTTAAAGATAGTAGCAAGAATAGTTAGGCCTGTGGGACAAAGCAGTGATGCATGTTCCCACTTAATTCGTTGTCCTCCATGAGATCTTAATCGCATGGAGTGGGATAGGGAGGTACTGCATTGTGCTGGTCCCGGGGAGGGTTGCCGTGTGGCGTGGTTTGAGTCCGGGCCTGGGTTGAGGGTCTGGAGGCTGTCCAACAAGGGCGAAGTGGGGTCCAAGGCAAGGAGCCGGGCGTGGTCAGGAACTCCAGAAGAGCAGGTCAGGGTGCTGGCAGGAACAGGTTTCCAGTGATGTTGCTCCCGCAACCTGGGACTGGGCTGACTGGCCTTTATCTCCTCTGAGGCCTGGGGTGGTCCCAGCCCACAGGTGACTTGCCTCCCCTGGCCTTAAGGTGAGTACTCCTCCTGAGAGAACTTAGTTCCCTCCGCCTCTCTGCTCTGAGCCTCTGCAGCTCAGGAGAGGCTGGAGGGTTACTGGACCCAGAGGCAGCCTCACCTTCCCCTGACAGGGCTGGGAGAGGCGCACCTGCAGGCAATGGGTCCTCGATCACCTCCGGAGCCAGAGCGGATTCAGCTGGTGTCTGCTCCTGAGGATCCAGCACAGGTGAGGGCCCTTCAGATTCAAGCCCCTGCCCCGGCTCAGCCGGCCCTGGAGGCGGGGACTCCTGTGCAGGCTGGGATTCCTCCGGTTCAGCCTCTGAATCAGATTCCCAGGCCATCACATGCATGCTGAGTTGAGAGGACCATGTTGCACATGTCTAGACTTCCCTTGAGATGTGGAATTCTGATTGCACTGAGCTCCACATCACTGGGAAAGACTTTCTGCACACAACAGGCTCCCTTCTACAGATGTGGTATGGCCAACCTGTGAACAGCAGGGGGCAGGGCCAGGGCCAGTGGGACAAATCCCTTTTATAAATGTTTATGGTTCTGTGAAGGATAACACATGAAGGGGCACGGAACCCCAGGACAAATATGGGGGATGGCAATCAGCTGCAAGCGAGAGAGGGAACAGGACTTCAGCTCCCATTGACAATGGTCAGGAGCGATCTTGGATACAATATACAATTTTCATCATGGGAAAAGTTATGGAGGGAAGATTTAAAATTTACCGCATGCTGTACGTTGAAGGAGAATTATATGAAAATGATGTTTCATTTGGTACCTAACTCCTACTAAAATAGCAAAAATGGATAGAACTGCTACAAATATTTGCTGGAAGTGCAAAGAGAAGGAAGGCACATTCCACCATATGTGGTGGACGTGCAAGATGACAAAAGCATATTGGGAAATGATTTATAATGAGCTGAAGAAAATTTTTAAAGTAACCTTTGTTGGAAAAACCAGCAGCTTTCTTATTAGAAATTTTAGGTCCAGAACTACAAAAGGAACAGAAAAGACTGTTTATGTACGCTACAACAGCTGCACGGATGCTGTCGGCCCAGAGATGGAAGGAAGATAAAGTACCTACCAAAGAAGAATGGTTAACAAAGATGATGGACTATGCCAAAATGGCATAAGTGATGGGGAAGATCAGAAACCAAGAAGATGATTAATTTAATAAAGAATGGGGAAAATTTATAAGTTACTTAAAAGAACACTGTAAACAATTAAAAACATTGGTAGGATTTTAAAAACACTTGCAATGTAACAAGAACTATGGTAAGGACTGAGTGTTAAGGAAACATGGAGAACAATATACGATGCAGTTGGAAAAGAATAACTACGGGACCCATGAAGGGGTGGAGGGAAGGCAAGGGATTCAGAGAATCCTATGTATATTTGATTATGATTTACATATGATTCTAATTGTTAAATGTAAAACTGAATAAAAACATTTTTTTAAAAAAGGCAATGGTCAGGAGCTGTAGTCCAACAGCTTCTGAAGGGGGACCATTTCCCCCAGAAATGAACCAGATGCTGAACCAGATGGATTCATGGCCTGACCCAGTGAGGCTATTCTTCTGTTCTGACATTCACATGTTACACCCAGGGCCGGATTTAGGTTTGACGAGGCCCTAAGCTACTGAAGGTAATGGGGCCCTTTCTATGTCCAGCTGTCCTTTGTCAACAACAAATTGTCGCTGTTTTTTGTGTTGAATATATGCTGTATGGTAATTTATGGACCTAATAGGTATCTAAAGCCATTTGCACATAACAAAATATTCATTTAATCAAAGTAATTGTTGAACTGAAATACAATTAAGAAGAAGTCTATTGGAGGGGGGTCCAAGAGAGTGGGACCCTAAGCTATAGCTTGCTTAGCTTATACATAAATTCGGCACTGGCTACACCACGTTAGACCCAAGAGGAAATAACCACTGCCATCCAGGGTATAGCATACTGCAAACAGGAAGTAGAAAATAATAATAATAATAATAATAATAATAATAATAATAATAATAATAATAATAATACCCTGCCCATCTGGCTGGGCTTTCCCAGCCACTCTGGGTGGCTTCCAACAAAATATTAAAATACAGTGGTCTGTTAAACATTAAGAGCTTCCCTAAACAGGGCTGCCTTCAGATGTCTTCTAAAAGTCTGGTAGTTGTTCTCTTTGACATCTGGTGGGAGGGTGTTCCACAGGGTAGGTTCAGTAGAACTGAACAAAACCTATCACCAGTGCAGGATGCTGCTGCTATAGTGCTGATTGGGGCACCTATCAGAGACCACAACACACAGATCCTGAACCATCTTCATTGGCTCCCTGTTGCCTTCCAGGCTAAATTTAAGGTGTTCATGTTGACCCAGGAAGTTTTAAACAGCAGGTTCCCCATCCTTGAGTTCTGCTGGCTCTGCTGGCAAGCTTTCAGGGGCTGGCATGCCAAGGCATTTGAAGGAACATCTTTCCCTGTATTAGCCTTCCTATATTGTATGTATTAGCCTTTCATATTGTTCCTTTTCCTGCTGTTGTCTCCTATTCTGTGAGCATTTATATTGTAAGCTCCTCAGGACTGGAGCATGTCTTTTTCCTCCTGCTATGTCCATGGAGGGCTCTGAATAAATAAATAACAGTTAATAGCAATGAATAATAATAAACTGTGTTGATAAGCCCACCTTTCAAAGTCCACCCCACTCCAATTTCTGGCAATAGTAAGTTCTGACTCTTTAGAGCTGGGTAGGGAACCTTTAACCCTCCAGATGGTGCTAAACAACAAGTCCCATCATCCATAGCAAGGTTAGCCAATGTTCAGGAGTGATGGAAGTTGTAGTTCAAGAACATCTGGAGGGCCAAAGTTTCTCCACACTTGGTTTAGAGGAGGAGGACCAAAATCTAAGATCCTAGGGTAGGAAAAGATATGACTTTGGAAGATGACTACAGTTTATGGCTGTGTATGCACCTTTTGTGATGGCAAAGTAGGAAATACGTACCAGGGAACACAGGTCGACTTACTTCTTCACAGAGATACCCTGCATACATTTTCAAAGCGGTAACTTTTGGGGGATGGTCTCATGGGGATTTGAAGGAGCCTTGTAGGGAATCAAATAGTTAAAACATTTTCTTCTGATCTCCAACCTAAATTTATTAACGGAAGAATTTATAGCCACTGGCTCTTGTACTTGCAGACTCCTTTAACCTCAAAGACTCTTCCCCTTCATTGTGTTGACCTACAAGGTGGCAAGACAAAAGCAGTTGGCTGAAGCCTTTAAAGAGAAAAATGTGTCATTTTAATGACTCCAAAAGTGAAACTGCTCTGGGGCAAAATGTCCGTGGAACTATTTAAGAGGCTCCAGGCTCATCAGGATCCTAATATCACCGTTTGACACATTTGAACAGGCACTTTGACTAGAATAATCACTACTGCTGCCTATAACAAAGATAAGAAATTAGTTGTTTGCTTAAACTTAAAAGGATTTCATCACGAAAATGGAAGCTACCAGATGTATGGACGGGGCATAAATATGCCAGGTGTTGTACTGGGCTGTTGAAGTTGCATAGTAGTGTATTATTACATAGATTTATGGCACAACACTGTGCGAAGGCAGGCAGCGGCAGAACTTCTTGGCTAGGGAGCCTTTTTTCTCCACTTAGGTAAAGATAACCAGAAGAGACTGTATATTTTATATTGCAGAAAGTGCAGGCTAATAAACCAGGTGATGAGTCCTATGGTATTTCCTTTACCCCACAGTTTCCCAAAGTTTAAATATGTGGGGTGCAGGTTTATCTATATTTTTCTGAATGAAAACAGGAAGGGCATCTAATTCTTAACACTCAGAAAGAGGGATCCATTTTTAAAAAAAACAAAAAACTTTGATCAGCTCCCAGAACAATGGACAAGTATTCGATATGTGCAAATCCAGGAATCGGGCTGCAAAAATGGTGTCTGGGTGGATTTTTGCTGAATCTGCAAAATGTCCAGGAAAACCTGAATTTATGGCAAGTAGGGTTCCTCCCTCCCATGCAGAAAATATCCCCCAAAAGCCCTAAACTACTTTTTGGGGGGAAATGTCACCCCCACAAAATTCAACTTTGACCAAGAAAGAAAGAAAGAAAGAAAGAAAGAAAGAAAGAAAGAAAGAAAGAAGCTCAACAACTTTGTCCTGATTTTCACTTTTGGGAATATGGCAACCCTAGGTATACTCCATTCCATATTGTCTCCTGCCACCCAACTTTGCCATCCATCTTTGCTCTGCCCTTCTGAGGATGGGACTGACTGTGCTCTCTGGGCAATGGGGATGCTTTTGGGATTCCCACACACATAGTACTGGCTACATCACGGCCTAGGACCCTCGTACCTACGGGACTGCCTCTCCCGGTATGCCCCAAAGAGAGCCTCAAGGTCCATAAATAGCAACACCCTAGTGGTCCCGGGCCCTAAGGAAGTTAGATTAGCTTCAACCAGAGCCAGGGCCTTTTCAACTCTGGCTCCGGTCTGGTGGAACGCTCTGCCTCATGAGACCAGGGCCCTGCAGGATCTGATTTCTTTCCGCAGGGCCTGTAAGACAGAATTGTTCTGCCTGGCCTTTGGCTTGGAACCAATTTGATTCCCTCCCCCTCTTTCTTTTTTCTTTTCCTTTCTCCTCCTGCGACGAGGCTACATTTTAATATTTTAATGTTTCAATATTTTAATGTTGTATTTTAATTTTGTTTTTAAGTTGTATTCATTCAACTTGTTTTTATTATTGCCTGTTAGCCACCCTGAGCTTGGCTGGGGAGGGCAGGGTATAAATAAAAATTATTATTATTATTATTATTACATCAGAGAATGTCCCAAAAGTGACCTCCCTGTGTTGCGTTTTTTTTCCCTTCCTGGTCTCTGTAACTTGTATTGTGAGACGCCAACATGCAATGTTTCCTGCTCCACAAATATGTGGATTGAGGACAGAGAAGTGCACAGAATATCATGACTCAAAGACTGTGCCAGTTACAGAAGCTACAGAAGAGGGGAAGAACACAACATGGGAATGTCACCTTTTGGCAACGAAAGCCTCTCAACCCCTCTGCTAGTTCCACCTTCGTATGCTTATTCCGGGACCCTGTCTTTTGACAAGCTTTTCTGCTGTGTCGCTGTCTGGATGGGTATCGGTTGATGCCATTTTTACTCTTGCACCTACTACCAATATGGCTTTAAGCATTGTTTGAAATTTATTTAAGAAATAAATCAGTCCATTCTTTGGTTTGGATTTCCATGGCTTTGCCTGTAAAATTCAATATTGCAAATGTTGCTGGATCATCTTATTATGGCTCAGTTTCTTCCAGCGTTTGGAATTCACGCCACAAATTACAGCTTCTGGGAATGTGGGTTCTATGCAGTATCCTGACTATGAAGGCTGTTTAAACCACTGCTCAGCTGTGCTGATCTTTCCCATGTGATTATTCCTCCCACTGACCCATGGATATCTTGAGTGGCAGCTCTGCTTACAGTCTTTCTTTGCAGTGAACTTCTGAACTTCTCCCAACATCTGGAAACTTGGTGAGATGCCTTCTGTTAAGGCTTTTCATTGGTCTGCTTGGTTGGTATGTATCTTATCCTGTAGCATCAGAATAATGGGGTGAAAAGGAGCTACCAGAGGTGGAAGGGAGCAGAAGATTATGTCCTCATGTTGACTTCAATGTAGTCAGTCAGAATTAAAGAGATCTAACCTTTACTTTTACCCAGAGCTGAAATAAATCTGCAGCCAACAGATCCAGATCTGCTGTCACCGTTTCCAGTGCAGTTTTTGCAAAAAGGCAAAATATCGCAGAGTATCAGACCGAAAGCCGTGCCAAAATGATGCCTCTGGATAAAAAGTCCCCACTTTGCTGCTTGCAAGAGATAAAACAAAGAATGTATGCTGGGGAATAGTAGCACACATGTTTCCCTGACTGAATTCTTCCTAAAGAATGGCATTCATTTGCATATTGCTAATGGGCACACCCCATAATTTCAGCACACAAAATAGATGGAAATTTAATAACAGAGACCTGCTGTGATGTCTCATGTTAGTAATAATTACTTACACTGCAGAACATTTACTAACATGCTATAAAGCATTATGATAATTAAAATAAATATACATGCCAAACCCATCAAAAGCCTTCGTGCAGCAGGAAGAATTCGCACCTACACAACGCCAGAAGTAAACAATCCTTCCCACACATATCTGTTATCATTCACAGTGCTTGAAGGGGGTTTATAACTCTTAGCGATCAGCCTTGATATAGTCATAAGCGGCTTTGTCACCTTGTGAGTGAGACTTTCTTGGCAAGGCCTGTAGCTCAGTGGTAGCGAATCATGTTTTCTGCAACCAAAAGCTCTCAGGTGTGACCACCTGGCATCTCTAGGTAGGGCTGGGAAAGACCTCAATCCAGAGCTCTGGAAAGCCACTGCTTGGCTGTGTGGAAGAGCTTTCCGCAATCTGATGCGCTTCAGATCTGCAACTCCCATCAACTTCAGTCAACATGGCAAATGTTCAAGGCTGGTGGGGAGCTGTCCTGGAGGCCATCAGCTTGTGGAAGGCTAGTGTCAACAAAGCTGAGCTAGGACCAATGATATGAAGCAGACTCCTAGGCTCCAAATTTTGTTATGCTTCATTATAGCAATTTTAAAGGTAAAGGGTGGTTCACTTACGTATTTTTCTTTCTTGATGTGATCTTGGGAGTGTTTTGATTGTTCTGTATCATGTCAACAAAGGTCCGTATAGTTAAAGCTATGGTTTTCCCAGTAGTGATGTATGGAAGTGAGAGCTGGACCATAAAGAAGGCTGATCGCCGAAGAATTGATGCTTTTGAATTATGGTGCTGGAGGAGACTCTTGAGAGTCCCATGGACTGCAAGAAGATCCAGCCTCTCCATTCTGAAGGAAATCACTGAGTGCTTACTGGAAGGACAGATCCTGAAGCTGAGGCTCCAATACTTTGGCCACCTCATGAGAAGAGAAGACTCCCTGGAGAAGACCCTGATGTTGGGAAAGATGGAGGGCACAAGGAGAAGGGGATGGCAGAGGACGAGATGGTTGGACAGTGTTCTCAAAGCTATGAATATGAGTTTGACCAAGCTGCGGGAGGCAGCGGAAGACAGGAGTGCCGGGCGTGCTCTGGTCCATGGGGTCACCAAGAGTCGGACACGACTAAACAACAACAACAATATCATGTTGGGCCTGTAATAATACTGTATGGCCCTAGCTGACTGGCTTCCTCCTTTTAAATGGATTGTGAAGTCATTGGCGATAGAAGAGCTCTCTATCTGCATCAGAGTTGGTGCACCTGGAGCAGAGCCTAGCCCAGTCCCACACAATTCACTGGTGCAACCTTCATGCCTTTCAAAGGCTCCCAATGCCTATGAAAATGAGCATGGAGCTTAGTTAACTGATCCCATAAATTTGTAGAACATGAAAAGCAATTGAAAGGATTGGGCAGTGATTCACTGATGTATATGAGCAGTGAGGGACCGGAGGCCATATCTTGAGATGGCCAGGTGTCACTCAAAACAGCTGCCACTGCAACTTCCTGCAGCTCAGGGTACTGAAGAATGTATTTCCGTATTTAAAATATTTGCAACCTGCCTTTCATTGCACAGCAATATCAGAATGGGGTGCATTTGAGATTTAATTGAATACATAGTGGTGTGTGTCTGTGTGTGTATAAGACAGGCATCCATTAATACCCAGTAAATGTCTTAGCAAAGAAATATGTATTTGAAGCTCAGGGGTCAGAAAACTTTTTCAGCAGGGGGCCAGTCCACTGTCCCTCAGACTTTGTGGGGGGCTGGACTATATTTTGAATTTTTTAAAAAGAATGAATGAATTCCTATGGCCCACAAATAACCCAGAGATGCATTTTAAATAAAAGCACACATTCTACTCATGTAAAAACACCAGGCAGGCCCCACAAATAACCCAGAGATGCATTTTAAATAAAAGGACACATTTACTCATGTAAAAACATGCTGATTCCCGGACAGTCCATGGGCCGGATTAAGAAGGCGATTGGGCCGGATCCGCCCCCCGGGGCCTTAGTTTGCCTACCCACCAGTTTTTCAGAGGTGAGAATGCAGTGATGGAGTGCCACAACCGAGAAGGCCCTTCCACAAATTGCTTCATTGGGTGGTTTAAGCTGGCTCCAGCACTCCCAGTAGAGCCTTTAGATATCGTAATCACCATCTATATGAAATATATATATATATCTGTTTACTGCAGGACTGCATTATACACTGTGGGGGAGGAAGGGGAGGAGGAGGAGGGTGGTACCAAGGCCATTCTTTTATAATGTGAAAATTGCAAGGTGGCTTGAAAAATGCTTGCTATTTGGGTGGAGAACCTACAGCCTTCCAGAGGTTGCTGGACTATGCATTCCATCAAACTTGACCATTGCCCATGTTGTAATCCAATAATATCTGAAGGGAGACAGGTTTCCCACTACTGGGCTAAGAGACTAAGCAATAAATCAGGAAATCCTCGGCATGAATCTTGCCTCTGTCATGGACTTTGGCAAGCCACTTGTTCTCAGCCATTCATATATGCAATTTGGGGATAATAAATTATGCTCACCTGCCTAGGCTTGCTGCAAACCAGAGATGGGGAACTTGTGGCCTTCCAGAGGTCATTGGACCACCAGTGCCACCATGCCTGGCCACTGGACATGCTGGCTCAGGGTGATGGGAGTTGGAATGCAACAACTTCCTGAGGGCAACAGGTTCCCTGTGCTGTTTTAAGCATTGTAGCACAGGAAGAGAATGTACATGAAACCTTCTGAGCTTCTAAATGCTGAATGGGAGAGCTGGGAATAACAAATGGAGTGCAGACTGGAATAATTTGTTGTTGCTGTTTAGTCGTGTTCGACTCTTCGTGACCCCATGGAGCAGAGCACGCCAGGCACTCCTGTCTTCCACTGCCTCCCACAGTTTGGTCAAACTCATGTTGGTAGCTTCGAGAACAGTGTCCAACCATCTTGTCCTCTGTTGTCCCCTTCTCCTTGTGCCCTCCATCTTTCCCAGCATCAGGGTCTTTTCCAGAGAGTCTTCTCTTCTCAGGAGGTGGCCAAAGTATTGGAGCCTCAGCTTCAGGATCTGTCCTTCCAGTGAGCACTCAGGCTGATTTCCTTCAGAATGGATAGGTTTGATCTTCTTGCTGTCCATGGGACTCTCAAGAGTCTCCTCCAGCACCATAATTCAAAAGCATCAATTCTTTGGTGATCAGCCTTCTTTATGGTCCAGCTCTCACTTCCATACATCACTACTGGGAAAACCATAGCTTTAACTATACAGACTGGAATAATAGATTGTCATAATGTTAGTATTACCCATTATTAACTAACAATTCCTGGCAAAGATTTTACACTTACAATTATGGTAAACGGTAACATGAAATCACAGCGTTGTCCCTCTATCTTCACAAATATGTTCACACTTTGATGTCCAGATGTCTTTCTTTTGTGTTTAGCCTCAGAAACAGCATCTGGAAGAGCCCCCCCCTTTAAAAAAAGATACAATTGTACCCTGAAGTAAGAATGACTTAATTAAAAATATGACACTCATAAACACTAATTAATGCTGCCTTTGCTTGTATTCTCTCTTTTTCGAAAGGAGGGAAATTGACCAATTTAAGTTGTTGGGAGAGGCCTGTGTGGTAACTGTAAAAGAGGCCTACAGCGTAAAATAAATCCTCAACTGCTGTTATGATAAAATATTATCTCTTAAGTAAGAGGTAAAAAGAATTACAGCCACACGTTTTTACACAGGCACTGTGGACTTAAAATTTGCTCCGTAGTTCTGGGGTGGAAGGTTGAACTGATTATTCCAGCTTCTTGGGAATTGCAGTTTTCATGTTTGCTTTTTAAACAGCAAGTCACTGGATTTTCTGGTTGCAGGAATACACTTCTTTGTGGGCATTGCCAGGAAAGACCCCCCCCAAGCCAGAGAAGTGCCTGGATCAGCTTTCCAGTGGTTGGGGGCATGGCTTTAATGCCCAGAGTAGCTTATTCCCCTTGGACAAACGAAATAGATCAAATTCTGCAGGGTGGTAAAAAGTGTAGAATGAGTTATGCAGAAAAAGGAAATAAGAACATTCTTGCACATATTTTCAGTTTGCACAATACAAAGGTGTTGCAGAATTCGGCTTTTCGTGGTGCGAGCTTTGCTTGGGTGCAAAAATGTAATATTATCTCTTTAGTGAAAAGTACACACAGCCCTGATTTAAACCTGTAAAGTGACTGTGAGCTGTTTACCCAACAGGTACAACCCAGCAGGAGTCTTTTTGCTGAACAAACCCTACTGAAGTAAACAGAAGGCACTCAAGAGAAAGTGCTCTTCCCCAGTTACCCTCCATTTCAAGGGGTTTCCAAAGGACACACTCCCAATGGGCAGAGCCTCATTTTGTTGTTGTTTAGTCGTTTAGTCATGTCTGACTCTTCATGACCCCATGGACCAGAGCACGCCAGGCGCTCCTGTCTTCCACTGCCTCCCACAGTTTGGTCAAACTCATGCTGGTAGCTTCGAAGACCCTATCCAACCATCTCGTCCTCTGTCGTCCCCTTCTCCTTGTGCCCTCCATCTTTCCCAACATCAGGGTCTTTTCCAGTGAGTCTTCTCTTCTCATGAGGTGGCCAAAGTATTGGAGTCGCAGCTTCAGGATCTGTCCTTCCAGTGAGCACTCAGGGCTGATTTCCTTCAGAATGGATCGGTTTGATCTTCTTGTAGTCCATGGGACTCTCAAGAGTCTCCTCCAGCACCATAATTCAAAAGCATCAATTATTTGGCGATCAGCCTTCTTTATGGTCCAGCTCTCACTTCCATACATCACTACTGGGAAAACCATAGCTTTAACTATATGGACCTTTGTTGGCAAGGTGATGTCTCTGCTTTTTGCAAGTCCACGATGCCTTGTACAATATGTCTTCAGTGCCATAAAACCACTCTTTCCACTGTCCATTATTTAAATTTGTCAGCTGTATTTTTACACGGCATTGGACTGATTTCTCAACTTGTATCTCAATTTTAGTATTAAAGACAGGTTTAAGTCAGAGGAAAAAATGCACCCTTTGAACACAGCTTTCTATTTTCCAGTGGTGGGAATATTAAAGTAAGGTCTTAGCGCTGGATGTATTTTGATATGATTCTCTCTGTTTGGTATCGGCCAAGCAGAGACCTTCTTAGCGCCTTTCATTTGTGATCTTTTAAAACTGTCAGACGGGAATGATTTTCAGTCACTTCAGTCTGGAGTGGATTTAAAATCTTGTCCCAAAGGTGGTAGATTAATAGATTCAAAAGGCAAAGTATTAATCTAATGCACTGATCTGTCTCCCAGCCCATAACTTATAGCATAACTGTCACGAGATTATGGCAGTTCTCCAATGAAACAAAGTACTTACATTTGATTTTGCAATAATAAAGCATTTCACTGACCATTACAATTGCTACTTTAATACATAATCTTCTGCGTTCTGCGAGGTAGGGAGGCAAGCACCAGAGGGACTTTTAAAGACTTAAAGGGCATGTAATGGTTCACAGTGCTTATATTGGACATATTTGGGTTTGACTTTAATTATGAGAAGTAAATCCAACTGTTGGATGAAAGAGCCTTTGGCTTTTAAGACTATCTTTCAGGAGGCAGTCTATGCTCTGAAGGTAAATGCCATCATGACGACTGAGAGCCAGTCATTCTACACTTTCCACAGTGTGACAAGGTGGATTTCTGGGTGAGATGTGGCAGTATAAAACAAAAAAAAAACAAAATATGTATTTCTGCACATAGTAAACTCTCAGAGACTGAGCAGTGAATCTGAAGTACACCGTTTTCTGTCTGAACTCACTGGATGGCGTTTTGCAAGGCATCCCTCCCTCTCCCTCTCCCCCTCCCTCTCCTTCTCTCTCTCTCTTTTTTTAAAGAATAATTTTTATTGAATGATTTTATGTTACAAAAAACAATACAGCCATACTACCACTAAATATAATTAAGAAATAAAAATTACATACATCGATATTTAGCTTGTTATTTGTTATTTACCATCTTATTTCTTCCCAAACATTGCATACAACAACAAACACATGTGCAGACACCCACACACCCACACCCGCACACAAAATGATAATAATGAAAGTAAATATTTTTCCACCTTTTATCTTCCAAAATCTTTTCTTCAACTTTGACTTCCTGTCAAGTCCCTTTGCATATGTTTTATCTTACATTTGAATGTACACAAAACAATAAACCTTTCTATATAATTTTGCTAATGCATTCTGAAAACATAATAAATCCTTAATTGTTGTCCACCTCCTTTTAGTTCCTTTATCACTCGAATGCTAGCACGGAGTCAAAACTATTATTGTATTTTTGAACATATCTCCCTCTCCTTCTCACTCTCTGTGTTTTACCCTTATCTGCTATCGGCAGGGCCATTTTTAGTCATACCATTGCTCACTGCTGAACCCCAGATCCTTTTTCCAGACTGTGGACCCCATTCTCCCTTTTACATGCACAGATGCATACATCTTTGCTTACAGCCAGGTCTTAAACCTTCGGTTGCGCAAGCCATGCCTGACCACCATGACTAAGGAAAGCCCTCAACCCAACCTCACCTCAGGTAAGTGTTCCATTTTTCTGAAATCTTCTCACCTGCCTGGGATATATGACAATTAGCTAAACTGAAGGAGCACCACTTCAACAGACAAATGTCACCCAACAGTGTAAAGTGGGCGAAAAAGAGAAGAATGAGAGCCGATAAGGGTCTCCCCCCAAAATTCCTACTCAGCCCCTGGAAAAAAGACGACTAGCCTGTAGGCCCATACTGCAAAAGGGTGGGGGAAATCAACCTCACAGGCCATGACATTACCCCCTAGGGAGATACCTCTCCTTTTCTTGCAGTGAGGAGGGGTATGGAAAATCCCTCCCCCCCCAAGGCAGGGGGCGGCTGTACCGTTCTATTCATTCCCCCCCCCCCCGCCCTAAAATATTTGGGCACATGCCAAGCCATGTGAATTCCTTTTAGCTTCATTTATTTTCATTTATTTTCATGGGAAAGTTAGAGCACATGTTGACTCAAAGGTCATCCCCCAATGAATTCAGCGGGCTCATTCCTCAGGCAATTGGGTATAGGACTACAACCCTAAGCACAGTTTTATTTATATTCCGTACTTCTTTTCTGGAGGGACACAGGGGTACACATACCCCTAAACATTTTGTGAATCTAACTTTGACCTCATTGAGGGGCAGTATTTCAATATGAGTAGGATAATGAGAGTACCCCTAAACATTTTTTTAAGGAAAAAAAAGAGCACTGTTTATATTATACATACAGTGGTACCTCGGGTTACATATGCTTCAGGTTACATACGCTTCAGGTTACAGACTCCGCTAACCCAGAAATAGTGCTTCAGGTTAAGAACTTTGCTTTAGGATCAGAACAGAAATCGTGCTCTGGCGGCGCGACGGCAGCAGGAGGCCCCATTAGCTAAAGTGGTGCTTCAGGTTAAGAACAGTTTCAGGTTAAGTACGGACCTCCGGAAAGAATTAAGTACTTAACACGAGGTACCACTGTACTTACACCATGCCTATTTGTTTCTCTCTTTGCTAACTGTTGCACAACGCTTTGGGGAATCATATTCAAACCAGGGAAGAATGAATAAATAACTAAAACATCCCCTCCCTTCAAAGCCGCCTTCAACTTTTGCTCTTTTCTGAAATGCCTCTGTGCACCTGTGAAGACCTGCCCTTCCCTAAAGGAATGAGCCCCTGACTAGCTGGGAGGCTCTGAGAGAGGTGCATGTGTGCAGAAATGTCCACAAGATAAAGTGGGCAACATTTCTGCAAGACCTCTGCATGCACCTGCCTCCCCGTTCTTCCCTTACACGATCAGATGCATTTTATTATTTCCACCCACTATAAACACAACTGCGTGGCTATTTCCCCTTTAGCAAGTGTAAGGGAGGCAAAGGAAAATTAAAAAAAAACCCAAAAAGTAAACAGATTGTATAACAAAGTGTTCTGTAGCTGTCAGCGAGGGCTTTGGAAATAAAACATTTCCCTCCCAACTCACAATCGGCTGACAATCGGCACATAATGAATAATAGCTCTTGGGGACCAGCAGCAAAATATGTGTGGGAAAACTTTAATTAAAAGCTTGTCAGTACAATTTTACCTGGGTGACATCATCTGACTGAAATCTCACTGCTGGGCTTTGTTGTCTGTTGAATCACAGGTAGCAGGCTTGTTTTGCTGACAGCAAACAATTCAAAAAGTACTTTGGAACACTGGGGGGAAAGAGGTTTAGCTGCCAGCAGAATACAAGCCATTTGCTAGGGTTTAATTTTCTAATTAGCAGCTGTGGAAGGCGGCTCATGCTTACCTTCACTCTGCAAAGATCAGAGTGACAACTGAATCTGGGTAGCTGCCCTTCATGGGGGAGGCATCTTGGTTAATACACCAAGGACTTCTGTCAGCCCCAGCCTGCATTGCCAATAGCCAGGGACAGTGCCGGATTTATGTATAAGCTAAACAAGCTATAACTTAGGGCCCCACTCTCTTGGGGGCCCCAAAAACATTTAAAGGGAAAAAAACTGGATGTACATTTCCAAAATATAAGATAAAATAAAACCTACATACAGCAACAGTGTTTTGTGGTGTGTAGGCTCCTATGATGTAAGTAATGGGCCCTGCCTGCTAGCCTGCTCCCTAAAATGTCACTGGTTTGCTCATTTCTAAACGGCTTCGGTTCACTATACCTGAAGGAGCGTCTCCACCCCCATCGTTCTGCCCGGACACTGAGGTCCAGCTCTGAGGGCCTTGTGGCGATTCCCTCGCTGTGAGAAGCCAAGTTACAGGGAACCAGGCAGAAGGCCTTCTCGGTGGTGGCACCCGCCCTGTGGAACGCCCTCCCACCAGATGTCAAACAGAAGAACAACTACCAGACTTTTAGAAGACATCTGGAGGTAGGTCAGTGATAGAGCACCAACTTTGCATCTGGCTCCCTGTCTGAAACCCTGGAAAGCCACTGCTAGAAAATACCATATTGAGCTTGATGGAGAAGGGTGACTTCACAATCGCCCATAGGAGAGAAATAATAAACACATACACATGTGTGTGCAATCACTCAAGAAAATGGGGTTGTAGGAAAGATGAAGCACATCTAGAATCAATATGCTTTTATGGGTGTCGTTTAATTAATATTTTAAATTGTCCTTTGTACACTGCTTAGATGTTTTCTGTTGAGTAAGTGGTATCTAATTTTTGTGAAATAAATAAATAATAGAATAAAATTAGAATTGGGACTTGTGACTGAGTCCAGTCGAGCCATTACTTGGTGCATCTGAAAGAGTGAGCACTGGAAGAATGCCACTGAGCATGTACAGAGTTGATGTCCTTAAGCCCTTGCAACCCTCAGGAAGTCTGTACCTAGAATGATGGGGAACACTCAGCCCCAAACTCAAAGTTAGCTATGTGAACTCAAATAAAAAAACATAACAACAACTTAAAACCTGGCCATTGTACAAGTCATTTGTAGTAATTAATGGTGATGCTGAGCAATTAAAAGCTGATTAACTGATTCCCAGCTTGATCCAAGTAAGCATGTAGCTTTCCATGAACTCTTAAGGGTGTGGGAACATGTGGGCGGGACCTCATCAAACCTGTTGAGAGCAGGTTTCCATTGATCTTGGTTATCTTTGGAGCAGTTTATTTGCCTTGCTTGTGTGTAGTTTCAGGCTTCAGATACTGTGTGGTCCTGAACACTTTGCTTTCAAGATACAGAGAACCTTGAAGACGATTGCGGTGTGAACATCAAAGACGACAAGGTGTTTTGAATGCAAATAATATGAAGACAGTGAGGAGAAAATGTCGTAGCTTATTCTTCACAGCAGGTTTGCACAACAGAGCCAAAAAACGATATAACAATAATAAAATTATTATTATTGAAAGGAGATGAATTCCCACGTTACAAAATTCAGATTTTGATATTGAAAATTCAAGACGCAAAATTCAACAACGTTATTTAACAACCATAATTTGACATTTTCAGTTTTACAACTTTTTGCTAAACGAGGCTATATGAATGAATGACGTTAATATACAACGTATCAAATTCTACTGCAAAAATTTAGCTTTTAGATACTCTCCACTACTGATTGCTGGTGTACTTCTGTTATGGGATACTGTCTAATGTCTGTCTAATGCGTACCAGTTCTTAAATATTTCCAAATATTCACCCCTTTATCCACTGAATTTTATGAATGAAAGGAGAGAAGAGAATTCAGGTCTCCTTGCTTCAGGCCAACACTAAGCTGGTGTTTATAGAAAATGAAATACTATGATAAGCAAATCAAATACATACACATAAACTAATGCTCTCTTGGGGATGGGGGGGGGGTTAAGAAATTCCATTGTTGAGTGCAGTTGTATCATTCATAACCATGACGACCACTTTTCCTGTCCCATATCCTCTTTATCTTTTTGGCAAGACCCACCAGACGAATCCTGAAATTCTGCATTTCTCCTGCTGGTCCTGCAACATTAAATATGATCTATGGCAACTAGTATTCCTCACGGCTTTCTCAAGTTTTCTTTCCTTGAATCAGCTGAGGAATCCATTGACTCTGGAATTTGCTAACACGAGAAGCAGAAGTTTCCCCACAGGGTTGTCTTCCTGTTAGGATGGAGCAATTCAGATGGAAAGACTCTCACTTGCCCTCCATATCTGTTTTTTTTCCACCCGTGTTCCTATCTTGTCAGACGTGGGCTCTTGCATCATTATTAACGGGCTGGAATTTGGGAAGAAAACAAGCTCGTGAGCTAGCTGGTAGTAAATCTGAAGAGCGAAGGAATAGAAAATGGAAAACAAGATCCGGCGATTTGTTTGAATAAGACAAGATTGGTTTCAGTCAAGATTGCTGGACCCCATCTGGAAGAGGGCTCTGGCAATGTCAGCACTACATGCTACAGTGCAGACGGTCAGGAATGGAAGGGCAAAAGCTCAGTGGTAGAACATACCCTTTGCATGCAAAAGGTCTTGGGTTCAATTCCTGACATCTCTAGGTAGGTTTGGGGAAGACACATCTCTGAAACCTTGGAGAGCCATTGTCACTTAGTGTTCAGTACTGATCCTGCTAGATCCCTGGTCTAGCAGGCGGCTTGTTAAATACCGGTAGATGGGAGAAATCTCATGGGTGTATCTTTCACAGTGATTGCTAATTTCTACAGTTAGTATAGGTGCTGATCTTTTCACTCATACCCCTCTGGGGCTTCACATCAACAGCCTTCACCTTGCCTCCTGAATGATTGCTTATGCAATAAAGTAAATACATTAAAACCACAGGCCAAGAGCTCATCTGAACTGATTCTTGTGAGAGGAGACTTAAAGCTGAGATTCTCAGGAAATGAAATTATGCAGCCAAGGTGATGTTGGGGCATTTCTGCAGAACCATATACAGTGGTACCGTGGGTTAAGTACTTAATTCGTTCTGGAGGTCTGTTCTTAATCTGAAACTGTTCTTAACCTGAAGCACCACTTTAGCTAATGGGGCCTCCTGCTGCTTCTGTGCCGCTGGAGCATGATTTCTGTTCTCATCCTGAAGCAAAGTTCTTAACCCGAGGTACTATTTCTGGGTTAGTGGAGTCTGTAACCTGAAGCGTATGTAACCTGAAGCATATGTAACCCGAGGTACCACTGTAGTAGAACCACAAAGCCCTACCTATTGTCACTATCAAGGAACACCCAGACACACATGGGACCCTTTTAAAGATCCAATTCCACAGTGATTTCTCTATGCAGTTGGTGAGGTCACACAGCTCAATCTTGAACACCTTTTCAGGTGTTGATAACCACATGCTGAATTTCCAAAAATGAAAGGCTTTTTCATGCTGATATTGGGCTTCTTGATTAATTACATTTATTCAAAGTCAAGCTGTTTGCCCCCCCCCCCTTTGTATTGTCTCATGGAGAAGAAGCTTTTTGGACAGGAAAAATATTTAAGCTCACATTTCTAGCTCTACTGCTCATGTGGCATTTGATCACGGGGATGTTATGTGCCCACTAGGCTCAGTCAAGGCATGCATTTTTGCCATGCCCTTGAATGCGTTAAAAGGGACAGGGTTGGAGTCAAGTATAGTAGATGCTTGCAGAGAAAAAGAAGAGACCAAGGTCTAGATGGAGTTGAGTTATACAGACATAAGAAAGAGGAGGGGGACAAAGAAGATTACGAAGGTGGGAGAGGATCCTCCAGCAAATAATAGCTACCCCTTGTAGTAGGCAATGTTTGCGGAAGAAAGAATAATGCAGCTGTCCATTAAGTCAGCTTTCCCCAATCTGGTGCCCTCAAGTTTTTATTTGGACTCCATCTCCCATCAGCCCCTTTAAGCATAGCCAATGGTCAGGGATGATGGGAGTTGTAGTCCAAAACATCGTGGGGATTATCCTTTTGGGGAATACCGTAATGCATTAAGGAATATAGGCAAAGTGGATGGTAGTTGATCCTCATTCTTGGCTCCTAAGAGCAACCCCCTGGATTTATATAAGCAGGCTTTACTTTAAAGCTGCACACAGCTACAAAGAAACCACACGGAGAGGCCCCGTTATTTAGCACAGCTCATTTTTGGTGAAAGAAACTAAGGAACAGCATTTGAGCAATAGAAACGATTTCAACAATCTGGGAAGGAAGTGAAGAACAGGTGAACTAGATAATAAAAGACATGTGGTTTAGGCGGTGGAAGTCTTTTAAAATATTTTAACTAAGATTTGTATTTTGTAATGTGTGTAAGTACAAATTTGGTATTATTTTTTATGGAAAGTATTTTTCTTTTTTCTTTCTTTCTTTCTTTCTTTCTTTCTTTTTCTTTTCTTTCTTTATCTTTTTCTATAGTCTTCGTTTGGCAAATATGTAAATAACTATGTCTATATGGATATGTTTGAAATTTGATTTGAATAATTTTTTTTTTTTTAAAAAAAGAAACAATTTCAACAATCTGTACTAGCTCCCTGGGATTCAGAACACTTGATCAATGTTGCAGGTTATATTTCTGAAGTTGAAAACCAGGGACAAGATTTAAACTCATTCAGACAGGTCCTCTCCTCACTAGTTTGTCACATTTTAAATGGTCTTAATAAAGGTACTATTGACCGGGGTGGTCAGTATGGTCCCTGTGGGTGGACATATGCCTGCGGACACCTTCCCTAGCACTCACTGCTGAAATTAGCCTGGAGAGAAGCAGAGTCTTGTAGCCAGCAAAACACATCCACCTGCTGGAAACTCTTACTCATATGGTTCTTAAATGTAAACTATATGCTGATCTCCGCCAGCAATTCCTAGAGCAACTCTGCATCCCCAAATGGAAACTAGAGTCGGAGGTCATACAGTACACTTTCTACTATTGGGGAATGACCAGGAGCTCACCAAGTTAGTGGCCAAATATCTTTATCTGGTATTCTGTCGTCGAAACACATTGCAGACGACTGATCTCCCTGGAGACCTAGAGATGTGACAATAGTCTGCTCTGCCTCTCCTTTTTTAGGGGGTAAATGTTTTGTGCCATGGGGGAAGCAGTAACTCTGTACTGTTATGTTATGGATGTTTGTATGTGATGCCAATAAAAAGGTTTGATGATGATGGTGAACAAAACACATGAAAACCTGTGCTTAATTTCAGTGTCTGTGTGGCTCTCACAAAATTTTCTTCAGTTTGCAAATCTGCCCCTGGCCTCCCAAAAGCTGGCGACTTCTGCATTATTCTCTTGTGATTTCCAATTATTTCTAATGGTTCAATGTGGCTATCTTTTGCACATTCTTGATTCACTTATTTCATGTTTTCATTTTCTATTCCATCTCCTCCAGTCCTTTCACAGGTTGGATAAACAGCTGGTAGAATCATGAGGTGATAGAGTGGCTTGTGTTGTTTCAGACTGTCAGTGGGAGATAGCATTTTTAAAGGCTCTGGTGTGCTCACATAAAATTAATCCCTGCAAGTAGAATGCCAGCCCATCAAGGTTCCTACCTGACATTTTTCTTGCTTACCTAATTTTCTAGATACAGGGATTTTTTCTTTTTACATGGAGGGCCATCTGCCTCTGAAGGAGTGCAGTTCATTCTATCACCTCATTCTGGCCCATGCATGAATCCAGCCTCATTTCCCTTCGCCTTCTGCCTCCTTCAGCTTCAAAAGGCTCATGCAACTTGAAAGAAGGGCACGGTCACCCCATATAGGGGGAAATGAGACTGCAGTGTCAGTCCCTGACCATAGCTGTCAACTTACAGATTTGAAAATAAGGCACCAGCAGCCTTGAAAATAAGGGATCAGCAGCCAAAATAAGGGATTTTCCAGGCACAGGTATGTTCAACTTCTGAGCCCCTCCGAGCCAAAGGCAGAAAGCCCAGCCAGCAGCCAAAAGAAGCCTCAAGTGGTGGTTCCCACAGCGCAGCAACCCGGCAAAGGGGATGCAGGAAGGAAAACCACCATCACCTCTCTGCTGGGAAGCGCTGAGCAAAGGCGAGTTCCCAGGCAACGCAGCCGATTTGATCGGCACAAGGCATGCAAGCTCCACCCCCCAGTCGTTCTTAGACTCCTTATTGGGTGAGCAACGCAGCCAAGCAACACAGTTGGAGCCTCCCTCCTCCCTGGCCGGCAGGAAAGGAGGGAGAGAAGCTGCTTCCTTTGAAACCCGCGAAATTTAAGGGACATCATCAATAAGGGACAGCAGCAGGACACGGCGCTGGGATAAGGGAGTTTCATGCCAAATAAGGGATGGTTGACTGCTATGTCCCTGACCCTGACCTCTGTGCATAGACTGGGTTTTGCAGACAGAGATTATGGTCATATAAACTGTGAACGCGAATATTATCAAAACGGTAGAGAAAAATGGAAATACATTTAGAAAATATTTATTGGAACTCCTTCCCCATTTATGCTGGAATTGGTTTAGAGCAAGAGCGAGACCAAGATGTGGCACAATAAGATATTTGCAATGCTGTGAATGGGGTGGAGAGATTTTATAGAGGGAGATTATAATTCCTTCACCTTTAAGCCTCGTTCTTTGCCCAATAAGTGTGGGGCGCCTTTGCCCAGTGGCATTGTGGCTCATAGATTGCAGCAAAATACTGGGCAAAGTTTTGCCCAGTATCTTGACTGTTTGATGGACTCATGGGAAAAAGTATGGGGCCCCCCATAAGGGGCCTGAGGGGAGGATTGACCAAGGCACCCCAAGCTTAGGTTGAAATCTGCACCCTGGTTGCCCAGTGAGACCTTGCTTGCTTGGCTTGCACCATGCAAGGTTCAACACTGGTTGGCTCCCATGGAACAGGTTTGGGGTGGTCTAAACCCGGTGGACCCATTCCACCAATATGGGATTGGTGGACTGATGAACTGATCCTTGGACCCAATGCCATACCAACCCATACCTTGTCTGCTGGTTTGATTTGGTCTGATTTCACCCCATCACTGTTGTGCAGTCTGGTTGTTTTGTTGTTCTCGTGGGTCACACAATGCTCCTGCCTGGGCAATACTAGACCTTGGGATTACTCACTGAACTTGTTTGATAGTGGTTTCAGGAATGCTAAAGGAAGTACTTCTCCACAGAAATGCGCAATTAATTTATGGAGCAAACTAAAACCAGTTTAGGCAAGTCACTCTGGATTTGTAAGTTTAGTATGTACATATATTTCTAAAGTTATCGAGTTTATCTATTTTTTAATATAATTTTATGATCAAATTTTAATTTTATTACGCCTGCTGTTTTTGAAGTCTTTATCGCCCTCCCATGAATATTGTATGTAATTTTATGCAAACCGCTTAAGACAGATTTTGTTGATTGCTATAATTTGTTGTTGTTGTTTAGTCATTTAGTTGTGTCTGACTCTTTGTGACCCCATGGACCAGAGCACGCCAGGCACTCCTGTCTTCCACCGCCTCCCACAGTTTGGTCAAACTCATGTTAGTAGCTTCGAGAACACTGTCCAACCATCTCATCCTCTGTCGTCCCCTTCTCCTTGTGCTCTCAATCTTTCCCAACATCCGGGTCTTTTCCAGGGAGTCTTCTCTTCTCATGAGGTGGCCAAAGTATTGGAGCCTCAGCTTCAGGATCTATCCTTCCAGTGAGCACTCAGGGCCGATTTCCTTCAGAATGGATAGGTTTGATCTTCTTGCAGTTCATGGGACTCTCAAGAGTCTCCTCCAGCACCATAATTCAAAAGCATTAATTCTTTGGCAATCAGCCTTCTTTACGGTCCAGCTCTCACTTCCATACATCACTACTGGGAAAACCATGGCTTCAACTATACGGACGTTTGTCGGCAAGGTGATGTCTCTGCATTTTAAGATGCTGTCTAGGTTTATCGTTGCTAAACAAAATAACTAACTAAACAAACAGACATTCCCAGGACTTTTTCTGAAGGCATATGCTAAAACCACCTTGCTGGAGCTGAGCAAAATCTGGACTTACTCGGTGTCTTGATGGCAGACCACTTGGGAATCTTTTGCAAGCTCTCTTGAGTTCCATTATGGAAGAAAGGTGGGGTGAAAATGTAATCAATAAATATGATGTGATTGTGGTGGCCACTGGCCTAGATAACTTTCTGGAAGGATTGGTCAAATGGCTTATTAACGGCTATTAACCATGACAACTAAATGGAATCTCCAATCTCAGAGGCAGTTTTTGTCTGAACCTCAAATGCTGTGTTTGGATGGGCAAAAGGGGCAACAGAATGCTGGACCAGAGTCTTGGTGTAAACTGTAAAGTGCATTGCAAGCTAATGATTTCTTATAGTTTCACTTTCTCTTTTTTAAAAAAATCTGTTTTCTGCAAGCCTATGTCTATTTAAAATGCAGGTATTTATTGGAAGGCTTTACCTGCTCCTTACAGAAGAGCAAGCAGCATGGAAATGCCACGCTCCTAATTCTGCCCACGGATGTCTTTGTATTTTTTTATTATTATTATAAAAAGATATAAACAATGCATTGAATGTGCAACATATGGCTGTCAAAAGAGGGTCTCATGCATCAAAAGCTTTTACACAACTATTTACTCTGCTATGCACTGGAAATTGAGGGGGTTACCATGGCAACTGTCACAGCAAATTCAATTTTCCTCTCCAGTGCTGAACACTTAAAAATCAAGCATTTCCCTCTGATCATTAATACCACATCCATCCTTTCAAGTTACAATAGGCCAGTTGTATGGCATGGCTATGGGCTATTCCACTGCTTGGGTTTGTTTGTGGCTGTGCCCTTGGAGATGGTCCAGCAGAGTGGAAAACAATCGCCCATTAACCAAGCGTTGTGTATCAACAAGAATAACAGCCCCAGTCCCAAGTCTGTTGACTTGCAACCAATGGTTGGTTCTCAGCAGTGGCTGTCAAATTGCTCTGATGAGCCAACTCACCCTTGAAAGGGAGGTGAAATCAGTTGGTCTTCCATGTAGATATGCCTTTTCCTTATTTATTTGTTTAAGCCATTTCTAAACAACTTAATATTTCAGAAATCTGCTCACACAATTATTTAGTGGAATACTGCCCACACTTGTAAAGCCCTAGAAACAATGAGTTACACTACTGCAGACGCAGTCCTACCTATTGAGCGCTACTGCCTTCTTGGCAATGTGAAGTGCATTTCTTGTACACAGGGTATTTACACGATCAATATCACCTGTGACAGTTCCTCATTGCTGCAAATTAGTCATAAACTTTGGAAATAACACCTGGGAGAGCATTTCTCCATCAAACTTGTTTAACCTTCTATTTTTTATTTATCCCCCCCCCCCCCAGTGTCAGAGTGGAATTTATGATGTTGAAAGACTTGGAGCACCTGGCCTGTGATTTTTATCAAGTGCATAAGCAACGCCCTAAAGGTATTTGGTGTGGAGAACAGTTACAACAAGAACAGCCATTCATTAGAAGAAGGCGCTTTTCTTCTTTTTGCTTTTTGTTCTTCTGGGTAGGTTTAATTCCAAAAGGCATATCATTCTGGACTGTAAGTCATTTCTGACAAAATCAGTACTTAAGGCATTAGCTAAACTGCTTTGTTAAACACTTATAATTTCTCTCCTGGCTCTGCAGGCATCTACAACATACCGGTTGCTCATCATTTTAACAGCCCTGTCCTATAGATCAGTTTAAGCTGCCGTGGCACAAGTGCTGGCATGCATCGCAGCAGCTGCGGTTGCCCTCAGGTCTGCGTCTGAACCTGGGAACTGTGACTTCTGACCCACAAGCTAGCAAAATCCAAACACTTCTCATGCTACTGGTCTGGACCCGTGCCGATCTCTGCCATGTGAGGGCTGGTTCATACACGGCTGATCATCGAGTCATCCAAATTATCAACATCCAAATTTGCATGCGCAAATGGGCAATCGCAGCCTAAGCATCACAGAGGGATGTTCCATGCCATCTCAGGTGCCTTTCAGTTTGCATAATCACCTGTCAGTCATCGAGTGTGGAGCAATCAACTGATGTGCATGCATGTGTAAGTTAGGTAAAAGGTAAAGGGACCCCTGACCATTAGGTCCAGTCGCGGACGACTCTGGGGTTGCGGCGCTCATCTCGCTTGATTGGCCAAGGGAGCCAGTGTACAGCTTCCGGGTCATGTGGCCAGCATGACTAAGCCGCTTCTGGCGAACGAGAGCAGTGCATGGAAACGCTGTTTACCTTCCCACTGGAGTGGTACCTATTGATCTACTTGCACTTTGACGTGCTTTCGAACTGCTAGGTTGGCAGGAGCAGGGATCAAGCAATGGGAGCTCGTCCCGTCGCAGGGATTCGAACCGCCAACCTTCTGATCAGCAAGCCCTAGGCTCTGTGGTTTAGACCACAGCGCCACCCTTGTGTAGGTTACCCCCCACCAAATACGTGAGCAGAACCTAGCCCCTCCTTAGGATTACAGCTTGTCCACATTTTTTAAACACATTGCCGTCGAGATGAAATGAGTATTTGCAGCTGTTCAATATTTGGCCAACTTTCCAGTCTTCCACCAAGTTTTCTTTGCTTTGGCAGGCATCAAACCTGAAATCTCAGCAGCTGTCAAATACAAAACACCACTGCATGTTTTCTAGCAAATGCTTTCAGATACCGAATCCTGCTGCATGTCACCTATCAAATGCTGTCAAATATTAGCTGTGTTACATGTCAGACCAAAAATACTATGTGAAAGTAAATAGTGCTGCATGTCAGCTCTCAATGGTCGAATATAAAAAAAAAAACACCAGAAATGAAATATTAAGGTTAAATACTAAAACGACCTTTTCCAAGAACTTGGCCCCCAAATTGGCAGCAAACAATAAAACATTCAATGATATGTGCTCAGTACATCTAATAGCCTCCCTCCATCTTGATGCCTTGTCATGAGCTTTAATATTGGCAAAATGTCCTCTCAACTGATGGTTCAAGGCCAAGGAGAGGCACAAGGCTATTCCAGTAATGGAATGTATTCCTTTTGAAAACTCCCCTGTGATTTACAGGTTTATGAAGTCTCTCGATTGGCCTTATGACTTCCTCTCACCAATGAAACAGTGTATACTGCTAGGTGCGTTTTCACCCCTAGTGACTGACTTCAGGGACTGGAGAATACAGATTCCTTATATGAATCTGAATTCAAGTGTGGCTGCAGTCACCACAGTTTCAGTCCTGCTCTGCCTGGATTGTTGTTTGGAAAGAACATAAGAACAGCCCATCAAGCCCAGCATCCTATTCTTGGACTACTGCAATGTGCTCTACGTGGGGCTACCTTTGAAGGTGACCCGGAAACTACAACTAATCCAGAATGCAGCAGCTAGACTGGTGACTGGGGGCAGCCGCCAAGACCACATAACACCAGTCTTGAAAGACCTACATTGGCTCCCAGTACGTTTCTGAGCACAATTCAAAGTGTTGGTGTTGACCTTTAAAGCCCTAAACGGCCTCGGCCCAGTATACCTGAAGGAGCGTCTCCACCCCCATCATTCTGCCCAGACGCTGAGGTCCAGTGCCGAGGGCCTTCTGGCGGTTCCCTCACTGCGAGAAGCAAAGCTACAG
The DNA here is from genome assembly GCF_964270895.1 of Podarcis filfolensis. Lineage (NCBI taxonomy): Eukaryota > Metazoa > Chordata > Lepidosauria > Squamata > Lacertidae > Podarcis > Podarcis filfolensis. Next base: position 9,370,964 of record NC_139603.1, read on the forward strand.
GGAACCAGGCAGAGGGCCTTCTCGGTAGTGGCGCCTGCCCTGTGGAACGCCCTCCCATCAGATGTCAAAGAGATAAACAACTGCCTGACATTTAGAAGACATCTGAAGGCAGCCCTGTTCAGGGAAGTTTTTAATGTGTGATATTTTAATGTATTTTTAATCTTTGTTGGAAGCCACCCAGAGTGGCTGGGGAAGCCCAGTCAGATGGGCGGGGTACAAATAAATTATTATTATTATTATTATTATTATTATTATTATTATTATTATTATTATTGCAATGGCCAACCAGATACTCAAGGGAAGCCTGCAAGCAGGATCTGAGTGAAACAGCACCCTCCCAACTTGCAACTCCCAATAAGCAGTACTCAGAGGCATCATGGCTGGTTAACCATCATAGCTATGACAGCCACCAATAGCTTTATTCTCCATGAAAAGGTAGGTTTCAATCTGTCATCTCCATATGGAATTGATTCTGTAGCTCACTTTCAGGGCAAGTCAACTGGCACCTGCCATTGAGATGAATTAGCACATGCAGTCTTTTTGATCACTTAGTCCTTGGAGAGGCTGCCCCCCAAAGAACCTACCCTATCTGCCTGACTTTCAATGGGTTGGGGCAGGGAGGAGCTGAGTGGTTTCAGTCCAATATATTTTTGCAAAATGTTACGTTAGGTTATGCATTTGTTTCAGTATCCATTCCTAAACTCCCTCCCTGAATCTGAAAGAATAGAGAAGGCAATAGGAAAAGGAATGCGTATGCATGAACAAAACCTATTTAAAGATATATTTTTGGCACAGGTTCTTTTATACTTTAGGTGCCCATATTGCATCTGGTCGTAAACCTGCTTTCGTTCTGAGCTGGCAAGCATTTCACTGAAGCTCCAGATTGCTTTTAAGTGGCTGGGTCTTTGCATCATTAAGCAATCATGACGACAATTGGGCATTCTCATTGACAATTAGGCTTCCCATGTTGAGGAACTGTAGAGTTAGCACAGATCAGCCAACACCTCCGTATTTTCGTTGGGGATGAAGACTGAAGCTGGAATATGTACAACTGCCTTTGAGAATATTCATCCCCAGTTACCCATGCAGCTGTCTCCCTTCCATGCCCTCTGCCTTCTGTCTACTGTCAAGGGGTAGGGCACAATTCAGGAAAGGTCAAGCACTTCTGGATTAAAAGACTGTTAGGAAATCTCTTCCACTGCAATCAAGGGGACTGAAAAGTGCTGAACTTTGGCTGAATCTTGCTCACAGATTTTAAGTTCCTCAGGGCATGTGCCCTGCATTTCCCCCCTTGCTTATGTTACTTTGCAAAATACCATGTAACTGGATGGTGCTAGACACATCACTTTAATGTGGCATTGCTGATGTTGAGAACAAATTCCTGCTTACTCTCCTCCCAAAGCTTTTCAATATTACGATAGACACTTGGTAGAGTTTTGTTGTAGAGAGCAGAGTGGGATGGGAATCTAACTCTGGAATTCTAATACAGTGGTACCTCGGGTTACAGACGCTTCAGGTTACAGACTCCACTAACCCAGAAACAGTACCTTGGGTTAAGAACTTTGCTTCAGGATGAGAACAGAAATCGTGTGGCGGAGGCGCGACAGCAGCAGGAGGGCCCATTAGCTAAAGTGGTACCTCAGGTTAAGAACAGTTTCAGGTTAAGAATGGACCTCCAGAATGAATTAAGTTCTTAACCCGAGGTACCACTGTATATTAATATTAGGACAAGAATTCCAACTGGATAAATAGGTCTTTGCCACAGCTGTCTATTTTAAAAAAAAAAATAATATCTGTTGTTTTAAACTGCTTTTTAATTGTCATTATATTTTGTACTTGGACTAGATATAAATATGGAAGGTGACAATCTTAATGCTAATGCTATTAATAATAGGAATGATCCCACTAAAATGAACTCTTTCTAGGTTTCATTGATTTCATTGGGAGATACTGAACTTGAAAGTGCTTCAGTTTGACTGGAAATGCTCCCAATATTATTATTATATAGAGTGACAAGAAAGTGGTGTCATCAGCCAGGTGTAGATGTGACCCTGGTGTTGGGCTGCCTGCACTTATTTGTCTGCTCTGAATTGAAACAGTTCACACTGCAAGGCAGAAAATGGTTTAAAAGTGTGTGTGTGTGTGTGTGTGTGTGTGTGTGTGTGAGAGAGAGAGAGAGAGAGAGAGAGAGAGAGAGAGAGTGTTTGCAAGTGACTAATCTGGGTAGTGTAAGAAAGATGAGTCTCTGTTGTAGATAAATCAACTCATTTTGTTTTCTTCCCATCTGTCCTCCATGTGAGGCTGCCCATATGAACAATTCTGCCTCACGAAACCCCATAGGGATGACATCCATATCGCAGGAAGAACTGTGGCTATACATCACTTTGGTGCCTCAGCTAATTTTGAAATAACCATGGCAGGTGCACTTTTCTTAAAGATTACTTCAAGCCAAATGCCTGGGAAATAAGGGATGATATTCTTTCCTGACCAGCATTATTCATATTCTTCTGAGAGCTTACTGTAGGCTAAATATCACCTGAATTTCAATTTGGTATTTTGACATACAACCAGCAATAGTTATCAGCAACTTTTTTTGAGGCGGGGAGGGGAGCGATATTTCTCAGTAGCTGGGGCTTAGAATCGGAATGAATGGCACTGGCACTATGCTCAATCAAATCAAAGCTTTTGCTTTGCATAAAAGTTTATTTACTTGCCACCACCCATATCCCAGGAGCTCGGCGTGAGTGTGTGCATATGTGTGTGCACATATACTGCAGGCTCTCCATTTGAAATGAAAATACAACCAACAAGGAAAGGGGCTGTGGAGACTTGAGAAATAAGAGCCTTCAATCTCCTTGAAGGTGATGATGGAAGGAGTTTGGCAGATGTGTGTATTCTAATGATAAGGAGTAGCTAAGGCACATGCATGCAAGCCAAAGACAGTTATCTTGGGCTTGAAAAAGAAGGCTGGTAGTGAAGCAGCAGAGGAGGAAGAGCTTTGCTATCATCAGAGTAGGATTTTGGGGCAGAAGTCAGTGGTCCTTTTAACAGGATGAAGGGGACTGCCCCCAAGTGCATCAGGGAAGCCTTTTCACATGTCGTCTTCTTTCTTCTTCGGCAATCACTCGTAGCCAAGTAAGATTGTCTTCCATAAACACGGTTTTAACAGTGAGTCCGTAAGCGACTGCAGAGGCCAATTCTGGATCCACACATCCTTCCATAGTGCGGACATAGGTTTCTGGGCGGGAGTTGATCACGGTGAGGGTTTGCCAAGCGTGTCTTCCTCTTAGCGCGTTTCTCCCTTTTGTCCCGAGTTCAAGCGTCTTCAAAGCCCATGACACCTTTGGTAAAGGCTTTTCTCCAATTGGAGCGCTTGCAGGCCAGTGTTTCCCAGTTGTTGGTGTTTATACTACATTTTTAAAGATTTGCCTTGAGAGAGTCTTTAAACCTCTTTTGTTGATCACCAGCATTACGCTTTCCATTTTTAAAGTTCGGAATAGAGTAGTTGCTTTGGAAGACGATAATCAGGCATCCGCACAACATGACCAGTCCAACGAAGTTGATGTTGAAGAATCATTGCTTCAACACTGGTGATCTTTGCTTCTTCCAGTACACTTATATTAGTTCGCCTGTCTTCCCAAGTGAAGTGTAAAAAATTTCGGAGACACCATTGATGGAATCTTTTGAGGAGTTGGAGATGACATTTATAAGTGGTCCATGTTTCACAAGCATACAGTAAGGTTGGTAGTACAATAGCTTTATAAACAAGCATTTTGATTTCCCTGTGAATGTCCTGGTCCTCAAACACTCTGTGCTTCAATCAGGAGATAGCTTCACTCACAGAGCTCAGGAGATGCTGGATTTTGGCATGAATGTTGGCCCTTGTGGGAAGATAACTTCACATGTAAAGGTTCCCCAGCCCCCTGGTGTAAACTCAGCATCTAAACTGACTCAACCACACCACCGAGGAAGAGAAAGTGAACAAAGAGAGGTTAAGTACAACGAGCAACGAGCAAAGTAAGTGGGACAAGTTTGTATGGAATGCAGAAGGGTAAAGGAATCCAATGCAAGGAACAGCACTGAGGACACATCCAATCAAAGCGAGGGAATAAAATGATGAAGGCAGCAGGGCTACGTGGCAAATCAGAACTGAGTCCAATACTAGCTTAGTATTGTTTACCCAGAAAGGCTGTGGCTCTCGAGGGTTTGAGACAGAGGATCTCTCCTAGCCCTACCTGGAAATGATGATAATGGAACCTGGAATCTTCAGCATGTGAAATAGACCATTCAGCTAAGACCCTTACTTTCCCCACTTCTTGGCCTTTTGGCTAAGATCAAGTGTGTGTAGATGAGGTACAATAAGCCCATCGTAAGAGGAAAAACTTTTCAGTCTGTAGTCTAGATTGCTAATGCGCCCACAATATAAAGATTTGTTCATATATATTTTTGTCCATTGGAGATAACAGATTTTTCTTTCTTTGGGGCACCCATATTCACCTTCCTGTGGCAGCAGCAGGAAAATATAGGTACACAGAAAGGGACAAAATGAATTTCTCCTGCTACTGGTGGGAACGTTGTTCCACAGTCTAGATTTCCAAAAGAGAAGCAATGGGATGTTTTACTCCTGTTCTATGTATTTTCCTTGCAGAAACTCCTTTTTTTATGTCGGTCAAATTAAATTTCATGTCATGCTTAGGATTGCAATCTCGTTTTACTTTCCAGTAAAAATAATAATAATTATGATTTATATGCGAAGTCTTTCCTTTAAGGAACCACAGGAGTTCAGGCAATGGGGGTGAAAGGCAGTGTGGAGTAGTGGTTAGAGTGTTGAACTGGGATTTGGGAGATCAGGGTTAAAATCCGTATTCAGCCATGAAGCTCACTGGGTATCTCTCAGTCTAACCTACCTCATGGGGCTATTGTGAGGATAAAATGAAGAACCTTGGAGGAACAATGGATTATAGTGGTAATAATACTTTCAGCATCGGGAAACTTACATTTGATATCAATGGCACAGGATCAAGCCTGGCGCGTTGTTGCCAACCCCCCCCCCCGTCACTTGGCAATCCTACGTAGGAATGTGTCCCATTATTCATTCAAATTTACACCGCCACTTTTCAGCTGTCCAGTATACTCAGAGCAGTGTATTTAAAGAGCATCGCCTGATGTGGGGACTATCCATAAGGGTTTCCTTGAGGAATCACCCCCTGGTATTTGAAACACAGAGATGGCGAGGGGGCTGCCCCTGTTGGCATCCCTGCGCCCACAGGTTGGCTTTTGATTCTCCCAGCAACACCAAATTCTAAATCTCAGCAAAGTGGTCGATGATGCTTCCCTCCCTCCCTTAGGTCGCTACCAGCTGCGTTGGGTTGAATCCCACACATTTACAGGTGGAGCCACATTGTAGCGAGTGACACAGACAGATGACATATTTATTAGCTTGTCAAGGCCTCCCCTGTTTATGGAAGACTCACCCAGCTAAACAAAACAGTCTGCTTCCCATTGGCTAATTGAGATGCCCCCCTGTCGAGAGGCTCGGCAAAGTGCTTGATGAGGCATAAAATGATGATTAATTAATTTACTGCACAGTTGATCATCAAACTGAGAGGTTTATGATGCTCACAGCGGTCAGCAGTCTCTCTCCACCATACAACAGCGTGAACAGCCTTTGCTCCGTCCTGCTGCTGCCTTTGCTATGACCTGTGCTGGGATACCTTAACTCAGGGAGGCGGGAAAACATGAGAGCGGAAGGAATGAGTGGAGGAAAAGTTTCAAAAGAAAGAATTGAGGCTTCCTTGTGTGCAATGCATTTTGAGTGCTTCTGGATCAGAGCCTTGGTTGGAGCTCAGGCTAATATGCTTCCGAGTATTCCTATCAAAACGTTTCTTTTGTGAATTTTAACCCAGAATGTTTTCTCAACACATGAATGTTTTTGGATATTCTGTGCAATTTGATTTTGATTCATGTGTTTGAATTCATGTGTTTGAATTCTTGTGTTGATTTTGAAATATAATTAATGTCCACAGTTGATTTTAATATTTGATGTTGAGTAGTGTTTGATAAGGGACGCGGGTGTCTTGCTGATTGGAAGGTTGGGAGTTCGAATCCCTATGATGGGATGAGCTCCCGTTGCTTGGTCCCTGCTCCTGCCAACCTAGCAGTTCGAAAGCACATCAAAGTGCAAGTAGATAAATAGGTACCGCTCCAGCGGGAAGGTAAACGGCATTTCCGTGTGCTGCTCTGGTTTGCCAGAAGTGGCTTAGTCATGCTGGCCACATGACTCAGAAGCTGTATACCAGCTTCCTCGACCAGTAAAGTGAGATGAGTGCCACAACCCCAGAGTCGTCCGCGACTGGACCTAATGGTCAGGGGTCCCTTTACCCTTTACCTTCAGTGTTTAATAACTGACATGTAATGGAACTTTTAGCACCCAAATTGTAAAAAATGACTTACAGTAGGATTTAATACTTGATAGTATTCAATGGTCGGCATTTAATATATGGCAGAATTTGGTAGAGAGACAAGCATATTAATATTCGCTAGATTTCTTTAGGGAATACCTGAAATCTTGTAAGTGGGCCTCCCTCTACACCAGCTAGCATCTATCAATTAATCTCACATATATATTCCAGCTTTCCTTCAAATTATTTATTTATCTAATACTTATTCATTCTCAAAATTCTTAGGTTTTGAACATGATCTAGGGGAACCTAAGAATGCCAGTGCTTCAGTCTCTCAGCTGATACCAAAATGGTTGACAAGTGGTTAACTTTGACTGGATTGTGTCCTACAAGGATGAGCCAGTCAAATTATATATCTTTCAGCTCTACTTAAATTAAGACGTTTCAGGCTTCAATCCTGCACCCTCTAACCTGGAAGTAAGGCCAACTGAAGTCAGCAGCATAAATATTCTTAGATAGGGTGAAGTTGTATCCATTGTTGAAAGTAAACTCTGAAAACTGCTGTCAAAAGCCAATTCCAAGCCTCCTCTCATTCTCCTGACATTTTGACATGCAGGGTAATGTAGCAAAGAAAGGATAGGACAGACAGGATAGAGAAGAACAGGCTGGACTTTTCAGTGGCTGATCAGGGCAAGGGGAGCTTTCATCCATTGGTGTTCCCTGAATTCACCTGTTTAATTTCTCTAACATAAATGAATGGCTGCCATTCACTCCTCGGGCAAAAACGTTAGCAAACTGCCTTCGTTGGTAGTACTGCTGAGTAGAAGACCTGTCTTTCAACTATGATGCCATGGCTGGCCAGCCCTTCCTGACAGGGATCCTGCAGAGGTGCATAGCTGTCAACCGTGCCATATTTGGCGGGAAACTCCCTTATCCCAGTGCCGTGTCCCGCTGCTGTCCCTTATTGATGATGTCCCTTAAATTTCCTGGGTTTCATGCTTGCCCGCCTCGGGAGGGAAGCAGCGGCCCAGGGTCCTCCGCTGTGATAGAGAGCGTGCAAACGAGCTGCTGCGTCTCCGTCTCTCCCTTTCCTCCCTCAGGGGCGCGTCATGAGGAGACGGGTGGCAGCCCCTCTCTTGCGAGACTTCCGCCGCGCTGCCAGGGGAAGCCAGTGGCGGCGGCTGAGGAGGCAGCCTGAGGGAGGAGGAAGAGGAGGGGATGGGGAGGGACATAGAAGGGCGGTGCTTCAGCGGCTGCCGCGACGCCACAACCGCCTCATGCCGGGCTAGCGGGTGGCGTGGGTGAGAGTCTCTCTCCTTCCCCCCCTCTCTTGGGCGGGGAAGGGCCGATGGAACTCCTTGCACCAGGATGACGGCAGCCCCGATGTGCTGCTTAGCATACCCTCCAACCAGTGCAGCATCTTAATGTAGTGATTTCCCCCTCTGCATCTCTTTCATAACTCTATTTTTATAAATCATTTGTCCATCCATAGTTCAAATTTTTACTACAAGTTTTCTGTCAATCCTACCAATGTATGTAACTCTTTACAATAGCTTTTCAACTAAATTATAAACTTTCCCCATTCTTTATTAAAGAGGTCCTCTTCCTGGTTTCTAATTCTGCCTGTAAGCTTTGCCATCTCGACGTCGTTCATCGGTTTTGTCTGCCACTCTTCTTTGGTCGGCGTTGTAGACCCTTAGGATCATCTAGTCCAACCCCCTGCAAAACACAGTCAGTGGCAGCAAAAGCAGCATGGCTCCATGAGTGCTGGATTTCTGTATAAGCTGAGCAAAATCCCTTATTTTGGCTGCTGATCCCTTATTTTCGAGGCTGCTGGTCCCTTATTTTCGAGGCTACTGTTCCCTTAGTTTCAAATCTGTAAATTGACAGCTATGCAGAGGTGAGTCACATGCTTCTGTGTACAGAGCCCGCCCCCAGCCGTATTATTAGGCAAAGTAAGGAAACCACCTCAGGCAGCAGATGCTGGGAGGGGGCAACATTCCCCTAGATCAGCTTGCCATTTTCAAGTGACTTTGAAGACATTATCCCATTGCCAGAGTTGAAGTAACCTTCAGTTTTTTAGTTCGCTGCTATATGTATATGGATGTGTGTTCATCCACCTAGTCCTATGCATCAAGTAGAAAAATATCTTAGGCTGGCCCTGGCAGAGCCTGCAGAAACACATTACTTTTCCTGAGAATATTTGCAATCTGCAAGTCCTCCCCACTAGTCATAACAATGGGAATTTGGCTGGTTTCTTGATAAAAGGGAGTGTTGAGTAGATCTCATCCCAAAGGAAAATGCACTCGCTTCAATATTGCATCATTATTATTTCCCCCCAAACCTCATTGTCTGGCAAGTCACCCAATTGCATGCAAAATGCATAAAAGATAAAAACACCCATTCTTCTTTATTTAATTATTCAGCATCAGTTTGAATAAATGTGCTAAAAACATCGGAGGGTTTAAGCGCCTTCTCGATGAAGCCTCCTCTCTTATCCTTGGATAATTCCCTAAATTATTTATTTAGATATAGGTGTTGTGATGGGATGATGAGCTGCTTGTGCGTAAAATCCTGATCCCTCAGAGTTTGGCTAAGTTCCCAAACCTCTGTCTGTGATGGAGCTCCTTAAGCGTGGCTCCATCAATCGCTCGTTGAATCGGACAGTGGGCGTTTACGGAACTTCTTCCAGCATAAAAGCTCCTTAACGGAAACACGTCTTCTGGACTCTCGGCGTGACAGTTTCCGCCGAGGAGTGGGTGTTCCTAGGGGAGGTCCTGAAACCCCCCCACTGTTCTCGCTAGAAGTATCTCTGAGCTCTCCCTCCGACTCACTTTCCCTTGGAACTCCACTTCTCCCCCTGCTGGTCCCCTCCTCCGCTGAGTGGTCTCTCTCACCCTCCATGAGCCATTTCACCTCCTTCGTCTCAGATGACAGTTCCCTGACATCCACCTCCCCTCCAGGGCCCCCTTCACCCCCTTCCCTCCCCTCCTCTGCGGGAGGCGAGGGAGCAAAACCCCTGAAGGAACCTCCCTCATCTTCCGAAGTTTCGAACACTTCCCTCCACCTTTTGCTGTTCCCGGTTTCCAAGTACTCCTCCTCCTCGGAGTCGGTACCTCCTTCCAACTCCGATTCCCTGAATCCCTCCAGTTCCTCCTCATCGTCGGTGGTGCCAAAGTACTCCCTTCGGAACCTCGCTACTGGCTGAGGTTTCCTGGGGAACCTTTGGTGGAACGTTTCGATCAAGACCTCGTCATGGACCTCCTCTGCCTTCACCCAGGTGTTTTCTGACTCTGGTTCCCCTTCCCACGCGACCAAATACTCCACCTGATTCCCCTTCCACCTGGAGTCGATGATTTCCGCCACATAGTTGCGGCTTTCCCTTTCTTCTATGGCTGGCCCCCGTGTGGATACCCCTTCACCTTCCCCCCGGTATGGTGACAGTAATGACCTGTGGAATACTGGGTGCAGTTTCATGTGGTTCGGTAACCGGAGTCTGAAAGCCACTGGGTTGATCTGTTGGATGACCTCAAATGGTCCCAATCTTTTGGGTCTCAATTTCTTGCAACCCCCCTTGTACGGCAACCCTTGGGTTGATAGCCAGACCCGACTCCCCACCCTAATTGTTTCACCTTCCCTTCTGCTCTTGTCTGCCTGCCTCTTATATTCTTCTTTGGCCCTTTCTAAGTGGTGTTGGAGTTGACGATGGATCGCTTCCATTTCTTCTACAAAAAGTTCAGCGGCCGGAACACTCCATCTCTCTCCTCCTTCCCCTGGAAACGCCCTGGGGTGGCACCCATAATTAGCCAAAAATGGGCTCATCCCGGTGGACACATTCTCTGCATTATTGTAAGCAAATTCCGCTAGTGCCAACTTTTCGACCCAATCGTTTTCTCTGTCATTGACATAGCACCTCAGGTATTGTTGAAGGATACCGTTTGCCCTCTCCGCCTGCCCATTGGTCTCAGGGTGCCTGGCAGTCGAAAAGTTGACCTCTACGTGCAACAAGCTCATAAGCTTCCTCCAGAATCTGGACGTGAACTGTTTCCCTCTGTCGGACACCAGCCTCAAGGGGGCGCCATGCAGCCTAAAAATATGTTCTACAAACAATTTCGCTGTCTCTTCCGCCGTGACTGCATGTGAGCAAGCTACAAAGTGACCCATCTTAGTTAACTGGTCTACTACGACTAGTATGGCGGTTTTCCCCTGGGATTTGGGCAGATCAGTCATAAAATCTATCGACACCGCCTCCCACGGTCTTTCTGGTGTGGGTAACGGTTCTAATAAACCCGCTGGTGCCCGCCTTTCTCCTTTGGCTCTCTGGCATTGGTCACACCTTCTCACATACTCCCGTACATCCTCCCTCACCTTGGGCCACCAAAACTCCCTGGTCACCAACCACATGGTCTTGTGTTGCCCAAAATGCCCCGCTGTGGGATTGTCGTGCAACTGTTTGAGTACTCTCCCCCTCAATTCCCCTTCGGGTATATATAGTGCCCCTTTGTAATACAATGCCCCGTTTCTTTCTTCAAAACCTCCGGGGTCTTCTCCCTCTCTCCTTAAACCTCTGAGCTTATCCTGGGCGTACTCATCATTGACCGTCCCCTCTACCAGTTCTCTTTGCCCCACCCAGGCCGCACCACACACCCAGTGGTCCTCTGGGATAATATGTCTCTCTTCTGGCGCTCCCTCCCCCCTTCTTCCTCCCTTCACTGGGATTTGAAACTGCGCGCGCGCGCGCTGTTCCAACTTCCATCGGCTCTCCAGGCGGGAAACTTGGCTCTGGAATCTCTGGAATGCGGAAATCCCTCCAACGCTCTCCTTTCCCCTCCCGCTTCTCCAAGGCTCTTGCCTCCTGGCGCGCTCCAATGGTCAGCGCTGATTTGGTCAGCTGGTCCATAGACTCCGCCCTGGGCGCCCGGGAAAGTTCGTCTTTCACCGCCGAAGAAAGCCCCTCTTCAAATAGCATTTGAATGGGTTCCGCCGATAGGTCCCACCCCAATCTATGTATCAACATTGTAAACTCAGTCCAGTACTCACGAACCGATCGGCTCCCCTGTTTGCAAGCCATCAATTGTCTGCGTACCAGTCCCTGTTCAATCTCGCTGGAAAACATCAAATCCATGGCGCGAAAAAACTTCCTCGCGTCCTTCAGCATGTCACTATTCCCTGCCATCAGGGGCCTGACCCAGTCTCTCGCCCCTCCTTCGAGATGGCCAATCACAAACGCCACTCGCGACGCCTCATCGGGAAAGTCATTAAACTGCAGTTCAAGAGCATACTGCATCTCTGTCCTAAAGGCTTGGTAGTTCCTGGGGTCCCCCCCAAACTTCTGCACCATTCCTGGCATCTTTCTTGCTAGTGTAGCGCCTTTTGCCTTTTCTGCATCCTGCGCCCTCCTTTCTTCTAGCCTCGCCGTTTGCATTGCTAGCTGGAGTTCCAACATTCTGTACCTTTCTTCCAGAGTTGGACCTCCTCCAGCTCCTCCTGCTCCTCCGGCTCCGGCTGGGTCACTCATGATGCCTCTCTGCACAAGCTGCTTTCAGGGACTGTCCGATTGCTGTGATGGGATGATGAGCTGCTTGTGCGTAAAATCCTGATCCCTCAGAGTTTGGCTAAGTTCCCAAACCTCTGTCTGTGATGGAGCTCCTTAAGCGTGGCTCCATCAATCGCTCGTTGAATCGGACAGTGGGCGTTTACGGAACTTCTTCCAGCATAAAAGCTCCTTAACGGAAACACGTCTTCTGGACTCTCGGCGTGACAGTTTCCGCCGAGGAGTGGGTGTTCCTAGGGGAGGTCCTGAAACCCCCCCACTGTTCTCGCTAGAAGTATCTCTGAGCTCTCCCTCCGACTCACTTTCCCTTGGAACTCCACTTCTCCCCCTGCTGGTCCCCTCCTCCGCTGAGTGGTCTCTCTCACCCTCCATGAGCCATTTCACCTCCTTCGTCTCAGATGACAGTTCCCTGACAGGTGTAAAGTGCTTTTATGTACCAAGGCTATCCCTTGAATAAGCAGCCTCATTTACCCATAGACTGGCAGCTCCAGAGAACACAATGATATGATAGGCTGGACACACACACGCAGAGGTTCAAATGTTTTTTTTCCACATGTAGCAATTTGCAAAATGCTGCCTAAGAGATCCACCCCAGTTTCCTAATTTTGGCTATACCAGGGAGCTTCATCGTGAATTTACCGAGGAACACACTGCTGTCAAATTCATAACATTCAGATTCACGAAATTTGCTTGGAGAATACCTGAAAGCTGGCATTGATCTATCAATCGACCTTTATCTATCACATAAATAACCCACGTTTTCTTCAGAGATGTCAGAGTGGCATACATGGTTCTGCCCCACACATTTTATCCTCACAACAGACCCGGGAGGTAGGTTAGACTGAGAGACAGTGACTGGCCCAAGGTCACCCAGTGACCTCCATGGTTTTGAACCTGGGTCTCCAGGGCTGTAGGTCAACACTCTAGATAGCACACCGTGCTTCTACTTCTACAACAAAGTGCCTCTTTGTGTGTGAGCACTAGGCAGTTTCGTATGTGGCACCTGCCGTGTGGATTAGAACCATAGTTGGATGGAGCACTGGAACAGAACCACAGGAAGGCAATAGAGAAGGAGAGTCAGCTGCAATCCAGGGTCTTGATTGGGAAATCCATCTGGAAGGGGGCTGGAATAAGTCTGAATGATGTTTGTATTAGGATATAGTTCCGTTCCACCTTAAAAGATACAGGCATGACTGTTGTGTGTCACATGCCTGTTTACTTCCAGCACAGTCTGCTGGGAACTTCCGTTTGTGTATAGCTTTTGCATTGCTGCTGTTTTGCTGGAGACGAAGGGAAGCAGACATGTTTTCCTTTGTTCCTGAACTATGCTGAATAAATGCTTGTAAATACTGGTGACACTTCCTTGGAATATTTCTGCAGCAACAAATTAAAGTAGTTTAATCCCAACCTCCCCTCAAAAAGGTACTTCAAAATTTTCACTAGCCTACACCATAGCTGTCAACTTACAGATTTGAAAATAAGGGACCAGCAGCCTTGAAAATAAGGGATCAGCAGCAAAATAAGGGACCTGCAGCCTCACCTGTTCCAGGCACTCCAGTCTTCCTGTCCTCCTGCAGTCTGGTCAAACTCATGCTGGTAGCTTCGAGAACACTGTCCAACCAACTTTGTAACCAGAGGTTCAACTGAATAGAATTTGAATCACATGCACCACAAGGCCTATGCAGCCTCAACTTAAGATGGCTGGCTCCCCGGCTGGGCTTTGCACTGCAAAGTTTGAAGCAGCACGTGCAACAAAATGGCATCCAGCATTCAAAAAACCCCTCAGCTTGCATTAACTAGCCACACACACACAGCCTCCCCCCCCACGAGATCTCCTTTCCTTTTCCCCCACCATGTGCCCCTGCTCCAGACAGACCTTTTTGCTGGCAAGGGTGAGTGGGCTGTCGATGATGTATCCATCCGATTCCGATCCAAGCACTAAGCACAGGTATGTTCAACTTCTGAGCCCCTCTGAGCCAAAGGCAGAAAGCCCAGCCAGCAGCCAAACGAAGCCTCAAGGAAAACTACCGTCACCTCTCCGCTGGGAAGCGCTGAGCAAAGGCGAGTCCCCAGGCAAAGCAGCCGATTTGATCAGCACAAGGCATGCAAGCTCCACCCCCCGTCGTTCTTAGACTTCTTATTGGGTGAGCAACACAGCTAAGCAACACAGTTGGACCCTCCCTCCTCCCTGGCCGGCAGGGAGGGAGGGAGAGGAGCTGCTTCCTTTGAAATTTAAGGGACATCATTTAAGGGGCATTTAAGGGACATCCATAAATAAGGGACAGCAGCGGGACATGGCACTGGAATAAGGGACTGTCCCCCCAAATAAGGGATGCTTGACAGCTATGGCCTACACAGAGAGGATGTGAGGAGTTTCTACATTTCTGTGCTTTGCTGGCATTTCATCTGCACTGGACAATTAATCTACAGGACTGTGAATCATCTGAGTCCAATAATAATCTGAGAGCACCTTTTCTTTAGGGTCTCAGCCTCTCGTCCAGGAACTGAGCAGGTGCATTTAGTTCCAACAGTGCTGCAGCATAAGATTCTGCAAACCAAACTGGGCCTAGAGACTGAAGACCTTGAACATGCTTCAAAGTCACTCTTTAGTCTCATTGATTTTTCATAGGAGAGATTAATATTTCTGCCTTATCCTGCCATTGAAATCAATGGGATTGAAAAGTGACTAATCCTGGCTGGTATCAAAGCTGGTACAGGCCTTAAAAAAAAAAAAGTACACTCAGGAGAGGAAATCCATATTTTGCACCAAGAAAATATAAGTTCAGTGACAAGTTTAAATTATGCAAAATTGCCTACTTTTATTTAATATGTACACTGCGCTATTTATTCTGTGGAAGTGGGCAAGAAGTTATGCAGCCCTACCCCAAACTGAAATCTTATTCACCCTCTGAGCTGTTGAGATTTTAGATGTTATTGATCTTTCAAGTTTACCTTCCTAGCCAGAAGGGCCTAAGAAACTGAAAAGGACAAAAATCTCAGAGACCAGAGTTCTGTGCTAAATTTGCCACTCTGTGGGCTTTCTCTATACATGCAAAATCAGGGGCACCTTCTATAGTTCTCTGAAACACAACTGGAACGAAATGAGAACAGACAGTACTCAGTACAGTGGTACCTCAGGTTACATACGCTTCAGGTTACATACACTTCAGGTTACAGACTCTGCTAACCCAGAAATAGTACCTCAGGTTAAGAACTTTGCTTAAGGATGAGAACAGGAATCGTGCTCCGGCGGCAGCAGGAAGCCCCATTAGCTAAAGTGGTGCTTCAGGTTAAGAACAGTTTCAGGTTAAGAACGGACCTCCGGAACGAATTAAGTACTTAACCCGAGGTACCACTGTACAGAGGTCATCTATAACACACAGTGCTCCTTTTGTGGCACAGGAACTCCTTTGAGCCCAGTATGGACCTCTAGTCTTGTAGAAAATTGGGGAGTGGGGTGGGGTGAGAGCGCAGTCTGTGTACTTATGTGTCCTGCATGTGTAAGCACTGAGCGGGGGGCAGACTATTCCTCTTATGCCATAGACAGCGTTGATGAATGATCAGTTACTGCATCAGTTAACTCATGAATTTGAAGCAAACTGACCGGGTGTTTCTGAGTTGTTTTATTGGCATGGAATGCAGCTTTTATTGAGGAAGGGGAACTTGCCTTGGGTCAGACTACATTGCAATAGTTCATAGTTCTGGTGGCGATGCACATCAATTACTATCGTGCCTCTCTCCCCCCAGACCTTAAATACATATCCTTCTAGTCTGACATATTCTTTTGGAGAATTCTCCATAGTCCCATGTGCTATAAACTATCTGCGTTCGTTGATACCCAGCCTGACATTCAAAAGGAAGTTCAGCATTTTGCAGGTGGCGAAGAGACGCCGAGAACAGTCAGTTCACAACACAAGTGAGATTTAAACTAGCTTCCTGTTAAATCAGATTGACTCAGGATTGGGCCAGAGTGGGTTAAGGCAGCCCTGGATCTTCCAGGAACAAACCCCTGTGTTGCAATAAGAACTGATCGCAACAATACAAACACAACACGTAGGGTGATACTGTAGTTAGTAGAAAATACATAATAAAATAATGGTATCATTCAAATTATAGGAGTAAGCCAATCAAAGTTCATATATACAATATAACAGAGTGGTAGCGAGGACCGTCAAGTGTGTGTTCAAAACAGATGTCTAAAGACAGTTGCACAATAGTCTTTCAAAAGTATCAACAGAAGATGTCTCAAAAGTTTCTTTTTTAAAAAAAATATTATTAATCTTGCAATACATATATGAAATCTTTACATAATGATACATATACATTATATTTGTAAATTCACATTTTCACATTTCATTATGTACCAACAATTATCGATTTATTTCTTGCCTTGTGTCTTCCCTCCACCCGTGCGTGACTTCCCTGTTATTATTTTGTAACTTTATTATTGAGATTGTATTTTTGTATCTTAATAATTAAACATTCACTCTTATATATCTGCTTAACTTAACTTTGTGAAATCAGTCTAAACATATCAATAAATTCTTGTTGGAGCATCTTGTGGTCATTCCATTCCTGTTTGAGATTTTGATTAGATTGCATTCTAATTGTTGCCGTCATTTTTGCTAATTCAATCATTTCAAAAAAAATTATGTTGCCAGTCTTTCAATGTTGGTACTTCTTCTGATTTCCTGTTTCTTGCCATCAGTAACCTTGCGGCGGCTGTTGCATATAAAAAGATTCTCTTCCTGTCTTTGGGGATGTCATTTGTTATAATTCCTAAAAGGAATGTTTCTGGCTTCTTACCAATTGTTGTTTTAAACATTTTTTTCAGTTCTTCATGTACATTTCCCCCAAAATTTTTAATTTTATCACATCACAGGACATCTCAAAAGTTTCAAAAGTAAAGTCTCTCAATAGTTTTTCAAAAGTTTCAATGGAAGACGTCTCAAAAGCCTCAAAAGGACAGTGTCTCCAGAATGATACTACTGTTTCGCAATAGTCTTCATCAGCCAATGTTTTTCAACAGAATATGTAAGTAAGATTCATGCTACGAATCAGGGCTCTGTTTCCCCCCTCTACATCTATTGCTGTAGCTCTTTTCTACTTCAAAAGACAGCAGGCACCCTAACCTAGAGAGGAAGCCTAATTGATCCATTATGGATGTCATATTGCATTACCTTACCCAGCACGGATTGAATTATATGATGTCATATTTGTCTTTACTAATCTCATGTGATCCATCAGAATGTAGCTTCAAAGATGCAGAGACGATCACACTCTGGTGCAATTCTCACAGAGGCAGGCAATATCTGTTTGGGTGGCATCATTTCAAGACCGTAGATGAGGGCTCACATGGTGAAAAGATCTGCCATAGTTAAAAATAAGCATCTCTTTATGTGAATCCCCGCAGAAAGAAAATTTCTCAGGGAGAAATATATAGTATTTAAAATGCTACGCAGAAAAGTTTGCATTAGGCAAGGAAAAGGTTGGATGTTTCCATTTGAGGGTCCAAGCTAATTGACTACTCACCCCTGGGAACCTGAGATCTCTCTGTCAGCAGGAAGATGAGTCCTGAGAACTCAACATCATATGCGGAAGCTTAGCGATGCATAGGATCATCTTCTGAGACTAGAGAGAGGAAAGTTTCATGAACTGTATTAAGGACTAAAAAATAAGACCAGACTGCATTGCTAGTTTCTTTAAGAGCAATGTGTTACTTTGTATTTTTGCCAATGTTTATTTTGTAACTATTTTAAGACTGTTTCCAGTAAAGCTTTGAAACTCATTCTTGTGTTGGAGAACAAATTCATTTCTGCTCTGCACAAGATCCAGATCAGGGATTCCACTTGCAGCAACTCTGACTAAGGGTTCAAGGCTAACTTTCCCCCTAACAACTAAGTTTTTTTTTAGGCAGTTTGTTTGTTTGGTATTCCATCAATTATGCCTGATTCTGTGGTGTGAAATAGCACAGCTCGGGCACAAGTTTATGACCTCAATGAGAACTAGGCCAATCGGGAGCCGTGCCTTGGTTATCAAATATTTTGGAAGTCGAACGGAAGTCTTGGGGAGGAGGGAGGGGGGAAAGGGGGGAATAATAAATATTGTATGTTTTGATAATTTGTTATGTTGAAATTGTTAATAAAAACTTTTTTAAAAGAATATGAATGACTATGAATTTTAGCTGCAGTTCTTTAAGTTTCAGCTTTGTATTCTTGTCTTTAAACAGATCACCTAGACATTCTGTTGTTGCACCCATAACATAGGTTTAAGTTGCCATTTAACACCTAGCTTTCATTTCTCAGTTTTTAACACTGGCTCCATGTTCTCAAGACACACCAGTGCTTTCCAGAAGAAGCTCACATCAGTCTTCAAGTTATAACCCTTCAAAATAATTTCTGCTGGCTTTCAGAAGGTGATGTTAGGTTTTGTGAAATAGTTATCAATTCGGCACGTGATTTGGCGTGGGTTAATGATACAAGTAAATCAACCTGAACTTGCGCCAAATGAAAACTGCTATGGTAAGGGCAGACTGCTTAAATATAAGGCAGATATGTGCAAAGAAGAACAGTTCAAGAAAATGGTGATTATCACCTCTGCCATTCAGACTGGAAACGATCTTCTTATTGGTCACACTGAAATAAGTGTAGTCACTCACGTTGCGAGGTGCACAAGGAAATGGGTAAGAATGTGGTATTTTCTCTGAATAAACAATAGCCACTTTCATGCAGCCAAGGCAACAGAATATTTTGAACCTCAGGATGACAGATCTGGGTCACGCTGGGTGTCATCCAGAATGATTAAAATCATGGAGAAACTTGGCTATCTTCAACAGGTGCATAGCAGAGCAAGCAGCAATAACCTGTGGTTTGGAAACATGATAAGAAAGTCACACCATTTCTTATCTGTTGACACTATCCTGCTGCTGCTAATTGTCACCATCGTCATCATCAAAATAATGTAATTAAATTTTATTTTATTTTTCTCTTCCAGACTATACAAAGCAAAGCAGATTTAAAATATTAAGAGAACAGCAAGTAATTTACATGGGAAAGGACATCACATGAACCTTTTCAAGGATGCCTGAAGGCAAGAACATGGGAGAGAGATACTTGGGAAAATATCACAAATTCTTTCTTTTCTTTTTTCTTAAAGAAAGCAGGAAAGAAACATATTTATGGAGGAATTCAGGGATACATGTTTTTCACTTGATGTCTGCAATGTCGTGGTCAGGCTAGATTCACCTCTTGTTGTTCTTGAAAAAGATACCCATGCCTGCCTAACTGTGGATGGCGATGCCAGGCGGATAGACATTAATGCGCAAGTGCACCAGGCTTACATTCTTGGTTTCTAATCTAGCAAGTGACACATACAGGAAAGCTTGCTTGTATGTATGGCTCTCCCTAGCAGCTAAACTGGGTCTATATGTGATGACTTTTGCATATGCATTTCTTCCCAGATACTGAAGGAATAGGTTTCCCAAACCCAAAACTGACTGTGCAGGCAGTTTTAAACTGCACCAGAATCCCTGTTTTTCCTTAGCTAAAATGCATAAACTTGAGCCATTGAGCAAATGCATAACAAGAACACAGCTCTCTCCTTTATCAGTTTGTGACATCAAGGATGACCCTGACTGTACCAGTAGAACAGAGAAAACACGTCTGTGCCTTATCTTATGTTCTGACCACAAAGACGCATAGACCCAAGTCTGGGAACAACGCCAGAGTGTGTTCTCAGAAATGGTGACCTCTGGCTCCAAGACAAGAGTAGGAACAGGAATATCCTTTTATGGTCAGGAG
Source organism: Podarcis filfolensis (assembly GCF_964270895.1). Taxonomy (NCBI): domain Eukaryota; kingdom Metazoa; phylum Chordata; class Lepidosauria; order Squamata; family Lacertidae; genus Podarcis; species Podarcis filfolensis. Next base: position 9,390,718 of record NC_139603.1, read on the forward strand.
TGCAGGAAGGAAATCCCTTTTATGGTTAAGAGTGCCGGAGCAGGAACATCTGTGATGTCAATCTGCGTGGATAGGCTGACGTGGTTGGAATCCTGGGGAAGGAGGGAGAGGGTGCCTGGAGGATATATATACTGCGTGAAACTTCTCATTTCTTTGGACTTGCTGTGGACACACCATGCAGGTGCCTTCTGCTATCCGGAGAGCAGAATAAACTCTTTCTTTGAAGCAACCTCGGTGTCATTTGACTTCCTTCCTCCTGTCCCGGAGCAACACAGACCCAGTCGATGAACTCCAATAAGGCTACAATACCTTAGATCAGAAAGGGAGGCCCTGTTCTGTATCCCTGCTTTTCAGATGGGTTGAGGATTACAGAATCATAGAATTGTAGAGTTGGAAGGGACCCCAAGGGCCATCTAGTCCAACCCCCTGCAATGGAGGAAAATGCAGGATTGGCTCTGCTGTTGGTCTGCATGATGCTGAGCAAGCTGGGGCTTTGCCCCCACCCCCTTAGTAACCAGCAGAAATGTGCAGCATTTGGGAGCCGCTCGCCCCATCCTGCTGGCTGCTACTGAGCACTGGTGTGGCTTGCTGGCCACCTGAATAACATAATAATCCAGCCTTAGTCCCAATGCACCAAGGTAATGTAACACCAGGGTCCACCTCCCGGTTTCTCATCATAGGAAGCCTCTCAAAGAGGCGGTTTTAGGGTAGCATGACTAGTGTGGCCATACTGGGCGCCACACCTCAGGGGGCACAACATCAATGCTGTAGAATGGAGCGCCAACAATGTTTAGGCAACACAATGACCATATACATAAGTAATAGACAATCTTTATAGAATTCCTTCAAACAATAACAGCAGTGACTACATTATTACATGAGCACTGCTCCACAGCATTTGATATTTTCATTCACATATATTCATTTGAAATAAGATGGGTGGAAACAATTCTATATTCTCCCATCACGCTGACGAAGATCTATGAAACAGCAGTCAATATCTGGAATCTCTGTTCAGTGTTGGACATTATATTTGCTGAATACATAAAGCTCTACAGCTCATCTTTCATCGTACAAAGTTTGGTAAAGGTAAAGGGTCCATTAGGTCCAGTCGTGGCCAACTCTCGCTCATCTCGCTTTATTGGCCGAGGGAGCCAGCGTACAGCTTCCGGGTCATGTGGCCAGCATGACTAAGCCACTTCTGGTGAACCAGAGCAACGCATGGAAACGCCGTTTACCTTCCCACCGGAGCGGTACCTATTTATCTACTTACACTTTGACGTGCTTTCGAACTGTTGGTTGGCAGGAGCAGGGACCGAGCAATGGGAGATCACCCCGTTGCGGGGATTCGAACCACCAACCTTCTGATCAGCAAGCCCAAGAGGCTCAGTGGTTTAACCCACAGTGCCACCCACATCCCTAAAAAGTTTGGTACCTCGCTTCATTTAAAGATTTCATTTTGAACTTGTTATTGTTTGAATGAATTCTATAAAGATTGTCTATTACGTATGTATATGGTCATTGTGTTGCTTAAACATTGTTGATGTTCTCTTTTGCAACACAGGGGTTTGTTTGGATACTTATTGTTGTAGAATGGAGCGCAACAGTCAGCGAAGGTGGAGGGCAAATTTTAGTGTTGCGCAGGGCGCCACTCAAATTTGAGAGCCCTGCCTGTCAGTGCTTGTTTCCTTGCAACCATGGCAATGCTGCTGGTGAAACACTCAGGCATATGCAAACTCGGCCCTCCAGATGTTTTGGGACTACAACTCCCATCATCCCTAGCTGGTCAGGGATGATGGGAACTGTAGTCCCAAAACATCTGGAGGGCCGAGTTTGCCTGTGCCTGCTCTATGGACCCTTCCTGACATTACAAGTTCATTAGTGGTCTGGAAGCCTCAGCTGAATGTGTCCTCCCCATGGTGACAGCCTTGGCTCTGGGCACATAACCATTACATCGGGTCTGCCAGGGGCATGGATGACCCCCCCAGACATACAGCAGGATCGTTTCCAGCCTGTCCCTCCAGCTCTAGGGAGTTCTGACAGCCTTCCCCGACGATTTATAGTGACTCATGTCTTGGAGGGTGTTATGTACTGAGTTGAATATGATCCAAAATGCAGCAGTCTGATTGGTCCTAGAACAATAGGATTCAGAATGCAGCAGTCTGATTGGTCCTAGAACAATGCAGCAGTATGATTGGTCTGCAGGAGCGACCCAATCCAGCTCCAGATGGAAGTGAATCCACAACCTGATTGGCTTACAGGAGAATTCTGGAATTAGCCAATCACATACAGCCCATTGTGCAAATAATGTATATAAAGCAGATACTTTGAGGGGACTTTCATCCCTCCTCACCACTATGAGCTGAATAAAGAGCATGAAATCCACTCTCGACTCTGAGTATATTTCAGAGACATTGAGCACACATCCAGAGTCCAGCAGAGATAAAACGCAGTCAGATCTAGGCTGGGGTTGTGAGCACTTAGCTGCTTTATTAAGCATAAGGCAGAAGAAAAGAAAACATGTCTCCTCTCTCTGGTCTTCCTCGGAGAGAAGTCAGAAGTGAAAGCAAAAACAAACGGAAACAGAGTGCAGTAAACATCCGCTCCCATGATTCCAACACAGTCGGTGCTGGAATGCATAACACAGACATGTGATGAACCAATCCTACACAATATCTACACAGTGAGAGGAACAGAAACCCAGCAGGTGCTGTAGCCCAGAGATCCAGGGGCCCCAGCTCCAGAAATGGTATCAAATGCCATGGCATGTCAGCTGTAAAATGCTATCTTCCCTTGCATGTCAACTATTAAAACGGTCAAATATTCCATCTTAAATATCAAAAAAAGACTATCCTCAGGTGCTAAATGCACGTATCAAACATTCCTAGATGGAGATTCGATTCAGCTTTCATGAAATCATTTTTTAAAAGCTGAAGAAAGTTCAGGTTTTTTTTGGGGGGGTCTCTTCTTTCCCTATCATGGTTTTTTTTTTTAAAAAAAAAACACCAATGTGTTTAAAATAGCCCCATTAAAAATTAAAATCACTTTGGCGACATGCTGAAGTGATGGTGCTTCAGGGCGCTTGCAGTGTAAATGCTGCACACCAGCCAAAAACAATGCAAATGTTTAGCTGCTGGCATGAGCCAGTCCCTTTCAGTGGCAAATCATAATTGCTTTAGGACTTTCGGAATCCACTTTTGAATTCAAAGCATCAGACAAATAATTGGATTTCCTACAAACATGCTGAGCTGTGTTCCTCACCCCGCCTTGCTTCGTGTCCTCAGGGCTCTGTTTCTGCTTTATATCAAGCTGCACCTAGTAGACTAATTGGAAGGATGGGTAGATCTCTCTGCCTTAAGATGTCCATCTGCATTAGGTAAAATTCCCTCTGTCGTCTTTATCACCTTCTACAGGAATTATTCACATTAGGGCCAGAGAAGCAGGAAACACAGTCAAAATGGCTTTGTAGTTTACCAATAGCCCGGGTCTCGCAGCCTTGTGATCCAAGCCAATTACATTCCAGCTGACTTATTTTTGACGCTGTCTGCTCACTTGATGTGTCTCCTTGACTGCAGGGCAGCCCTAAATATGCTTTGGGCTATTTGCCTAGACGGCTCTTGCTGCAGGTAAAAGTCGAGCTGGAAATACTGTTGCGGTTTGATCTGTGCGCACTTTCGACTGTGTGGTATCAAAGATGAAACTCTTCAACTCCCCATCGCTGTGCCCAGTAATCAAAAAGATAATGCGCCGATGAAAGAAAGTGCATCCTTTTTCGTGACTTTTAAATTCGTATTTAAAAAGTAGCAGAGAGATTCCAAGGGCAAAGGACCCCAAAAATATAAAAAAATGCAAGCACCTAAAAACCCAAACTCCAATTCCTTATGTTTATGAAATGCCCTATTTGCAAACTAACCAATGTGCAGATGTGTCCGGAAATGTTATTCCTCTCGGAAGTTCACAAACAGATGAAACCTGTTTCACAAATAATGTATATTTTTTCTTGTTAAAATTGTGTTACTGAACACTATGCACAATGTATGAAAATGCCAAACCTTTGCAAAAGAAACCTTTCAAAACTCTTTTTGTATTATATTGGGAGCAGAGGTGAAAGCCACATCTCATTGAAGTTATTTACATTTAAAAAAAGGATTTTAATAGTTATTAATGAGAGGGCCAGGTTCCCACTGTGTGAGCTGGGCTGCGGCAGTAGCTGCAAACTGTTTTAACACAGAAGAAAATGCAGATTGATAGTGAGGGATGAAAATATTTTTAAAAATGACAATATTGCTAAAGTATGGCTGGGCACTTGATCCCTTTTCTGGTATTCATTATAGGTAAGAGGAGCACAGGGGCAGCATGGCAATGACAGGCTTTCCCCCATCTCACACAGTTTATTTGAACTCCTGAACAGATGCTAATTTCCACTTTTGCTAATTCAGGGTTTCATGGGAAGAGCTCTCTGCACATTCAGCTGTACATATAGACTCTTCCCAAGCATCTAAGGAATGTGCATAGGTAGGGCTGGAGTCCCTCTCCCTACATGTATTTATTCTGTTCAGGACGAAATGCTTGAAAGGACTGTTGTGTGCTCAGGTGCTGCCGCCAGAAAATTTGCACATTGCTTCCCCCACTGTCTTATTCCCGCAAATCTACCACAGCCGCTAAAGCTCAACAGAACTGTTTTTACTACAGAGGACATGTGTACCTGCACCTTGTAATCTCTCAAAGTGCTCAGCTGACTGCACTCCATCTTCAGCTGAGCTCACAGCTTCATTTGTTAGTTGTTCAGGGATTAGTATTGATTGATTGATTGATTGATTGATTGATTGATGCTGTCCTCCAAGGAGCTCAAAATGGCCTATATGGTTTTCACCCTCCACCTTTTTATCCTCACACAACAACCCTGGCAGGTAGGCTAGGCTGAGATGCAATTACTGACTCTAGGTCACCCAGTTAACTTTTTGGCTGAGTGGGTGTGCTGGTCCCGGGGGGAGGTTACCGTGGGGCGAGGTCCAGGACCTGAGTCGAGGGTTGGCAGACAGTTCTCCACGGGTGAAGCGGGGTCCAAAGCAAGGAGCTGGGCAAGGACAGGAACTCTGGAGGAACAGGACTGGGTGCTGGCCGAAACAGCTCTTCAACAACGTTGCTCCTGCAACCTGGGACCGGGCTGACTGGCCTTTATCTTCTCTGAGGCCAGGGGCAGTCCCCGCCCCCAGGAGACCCGCCTCTCCTGGCCTTAAGGCGAGCACTCCTCCTGGGAGAAACCAGTTCCCTCCGCCTCTCTGCCCTGAGCCTCTGCAGCTCAGGAGAGGCTGGAGGGTTACTGGACCCAGGGGGAGACTCACCTTCCCCTGACAGGGCTGGGAGAGGCGCACCTGTAGGCACTGTGTCCTCAACCACCTCCGGAGCCAGAATGGATTCACCTGGTGCCTGCTCCTGAGGATCCGGCACAGGTGCAGGCACTTCAGAAACAAGGCCCTGCCCCAGTTCAGCTGGCCCTGGAGGCGGGGACTCCTGTGCAGGCTGGGATTCCTCCGGTTCAGCCTCTGAATCGGATTCCCAGGCCATCACAGTGGGGAGGTTTCAAAAGTCCCCTCCTCTCCAGGGTTTTCCCCAAGCAATCATAGACTGTGTCTGCTTGCAGCCAATTTCTCTTCCGCCCTTTTCATGCCTCTACTGGTTCTGGGAGACAAGTGGGGAGGGGAGCTTGTCTCAGCAGAAGGGGAAGATACTTGTGACTCTTCACATGTTTGATTCATCTCTGTCTTTTGGTCTCCCTCCTCCCAGTCTCCTGCTTCAGTTTCTGCATCTAATTCTGGACTTTTCTCTGCTGGAGGCTCTTCCAACTCACTAAGCCTTGTTACATCTTCAGCTTCCAACACCTGCTTTTCTCCATCTTCTCCCTTTTCTCCCTCTGACCACTCATCATTGTCCCACCACCACTCCCTGGGCTCTGAACCTTCTTCCTTTGCTGGTTCCTTAGCTGGTTCCTGCCACCATTCCTCTGCATCCAACCAGTCCACGACACTGGAGTGCTTTGTGGATAACTATATTGCCACTGAGTAACAACCATTGTGATCTAACATCTCATTTCACTGCTTGTTCACCTGACACACAACTACTTCCACCCTCCCATGTGGCTCCACAAGCACATTCTCTGATGTTTGTATGTTGCTCAAAGACAGGGGCGTCTTACCCATAGAGGCTAGTGGCGCAGGGCGCCAAGTTCTGGAGGGTGCCAGGGAAGAGGTGGAGGCTGGATGCGGTGCCTCCCAGCATCAGCTCGCCACCCTCGCCCACCTCTGCCATGCAGCAGCGCCGCGCCTGGAGTGCTGTCACCACCATGACACAAAGCGGCCAGCTGAGCCGGGAGGCACCGTGTCCAGTCTCCACCTCTTATTCGCCAGAGGAACCGCCCTCCAGCCACTGCCCGCCTCCTCCAGTCCCGCCAGCAGCACCACCCTCCCTAAAAATCTCTGGGAAACAGGGGTGTGTGTGTGCTGAAGGGAGCTTTGCATGCCGGCGCCGCATATGCTTAAGATGGCCCTGCTCAAAGAACTCTGTCATACATACACACCCACTCAAAGCTAACCTAAATGTCAAAAAACTGGCCCAGCCTTCTGCCCCCACCCTGAACGGTTGACAAGCAAGTTGTGGCTGACAGAATGGAATGTGGTGTGATATTATTTGGAATCACAATCTGATGTTGCCTCCTTGCCACAGCTGTATCCCTGTGGACACTGGAGCAATTTACAAATTCCTGGACCACACCCGAATTTCCACCAAACTGTGTGAGCCAGAACATTGCCAGTTCAGATCTCACCTCTGTCCCAAATTTACAGGGCATGGCCCTTTGAAACCCATGATTTCTCATCCTCAACACCCACCCACAACGTGAGAGGTTGGAATGTTGGCCTACTTTGTAGCGCTGTTGTAAGTGGATTTATGTAAAAGGTCTGGGCTGTCTTAAGAAGAATCATCATTCAAGGATCTCATGAGTGGGCCAAACAATATTATGCAACAAGCCAAATCTCTATGATGATGATGTGGTAGATGTTGCAGGCACATGCTCTTCCTGATCCCAGAACTGCAAATGTAGCAGAAGGCTGCACACCTGTTGCTGAATGTATGGCCACCCCAGGACAGTGACTCAAAACAAAGCCATGTATACAGTTCCACAAGCATCACCAGATGTGAATACTGTGCCACCAGCACAGACATCAGTTGCATTGCTCTACTAAAGAAGACCATTTCTGGTATGGATTACTGATGGTAGTTTAAGATGATTAGATTTGGTGACTAATTTTGAAACAAACAAGCAAGCAAGCCAAAAAAGCAAACAAACCACAACACCCTACAGGGATAGCAATCTACAATGAGTAATATAGATACATTGTTATCAGCTTTCCCTTCCCTTGTGCTGGAAGGCTTAATAAGGCACTGTTAATTAGGAAACAATGGGGATCCTGTTCAGGTGGAAACTTGGAAATCTGTTCCTTCCCAACCAGAGGTGTTTCTTTTGTATTCTGACTACAAGAACAATAGAACAGAGACATCAGAAAGCACATAGTGATAACTTCACAGCTGCCAATTTTGGTAAGAGCAGCCTTTGAATCTGCATGTCATCAGATTGCATAAGATTATATATTTTTCTGCATCTCAATTACATTTGACTGATAATATGGAATCAAAAGATAATCTTGAAACAAAAGCAGGTACATCTTCCTTTGTAAAAGGAACCCCTGACTGAGCTGTAGGCTGCATTCTGCCTGGAACGACTGCCTTGTTTAACTTCGTATAATATTATTAGAAATTACCATTTATATATTTGTAATAAATAGCATCAAAAGATTAGGAATTAGAAGAGGGGAATTAAAATCTCCCTTCTCACCTAATTCAAATATTGTTCCTGTCTTACATAGATTACTCATGCAATGTAAATCCATAGTCGCCTCCCTGCCTTAATCTGTATAAATTAGCACCACAGCGGCTAATGACATAGTGAAAATGTTTACATATGTGTAAGCATTAATCACTTCCAGAACTCATTATCAAAAGAAATCTCTTACAAGATATTCACCGTTATTAGTCTTTTGGCAAGATAGCCAGTTTCATTTAATTAAGGTGTTAAGCAAATTAGAAATGACATCTTTTGAGATAAATTGATGTTGGGTTGGAATTGGGTCAGTGACATTTTTTAAATATTTTTTTTTTTTTTGCCACAAAATCCTGAAGAAGTGCCTAAAGGAATTCTTATTGCTGTATTAATTCATGTGAATATATGAGATTTTTTGATATTTGAACAATTGAAAGAAATTATACATGCCAAAGTTTAAAAACCTGAACTCTCTCTGTATATGTGGGAGGGGAGCTCCTTCTTTTAAAGAACTGTTGACCCACCAGAAAAGTCACCCAGTGCTTCCTTTCCTTAGCAAAGAAACGGGTTTGATCATTTTCTTTGCAGTTATCCTCTTCCACAGATTGTAGTCTCACAGCTATAAAATCACATGACTGCAAGGGACCCTAAGATAACATCTAGCCCTGGGGTAGGCAACCTAAGGCCCTGGGGCTAGATGCGGCCCAATCACATTCTCAACCCAGCCCATGGACGGACTGGGAATTAGTGTGTTTTTACATGAGTAGAATGTGTCCTTTTATTTAAAATGCATATCTGGGTTATTTGTGGGGCATAGGAATTTGTTCATTATTATTTTTTTCAAAATATTGTCCGGCCCACCACGTGGTCTGAGGGATGGTGGACCAGCCCATGGCTGAAACAGGTTGCTGACCCCTGATCTAGCCCAACCACAAACATATAACAGTAGGACCCAGGTCTAAGCAGAACATTATAACATTACAAAATATATACATTACAAAACAGGAGTGTTGTCAAGAAAGCGCTGAAATTATTTAACAAACTTTTCCATGGGTTTTTAATCTTCTGTACACATTTACTCATGAGTGTTTGGAGGTAATGCACAAATTGGAAGCTTAACCGAACACTGAATCAAGTTCCATGTTAACTCTTAATCATCATCACTTACATGGGAGTAAGTCCCATTGAGTTCACTTTTGAATAGACAGGTATGGGATTGCACTGTAAAAGCTGGTTCCTATTTGGGAAAGGGAAGAAATCACATTTTCTTTTCACATTTCATGAAAATAATATAGAGTGGAATTGGTTAATCATGTAACTTTGTTGAGGAGAATCTTGTCCAACATTCCTGTTGAGTCCTGCTTGTGATTATGTGGATAACTGAACTTGGTAGAACTTTGCCAAGGGCACAATCTCACACAATTATTTCAAGAAAAAGTTACTTAACCTTTAGCAACCAAGGATTTAGTAATCCAACCAATTCTAAGATTCACAAAAGCATTAAACTCCACTGTAAGCATAAGCAACTCAGTTTTATTTCTACACAAAATTACACAACACACTTTCTCCTGATTTCTACTTATTGCTCAGTATGTTAAGAATATGACCATGATTATTATTTTTTTAAGGAGCTGGGTATAGCAGTCACACTGGGAGGTGGTTGTTGAGACTTAGAATCATGGAATTCAGTCAACCTTGCAAAAATCTATCATTTGCCCGATAATAAATGTTGGAAATGCAAAGAAAATGAAGGTACATTCTTTCACCTTTGGTGGACGTGCCCAAAGATTAAGGCTTTCTGGGAGATGATCTATAATGAAATGAAAAAGGTATTTAAATATACCTTCCTGAAGAAACCAGAGGCCTTTCTCCTGGGCATAGTCGGCCAATTGGTGCCAAAGAAGGATAGAACTTTCTTTATGTATGCAACAACAGCAGCAAGAATACTCATCACAAAGTATTGGAAGACACAAGAGTTACCCACCCTGGAAGAGTGGCAGATGAAGGTGACGGATTATATGGAATTGGCGGAAATGATTGGCAGAATCTGAGACCTGGGAGAAGAGTTGGTGGAAGAAGACTGGAAGAAATTTAAAGACTATCTTCAGAAATACTGTAAAATTAATGAATGTTAAAATGATGTTGGATTGAAAATAAGTGGCATTAGCAACAAAGTTAATAAGAATATGCAAAAATGAATTGATAATGGATGAAAATATAGAGTTATAATATGTTAAGATACAGAGTTAAGATAAACGAAAGAGGGTAAGGATTTGCTGATTTGATTATTTAAATGGGAATACAAAAAGGGGAGGTGTGAGGAGGCCAAGGAAATAAGCTAATGAGTTCAAAGTTACAAAAAACGGATTTGTTTTTAATTCTTTTTTAGCTATTTATCTTTTGTATTTTGTATTTTTATTCTTCTTTTTTCTTTTTCATGTATTTTTCTATGTTCTCTTTTTTGTATCCTTTTCTTTTTATATGACCTTTTTTGTAAACTTATGTTTTTTGTAAAACTTCAATAAATATCTTTAAAAAAAAATAGAATCATGGAATTGTAGAGATAGAAGGGAGTCTAGTCCAACCCCCTGCAATGCAAGAATCTTTTGCCCAATGTGGGGCTTGAACCCACAGTTCTGAGATTAAGAGTCTCATGCTCTACTGTCTGAGCTATCCAGCAGCTACTTGAATCACCCAAATCAAGCAAGGGAAATCAATGTCTATGGCAATGCAAATATGCATCTCAGTCAGGAGTTGGGAGCCTGTGGACTTCCAGACATTGTTGGACAGCCCCCATCTGTTGCCACCGGATATCATGGGAGTTGCAGTCCAGCAATGTATGGAGGGCCATCGATTCCCCACCCATGATCTAAATACAGACATTACAATAGTCATCCAGTTATCTCATTGAACTTAAAAGTAACTTCTGCCATGGGTAAAGATGTATCCCCATTGGGGACCACTGTTGTTGTTGTTGTTTAGTTGTTTAGTTGTGTCCGACTCTTCGTGACCCCATGGACCAGAGCACGCCAGGCACTCCTGTCTTCCACTGCCTCCCGCAGTTTGGTCAAACTCATGTTAGTAGCTTTGAGAACACTGTCCAACCATCTCGTCCACTGTCGTACCCTTCTCCTTGTGCCCTCCATCTTTCCCAACATCAGGGTCTTTTCCAGGGAGTCTTCTCTTCTCATGAGGTGGCCAAAGTATTGGAGCCTCAGCTTCACGATCTGTCCTTCCAGTGAGCACTCAGGACTGATTTCCTGAAGAATGGATAGGTTTGATCTTCTTGCAGTCCATGGGACTCTCAGGAGTCTCCTCCAGCAGCATAATTCAAAAGCATCAGTTCTTCGGCAATCAGCCTGCTTTATGGTCCAGCTCTCACTTCCATACATCACCACTGGGAAAACTATAGCTTTAACTATATGGACCACTAACTATGTACAAAAATGAGCAGCACTGGACTTGAGGTGTTCCTTGCCTGCAGTGACTGCATAATAGAGAGGTCAGATCCATGGCTCTGATCCTCCATGCTGCTCACTCCTGATGTCATGTTCATGGAAAAACACGAAGAGGAGGATTCCTTTTAAAAACACCCCAAACTTTAAAGGCTGCAGTTGCACAAGAACCCTTGGCTATGTGCAGTTTTTTTCACTGGGTGACCTACATGTCCCTGCAAGGCACAAATCCATACAACCCTCCTCCCACAATATATTCATGCTCTTGGGAGTTTCTGACTGTCAACCAGGGAGGATGATGAAGGAAAGACAGCTCAGTCTAAACCTATGCTGATCCCCTCGCCTGCGGAGGGATCTGTTATGATCATTCTTACACATGCTGAAATTAATTTGTCCCCCCAAAATTCTCCCTTGTGAATCTTGAAGTCAAATAGCCTCCAGATATTCTCTGAATAACCAAATATTTGTCAGATATTCACCAACTACTTGACACCTGCCTTTGACACTCAGGAATGTTTCAGTTCCATGGTTGACATTCGACAACTGATATTTCATAATATTTGGTAGTTGGCGCACAATTATATCTGGTGTATTCGACAGTCCTGATAGCTGATGTGCAATGGCATATCACAGCACTCTTCAAACTTCCTTCCTTCAAGAGAGCGAGTTCCACATTGTCTGCCAAGGAGTGCCTGTTCAATGAAGGTGATTTGGGGATATGCGCTAGGGCACATGCATTGTTGGGTCATCACATTATCCACTGTGAAGTGCTGAACACACTGAACATTGCCTTATGCCTGTGCAGAGCAGAAGAAGATTCAGATTGATGATAAACATTATGTCTTTTAGGAAAGCTTGTCTTCTGATAAAAATCACCTCAATAGGATTCCAAAGAAATCAGTTCCCAGGAGAATGTTTGGAAATCATTGTTATATTATATGTGGCACGATTTTGCAGGAAGATCACAATAGTGTTTAATATTTGACAGTATTTGATAGCTGACTTATAACTGCATTTTATTTTATTTTACAAAAATATATCTGTATAGCATTTGATAGATATCATGCAATCGATATTTGTATTTTCGAATTTGGAACCTACCAAATTAAAAGATGCCCCAAAGTTTTAAATATCTGCATTTTAAAGTAAAAAAATAATAAAATAAAATTGAATATTGAATATCGAAAAGGAATACTTAAATTGAAATTCTGAATAATTCATTAAAATGTTGAATGGTAACACTGGGAAATTTCATGCATTTTGAATATGTGTGTATATTTATTACAGCTCTAATCTGTTCTTAAACTCCAGAGCTATGTCATACTAGATTTTCCCTTTGCTATGTCCTTGCTCTAATATTTGTGGTTCTGAGTTATTTCATTGTTCACTGAGTTTTGCTGGGCTGGGGTGATGAATTATTAAACACTGGATAGCAAGAATGCCTATTTGCAAAACACACTAAGTTCCAGATTATTTTCATGTACACTCTTGTGAAGTTACATTTTGATCTTTCAATCATACTCAGCCACATTGCACTTGGCTGCTGCCCACCAGTGGTGTATTATAGGGAATACATGAAAAAGGTGAATATAACATGCTATTTACTGTATCCACAGTGCAGAATATGCAGTGCCCCTGGTTTATTAGGTTAGCAAATGAAATAACTTAATTAAGGATGGTGGTATGCTTTCTATAAAAAAGGAATCTTCAATGAATTTAATTTTGTTCATAGGAATTTACTTGATGCAAATTTATAGAAATTACAAATGCATGTTATTTAATTTCATTGTGACATGTACCTTCCAAATTATCTTTTAAGGCACAATTCAGATCCATTGACTTTAATGGAAATGTTAACTGTAAGCTTAAAGGAGCTTAGCTTTGGCTGAATTGTGCCTGATGGAGTTATGTATTTTTTGAGATACCCTCTTTTTAACTATATTGATGTCTTGTTTAATGCCAAATACTAATACAGTGGTACCTCGGGTTACATACGCTTCAGGTTACATATGCTTCAGGTTACAGACTCCGCTAACCCAGAAATAATACCTTGGGTTAAGAACTTTGCTTCAGGATGAGAACAGATATCGTGCGGCGGCAACGGGAGGCCCCATTAGCTAAAGTGGTGCTTCAGGTTAAGAACAGTTTCAGGTTAATAACGGACCTCTGGAACGAATTAAGTGCTTAACCCGAGGTACCACTGTATTTAGGAAAAGTTTACCTTTAATAAAGTATTGCTTTATTGTTCTTTTGGATGTTTTCTGGTATTAACAAAAGATCACAGTTTCTTGAACACTACAAGTTATTGTTTCAGAAACACTGAAAACAGTTGTGGTCATGTGAACAAAGGAGGTGACTATATTGAGCCAGTGGCCGTATTTCTTGTATTATGAATAACTTTTTGCTTTTAAAACAATCCTGTAGAAACACTATATACACAGCCTCAAACATTGTAAAACCAAGGTTCCCACACACATAACCAGTGTTGGCATATTGAGTCAGATCAAGAACTCCCTAATGTCCTGAGATGCTCTGTGGACTTGGGAGCCCCAGAATTGATGCATTAAAATAAAGCAACTGGTGCATTTTTTATTTTTAAGCAAAACCAAACTGAATTCTAGTGGAAAGGTGGTGAAGAGTTGGAGGAATATTTGGTTTTCACAAACAGGCCTGAGTTTTAATCCTAGTTAATTATATTTCCAGAGCACTACATTGGGAGTGATTTAGGGAGAGATCTTTGCTAACTTTTAGGAGAGCTCTATATAGGATCATTCTATTTCTCTCTCCCCCTTAGTTCAGCTGTAGGGCTTTCGGTGTGATTTATTCATTCCTTTTAATTCTAATCTCTTTCTGTTTTCCAACAAACAACACCTAATTTAATTATTTGTTTTTCATTTCATTTGTTTTCTCATATTTTCCTTAGGTTTGTGTGTGCTTTTTTCTTTTTCATTTCCAATTCCCTCCCCCCCTCCTGGTTTTAGTTTGCTTGTTTAAAGTTTCATCTTCAACTCTTCTGTTTTAGGGTACCAGTGATTTTATTGCATTGAATTCTTGCTATCAAATATTAGTAGTTTTATGTACTGCGGTCCTTCTAGGGGAAAAAATGTGTCAGTACTGAGTGCCCTTGAGTACCCCCAGAAAAAAACACTGGTTTTATTAACATTTTATCCCCTCCTCCCTGTGGGGTGGGGGTTGTTTGTCTCTTTTGTTTTTTCACTTTATTGCCAGCCTAATATTACCCGCTTACCCAGAGGCACCTCCCTTATGTCACCAGTTTTTCATTTTTTAAAAAATGCAAAATTAGAAGGCTTTAAAAAAGCTTTAAACGTTCCTTGCACACACAAAAACCCCTAGTTGCATCAGCCTGAAATTTGACAGTCTTAATTCACTCAGAAGTGTTTCATTAGCCTGCAAATTTTATCTGCTTCTGTAAAAAGGGAGGGAAGCGATAGCCATTTCCTCACTCCCCATTATAGTAAAAGTGAAAACAGAGTTTTGGGTCTAACAAATCGGAATAACACATTGAACTGGGAAGATACAGAATGAAACTGAAACAGATTGGGTTGCCTCCCAACATATACAAGGCAAATTTTTGTGGCCAGTTTATGCCCTTAATTATTAGGTGGGAAAAAAATGTCACAAAATAACCTCCAGGCTTCTGATTCCTCAGAACTCTTCATGAGACCAGATGGTAAAAACATTTGGTGGAAGACGGGGGAGAGGTTATTGGTCAGGCCACCATATCTGTATCTAGTAAGAATCTCAAGATGTTGGTTAGGAAAGAGGTTGCAGACATTCCAATAAGGCCCTTTCAGGTGCTTTGCAGGTTTCAGGTTGTACCCAGGCCTCCTGGGAAGGAGAACATACATAATGACTGGGCCCTATCTCTGCAAATACAACAACTAGTGTCACTGTATTATTCCTCCATCCTTAGGTGAAACACAAAAGTTCCTTGGGTAGGTTGAGAACAGGACATGAATGAAGAGAAGCTAAGCACTCCTTGTATAAACAAAGGTAAATATTAATTTTAGTCAGCACACTAGGCAAAAGAAAAATGTGGATAGAAGTGAAATTGGGTAGCTTTACCTAGTGGCTGGAAGGAAATGCTCTCTTGGAGAATAAAGATACATCTTCACACTTCTCAATATTTGAAGACACAAATGAATTGGCCTCCCCCCTCCGTGTGTGTGTGTGTGTGTGTGTGTGTGTGTGTGTGTTTTACCATCTATCCTGTTGAACAGTTCTGGAAAACTGAAAAGCTTGCACACTATGTTATGATGCTTTCTTAAGTCAAATAAAGACATTGTCCTAATATAGATTTTGGATTCTTTCTTAAACTGTAAGTCTCTTTTTGAGTTATTATGTATTATTGATACATAAATTAAATGACGACAAAATATAAATCTTGGAGTACAAACTCTATTAGTCTTTAGAATATGGCAAGGACAATAGCTACACCATCTGGTTGATTTTCACAACTTATTCAATCATTATGAATGTTTAACACACACACACACACACACACCAGATGCATTTAGCACTCTTTGTTGTTAAGCTTGAGATTTCCTTGCTGATTTCATTCTTCCTGCAAATTTATCAAACAAACACCCAGGTTTTTGATATGGTATGCTGTTTTAACTCCAGTTGTAATGTTATAATTATCACTGTTAATTTTAAGAACACATTCAAGCTCTGCCAACTATTTCATTTCTACAACAGAAAAATGCATCCCTTCCTTTTATAATTCTTACAGGAATCACTCACAGGTTGTGAGAAGTAGCTGGTGCAAAACATCATTATTAAATGGTAAAACGTCTGCCAGGTTTGATGAATTGGTGGGAGTTCCACTCCTTGCCCCGACCCCATTCTTGGCTCTCCCCCCCAGTAGTGGGTGGCATGGTAAGGTACTGCCACTCACCTGACCCCTGATGAGCAGCATTGCTTCCGTTTACCAGGAGGTAGCAGTAGAGGGGTGAGGTGGTGTCAATGCTGGCGTGGTGCAAATGCATTGGCAGGAGACCAGGCCAATGCCACTGGTGTATTTGCACCACACCATGCGGCGCTGTGGGTTAAACCACAGAGTCTAGTACTTGCCGATCAGAAGGTCGGTGGTTCGAATCCCCGCAACGGGGTGAGCTCCCGTTGCTCAGTCCCTGCTCCTGCCAACCTAGCAGTTTGAAAGCAAGTCAAAGTGCAAGTAGATAAATAGGTACCGCTCCGGCGGGAAGGTAAACGGCGTTTCCATGCGCTGCTCTGGTTCGCCAGAAGCAACTTAGTCATGCTGGCCACATGACCCGGAAGCTGTACGCTGGCTCCCTCAGCCTATAGAGCGAGATGAGTGCCGCAACCCCAGAGTCAGCCACGACTGGACCTAATGGTCAGGGGTCCCTTTACCTTTACCTTTATGCTCACCACAGCCTTGCTTCTTCCCCTCTACCCCCCAGTAGCAGCAGCAACATGACCGACCAGACATCAAGTGAGTGGTGCTGCCCCGCAGCTGCAGCACTCACTGCTGATCCACTCACTAGAATCATAGAATCATAGAATCATAGAGTTGGAAGAGACCACAAGGGCCATCGAGTCCAACCCCCTGCCAAGCAGGAAACACCATCAGAGCACTCCTGACATATGGTTGTCAAGCCTCTGCTTAAAGACCTCCAAAGAAGGAGACTCCACCACACTCCTTGGCAGCAAATTCCACTGTCAAACAGCTCTTCCTGTCAGGAAGTTCTTCCTAATGTTTAGGTGGAATCTTCTTTCTTGTAGTTTGGATCCATTGCTCCGTGTCCACTTCTCTGGAGCAGCAGAAAACAACCTTTCTCCCTCCTCTATGTGGCATCCTTTTATATATTTGAACATGGCTATCATATCACCCCTTAACCTCCTCTTCTCCAGGCTAAACATGCCCAGCTCCCTTAGCCGTTCCTCATAAGGCATCGTTTCCAGGCCTTTGACCATTTTGGTTGCCCTCCTCTGGACACGTTCCAGTTTGTCAGTAGTCACTAAACATGACTACTCTCAGCTATGGTCCATGTTGACCTTGATCGTTCTATAGCACTCACTAGGAGCCCCTGAGAACCAGGTCAGTGCTTCATGAGAGTATTTTGGGGGAGTGTAGCAAAGAGAATATTGAGAACTGCCTCTATATAGATGTAAGTGGGGTTGTTGGAGTGTGTCTGGAATGCCTTCTCCCACAAAGACACAGAACAGTGGTGGACTGTGGGTTCTCAAATTTCAGCGGTGCCCTGTGCGATGCTAAAATTTGGTGCCCCCTGCCTCTTGTGTTCCTAAAATGCCTCTACATAGAATGTGGGATACGTGGAGTTCACATTCCCATCTGCATTGTAACATGGCAGGGATAAGGCCTGGGACGGCAGGGTATAAATACAATTTATTATTATTATTATTATTATTATTATTATTATTATTATTAATGTGTATCCACATCTATTACTCACTATCCTATGGTGCAACTTTGTCTGGGTCAGGTGCATAACTTTTACTGCAGAAACTAAGCTCTGCTTCATTTTAAATATACTTCTTACTTTTAAGACTTACTTATCTGTGTTTCAGCAACTTCTCTGCTCTTCCAGCAAATCCCCCTAGAATATTTTTTTTCTTGGTTCACATTCTCAAAGCGTACACAGCGTGGCACCTGATCTGGGGACCAGGTAACATTCACCGCGATGCCAATGATGATAATGGAACTTTCATCTTGCTTTAATTAGACATTTCGATCGAGCAGTTCAGAGAACGAGCAAAGTCCAATGTCACTTCATCACACAGTACAATCGCCTCCCAGTTCTGAAGCATTGCCTCTGCTTTCCTCCAAAGCTTTTTGAACTGTGCATCTAGAAGGCTCAGCTCCTAGATGTTTCAGCACTCCACACCTTGTCCCGTCTTAAATGACTCCTTTTTAATAGGGTGATACACTTGACGTGGAACTCAAACCCTGAGGAGTCAGGCTCAGGTGTAACTATACACCATAACCTTGATTTCCCCTCACTTCATGTTGTATTAAGTACCTGACAGGAGATGCCCAGTTACATCTTGTCCTCAACACATATTACCTGGATCAGGTATATAGGTAAGAAGCAAACAATTGTCTTCTGAACCATTATCAACTCTAATTTCCCATGTAATTTAGAGCCTCTTTGTAAACTCAGTGAAATCAGCATGTAACCAGGTGTGTGTGTGTGTGTGTGTGTGTGTGTGTGTGTGTGTAGAGCTATATAGGTATATAGATATATAGTTAACTAACCAGTTGACAATGAAGAAACATGTGGACTACTTGCAATTTTTAGAATAAGTTTTGATTCTGATGCAGGATTATTAGGTATACAGATGATCACAAGCAGAAACATCCCAACTTGACAAGTGGTTCATATTAATGGCTGGGGTAACCCTTGTGGGAGCCTCAGGCTAACTGGAAAATCATCTAGGGCAAAACTCTTTCTGATAGTTGAGGCATAATCCCTTTCCTGAATTTGAGGCACATTTGACTCTTACAACTGAATTCTTACTGTATTTTTCGCTCTATAAGATGCACCAGACCATAAGACGCATGTAGTTTTTGGAGGAGGAAAACAAGAAAAAAAAATATTCTGAATCCCAGAAGCCAGAACAGCAAGAGGGATCGCTGCACAGCGAAAGCAGCAATCCCTCTTGCTGTTCTGGCTTCTGGGATAGCTGCGCAGCCTGCATTCGCTCCATAAGACGCACACACATTTCCCCTTACTTTTTAGGAGGGAAAAAGTGAGTCTTATAGAGCAAAAAATACGGTACTTTTAGAGCAGAGATAGACAATATTGTGCCCTCTAGACATTGTTGACTAAAACTCCCAACATGATGATCAATGGTCATGAAGGGCTAACTGTGTTTGTTGTCCCTGTTTTAGAGTGTGAAAGAGTCAACATTATGCATATGGGTATGCTTCTTGGTTGGATGGAGGCAAGCCCAGAGCAAGGACTCACTCTTGCAGAGATTCAATGGGCAGCCCCCAAATGCATGATGGAAGGAAGCAGGTTGCGGGAGGCTGGCCTAAGTGCTCTGACAGTGCTCAGCAAGATGCAAAAACAATTCTCAGTGAGGCAGCAGCACAGCTCGAGTCACCCCTGGACTGCTGCTGCTGCAAGATCCAGAGGCACATAGCTTGCAGAACAATTGACCTCAATTAGATCCTGCATTCTGCTTTTCATAAGAAGAAAAATGCAGAAGAGCTTCTCAACTCTCCATCAGGCAAGCCTTGCCCCCAACAGAGAGAGGAACCTTTTGCAAAGCTGGCTGTCATTTCTTTATAATGTGTTCCACCAGGAAAGAAGTGGGGGGGGGGGGAGGAAAAACAAACAAAGCAAAGGATCAATTTTTAAGCCTTAGGGTTATGTTCCTGATGCTTGATTCTCCTGCAGATTGAAAAGGTAACAAATAGCACAAGTTAGAAAGGAGTTAACGGATTAATGGCAAGTAATACATATTAAGTTACAACTTTGTGGTTCACCTCTTGAACTCATTCTTTTCTGATTCTGAACTGATTCAACTGAAACTGTTACCAGTTGCCAGAATGACAGGTCACCATTTTGTCCCTTATTGACAGGGTTGTAGCTGAAGTACAAACATTTGCTAAACCAAAATGCAGTCTTAAAAATACATTTCTTTGTGGTGGGATCCTCCTCCCAACACTATGGAAATTTCTCCTTCAGCTATATAGAGCCAGGAAGTCAGGTCTTACTATTTGGCCAAGGACAATCACCAGTTCACTCCACCTACAACAACCAGTGGCCACTGGTACTCCATTATGGGCCAGCACTTAGATTTATAAGGGAGAAATACAAAGATGGACCATGCCCCTTCAATGCATCCATAGGGTTCACAGGTGAGTCAGGAGATCAAAGCAGAAGCCCATGTGAAAGATCATCCAATTCATACTTTCTCCCACATGCAAACCTTGGTGTGTTAGCCCAGTATGAACTGATTCCATCTCTTTAGAGACAACTGAGGCCTGGTTAATGAATTGAATAGGGGTATGGCTGTTGAAGTAAAATGTTAATGTAAAACACTATTCCATGTGGGAAGTGTTGTTGTTGTTGATGTTGTTGTATTAATTAGGGCTTGGAGGTTGGTTCAGCTGATTATGCCCATGCTTCAATATATATTTTTAGCACAATTATTTCGGATTTCAGTGAAGCGTAGAATTCTCAGCAAGCTTTCAAAGTGTGATCAAAAGACGGGCCATTCCATCAATTTTGCTTTCTAAAACTATTTCATTTTTCCAATCTTAAATTTAGTTTGCAGTATTTCTGCATTTGTTTGCACTATTTTTTTTAAAAAAAATCCTCTTGAGAAGTCACCAGCACTTTAATGTTCATGCCTCCTAATACACAAATTTTTGTAAGCAATTTTCCTAAATACAATGCATTTTTGTTTGTCTGTTTTAATAATACACACATTTCTAGGCACACATCTCCCTAAAATATACATTTTTCTACTTTTTTTTGGCTGCAGAACACCATCGCAAAATTTGGACAAATGTATTAATTTTGGGAGGTGTAAATTGGTAGGTTTGCATTTTAAGGTGAAAAGTAACTGGGAGATTTGGGGGAGGAAAAACAGCTAAATGGGACAGGGTCCCCCAACTCCATACTGCCATCCTCCCAGATGCATTTGATTAGGAAAAAAAGTAGGGAGGGAATATAGAAGAAAAACCACATGAAAATGTTGGTCCCAAGGGATTGGCACCTTGAAATCAACAGGATGGCCGAGCTTGCCAGTTAAGATCTCAGATTCCCTAATCAATATCGGCAGACAGTGGGGACTGGTCAGCAGCTGTTTGTTAAATTCAAAGGCATTAAACCCGCCTTAGTGAGAGAGCGCTGCTGATGGATTTCCACATGCACAAGGAGATGGGAGCTTGGGAGAGCATTCTCTTTGCTAAAGGGGCAAATTTCCCCCCAGTTTCAGCTTTCCTTGCAACTTATTCAGGGGTTCTTCCGCCTGCCTGCCTGCACACTCTGGCAAAGTGGCTTTCCAAGGCTCCACAATAGAGGAGGCAACCAAGGGATGTAGTGGTGCATGAGGAGGGGCAGAGATGCAGCAATGCTGTGCTTACTTGACGTGGTGGTGAGGTTGAGGGACCTCCAGGTTGTGGCAGCCCTGATACAGAGGTAGTAGCTGAGGTTATGCGGGGCAGGTGTGTGCAGTTTCTCACTTGCCTTCTGAACAGTTAGTGTCACTGCTGGTTCCTGAGGAAGACAGGGAGGTGTGAGATGTGAGGAGTGAAGCATAATAATAATAATAATAATAATAAATTTTTATTTATATCCCACGCTCCCCAGCCGAAGCCGGGCTCAGGGCGCCTAACAACAATAAAATAAGACAACATTTTAAAATAATTTCATTAAAAAATTACTTCAAATCAAATTGATGGCAACCATTGGGTAGAGTTCTGTGAAGATTGCCAAAGGAGGGAGTCAGGCTGTGCCCTGGCCAAAGGCCTGGTGGAACAGCTCTGTCTTGCAGGCCCTGCGGAAAGATGTCAAGTCCCACAGGGCCCTAATCTCTTGTGGCAGAGCATTCCACCAGATTGGAGCCACAGCCGAAAAAGCCCTGGCTCTGGTCGAGGCCAGCCTAACCTCTCTATGGCCTGGGACCTGCAATATGTTTTTGTTTGAAGATCGTAAGTTCCTCTGTGGGACATACCAGGAGAGGTGGTCCCGTAGGTACATAGGTATGGTGCCAGCATGGTGGTGGAGCCATCTAGATGTTCCATGCTTTGCTCCCACACCTTGCCCCACTCCTTCTCCCTATCAGGAACTGGCAGCGACAGGTGAGCAACCCTGCCCAGCCTCTTCTGCCCCACCAACCACTACTGCTTAGAGGAGGAGCAGAACTTCAGACTGGGGAACAGAAAACATGCTGACTCTGGTCTAGAAGCCATTCAGGGTTGATCTAGACCTCAGCAGATCATTCCTTTTCCCACCCTTAGAGGTAGAACTATAAGGAACATTATCTTTCCCTCCATGCGTGGAAAAATAACTTATGAAGAGAAACCAGTAGACAGGAGAAGGGTTTAAAAACAACAGTCACACATCACTGCCCCAACGCATCAGTCTTCTACTGCAAAATGTCCATTCTGACATCCACATGTTTCTGAGGGAAGTTAATTTTGGGCTTGCAGATTGTGAGACGGTGTGTTGTGGTACTGCAGATGGTAATTCAGATCCCTGTTTTAAAAAATCAAATAGGTATTCAGATGGTGAACCCTGCAGAACTCTCTCTCTCTCTCTCTCTCTCTCACACACACACACACACACACACACACAGAGGTAATACTTGTTCCCTTATCAAAAGAGCCATTTTTTCCAGCTGTAAGGGACAGGACATTGACCTCTACTTAAACATCCTGAGGTAAGAGGAGTAGCCAGTGGAAATTATTTATAACCTGACCAGCTCATTTCGTTTCATTCTCTGAAGCCCACAGTGTCTGACTGACACAGCAATAATGGGCAGCGAACTTTTGTGCCAATTAATTGTTAATGAGAGGTTTGATTAGCAAATAAAGTGCCTATTAGGTGAACTGATTGTCTTTCTTTCATAATACCAGAGGTCAACTTTTTTTAAACTGAAAAGGCACACTGTATGTAGCAAAAGCTGTTTAAATTTTAACCATATCTCTTCCAAGGTTGGATAACGTTGATTCAACAAAATTGGAATGTAGAAAGCATCTCTGCAATTATGATCAGCCAACAGATAATTCTGAATCGGCAACTTGTGATTCTTTTCCAACACTGATCTCTTGAACCTCACACGGTGGTTAACAGACTCCCAAACTTTTGATACCTGGGGCACATTTTTTAATTCCAGAATAAAAAATTGGAGACACCATTCACTCTCACTCCAAATGGTATTCATGTATAAGTGTATGGGGATGCAGGTGGTGCTGTGGGTTAAACCACAGAGCCTAGGACTTGCCGATCAGAAGGTTGGTGGTTCGAATCCCTGTGACGGGGTGAGTTCCTGTTGCTCAGTCCCTGCTCCTGCCAACCTAGCAGTTCGAAAGCACATCAAAGTGCAAGCAGATGAATAGGTACCGCTCTGGCGGGAAGGTAAACGGCGTTTCTGTGCGCTGCTCTGGTTCGCCAGAAGCGGCTTAGTCATGCTGGCCACATGACCCGGAAGCTGTACGCCGGCTCCCTCGGCCAATAAAGCGAGATGAGCGCTGCAACCCCGGAGTGTATGGGTGGGGGAAAGTGTTTGCATACTGTAAGGCATAGCATGGAGTCCAGTGTTGTGTATTGGGGCACTTTGTACTTCATGTGCATAGGAAAAGTGCAGTGTGTGCTATTAGGAACAGAATTTGATTCTTGGTTTCACATGAAAACAACCATCACCTATGTTTCTAGTCCTTATGCAGCCAAGCAAGATTTACAGAGGATGGTGGGGTTTCTGGCAACTTACATATATTGTAGAAATTGAACACAAGTGCATGGTCAGTACTCATAGTATAGAAATCCATCCTCAATTAACCCCAAATCACCTTTTGCCTTTTGACATTGAATCATATACGAGAGAGAGAGAGAGAGAGAGAGAGAGAGAGAGAGAGAGAGAGAGAGAGAGATTTTATTACATCATCTGTTGTACTTTGGGCTCATTGTGATGGACACTGTATATATACTCAGAGTCGAGAGTGGATTTCATGCTCTTTATTCAGCTCATAGTTGTGAGGAGGAATGAAAGTTTCCCCAAAGTATCTGCTTTATATACATTATTTACACAATGGGCTGCACGTGATTGGCTAATTCCGGAATTCTCCTGTAGGCCAATCAGGTTGTGGATCCAACTTCCATTCTGGAGCTGGATTGGGTGGCTCCTGCAGACCAATCATACTGCTGCATTGTTCTAGGACCAATCAGACTGCTGCATTCTGAATCCTATTGTTCTAAGACCAATCAGACTGCTGCATTTTGGATCCTATTTAACTCAGTACATAACAAACTTTTTACATTTATCCACACCCTACACAAATTTTCCATTCCCCTTCTAGGCAAGTAAGAATTGTTCAATGATATTTTCCAGCCAAGTAGAAGCAATTAATTAGAGTATGGAGCAGGGCTGTAGCCCTGGGATAGGGGTGTGTCCTGGGAAGAGTACTGAGGGCCAGATAGATATATTCTGTCCCCGGGCCTAAGGTTCCTGATCTTGTTGGCATCCAATGGTGTGTGCCTTCAGGGGTGAAGGCAAATCGCTTGTGTTAGCAGCACCGAAGTGACCTCCCAGAGCATGGAGGTTCTGGGATGCTCAGATGACAATACCGCCCCCCCCCCCCGGCATTGCTGATGTGGTCCAAGGAATACATTTGGCACCAGCTTGGCTGCAGGAGTTGGCAGAAGGAGGAGTATAAGACGCCATCCAACCGTCTTAGGGATTCCACCCTGGATTTGTGTAGGGTTCACTCCGTAGCCTTTTCCTGTCCCAAAGATATCCTGCAAGGCACCAGAGGTTTAGGATCAGAGTTTCCCTTCTCCTAGATGGGTTCCTGATCACTACTGTAGATTAAGTTCATAGCTCTCAAAAATGGGAAACATTATTTTTCATTGTGGGCTTATTGTAAATCAGCATTTACTGTATGTTTATTGTATTTCATATTTTAAAGGTGTCCATGCCACTTTTTAAACGAGTGTGTGTGTGTGTGTGTGTGTGTGTGTGTGTGTGTGTGTTTGCATGCGTGTGGAAAACACTGTTATTCAAGACTAGTTCCAATTGGTGTTTGTTTTGCTCTAAATTAGCAATTTCCTTATTGACCATAACAGTTAGCATCTCAGCTGGAACTATATTGGAATTTGAGCTGCCAAAAAGGATCATGAAATGAGGAATAAAAAGCATATGGAGGGGAGAAACCCACAAAGTTTCCCTCGCTGATATAATGGAAGGCGTTCTGGCGGGTGGCCATCTGCACCCGCTGAAGAGAGGGATCCTGGGATGACATTGATCGATTTAACAGTAGGAAAGTATTAATGATATGCGGCTCTGATGGCTGAGCCACTTCACACTCATTTGCATTTCCATTCATCATCTCAGCATTTATCATTATGAGGCGAATGCCAGAACTAATTAAAGTCTGGGCTAACAGGGTGACATGGGGGACCAGCCAGTACTTCTGTGGAGGAAAATACGGGAGCCTTTCCAGCAGGAAGTACACCAACCTTACACCAAACCCAATTAACTTAATTCCTAACTAAACTGTTAGAAGCTCCTTCATTTGAATAATCTAACAAGCCTGGCTTTAAGTTACATGGACTCCCCTCCCACCCCCGCCGCCTCATGATTCTGTAACATTGTTTTATATAACCTTTTTCTTTCAGTAAGAATGGAAGGGTTTCTGTAACATCGTTTTTCCTTTGGCTGTGAACGATGGACAAAAACTGATCAAGTCGTAGCATAAAGGGAACATTTTGAAGAGTAACATCTATGTCGTGAATTTATCCCGGAGGTATCTCTAAACGAGTGCATGAGTGTCTCATTAAGGGATGAAAGATGTAAAAGAGAAACCCTCAGAAATGCTGTAGGTATTCTTCCTACCACCACCACCTTTGGACAAAACAGAGAGGCGTATTCAGAACTGTTCTGTAGGAGACACATACAAATAAGAGAGCTGTCTGCTGCGGCTTTGGATAAATCATGAGCATGATCCAGCCAAAGTAATGCTAAGGCTACAAACAAAAACACCGTTATTGGGAGTGGCTAAAGTGGGACGTGGGTGGTGCTGTGGTCTAAACCACTGAGCCTAGGGTTTGCCAATCGGAACGTCGGTGGTTTGAATCCCTGCAACGGGGTGAGCTCCTGTTCCTCAGTCCCTGCTCCTGCCAACCTAGCAGTTCGAAAGCACGTCAAAGTGCAAGTAGATAAATAGGTACCACTCCGGCGGGAAGGCAAATGCCATTTCTGTTTGCTGCTCTGGTTTCGCCAGAAGTGGCTTAGTCATGCTGGCAACATGACCCGGAAAAACTGTCTGTGGACAAACGCCGGCTCCCTTGGCCAGTAAAGCGAGATGAGTGCTGCAACCCCAGAGTCGTTCGTGACTGGACTTAACTGTCAGGGATTCTTTACCTTTTAAAGCAAGTCCACCAAACTCAATGCCACCAATGTCAGCTCAAAAATGCATATTACAGCTGCCAACAAAGATGACTCGGTGCAAAATGTGTTGGGATTTTAATCCCCCTCCAATATTTAAAAATATGTTGCAGTTCAGTCCCTATTCAGCACCAGCTTGACATTATTCCCCAGTTTTTGCTTTTGTTGCTGTTTTGGACACCACCTTCTTTCCCTTTAAAGAGGCCAGTTTTATCTGGGCTCTCATAAACTTTAACAGCCTAATTCTTCCCTTCATGTAGTCATGAAATAATGCAGCCTCTAAGAGATATTGGTGGACTGGATTCTGTCGATTCAGCCTACAAAATCAGCCCTTCAAATGTATAATCAAAATAAATAAACTAATGCAGTATAAAGAAGTCAGATAGCAACACCTTAATTCCCAGATACAGGAGCAAACAGGATCATGATCAAACCAAAGATCTGTAATCCACAGCGGTGAACTTTTGGCTTTAAAATTTCAGTGGCACCCTGTGCGACCACACACACACACACACACACTGTACATCTAGCCAGTGGGAGAAGGGAATTAAAGTGTCCCTGGTGGGCTTCACCATCGGTGTGAATTAACTGAGCGTAGTTGGAGAGAAAGTGTGGCTCAGTGGCAGGCTGCTGCCAGAGACTCCTAGCTGGTTGCCCAGGAATGTACAAAGACAAGGGAATGTTTCTCACCATCTGCTTTTTATTCAGTATTTACAAAGAGACGCTATAGAACCCAGCCTCTTGGATAATGGTGTTGTTCTGGGTGAATCTCTCCCCCCCCCCGTCTCTCTCATTTCCTCATTCGTCATTCTCATCGTCTCTTCTACGGGTGCTGCTAAGTGCTCTCTGTCTTTGAGCTCTTTGCTCTCCTACTTTTAAGGCTCGCCGGGTTCTGGGAGATGGGGGGTCTGGAATGCTTTCTAATGACAATGTGTCAGCCAGGTGTTGTTCTGGCTCTCCTATGATTTACCAACTTCCCCCCTCATCTGCCTCTGAGCTGTGACCTTCCTCAACCCCCTGTTGTAAATCTAAACTGTCTTCCTCTTCCTCCTCCCTGGAAGAGTCAAGCTGGGGAGGTGGTCCCCACCATTCCTCCTCTGCCCTTTCCCTGACAGTTTTGCATGCAGAAGGTTCCAGGTTCACTCTCAGGCATCTCTTGGTATCTCGAGGCCCCTGACAATACTGAACTAAATGGACCAATAGTTTGACTCAGTAGAAGGCAATTTCCTATGACTTCTGTGAACTGATCCAACTCACACGTCTGCATTTAGGGAAAGATTGTTAACAAATGGGCCAGATATTTTTCAGGGAACATTATTGATCTTCTTGTTGAGTGCCCCCCCCCCCAAGTTTTTAAGGAATCCACTGAGTTTTCTAAAACACAGTATGAAAACTTCAACTATCTGTCATGTACCCAGGACACTGCCTGGTTGTACCAAAGGCATGCTAGCGACATTTGATGAGGACTGCAATCAGCAGCTTGAATAAACCATCCAATAGATATATTCTAGTAATTCCAGACCAGACCAGAATATAAATAAATAAAACATGTTGAAGCTGAACTCTTTCTAACCTTGAAACATTCCAGTTGTTTGCTTCCTTTGAAAACTTTGGAGCAGTCTTCTTCAAAATGATCAATTTGTCTTTTCACAATTGAACGGAGAGCCATGTTGAATGGCTTCAAGTTGTTTGTCCATCAGGCATTAAACATCTTATTGACACACCTTTAAAAAACTTTTTTCTTCCCTATTGTCTTCTGAAAGGTACAGAGCACAGCTGATTTCCATTTGGAACCAGCATGTTGTGAATGTTGTCAGCTTTGGTGATTGTCTGATCCGATTACCGTCACTTTTGCTTCCTCTATCACATCTTTTTGCTACTCAGACTTGCTACAATTCATTCTAAATTTGGCCAAAACCTATCTGGGTCTAGGACAGAGACACCAAGAAGCTGAATTCTAACTGAAGACAAAATCTCTCACTGCCATAGATGTCTAGAAACTTAGCAACAGGGTTATGAGAAGGTACCACAATGGAGGTTTCATTCGTATGAGATCCATCAACAGAACACTGTCAGAAAGACAAAAAAACTCCGTAGTTGCAGCATGCTACAGAACATGACTTTCTATTACTTTTGCTTAACTTGTAGAAGTTTTTTTTTTTTTTAAGATCCCAGCCACAAATGAGGTGTGGCAGGCAAAATGAGAGTTATCTCACAATGCCCCTGACCCTCTTGGGTGCTCCATGCAAAATTAGAATAGTGGTACTCTTGGGTGGGTGGGTCTGTTTTCCAAGGTCTTGGTCCCTGGGGGGGGGGGGGAGCCTGATCTCACTACTCTCTGGAACATTAACTCCCTTTGTCAAGTAGGTGATTGGCAGCAGTCTTTTGTATTCTTAAACAGAGGAAATCCTTGGGTGGAAAAGTGCTTTCATTCTCAGATTGTGTTTGCTTTCTCATAGCAAGGTTATTTATTAACAAATGTTCAAGCCTGCTTCCATAAAATTATTTAAAACAAGGGGGGGGGGAAACCATCTGAAAGTTTCCCCAATCTAAGTGCGAGACTGGCTCCATTATTATCAAATAATGGAGGTTTTTAAGTTAGACAGGAAAATTGGTTTCCAGGTGGAAAAATCAAAATTGGAGACAGAATTGTTAGAATCCAAAACTAAGAACTTGTCAAAAATGTATAACTTGCTGTTGGAATGGAATACACAGGATGAAACAGTTAAATCAGCTATGATCAAGTGGGCACAAGATATTGGTCATAACATTATGTTTGAGGACTGGGAACGGTTGTGGACCACCGGTATAAAATTTACGGCATGTAATGCCTTAAAAGAAAATATTATGAAAATGATTTATAGGTGGTACATGACTCCAGTCAAGCTCGCAAAAATTTACCACTTGCCTGATAATAAGTGTTGGAAATGTAAAGAGACTGAAGGTACATTCTTTCACCTTTGGTGGACATGCCCAAGGATTAAGGCTTTCTGGGAAGTGATTTATAATGAAATGAAAAAGGTATTTAAATATACCTTCCTGAAGAAACCAGAGGCCTTTCTCCTGGGCATGGTCGGCCAATTGGTGTCAAAGAAGGACAGAACATTTTTTATGTATGCTACAACAGCAGCAAGAATACTCATCGCAAAGTATTGGAAGACAGAAGATCTACCCACCGTGGAAGAATGGCAGATGAAGGTTATAGATTATATGGGACTGGCAGAAATGACCGGCAGAATCCGAGACCAGGGAAAAGAGACGGCGGAAGAAGATTGGAATAAATTTAAGGACTATCTTAAGAAACATTGTAAAATTATTGAATGTTAGAACGATGTTGATTCAGAAATTAAGTGGTTTTAAGCTGTAATGATTATGTAATTAAGAAAAGAAAGGTCAAAAATTTATATAGAAATTAGGGGAAGGATTTGCTGAATTGAATTAATTAGAGATTGGAATACAGAAAGGGGAGGTATGAGGAGGTCGGGAAAGTAAGTTTTATGAATATAAGGGAGTGAAATTATACTTGTTGTTGTATGTGTTTTGTATGTATTTTTGCTGTTTCTGTTTTTTGTTTTTTCTATTTTATATAAACTTTTAAAACTTTAATAAATATCTTATATATATATAAAAGAAAGTTTCCCCAATCTAATCCAAAAGAAGAGACAGTTAGCACCCTCACAGCAAATGACCAAAACATTAGATTTCCAATAGTGACATTCACTAACTTGGATGGCTTGAGAAAGTGTAATAGACAAAATCATGGTGAACAGACTAATAGATGGCTACTCTGCAATGTCTAAATGGGCTGTCCATATTTCAGTTTCAGTATGCTACATTTATGTTCCCCAACATTCTCATTGTTGAGAGGGACTGTTCACAGAGCCCCCGAATTTCTGTGCAAGTTGCTGTCTTGGATGTGCCTCTTAAACAAAAGGAGGAGAGTCTACAGAAGGAACCACTGAAGACATGAGCACAGCATTTTTATGGATTAAGGGGGGGGAGGTCTCCCTCCCTGCGTCCCCTGGCTATACCCATGATTACACCTGATGCAGAAATACAGCAAAATTACACACAGACACCTGCCAGATAGCAGTCCATTAGAAGACACCAAGATCAGAGTAGCAAGTCATGCAGAAACATACTGGGCAACATCTTCTTTATGTGGGTACTTTGAGCATACAGCCATATTTATGTAAGTTGCAAACCTATATCATTTACCTTGGAGTAAGCCCCATTAAAATGGGACATGGGTGGTGCTGTGGTCTAAACCACTGAGCCTCTTGGGCTTGCCGATTGGAAGGTCGGCGGTTCAAATCCCCGCGATGGGGGGAGCTCCCGTTGCTTGGTCCCTGCTCCTGCCAACCTAGCAGTTCGAAAGCACATCAAAGTGCAAGTAGATAAATATGTACCACTCCGGTGGGAAGGTAAATGGCATTTCCATGCACTGCTCTGGTTTCGCCAGAAGCAGCTTAGTCATGCTGGCGACATGACCCGGAAAAACTGTCTGCGGACAAATGCCTGCTCCCTTGGCAAGTAAAGTGAGATGAGCGCCACAACCCCAGAGTCGTTTGTGACTGGACTTAACTGTCAGGGGTCCTTCACCTTTACCTTTTAAGCTCTATTGAACTCAATGGGTCTAACTTTGGAGGAGACAAGGATAGGAGTACACAGTTAGTTAACTTACATTCTTTTTTGCATTAATCAGGAGTGGTGAACCTATGGCCTTCCTTATGTTTTGGACTCTAATTCCCATCAGCCCCAGCCAGTGTGGCCAATGGGATGAGAGTTGTAGTCCAGTCCCTACAGTACAGTGTTTGGAAAAGATTGTTGTTAGTATTGGGTTTGCTCTTGTCAAAGTTCCACCACGTTTCACTGAGTTCAATGGGGAAACAGATTGCATGCTTAGTTGTGACCCATTGAGTTGAACAGGACTTCAGTTTGCTTAATTTTGAATGGACTTTGCTGGGGAGGATGAATCAGTTCATGGAATCATAGAATATAGAATTGTGGAGTTAGAAGGGACCATAATGGTGATCCGATCCAATCTTCTGCAATGCAGGAATCTTTTGCCTAACGTGGAATATGAACCCACAACTATGAGCTTAAGAGTCTCATGCGCTGCCGACTGAGCTATTCCAAGGATTTGTACATTATATTGTCAAAACGAATTTCAAACAACACAGAGCATTAGATGAAAGGTGATCTTTTTAATGGTTTCAGCCCACTTTTCCTTTCTTACTAAAGTTGTACACTGAACATACACACTGAGTGCAGGTATGCTAATATATTAACATTTGCACAATCGGGCTGTTTAAGAGGACTCTGTGGAGATGAAATCAGAACTCTTCTGTATAATGGCATTTATTATTCATGATCATACTATAGTAGTATAATAGCTAATAAAACAATCTTAGACAAAGAAACAGCAAACCCTCCGGTAAGTTGGGCTGCTATCATAATGCGTTCCAATTCAGTCTGCCTGAAAATTCAAGAACAGTTAGCTGCTGACTTCTTTTCAACCCTTAACTGTGTTACTTGAAATATACATGTATGTGTGTGTGTGAATAGATGGACAGATAGATAGGCAGATAATTGAATGAATGTTCAATTTTATTTATATTTTTAAACTGATATTCACATCTGAACGGGGGCAGTTTCCAATGTCCGAATGTTGAGAGTCAGCTAAATATTATTGTGGAATTCATTGATGTATTGAAAAGTGTGTGTTTATATTCAGGCACACACAAAACCTATCTGAGAATAGTCAGCATTCATTGATGCATGTTGGGCGTTTACTAAATGTTTTGTATTAAACTGTAGCACTGCAGGCAAACACACACACACACACACACACACACACACACACACACACACACTATAATTATGAAACACACATACATAAAAGCACAGATGCACAAAGTCCAAAAAGAAAACTCTTTTGATTAGATGTCCACAGAAGCGCATATGGGGAAAAGCAAGCAAGACAGGCACTGGGGGTGGGTAAAAAGACATATGCATTGCATGAACAATATACCCATCAAAATAACGGCTGATGAAAAAACAGGAGGAAGACTGTTTTGCTAAGTGCCATGTCTGTCCACACTATACAATTGTAAGTTACATCCACCAAGTACATTGCTCTGTAGGTGCTCTGCTTGTGTATTCATTAAATATAGAAAACAAGAGTGGAGGTGGGGGGGAAGTACAAAGTCTGATTCATAAAAAGAAAAAGGAGCGAGAGAGGGAAAAGAAAAACAAAAGAAACTTTGAACAACTTTTTTGTTTTGTTTTGTTTTTAAAAAATGGTGCTTTCTGTGTAAGGGAATATTCTTGCGAACATTGTCAGCCTTGCGCCATATGTTCCAGGAAACGAGGGACCCTTGAAGAAGAAGAGGCTTTTGAATTATTGATCAATGATTAGCAAATGCAATCGAAATTGTAGACTTGATGTTGTGCAGGGATTCATAATTTATGAGTGGACAAAATAGGAGGTAACAGAGGTAGCGGTAGGTGATTTCAGCCCCCATATTGATTACTTAAAACAACAGGAGGTACGTGTAGTGTGACAGATGGAACAAAAACTGACAGCTCGCTGCCTGTCCATCACCGCAGACTGGGAGCTCAGGGAATAAAGCATACTGTAGAAGCAAATACATTTCTATTGTGTGTCTTTGATCATTATGCTGTTCGACTAGACCAAAGGACATATTTGTTTATAATTTATGTATTCTCTTACTATAAAAGATTGATGGCTTCCTATTAGATACCATCGGATCTAAATATCCAGATTCTTTGTCCCTGTAACAGCCAGAGTAGTGGCATTGTAGAAGGAGTTTGCTTAGCCTAGCCGTAGATTTCAGACAAGGGGATCCTGAAAGGATGCTTCAGTGGAACTGATGCTAGCTAGAGAACAGCAGAGTAAAAGTAAGCTAAGGCGTTTTCTTGCCTCTCTGTGCTAACTTCTGACTGGGCTCAGAGGAAATTTCTTTGAAGAACAGGGAGTGATGCGCTGATCTCTCTCTTTTAATGGTGCCACTGGGCCAGGCCTGATTGAGGATCAGTAGAAATAACATGCCATGGGGTTAGGATATGAAGCCATTTTGTAGAGATGAAAGTCCACTAACTCCTGTTCCAATCTGAGTTGCTTTCCCCAGTTTCCCACAGATCAGGGGTAGCCAACATGGTGCCCTCCAAATATTGGTCCCCAGCTCCTTTAAGCCCCAGGCATCATGGCCAATGGTCAGGGACGAAGGAGTCCCAGAACTTCAGGTGAATGCCTGGGCAGAAAAGTCAGTGCTGGGAAACATTGTTCAAAGATGGAAACCACTGTAATACACCATTGCAAATCAGCTGCCGGTAGTGAATACCATTGTGCAACAGCTTCCAAATGCTGTCAACTATTAAATGTTAGTTATCACATATTAATACTGAGATGTCTGTTGGTACAACTGGAAGTTATATAGAGATCTAATATATTCAGCAAATATCCATTGAATATCTGGAGGGTAAAAAGGTAAAGGTAAAGGGACCCCTGACAGTTAAGTCCAGTCACCAACGACTCTGGGGTTGCGGAGCTCATCTCGCTTTATAGGCCGAGGGAGCCGGCGTTTGTCCACTTCCGCAGACAGTTTTCCAGGTCATGTGACCAGCATGACTAAGCCGCTTCTGGGGTAGTTAGCACTAAATTCACACACACAAAAATGTGCTGTCTGGGGAGCAAATCCTTCTCAGATCTACAGGATTCATGCATTGAGAGAGTTTCCCCATTTTTAGTCTGCTGCCAAAGCTCTCCTTTCAAAATTCCCTTGACAATAATTCTTTTCCCTTTTCCTTCTGAGATAAAGGAACATTGGGTTCCCCCCTTCCCGTGTAGTACCTACACTATTCCACACCCCTCTTTCCCACAAGGATAATCCCAACTAAACTTACTAAACAGAAGGGCATGTTGCAAAATCTCTTAATAATCCCCATCCTAAGTCCTTCAGCCAGCGGCAGTCACCTTGTCATGTTTATTCCCTACCCAATAATCGCCCCCTTTTCCTCGAAAAAAAAGGTATAAATAGAATTACAACCCAATTGCCTCCTTTTATCTGATGAATACGAAGCAGCGATATTGTGTTAGTGGGCCTTTTTGGAAGATATATTGGACTTTAATAAAATTTGATCAATGCATTTAAGTCAAATTGAATTATATGTAAGTGGATAGGGTTGACATATGTTTCAATATCTGCGAGTGATACATTATTCTCCAGTGAGCATAAAATTTAATGAAATATAAATACCCATTAATCCTCATGTTTCAACCAATCAGTCACCAGTGCTCCTGCCTGCTGTTAGCAGAAGCAGGCCCAGAAAGTCATCTGTTTTATCTAAGCAGGAGATCCAAACGGGAAAGGCATCAGAAAGCCGGGGAAGGGGGGGAAAGCAGTGGCACAGAGGCACTCTGCCAGATTATTTGCTATTACAAGCACTCCAAAACCAAACAATGATCCATTTTCTTATCTCATAAGATTCCACACAGAACCAAGTAGGATTCTTTTTCTTCTTACACAGAGATTTCATTTCCTTCCTTTTTTAAAAAAAAAAAAGAAATCCCCACCATGTTTTTTAACCATTCCAGGAGGGGATTTCGTTGTCTGTCATGTCTCTCTGCTCTATTGTGTTTGTGTTGGAGACCCTGACGCTGAGCTCCCACACTCTGTGGGCTGAGAGCTGCTCTCATGTTGGAGCCATGTGGTGCAACTGACTGAGCGAACTGGCTCCTTATTTTTATAGGTAAAGGTAAAGGGACCCCCTGACCATTAGGTCCAGTCGTCGCCAACTCTGGGGTTGTGATGCTCATCTCGCTTTACTGGCCAAGGGAGCTGGCGTACAGCTTCCGGGTCATGTGGCCAGCATGACTAAGCCGCTTCTGGCGAACCAGAACAGTGCACAGAAACGCTGTTTACCTTCCCACTGGAGTGGTACCTATTTATCTACTTGCACTTGACGTGCTTTCGAACTGCTAGGTTGGCAGGAGCAGGGACCGAGCAACGGGAGCTCACCCCGTCGGGGAGATTCGAACCGCTGACCTTCGGATCGGCAAGCCCTAGGTTCTGTGGTTTAGACCACAGCGCCACCCGCGTCTCTTCCTTATTTTTATACTCAGATACAAAACACGACAGCTTGGATCCAGAGCTAAGCATATGGAAAGGGGTGTAATAAACTGGTTTCCCAGGCCCACTTCCCAGTGGCAGCTCCTCACCATTCTCTGACCCTGAGGTCAGAGCAGAGGACCCCCAAAATCAGTTGCAGGCACTTTCCACAAGCCTAGTAGTACTGCTGCTGCTGCTACAACAGACTACTCAGTATATGCTTATGTGAAGACATAACTTCATACCCACGGTGTGTTCAATCAAAAGTGTGTGGAGCCCACCATCAAGCATGAATCGTTCTAAGGATGCACCAGTACATTTCCGAGCACAATTCAAAGTGTTGGTGCTGACCTTTAAAGCCCTAAATGGCCTCGGTCTAGTATACCTGAAGGAGCGTCTCCACCCCCATTGTTCAACCCAGACACTGAGGTCTAGCACCGAGGGCCTTCTGGCGGTTCCCTCACTGTGAGAAGCCAAGTTACAGGGAACCAGGCAGAGGGCCTTCTCGGTAGTGGCGCCCTCCCTGTGGAACGCCCTCCCACCAGATGTCAAAGAGAACAAGAACTACCAGACTTTTAGAAGACATCTGAAGGCAGCCCTGTTTAGGGAAGCTTTTAATGTTTCATGTATTACAGTATTTTAATATTTTAATAAATATTTTAATAAATATTAATATTTATTAGGAAATCTCTGCTTTCCCCTTGACTTGTAACACATAGCATTCCAAAGGCTACACAGTTCCCACATCTCCACATTCCCATTTTAATTTCGAAACATATCTTAACATCTGTTGGACTATATAAGAAGCGCATATATATATAGTCTGTCCTTGAAACAAACCAACAATTGCAGCCCCCCCCTTTTCCTAATGTGTTGCTGGCTTTGAAGTAGCAATTAACTAATAGAAGCTCTTGCACCGTGTCACTGCCAAGAACAATCATCTTAAAAGCCGTCTTGACAGGTTTGTATTTAGCTTTTGAGGAGGATCGTGAATTGCAATCACACAAATTTCATACTAGCAAATGTAATGTCATCCAGGCGATAGTGATGTTTCCTCTGGAACATTTTGGCTTCTATGTAATTTGATAGATGTTCCCAGTGTCAAGCATCAACCAAATTTCATTTTCAAGTTATTTATAAAAGGTCTTACTCACTTGTGTTGAGTAATTCTTTATGAAGCGTGAAGAACTACTGAAAGCAAGAAAAATCAGTCAAATTTGACCATTAGTTAATTGTGGGATTAGTTTATTAACAATTTACACGCTTTTAAAAATAAAGTTCACCTTTTTTATCTTAATGGAGTGCAATTAAAAATGTAGTTTCGTTTGGAAATGTTCTCTCCCCCCCCCCAATATTTTATTGGCAGTCTATGAACTGGCAATGCTATGTTATTATTATTGTTGTTGTTGTTAATTATGTTTGGATTTTACCATTTAAAAATTCATAGAATGTAAGCAAATCAAGCAATATGATAAAAAGAAAAGATGATACATTGTAGTGTGCCATCTAAGATGAGGACATAAATATGAAGATATTATAGCACCATTAAAATATAGAAACATTGTCAACACATTATTCATCAAAGATTACTAACAAGAATACTAATACACAGAAGAAATATGTTTCATATTCTGCATGTTGAGGAAGAATCCTGCTGTAAAAAGATAACACAGGGGAGACAAAATAGAAGTTGATTCTTTTAACAGAATGTTTTTTTCCTGATAATTAACACACATAGTCCATTTTAGTTGTAAAGTACAGTGGAACCTTGTGTTACATACTGTCCTCCTTATGAATGCTTCGGATAAGGAGCTCCGCTAACCTAGAAGTAGATGCCCCATGTTGCAAACTTTGCCCCGGGATGTGAGCGGAAGTCGCGTGCCGACGGCACGGCAGCAGTGGGAGGCCCCATTAGTGAAAGCGTGCCTCATGTTAAGAACGGTTTCAGCTTAAGAACGGACCTCCAGAACAGATTAAGTTTGTAACCGGAGGTACCACTGTATTATTTCCTCAATGACTGGACCAGGGCCGTCTTAAGCATATCCGGCGCAATTGGTGCAAAGATCCCTCTGGCACCCCCCCCTTCCCAGAGCTGTCGACCTTTTTTTTAGGGCTGGAGGGGGCGGGCAGCGGCATGAGGGCAGCTCCTCCGGCAGGGAAGAGGCGGAGGGTGGCTGCGGTGCCTCCTTGCTCAGCTGGCCATTTTGTGCCGCAGTGGCCGCAGCAGGCAGTACACCGAGTGAGCGGGCCTGCGCCAAGTGAGCGAGGGCGCATGCTCCGCTCCTGCCAAACATTGGCTCAGTTTTTTCCCTTTTAGCCTTCTGGCGCCCTGCAGAATTCGGCGCCTGCAGGCTAAAAGGGAAAAAACCAAGCCAACGCTCAGTGGGAGCGACGCATGCACTCTCACTCACTCAGCGTGCTCGTTCGGTGTTCCCCGGACTCTCACCTGACACCCTCCAGAACCTGCTGCCCTGGTGCCCTGTGCCACTAGCCTCTATGGATAAGACGGGCCTGGACTGGACTATTTTCATAGTTGCTAATTTCCATGAATTTTACAAATTACCCTGCTGACTAATCAATGTCTTATTTTGCAGAGCCCATTCCAACGTTGCAGGAACAATCCAGAGTGCTCCATCCTATGTTCCCTTTGTGGCTAAGTGGGACAACCAGGTCACAAACCACCAGCTACGAGCCACAGCCATCCTGTTTCCTGAATAGGCCCTGTTGCAAGCGGTTGGAACAACCACAATGTTGACCAGCCAAGGCACAGAACACATGGCCCTGTTCTGGAGCGGATGAGAGTTGGTGAAGTAAAGCACAATCGTATGCCCACTTACCTGGGAGCAATTCCCACTGAACTCAGTGGGACTTACTTCTGAGTAGGCAGGTATAAGATTGTGCTGTTCTAATGCTGGGTTGTGTTGCAGTGTCGCATTAAAAAAAAAATCTGCTAACTGCTCAGAGAACCTCTTTCTATGGGATAGCCTACAAATAATAGAAATGAATGAATGAATGAATGAATGAATTAAATAAATAAATAAATAAATAAATAAATAAATAAATAGGGTTCAAGTTATCAGAGCAATTGTTGGAAAGATACAGCCCTTGAGCTGGGTGTACCAGACTCAACAACCAGTGCCGGATTTACGTATAAGCTAAACAAGCTATAGCTTAGGGCCCCACTCTCTTGGGGGCTCCCCAATAAATTAAAGGGGAAAACCTTGGATGTACATTTCTAAAATATAAGATAAAAAACAAATAAAGAATCCCTTCATACAGCAACATGTGCAAATGGCTTCAGATACCTGTTAGGTCCATAAATTACCATATGGCAAAAATTCAACACAAAAAACAGCGACAATTTGTTGTTGACAAAGGACAGCTGGACATATAAAGGGCCCCATTACCTTCCGTAGCTTAGGGCCTCATCAAACCTAAATCCGGCCCTGTCAACAACACACACACATATACAATATTGCAAGCAATAATAATAATAATAATAATTTATTATTTGTACCCCGCCCATCTGGCTGGGTTTCCCCAGCCACTCTGGGCGGCTTCCATAGAAAACCAAAAATACACTAAAATATCACAGATTAAAAACTTCCCTGAACAGGGCTGCCTTAAGATGTCTTCTGAATGTCAGGTAGTTATTTATCGCTTTGACATCCGATGGGAGGGCGTTCCACAGGGCAGGCGCCACTACCAAGAAGGCCCTCTGCCTGGTTCCCTGTAGCTTTGCTGCGATGCAAAGCAATCCCTGCGATGCACAGTTCAGCCTCCACTTTCAAAGTCTTATCCCGAGTGCCTGTGACATGCACAAAGCTACATGATGTACAGATCAGCCATGTCACTGTGATCACAAAATACCATATCGGTTAGTAGCAGCATCCCAGCGCAGATGCCACGCAAGATAAGAGAAGAGCCCAGATGAAGGTATGTTCTTGTTTCACAACTAATTACAGCATTTAAAAGGGGGATCTTTGGCTTTCATTGACTGTTGACACCTTTTCATTTCAGTGACAACAAAATGTCATTATCATGTGATGCTTTCAATTAACTCTGGTTTGTTTGTTTTTTGCCAGCCTGACCTGCCTGGCTCTCTAGGCGCTGAGTGCTATCCTGTGCAAATTTCCTTATGAATTGAAGCCTGACATAAGCAAGACCCATGCAGCCAAATGTAAAATAGAAATCCTGTACTACATGACCATTTTAAGGAGCGTTTTCAAATGCAATGGTTGGGCTACATGTGTGTCACCTCAGCTGTCAGCAACACAGGTAAAAGCCGTGCATTTGTCCCTCCATCCCTTGTAAATCTATTGCCATTACACTTGATTGAAGAATATCTGAGCTTTCTGGAAACAAAGCTTGAGTACTCGTAGATGTGGTAATTCAGAATACTCTATTAGAAGAAAAGGAACATCTTGTAGGGCAATGACTTCAACAGATCTTTCAACATCCATGCTCTAGTAACCTCTTGGTAAGACTACTGCAATATGCATCACACAGGGCTGCCCTTGATATCGCTTCACAAGCTAAAACGATACAGCTTGTCTTTTGCCAAGATCAGACTGTGGAGAACATTTGTTTTATGGAATCTGCAATGGATCCTTATTACCTTTCAGTCACAATTCAAGTCCTAAACTGTCTGAATTCTACACACTTTAGTTTAGAATGTGCTTCTTCCCATGTGGCACCTTAAATTAGCAGTTGAGATATATCAGTAGTTGAGAGATATCACCTTTAATTGACCTCCATATGAAATGTTATGCTCTAAGAAGAACATGATGTTTCAGCCTGGTATCTTTTTCACCACCAAGGTCAAGCAGATTGATTCCAGAAAGCTTTTGAAAATGCTGCTGGATGGCCCAAGTTGAGCTTGACTTTAATGTCAACGTTCAGCTAAATAACTGCATGAACAGAACGAATTCCACTTGCACAACAGTATCTATATATCAGTTTCAATGATATGTCATTCTGGTTAAAAATATATAAACATATGGAACATATGTTAAACGGCTCAGGACCACGATACCTCAATGACTGCCACTTTCCATAGGAACCTATCCAGACCCTGAGATCATCTTTTGAGGCCCTCCTTTGTGTGCCTCCTCCTTGAGAGGTCCAGAGGGTGGCAACACGAGAACAGGCCTTCTCTGCAGTGGCTCCCCATCTGTGGGATGCTCTCCCCAGGAAAGTTCGCCTGGTGCCTTCATTACACACCTTTAGGCGCCAGGCAAAAATATTCCTTTTAAACCAGGCCTTTGAGTGATTTGATTGACATCCTATGTCCTTTTAAAATGTGGCTTTTTTGGGGGGGGGAGGTTATTGGGCTGTTGTTTTTACTTTGAATATAGATTTTGTGGTTTTATGTTTTGATTTTGTTTGTGAACCACCCTGAGACTTCCAGGTATAGGGCAGTATATAAATTCAAAAAATAAATAAAAACATATTAATACCATTTGGAGATATAATCAAGTAGATGCTGATTTTAGACATATTTAGTGGAAAATCCATTTTTTTGATATTTCAAAAAAGTATCTAATGCCATTGAATAAAAAATTCCATTAGATCTGATAATGCTTCCTTTAGGATACCTCATTGGGAAAATAGCTGAAATTTGTTAGCAATTTATTTTTTCACAGTTTTTACTTGTAAAATACCAATAGCTTTCATGGATAGAGGGATGGGCATTCTACAGCTTGCAACTTTGGGAAGAATACTGCCATTTCAGCTCATTTTGGAGCAGAACTAAACTGCATGAGACTGTAAGGCACAAGGTTTATTCTGTTGCAAGATAATTATTTTGTTTGTTTTGGCTTGTTAACTTATTGTTATGAGATAAGCTATTTAAATAAATAATTTAGAAAACAAACTAGAAACTTGGACTCCTATATGGAGAGAGGTCATGTGTCATAACCAAAACATGAGAATATGCGGAGTAAGTCCACCCCCATCTGATGAAGAAGCTGATAGCAGCCGCCCAGCCAAGTCCAGTAGAATGGGTGGCTGCACACTGAACATCTGCCTGGCCGAAAGTCTTATTTAGCCTGTCATCTACTTCCCCTTGTGTGCGATGCTGACAGATCCTCTAAGACAATACTGAAAACTAAAGAAATTACAGATTTCAAGCAGTTGCTATAAAATATATGCTCATCACTAAGGGGGATGAGACAGTGGCTATTTCCAGGGGCTGGGCCACTATGTATGGCTCAGTTTCATTAATGAGGTTGATGGAGCAAATTGTCTGACTGGGAGCTGTCCATAGTCCTGCAAATCTTGTATCTACTCAGCTCTTTGCCTTGTTTCTTGCTCTCTCTGTCTTCCCTCCACTAACTTTAGCACTTGAAAACACCCCTGAGAAGCAGTGCCTCTACTCAATTGATCTGGATTGTGTACTTTCTGTTTAAGAAGTTTGACAAACATACCCACATATTTTTCTTCTCTCTCTCTCTCTCTCTCTCCCATTTAACGTGGTGCTACCGAAATCCAAAATAATGTACATTACAGGTATTCATGTTTGGTTAACACTTTAATGATGTGAATCACACAGTAAAGACCAAATTTGGTTTTAAAGGGTAAGCTACTGTTCTGCTAATTAAACATAAACTGTATTTTAAAGATATAATTACTGAGGTGTAACAACTGTGTAATAGAAATAGATTAGCTATGCACTTGCCTGCATTCAGAAAATGGTTTCAAATAATCAATGGTCTTTTAATTTACCTGTAATAAATAGCATTTAAGGATTCATCTGAAACAGACAAAATCATTCATTGAAAGTAATATCAACAACTGAACAGCTTCCATTTACTGGCTGTGCACAGTTTACATGTCGGGGCTCAGGATTTCATTTCTACTTGTTCAAAACTTACATCTTTCAAGTTACTTGTAAAAGCGAACTGGGTAATATTCGATTTTCTTTTCACTTTAAAGCTTTCGCTCTACTCCTACAGTTATGTACCTGTTCTTCCAGAGGGATTGTAACCTCACCCAGAACTGGTAAATTTCTGAACTCCCAGTCGGCTCACTCACAGAATCTCTGTCACGACTCAATCTCAGTTGAGCTCACACAACTAGGGGCAGGTGCATAATCCTCCAGTGCTATTCTCTGAACTGGACTCCATAGGTAGGAGTGGAATCATTGTCACACAGTGTCACCAACTCCCAATCGATGGAGATGGTCCAGGAAGTTACCATGATCAAGCAGTTGTATATTGAGTTGGCTATAGATAAATAGATGATCTGAGTAATAATCACATGCAACACAATGGATGTCACCAAGTGAGCTCCTTAGGGAAATGGGTGAGGCAAAACTTAGGAAAAAGCATATAAACAGCTTATGTTTGGGGAAATCAAATAAAGATACTTGGAGAGATGAGATTTATTTGCTTGAGGTACCATTGATTTACATTGATTTATTGCAGTCCATAGATCCACAGAACAGTTTCAAAACAAGATAAAGTTAAGACTATCAAACAACAGGTGAAAGAGACCAAGGTAGTCATTTTGTTATGTCTAGAGCATGATGGTCTTTGTTTCTTGCGACCTCCGAAAGAAACTTTGCCACGGTCAGTGTAATATCATTTGACCTATCCTCCAGAAGGTACTTAATATGTGAGGCTTCAGATTTTCCCAGCAAATTTGCTAGTAAGAGTTTGATCAGTTGATCCCTTGCGTCCTCATACTGCCCACAATGCAGGAGGATATGGTTCATGCAGTCGATGTCCTGAGAACATAAAGCCTATTCTGATAGGGGATGCCTCTCAGTCTACCATTTAGAACTTCCGATAGAAATACATTTAATCTAAAGGTAAAGGGACCCCTGACCATTAGGTCCAGTCGTGGCCGACTCTGGGGTTGCAGCGCTCATCTCGCTTTATTGGCCAAGGGAGCCGGCGTACAGCTTCTGGGTCATGTGGCCAGCATGATG
The DNA here is from genome assembly GCF_964270895.1 of Podarcis filfolensis. NCBI lineage: Eukaryota > Metazoa > Chordata > Lepidosauria > Squamata > Lacertidae > Podarcis > Podarcis filfolensis. The sequence goes on from NC_139603.1 coordinate 9,434,242, forward strand.
AAGTAGCTTCTGGAGAACCAGAGCAGCGCACGGAAACGCCGTTTACCTTCCCACTGGAGCGGTACCTATTTATCTACTTGCACTTTGACGTGCTTTCGAACTGCTAGGTTGGCAGGAGCAGGGACCGAGCACCGGGAGCTCACCCCGTCGCGGGGATTCGAACTGCCGACCTTCTGATCGGCAAGTCCTAGGCTCTGTGGTTTAACCCACAGCACCACCCGCATCCCTACATTTAATCTAGCTTTGGTAAATAAATGCCAATAGGTGGGTATGGACAAATTCCTAAGATATGATGCTAACTGAAAGTCATGTGATTTACATGTTTCTCTGGCAAGTTGTTTCCCCTCCTTTAGACAGGGAACAGATCAGAGGGGAAATGTAACCATTAGACACAAGTAAAACTAGATTGGAAAGCATGTTTAGGCTTGATAAACCCACTCACTCTCCCCCCCCCCCCAAAGCAGCTGCTCAGTGACTCACTATGTGTTTGTAGATGGAACGTGCCTTAGATCTTGTTCACAAGCATGTTTACATTAGTTCTGTGTGAACCATAGTTTGAAATATTATCTCCCTGGAACCAATTTGTACATGTATAGCTTTGTACAAGAATTTCTTGTAATTAAGGCAATTGTCAAGTTCTTTTTAACCTCATGAAATATGCTCCAAGGACTTTCCTCTTTACGTGATTTGTGTATTCTTTGGTGTTTTCCCCCCCTAATGAAGAATGTTGTGCTCTAGGAGCACGAGGGGAGCCCTGGCTGACAAAGTGTCTCAGCTCCACTGGCAGAGCAACAAAATGAAGAAGTAAGAAGAGAATTAAGCACCTCTGTGAGTTTAGCAGCAGGGCAAAGGCGGCCATAGTAAGCAAACCTCCCTGCTTTTTGTATTATAAAAACCCATCTTTCCAAGAAATCAAACCCAACTAGCAAACATAAACCAGCAATGAATCAAAGAAAGAGAAATCCAAAAGGAGTTTGGGGGCCACCCAGTGCGCAGCACAGAGTGTCACCTGTATATCTGTCTCACTTCTGGAAAAAGTAATAGATCACTGTAATGAACTCTGGGGTTTTAGGAAACAGGTTTGTTCCTTTGTTTGTTCCCAGTTCACGTGGAGAAGTGCAGAGAGGCAGAGGGTCTGGTGGACAAGGCCTCAAGGATGTGATAACAGAGCCCCACTCCCAGGGCAATGTCTCTGCTGCCATGGAAAATAGTGGCCTTGGGGAAGGAAGACATCACTCTGAGAAGGAAAGTGGTCACTTAGAAGGCATCCGTTCCTTGGTCAACAAACTGATATCCTCTCACACCTCCTAGTTTGATGTTTGGGAACACAGAGAGACAGGCATCTAGCTCATGTGGTGTCTTGTCTACCTGGTACAAAAATAGCAGGTGCCATGTTTCATCCAGATAGACTGGTAGATCGTGCTTGGGGGGAATCATGGTTGCCATGTATGTCAGCAGTAATAACATGGGTCAATGTCATTGTGCAGTCCTGGCACCACAATTTAAGTTGCTAGGGAGGAAGTTAAAATTCAGGATTTCTGAAATGCTGTCTATTCTGTGCACATAGCCAGCCAGACAGGTGGAGCTGAGGGCTCTCAATGCATAGAAAAATGAAAAATTCCCCTGAAATGGTAAGTTCTGCCTCACTAACCTTTTCAGAGTTCTTTGGGCATGTTAATAAGCATGCAGATATGGGTTATCTGGTAGACATTATTGGACATTTTTTGACAAAGACCCTCAGCAAAGGCTCCCGGGTAAACCTAGCAATCATGGGATAAGAAGAAAAGTCATTTTATGGATCAATAAGTGATTAAAGAACAGGAAGCAGGGAGTAGGACTAAATGGGCTCATTTTCACAAGTGGGATAGTGAAAGAAGTGGAGCCTCCTAAGGATCTTTGTCAGAATGGTGCTTTAAAACTTGTTCATAAATGATCTGAAGTTAAAGTTTGTTGATAACCAAATTGTTCAGAGTGATGAAGAAATCAGAAGTATCTCTCCAAACTGGTGAATGGACAATAAATGCAGTTAAGTGTATGTAGCTACACATTGCCACAAAATATCCAGACTTCGTGTATACACTGGTGGGGGTGGGGGGTAGTCTGAACAGGAGTGACATATTGGGATCTTGGCGAATAGCAGAATGAAAACATTGACTCGGCACCCAACATCTGTGGAGAATGGTGGATTCCATGTTTGGGATTGTATGGATAGTGTCATTACATCATTTAGTCACTAAGTGTCACTGGACTTAATTGTGCCAGAGAGAAGTCAGGTGTTTCCTCTTGCTGTTCTGTTCTTGTTTAAGAAAGAAAATCTTGTCTAGTCTCTTGACTAGTTGCTCTCTAAGTCTTCCATGACAGGGATCATTAGGAAACAGCTCAAGACTAAAACAGCCAATGTCAGAATTCAAATCTGTGTTGGGACTCCACTCGGAATAAATGTGTTCGGGTCTGGTTGCTGTATCTCAGAAAGGATATTGCAGAGCTGAAAATGCTGCAGAAAGTGGCAACCAAAATGATCAGGGGACTAGAGCAGCTGTTCTGTGCTTAAACTCACCATTTGCACCTGTGATCCATGACTATCTTCTCAATGAAAGTGGTCAGACGTAGTTAAAATACTTAGGATAGTGAATCCCTCATTCATGGAGAAAGGGTGCCAGCTAGCCATGGGTGTTCAGAGGTCCACGTCCTTCTGCAGAAAGCATCCCTTGATACCAGAATACTTGCCAGCCATCACTTGGTTTTTAATCTCCTATTTATAGGAAAGATAATTGGAATGGCCATAGCAATGCAGCTGGGTTTCCGCTTTCCTATGGGGTAAAGACTAAGGCCTGTCAGGGTGATGAATGATCTACCGATGATATTACATCGAGGACAGCTGGTCATTTTGGACCTTATGGCATCATTTGATATAATGGACTAGAGGCTACTCTAGCTCAGGGGCACTGATGCTGCAACTGGAGCTATCAGTTGGTGATCTGATGTTGATTTGCAAGGCTGAAGTCGCATTGTGGTGAACACAAACTTCTGCATCCCTTAAGATCTGATTTTACCCTCCGCATTGTCCAACACATGCATACCGTTCCCTGGAAGTTTAAGAGAACAGAAGGCTGCATAGGACATGATGCTAAATGAAGGGCAATGGGAAATATGGTTGACTTTTGCACATTCAATATACTGAGAGCCATTATAGTGACTTGATTCTATCATACCAGTTCTACATGATTTGCACTGTCTACCAAATAGTATTCAGACTCAATTCAAGGCACTGGTCTTTAAAGCCCTTGGACCTGTTAGGTCTTAGGAACAGCCTTTTTCTGTACCATTCTCCCAGCACACCCCATGCTCTGTTATCTGTGGCCATGCTCCAAAACCCTTGACCTTAGGAATTGAAGCCAGCATCCATTAGGGATAGAGCCTTTTCTGTTGTGGCATCAGTCCTAATTAAAGCCTTGCTAAGTGACCTCCATCGCCAGGCTGCATCACTACATTGCCTTGGCTTATTAGTGACGGCTTGACTTTTCAAAAAATGCTATTGGTTAATTGTATAATTTTTGCTGGCTCAGTTCTGTGTTTTTCTGCTGCTGGAATTCATTAAATGAATACTATTTACATCTTAATTCAAAAGTAAAACAAGTTTTTATGGGATTGTGTTCCATTTTGTTGTTTTTATTGTTAAATCTCTTTTGGGGGGAAGTTTCTGCCATGGGGGGTATCCCAATATTTTGGTGAGCCTCAACAGTACATCAACCAGCAGCTGGGCTGGTTAATCATTTCAATACATGCCCAATGCCAACACCAAACCTATCACAAACGTAATCACAAAAATTGTGGCATTATTTGAACCCAACACTTGTCTAATGTTTTCATTCAATTTCTTTGCACTTTGCACTCCAGGTGTTCCTAGGCCCTCGATGTTAAGTTAACTCTTTATTATATATAATGTCTATAAAATAAACAACAAAATAAGTGTCGAACATTATAAAATAACTCTCATGTGTTGGAAGAATGTGTGGGAGGGAGGAAACAGAAGGAGGATGTGTAGATCTGTTTTATCACTTCATCTAATTTACTTGCATTTTTTAAAAAAAATATTGTACACATGCTACAACATCACTTGTTGTTGGCAGCTGCATGCATGATGTCATGCTGTTTTTTTTCCACGCCTAGTTTTAGTTTTCTTTATATCTCATGCTTCTGTATATGTTGAGGGAGGAGAGATTACAAAAATTGGAAAGATTGCATATCCATTCCTTCTTCTTCTTCTTCTTTGGTGATCACTCGTAGCCAAGTAAGATTGTCTTCCATAAATACGGTTTTAACAATGAGTCTGTAAATGACTGTGGAGGCCAATTCTGTACCCACACATCCTTCCATAGTGGGGACATTGGTTCCTGGGTGGGAGTTGATCATGGTGTGGATTTGCCAAGCGTGCCTTCCTCTTAGCACATTTCTCCCTTTTGTTCTGAGTATGAGTGTCTTCAAAGTCCATGACACCTTTGGTAAAGGCTGTTCTCCAACTGGAGTGCTCGCTGTTTCCCAGTTGTCGGTGTTTATACTACATTTTTTTAGATTTGCCTTGAGACAGTCTTTAAACCTCTTTTGTTGACCACCAGCATTACGCTTTCCATTTTTAAGTTCAGAATAGAGTAGTTGCTTTGGAAGATGATAATCAGGCATCTGCACAACATGACCAGTCCAATTAAGTTGATGTTGAAGAATCATTGCTTCAACACTGGTGATCTTTGCTTCATCCAGTACACTGATATTAGTTTGCCTGTCTTCCCAAGTGATGTGTAAGATTTTTCGGAGACACTGTTGATGGAATCTTTCGAGAAGTTGGAGATGGTGTTTGTAAGTGGTCCATGTTTCACAAGTATACAGTAAGGTTATAGTACAATAACTTTGTAAACAAACATTTTGGTTTCCCTACAAATGTCCCGGACCTCAAAGACTCTGCACTTCAATCGGGAGAAAGCCGCACTTGCAGAGCTTAGGCGATGCTGTATTTCGGCATCAATGCTGACCCTTATGGAAAGATAACTGCCTAGGTAGGAGAAGTGATTGACATTTTCCAACATTACACTATTGAGTTGGATTTGTGGCGCTGCAGAGGGGTTATTTTGTACTTGTTGGTGCAGCAGTTTGGTTTTTTGGATGTTGAGCGACAGGCCAAGCTTTTTGTAAGCTTCTGCGAAGGTATTTCTACACAGCGTCTGGCTCACATGTGTTGTTGTTGTGTTGTGGTAGGTGCACCTGGGAACTGTTCTTATATGAATGCCTTAGACACAGAATGCTGTTTCTGATTCCTGCTGCACAATATTTAAGAACAGAGATGCCCATTAAAAGATAAAGAAGGGGAATTATCTGAATTCTTTCAACATTGCCTGAAAACAATTCAGCTACAAAGAGAGTGTACCCCAGGCCATGTGCTCAACAGTAAAATTACTTTCTGACAGCTAATTTTTCTGATAGTGATTAAAACCTATAGTTATGATGACATGTTTAAACAAGATGCCATCAAAACAAACATTTACCCACACACTTCCTTTCACATGAAAGCTGCCAAACAAAACTAACTTAGATCACATAGTCTTGGCAAAATTATATAAATGCAACAAAGTGTCTACCTTTTAATATAAATCATGGCTTATAGTCTTTTAAATGATGGTTAATTAAATTAGGGCATTAAGCGGGAGAAGGATTCTTTCTTCCTATCAATTTGTCATCAACAAACAACAATGTTTGGGCTTGCAAGGGAATGAAATTGGCAGGGAATTTGAGCTCCATGCCCATTTGGTAGCAACTGGTTGTCTTTTGAGGTGGAGCACACTGCTTGGGTCAAGGGTCAAAGCTTCTGGGATCAGGGGTGCTGGCACTTCCCATTTTGGACGGGTTCCAAACAAGTGCATACGATTATTTTGTTTTATGGTTTTTCTTTCATTTTAGAAACATACCACTTTTGCCAGTGTAAATCCCCCAAAGCAAGACAGAAAACACTTTAAAACAATTAGCTAAAACAATACCTCCACCACAGTATTGGGTGGGAGTGAGTTCACCACATCCCGTTCCCCCGGGAAATAAGAATCAGTTGGTCTCTTCCTGGGGAGGAGTTTTGGGTGGGTCTTGTGAAGGAGTGGGCCAATCATGTAAGGGAGAGGAGTAGGCATTTAAAGACTTGCCCAAATGCTCCAGTCTTCTCTTCAGGGCACCATCCCTCCCTTTGCAGTGTGGTCTTGGGCTAGTTGCCCATGTGCAAGCTGAGTAGGAATATTTTGGGGAGCCCCTAATTGGCTTTGGAGCTCCTCTTTTTTTGCCTGCTTCATACTGTTGGTAGTTTTTTGGTTCAATTGTCGGCTCGCCAGAGGGGTTGACGTGTCAAGAGATGCTGGCAAAATAAATAAGTGGCGAAACAAAACAAAAAAAAAGCAATCAACCACCCCCAAAGGGTCCCCATATGTTCCACCCTCCAACTTTGTCTCAGGAGGCAATGGTGCTCATATGAGGAGCACAACAGTTGGCCTTAGGGCTCTATGTGGGGCTACCTTTGAAGGTGACCCAGAAACTACAACTAATCCAGAATGCGGCAACTAGACTGGTGACTGGGGGCGGCCGCTGAGACTACATAACACCAGTCTTGAAAGATCTACATTGGGTACATTTCCGAGCACAATTCAAAGTGTTGGCGCTGACCTTTAAAGCCCTAAACAGCCTCAGTCCAGTATACCTGAAGGAGCATCTCCACCCCCATTGTTCTGCCTGGACACTGAGGTCCAGTGCCAAGGGCCTTCTGGCGGTTCCCTCACTGCGAGAAGCCAAGTTACAGGGAACCAGGCAGAGGGCCTTCTCGGTAGTGGCACCTGCCCTGTGGAACGCCCTCCCACCAGATGTCAAAGTGAAGAACAACTACCAGACTTTTAGAAGACATCTGAAGGCAGCCCTGTTTAGGGAAGCTTTTAATGTTTAACAGACCACTGTATTTTAATACTTTGTTGGAAGCCACCCAGGGTGGCTGGGGAGACCCAGCCAGATGGGCAGGGTATAAATAATAAATTATTATTATTATTATTATTATTATTATTATTATTATTATTATTATTAGGGCTGGGCAGATTCACATAAAGAGCATCCTGCAGTAAGACTGTTAAGTCCAGTGTCTAAGACTGTTAAAAATATAAGACCAACTGGCACAAGCCTCAGACATATGAATGGATGACAGAACTCCAGATCTTTCATGTGAGTTGTATGTGTGAATCTGCACACACACACACACACACACACACACACAAATGTAAAGGGTTGAAGCGCACCTGGCTTCTCTTTTATAAAACAGAGATGCTGAAGAACCCAGATAGGCTGCAGAAGATCTTTGCAGGCACTTGTGAACTGCAGTGGGACAGCACAGCTGGATCTCAACATTAATTCTTCAATAATGGATGGTTAATCTATTAAATTTTAATGGTGAGTTGATAAGTAATGGTCTGGCTGCCATGTCACTGGATGTAAATACAGCAACTTGCCTGGAAATCTCTTTTGCTTTCTGCTTTCTCTGGGGGGGGGGGGGGATAAGTAAAATAATAACAACACACAGATAGATAGCAATAGACAGGGAGAGAAAAAGTCATTTCTGTAGGGGGGGAGCAAGGAGGCAAATCTATCTCTTGGCACACACCCAGCCCTTGTAACCTCCTCTAGCAATACATGAGTCCCTTGCAGCTGAGAGATTGTAGGCTTTATACAAACATACCCAACGCAAGCATTTTCACCTACTTGACTTCACTTCAGTATAAAACAAATCTTTCCCTAATACTCAGTGGCACAGAACAGATTGCCGGGGCAGCAACACCCGGCTGCTGTGTGTAGAAAGCACGTACTGTATGAGTGCATTTTCAAAGATGCACACAGGGAATTCAAGTACGTTGCTTACGGCCAAAGAAGACGGCCATGCCCTGAAAATGATTAGAAGTTTCCTATAAGGTGGCATCATTTATGGTAAATGGCATGGGGGACCGGAGTCACACTGCCGCCCCCTCCAGTAGTGGCCTCACTGCTGTTTACCTGCATGACAGCACAGGCTTTGTCAGAAAGCCAGACAAAATACAATCTTTAGTAACATGCTTCCTTTGTTTATACCTTGCTATGTGTCTCACTTTTACTCCCATTTTAGGTTTAAATAAATTTTTATTGATTTTCCAACATATATTAAAACACAATACAACTAACAACACATAAACAAACAAACATATAAACACGTATAATTTCATAACCTCTTTTTCTTAAACCTTCTTTCAACGACTTCCCCATACCTCCCTTTTCTGCATCCCTGTTTTAAACTTTTCCAGCAACCCCTAATTTCAATTACTTATAATTCACTTTCTTTAATCCTTTTACTCTTACCCAATTATTTGTCACTGCAATTCTGTTTTACATTACCCATGACATTTTAGCACTCATTAATTTTACAACAGTTCTTAAGATAAACTTTAAATTTCTTCCAATCTTCTTCCACCATCTCTTTCCCTTGGTCACGGATTCTGCCAGTCATCTCAGCCAGTCCCATATAGTCTATCACCTTCGTCTGCCACTCTTCCAGCGTGGGTAGTTCTTGTGTCTTCCAATACTTTGCTAAAAGAACTCTTGCTGCTGTTGTAGCATACATAAAGAACGTCCTATCTTTCCTTGACACCAATTGGCCTACCATGCCCAGGAGAAAGGCCTCTGGTTTCTTATGAAAGGTACACTTAAGGACGCTTAAGGTGCCCGCTGAGTCTCTGTGCTCACAGGCTTCCGCGCCTGTGATTTTAGGGGTCCCCGCTTCGCCGTAGCGGTCAGACCCGAACTCGGGAGACCGCCATTAAGCGCTGGCGCCGACCGGAAGTCTCCACTTTTACTCCCATTTTAAAATGTTGTTGTTGAAGGTGATGATGATGGTTTATGCCTCTTTAATGTTAAGAAAGAGGGAAATCTCCAATGATGCTTTTAACGCCTTACAGTACCAAAGCCAGTCCTTCTAACGCAAGGGGGGGAAATCATATTTAAAAATATGAGAAGCTAGTAAAATTCAAACTGCGTGTTGCAAGCACAACCTGGGATCACAATTCAGTCATTATGAAGAAGTTATAAGGGAAACTTCAAAAGACACAAGTGTTTTGAACAGTTTGTGAAAAGTTGTTGGCCTTTGGGTATCAACTGTAAGATGATGCAGTCATGTTATCGCAGGATTTGGATCTTTGATCATTAGAAATAATTTAGAAGAAAATGCTTCCCAGGACAGTAGATTATAGCAACAAAGTTGGCTCTGAGACACATTACGCTTCCTGTTAACAAGAAAGGTTAAAGACCAACAAAACTGAAGGTACCACTGTTGGGAAAGAGAAATCCATAGCTTGGCAGCTGGGTTCCTTCTCTGCCAAGCCTGTCCCTTGTGAGTCTAAATTGGCTTTCTCCCCACCTATTGTGAAGGAACAAGCCAAGAACAAGCCTAGTAACATCAGAAGGCTGGCTGTGCCAATGGCCTCACCAATGGTACATAACACTTTCCTCAGTTTGGTTTCAAGGACAAATTAGCACAGCCTAACAATTTTGCCAATGTATCTGGGAAAACAGATACTTCATGGGTTCTGTTTTTACAAGCACGACATGGTTGCCTGAATCCATCGTGCTCAAATAGCATATTCATGTTATCACATGTCAGCTTTAAAATCAGGACAAGTGAGATCCGCAACAAAATTTTGCTGTGTAGAATGGTGTTCTTCAGCATTCCAGGCACTCCCCACAGTTTTCCATTTTCTCCTCCAACAGTCAGCTAGCGTTCTGTGGCCAGGGCGCATGCTCAGTCTTCATCGGGTTGTTGGGGAAGGGTTTGGCCCATGAGACTTTTCTCCCTCCTTTGTGCTTGTGCAAACCTTGGGATTTCTCCGTGCCTGCGGACACATCCCTCTTGTGCATGGGGGTTGCTGTTTTGTATACATAAGCAATGGCACTCAGAGCCTGAATATCAGAAATAGAAAGAAAAGTGCATCTACTCCCCCATGAGTGCTAAACATCCAATTAAGGGCTAGCTGACATTTCAGCATTATTTAGCTGTTAATCCAGGGTCATGTTTGATGGAATGTGTAGTCCAGTAACATCTGGAAGGCTGTAGGTTCTCCACCCAAATCACAAGCATTTTTCAAGCCACCTTGCAATTTTCACATTATAAAAGAATGTACCACCCTCCTCCTCCTCCCCTTCCTCCCCCAAAGTGCATAATGCAGTCCTGCAGTAAACAGATATATATATATTCCACATAGGTGGTGATTACGATACCTAAAGGCTCTATTGGGAGTGCTGGATCCAGTTTAAACCCCCTATGAAGCAATTTGTGGAAGGGCCTTCTCAGTTGTGGCACTCCATCGCTGCATTCTCACCTCAGAAAAACTGGTGGGTAGGCAAACTAAGGCCCAGGGGCCAGATCCAGCCCCATCGCCTTCTTAATCCGGCCCACGGACAGTCCGGGAATCAGCATGTTTTTACATGAGTAAATGTGTCCTTTTATTTAAAATGCATCTCTGGGTTATGTGTGGGACATAGGAATTCGTTCTTCTTTTTTCAAAATATAGTCCGGCCCTCCAGAAGGTCTGAGGGACAGTGGACAGGCCCCCTGTTGAAAAAGTTTGCTGACCCCTGGTTTATACCCACAGGCACTCCCTTTTGCATTTGTCCCTGCCTTCTGATTGTTGAGATTTTGATGCCAGTTAAGCGTGGGATGTAATCCCCACAGCAGTCAAATACAACATTCCTTGTTTGCCTAGAGTGGACACAGACAGTGGGATGTTGATCCAGCCAGTTGAACTTCCTGTTACACCTGGTCTGGAGCATCCTCCCCCTGCATGTGACCAGGTAGGTGGGTGTGACCCTTGCAGACCTAATAAAAAGGTCCAGTCATGCAGCCATCTCTCTTTCTTTCGACTCTTCTTCCTCTTGAAGCCATTTCTTCTCTTGGACTACACCGCCTTACAAGGATGTAAGCCACACTGTATCTGTAACATAAGGCCTACCTTCAGGGATCCAACTGTGAACTGAATGTGGGTAAACTTCTTGTTCTACTTTTAAAAGAAGCTTCTTGTGTCTTTACTCTTTTTAGGAGGGATAAAAGGGGACTTACTAGGAACCAAACCCAATCTGAATGGAGCCAGATTGGATTGCTTAAATAAAGAGATTTAAAGAGAGTGCATTGGGGAATGCACTCTGCTGCTGACTCACAAGCATGAGTTAGGAAGGATACTATTAAATCAATATATCCTCTCCTAGTATCTAGAACATTCCCACATTAAGTACCAACAGGGCATGTGTTCACCATGCTTTTAAAAGCACACAGTCAGGCAACTGAAAATTCCTTCAGCAGTTTTCTGAAGGATCAGTAGGAAAAAGAAGGGGGGGAAACCCTCTTTCCAGGAGTGCATCAGAAATAGTTATGAATACAGTGGTACCTTGGGTTAAGTACTTAATTCGTCCCAGAGGTCCATTCTTAACCTGAAACTGTTCTTAACCTAAAGCACCACTTTAGCTAATGGGGCCTCCTGCTGCCGCCGTGCCGCCGGAGCACGATTTCTGTTCTCATCCTGAAGCAAAGTTCTTTACCTGAAGCACTATTTCTGGGTTAGCAGAGTCTGTAACCTGAAGCATATGTAACCTGAACCGTACGTAACCTGAGGTACCACTGTATAGCTATAATAGTAGGCATGGAAGGGGGAGTAGCAGAAAGGGATAATCCATCTACTTCCTATGAACTACACAAATAATCTGTGACCCTGAGTGGAGCGGTTTGGAGCCCAATTTCCCCCAGCTTTTCAGGTAAACCAGGATTTACAGGGGAGAAGCATCAAGACTAATGTTGCTTGAGGATTGTGTCATGTGGAATAAGCAAATCAATGGGAACACACACACACACAATAAACTCTGGTATGAGCAAGCCTTTAATTTCCCTCTGGGAGTGGATGCTGTATTTTTAAAAAAGTGTCCCTCTACAGATAGCTTAGTAGGTAGAGCATGAGACCCATTAATCTCAGGGTTGCAGATTCAAGCCCCATGTAGGGCAAAACATTCCTGCATGGGGGGGGGGTTGGATTAGTTGACCCTTGTCGCCGCTTCCAACTCTACCATTCTATGAGTCTATGATTTACCAGGGACAAGGTGCAAAGCCAGGGGCTTGTTGTTGTTGTTTAGTCGTTTAGTCGTGTCCGACTCTTCATGACCCCATGGACCAGAGCACGCCAGGCACTCCTGTCCTCCACTGCCTCCCGCAGTTTGGCCAGACTCATGTTTGTAGCTTCAAGAACACTCTCCAACCATCTCGTCCTCTGCCGTCCCCTTCTCCTTGTGCCCTCCATCTTTCCCAGCATCAGGGTCTTTTCTAGGGAGTCTTCTCTTCTCATGAGGTGGCCAAAGTATTGGAGCCTCAGCTTCACGATCTGTCCTTCCAGTGAGCACTCAGGGCTGATTTCCTTCAGAATGGATAGGTTTGATCTTCTTGCAGTCCATGGGACTCTCAAGAGTCTCCTCCAGCACCATAATTCAAAAGCATCAATTCTTTGGCGATCAGCCTTCTTTATGGTCCAGCTCTCACTTCCATACATCACTACTGGGAAAACCAAAGCTTTAACTATACGGACCTTTGTTGGCAAGGTGATGTCTCTGCTTTTTAAGATGCTGTCTAGGTTTGTCATTGCTTTTCTCCCAAGAAGCAGGCGTCTTTTAATTTTGTGGCTGCTATCACTTGCAAATAGGGACAATTGAAGCATATGTAGACATCCTTTTGGGAGAACAGTTCCAGTCAACCAACTTAGTAGAATGCCATAAATGATGGGAAGGTAGGTCCCAACCAAAGAAGACTGGCAACTTAAGTTGACAATATACACACAACCTGCAGACTTAACATATAGATCTAGTTACAGATAGGTAGCCGTGTTGGTCTGCTGTAGTCAAAACAAAATTAAAAAATTAAAAAATCCTTCCAGTAGCACCTTGGAGACCAACTAAGTTTGTTATTGGTATGAGCTTTCGTGTGCTATGAAGAAGTGTGCATGCACACGAAAACTCATACCAATAACCAACTTAGTTGGTTTCTAAGGTGCTACTGGAAGGATTTTTTTAAAAAAAAATTATTTTGTTTTGACATATAGAATAATTTATAGAAGATTGGAAAACATTTATTCAATATATGGAAAATAATTGTGTCCAGCTGAAAATGCTGGCAGCATTAAGATAAATTCAACTATGTAAATAAGTTTTGGTGGATGTAATAGTGGAAAACTGATTGGTATAGTTTTGTAAAAAATGCAGGGATATAAGATATGTAAAATGAACCATGGAAAGAGAAGAAGGGAAGTCATTGATATCTTAAGTATGTAAAATGTTTATCCAAAATTGTAAAACAGAAAAATTAATAAAAATCATATTTTTTAAAAAAGTAACGGGAAGGTGGGTGAAGGTCTGTGAAGGTTACAAGTGTAGGCCTGGATTGAATCAATCAGTTTCCTCTTCTGATCTGAAAGTTGAAAGCCGAGTTCTGGTATAGTCATTTACTGACGGAATAAAATTATTTGGCTCAGGTTCTTCACCAAATCCTGTTGTTTTAATGACATTGATATCTCGATTGCCACATTTCTTTTTCCTCTGACAAATATCATGGCGGTATCAGCAGGCCAAGGAAAAGGGCAATTTTGGTTGCTCAGGAGTCTCCTAAAAATTTGCATAGCCAACGATATCTTATTTTCAAGGAACAACAAGAAGATTGAGTGTGAAGAACAAGCGTTTTAAATAATGGAAAGTCCTATTAAGTGAATTTATTGAGAAACTGCAAAAATGTTGTAACAATAAGTACCCTTCAATACGTTCTTACTTACTCAGTGAATATGTATGCGGTGTTGAATCATTTATATCTACATGCAGGAAACTGATACATTTTGAACAAATTTAATTGAAATCACCCCTGGAGTGAGTCTGAAGAAAGGATTAAATTTAATGGTCTCACAGAGTGTCATACTTCCAGCTTCAAAAGTCTATTCTTCCCTCACTCCCCACTGGACTCCACTATACCTATAAGATCCCTAAACCTTACTATGCAAGCTTGTGGCTTTAATAAGAACTCAGAAATGAAAATCACTTCAATTTACCATGTAATGAGACTTAAAGAAGATGTTCAGTTGGACAGATTGTAACAATCAGTCTCACTTAGCCTGATTCAAATAGGGCTTACCTAAGAAATGGAATATTTTTGTCCAGAACTCGTTCACTGGAAGTTCAGAAACATTAGGATTCTCTGACTTGAAATGCGTAAGCTTTAGATGTGATCCAACCTAACATTTAAACGATGGCTCAGGCAGGTTTGAAACTACCCTTACTGCACAAACATAGCATTTTTGTTGTAGCAGGGTGAACTCTGAAAACCCAAATTGCACAGATTTTCAAGGTGGTCAGTTTAAAATGAGAAAAACTCGTTGTGGGGTGTGCCTGTTGGTTAGCATCAAAGACATCCTTGGAACACAGTTGCCCTGAGCAATTAGTCAGGAAGATCTAAAAGCAAAGAGAGGTTATGACTCTTTAGCTCAGAATCTTAACATTGCTTGACCAACTAACTTCAGCCATGAAACATTTTCAGGACATTATACGCCATGCACACACCCGTCACTGATATGTAACAACTGAAAGGAGGATAATGTATGACATATGGACACATAGCTCAATCTACCACAATAAATAAAATTTGAATCAGACCAGGATTACAGACAAAGTTATGCTGACATCACCAAGATAAAATGAAGACCTCTTTAAACCTCTCAGTAGTGATGTCCACCCCTCAACTGGCTTTTTCTTTTTCAGAAGGCCAAATATTTTCCAAGAATGTTTGTGGTTTTGACTTACAAAATATGAGGTCAAACCACAGGGTCCTCAATAGAATTCTGAGATGTGACTCTTCAGGTCATTTAGCAGTAATGGAATCAGTAAACAATGTCTGTCTAATCTTAGCAGATCTAATCTTAACTTCTACGCTCTATAATGTAAGCCTATCTCTGGTTCTTTAGATGTTTCCTCTACCTTCTTATCTAATCATTATCCACTTTGTCTTCATCATCTTAGATTGCATCTTGGTTATTAAGTTACTTACCTCATTTCGGTTATCGTAATCATCTGTCTTATCCATTTGCAACTGTAATGTCTCCCACGTTGTCTTTTGTTGAAACAAATAGCTTACATATCATCATCATTATGATCATGTGATTGATACGCTTACAAGATGTTGGTAAATTTCATTTAAAATCTACAATAAGAAAATGAAATGGTATCGTCCTGGAAAACCATGACGATTGAATCTGATGATTGCATGAATTGGTCATTACTTCCAAGTGAATGTGGGTAAAGTTACATGGAGCAAGGATCTCTCTGTCTTGTCTTTTCTTTTTTATTAATTTCAGGCACACAGAGTCTTGATTCACATCCAGCCATAATCTGGATTAAAAACCCGCTTCCCCCAGATGACTTCAAGGATTAAGTAAAAAGTTCCCATTGGCACAAAGAGGAAACTTTTTCTAAGCTTTGTAGGTAGCCAGTGGGGAGATCCCTCTGCTCTGCACATTTTCTTTCATTTTTTATACATAAATATCAGTGCAGTAGAAAACAATGCATAATACATAACAAAGAAACAAAAAATAAGAACATTGGTCATACAGTCATACCTCATGTTATGTTTGCTTCATGATACGTTTTTTCAGGTTGTGTCCCGTGGTGACACGGAAGTACAGGAAAGGGTTACTTTCGGGTTTTGCCGCTTGCGCATGCGCAGCCGCATAAAATGACATCACGCACATGTGCAGAAGCGGCAAATCGCAACCCGCATGTGCACAGATGCGCCGCTGCGGGTTGTGTTCTATTCATGTTGTGAATGGGCCTCCGGAATGGATCCCGTTCGCAACCAGATGTACCACTGTATTGAAAGAAGTCAATTTTTTTGTTGACTATCCTTGTTAAGATCATTCCTTTAGGGAGATCTTATACTGTCTAGTAAGCAGAATACCACCAGTATTTCAAAGCAATATTCTAACCTCATTTATCACACTAAGATTTATGCTATGGTTCTAAATCAAGTATAAAGCCATGATGGATGTATCCCATCTTTCCCCAAGGATCCCAAGGTGGTGTCCATGATTCTGCTTTCCTTTTACCTTCCCAAGAACCATGTGTGGTAGGTTAAACTGAGAGACAATGGCTGGCCCAAAGTCACCCAGTGAGCTTCATGGTTGAGTGGGGATATGAACTAATTTGAACCTAGTCCTCATCTGACATTCTAACCACTATAACACCCTTGATTCTGATTTAGTGGACTTATAACTCAGAGAAAGGGCTCAGTGCGGCTTAGGTATGGCTGTGGTGTAGTGGTTAAGAGCGGTGGACTCGTAATCTGGTGAACCGGGTTCGTGCCCCCGGTCCTCCACATGCAGCTGCTGGGTGACCTTGGGCTAGTCACAGTTCTCTGAAGTCTCTCAGCCCCACTCACCTCACAGAGTGTTTGTTGTGGGGGAGGCAGGGAAAGGAGAATGTTAGCCGCTTTGAGACTCCTTAGGGTAGTGATAAAGCGGGATATCAAATCCAAACTCTTCTTCTTCTTCTTCCTCTTCTTCTTCTTCTTCTTCTTCTTCTTCTTCTTCTTCTTCTTCTTCTTCTTCTTCTCCTCCATTCAGCCTCCAATTCAGGTAAATTTCACAATCACACCTGCTTCTAGGGCTGTGTGTGGCCTGAATCACCCAGCCACAAAAGATGAATTTTTAATATTGCACTGTTAACAGTTAGATCAAGGGTTCCCTAAAGCTCTGTGGACAGAGGTGTCCCCCAATTCCACATTTTGCCATTTTAAATAAATCATCTACTACATCATTTCAAAAAAGGGAAGCCATGCAGACTAGGGAATTACCCTGAACTCAAGGAGGTAAGGGTGATGAGAGCAGGGGTGGAGAGGTAGGAGGATCTCTTATTGTGAGGGATAAGCCTAGGTGAATTATTTTCCCAAGTCACTCCAAGCACAGTATTTTTTTGAACTATATAAAAGTTTTTCACATGGCCACTGCTCTGCTGTGAAAAGCAGGGTGGTTAGAAGGGTTCTGTTCAATGGGGTTCAGTTTAATAACAATTAAAAATCAATCAATCACATTTGTGTAAGCCGGCTTGTGGTAGTAGAGTTTAAACTTTGAGTCCAGTATAGAGTTATTCCCTTTTCCCTCACTCTCCATTCAGTTATAGGGCTTTTTGTGTGATTTACGTATCTACCCCTTTTTATTCTAATCCATATCTGCTTTCTGACAGACAGAAGTTACTTAAATTATTTCCTTTTGTGCACATTTCTCTCAGCTCCCCCTCCCCTCCACACACACACTGCAAGATTTGGCATCTAGGGCCCACTTAATCTGATGCAGCCAGCCCTCTCTACCTTGACATCCTTGGGGCGTTTGCCTCCTAGGTGGGTCACAAGGAAAGGGTTAAAATGAGTGGGATGTGATTGGCCAGTGGAAACTGAGGGGAGGAGTTAGAGTGAGAGTGGGAGTTGTGTGAAAGTCAGTTGAGAGTTGGGAGTTGGAGAAGGAAGAGGGAGGAATAGTCTGTGGGTTGGTGGAGTTGTGTGGTGAGAGAGTGAGATGAATTGTTAGGTGGAGTCAAATAGTTGGGATAATCAGTTTGAAGTTGTTAGGAACGAATAGGACAGTTAAGGAAATAAGATTAAGAATCTGACAAGAAAAATTAACTGAAACCATAAGCTTGTTCATGCCTATAAATAAACTTGATTATTTGTTAATGTTAACAACTGACTGGACTCCGTGTGTACCCGTGAGAAACGGGTTGGTGGCAGCGAAGAAAGCAATTACAGTGGTGGCACAGGGTCAATAGACCGTCAAACGTCTGGGGACCCTGTGTGATCGCCACAACCCTTAACTCTTGAGTTCTTCATTTCTACCTCCATCTGGACTAGCTCCATTCCTTTCCCTGGGGCTCGTGCCAAGGGAGCTGGTTAGGCACGGAAGAAGAGCCAGATGCAAATTGCACCACAATCTCATGAGGCTTTGGTTTTCCTCGCACAAATTTCCAGTTCCTTGCCTTATCTGAAAGATTTAAAGCTGGGTGGGGCTGGGAGAGGTAGTTCCAACCATTCCCATGAAAGCTCAGATCCGTTTTTTAAGTCCCAGATGAAACGTGCTTCCACGAATGAGGGCCTGGTGTCATGAAAGGAAAGCTGCCTCTTGCAACGTGGGCTGTGGAAAGGAACCCGATATCTGAATAGAAGGCTTTGCCACTTGAGTCTCCTGTCTTATACCAAGTCAGACATTAGTCCACCGAGGCCACTGCTGTACTGTCTGATAGGCAGTGGCTCCTCAAGGCTTCAGCCTCGTTACCTGAGGCCTTTTTAACTGCCCCACACACCCCTTTGCTTTTTGATATCAGAGATTGGCTTCTGACTGCAATATGCCCTAGGTTACTTTGTAAGTTTTATGAGTCTATGATCAGGAGCACACCTGACAGATGCATCCTCCCTCTCCTGTCACCTTCGTGTGATCCTTCATGTTTTGTATCAAAGACTCCCTCCAGTAGTTGAAAGCAGGTTTATCCTCAAAGGAATGTATGACAAATACCATAATTCCTTTTTCAAGCGGGGCCCGTTTAATCCACCAACTCATTAAGCGCAACGGCGCTCCAGCAAACAACCATTATGTCAACGATAACCATATTGTACTTAAAGAATACAATTAATCCCTTAATTGGAGTATAAAATACGCCATTTCCTCTACACGGCACCTCAGATTGTAATCTAATAGTACAAGGTGGTTATCCAAATGTTAATTAAGAGCACAGTGAAGGCTCGGTACTGTTTGTTCCTGGGTGCCTCTGAAAGTGTGAAAGGGATTAAAAGGCAAATGAAAAATGATAAAGTCTGAAGGAAGGTTTGCTCCCTCTCACACACAAAAATCCAGTAAGATTTTTATTTGAGTTACAGATATGATAAACCCACCAGAGACATTTCACGAGCCACATTGAAATAATGTTGACTTTCTTTGCATGTTTGGCCTGAACAAGACTCTTGAAGCCTGCCTTGAATTTGTCTTGAGGAAAAATGATTTCAAAGCAACTCAAGGAATGACCACAAGTGTCCTTTCCACAAATCTCTTACGTTGAAGCATGGTCATCGTTGAGAACATTGTGAGAATAAGAAAAAGACCAGATTCGGGTACTATAAATTATGCCCTGCAAGCAAATTTGATCCAGAACAGTTTGCCTCCCATATGTTGGAGGTAGGACAGGTCAGCCTGCTTCTGTCAGCAATCTTATATGAGCTTGCGTTTTTTAGAAAATTTATTTCACTGTCTTGAATTCAGAGACACCCACAGATGAAGTAGCCTTCACCACTATGAAAGCGAGTACAGTCGTGCCTTGGAAGTCAAACAGAATCCTTTCCAGAAGTCCGTTCGACTTCCAAAATGTTCAGAAACCAAAGCGCAGCTTCTGATTGGCTGCAGGAAGATCCTGCAGCCAATTGGAAGCCACGGAAGCCCCATCAGACATTTGGCTTCCAAAAATAGTTCACAAACAGTAATAGTCACTTCCGGGTTTGTGGCGTTCAGGAGCTAAAGCTTTAGAGAACTAAGCTGTTTGAAAACCAAGGTATGACTGTAGATCTGAATTCCTCATTAAGCTAATAAAAAAGGGAATTTTCAAAACAGCAGGCTTCTTGTGGATAAATAATATGGTTGTTTCTGTACAGCTGTTATTCCCAGTGCATTACTTACACCTCTCTGATCGCTCTTGTTGGCTTGAAAGTTACAACCCACCAACCCAAATGCACCCCACCGGCAGGGCCAGCCTTAGCATTTGGCAGGGTGAGGTGTCTACCTCAGGTGGCAAAGGGGACAGGAAGAGAGGCAATGGAGGTCAGTGCTGGCTGTGCGCCATGTGACCAGCATGCCCTACGCTAGCCTGCCACCCTCAATTGTGATGAAGGATGCTGTTCCATTGCCAATAATTCAGTTGCCGGTTCAATTGATTTCCACACATGGAACTGTAAAACATCCTCTTGTCCTTTGTCTTAGGCAGCCAAATGTCTTGCACTGGCTCTATCCACTAGCCATGTGGCCTATCAGGTGCCTGCCTTTCCCCCAGCCCCCACACTCCATTATGATATTGTTGTACTTTTAGCCCATGCAAACAGGAAAATCTGTTCAGCTTGTTGGCAGAAAGCCATACAAAAAAAGTATCTCAACAGAACAATGTACAGGATCATACACTAGTACAACCAACTTGTGTGCAGTAGTACATCCAATCTGTACCCAACATTTCAGGGAAGTTTAGTCCTCGTGTTGACTTTTGCAGTCACCATGTGTACAAGCATTCACACAAACATGCCTGCCTGTGTGCATACTCTTTATACGTGTGTGAGCAGCCCAATGATTACCGTATTTTTCGCTCTATAAGACGCACCAGACCACAAGAAGCACCTAGTTTTTGGAGGAGGAAAACAAGGGGAAAAAAATTCTGAATCTCAGAAGCCAGAACAGCAAGAGGGATCACTGTGCAGTGAAAGCAGCGATCCCTCTTGCTGTTCTGGCTTCTGGGATAGCTGCGCAGCCTGCATTCACTCCATAAGACGCACACACATTTCCCCTTACTTTTTAGGAGGGAAAAAGTGAGTCTTATAGAGCAAAAAATACGGTAATAACTTTAAACATTGCAGATTTGAAATTTACAATGCAAAGGTTTGAAAGAAATGAACAAACAAATGAAATGTTCCACTCCAAGCACGACTTAGTCAGAAATACCCCTGTAAAACAAAATACTTTTCACGGCACTTTCCTCATAATAAAATTATATATATCATGTCTTTAACAACACGCAGCTGTTTTAAGAGATCCTTCACGAACGTGGTTGGCAGCAAGAAACATGTCTCAAGGAGATCTCTTTTTGTAGAGATGGAAAACCTATTTTGACAGGCATTCACTACGAAAAGAATTATGACAGAGATTAGGGGAGGGGAGAGGAAAACAGAGTTCAGTATCTCCATTACAGAGATAGGAAAGACAATGAGAAAATTCACCCTCCTGCAGAACCTGTGAAAAAGCAACCATCTCAATGACAACAAAAGCAAAATAATCTGGGATCTTGCCTCTTGGTATATGGCTTATGTGTAGTACTGCTGAAACACATTTGATACTTGCCAGATGGCTTGGGTGGCCTATTTGTTTGAAGTTGTGCATATATATATATATATATATATATATATATATATATATATGACTCTAATATAATTTTAATGAAACAGACAATTAATCATAATCTTCCTGTCATCGCATCTCATCTTCACTCTTAAATTTCTGGAATGACCCCCAGAGCATTGATAATCCGTCATTTCTGCTTTAAGCCACTTTCATTTTAGAAGAAAATGGTGAATTCATGGCAAAGGCCTTCCAGAGATGGATGATTCTGGCATAACTCGTATGGCAACTGCTGCTTAAATGAATCAGATTGTCCTATCCAATACCTGGCGTATACATTTTCTTTGTGATTTTAACTTGTGCGACACTGACAATGTAAGCCTGTGTTTTCATTAGCAAAAATGTAAGGTGCCCTTAAGGCAGAGGTTTTCAACCTTTTTGAGCCCATGGCTCCTGTTATGTACTAAGCTTGGATCCTAGAACAATAGGCAAGTAGTATCCTAGAATGCAACAACTGATTGGCTTGCAGTAGCAGCCCAATCAGACCCCAGGAGGAAGCTAATAAGCCTATTAGGCTGGTAGGATCATAGAATGCAACAACTGATTGGCCTGCAGTAGCAGTCCAATCAGGCTCCAGGAGGGAAGCAGAATCAGCCAGTCAGATGGGACTCATTGTGTAAAGAATATATATAAAAGCCTGGGGTTTTATATAAAGAGCATGCAATAAACCTGCAATAAAGAGCATGAAATCACTGCAGGACTCCGAGTATATTTCACAGCCCAATCAGGCTCCAGGAAGAAAGCAGAATCAGCCAATCAGACAGGACCTATTGTGTAAATAATATAAAGCCTGAGGTTTGGGGGGGAATTCATTCACTGTTTTATGAACTGCAATAAAGAGCATAAAATCACTATGTGACTCTGAGTATATTTCAGCTCCCTTGATCAGCTACCTTATTTCTGCAGCACCCCTCATAGCTGTCAACTTTTTCCTTTTCTTGCGAGGAATCCTATTTGGAATAAGGGAATTTCCCTTTAAAAAAGGGAAAAGTTGACAGCTATGGCACCCCTGTGGGGCTCAGGAACCCAGCTATGCCACCCCTTGCCTGCAGAGCTGGCAGCCTCTCACCCTTTTTTGAACACCCTCTCTTGTGGAGTGTTCCCTCAGCCTCCTCTCCTCTCCTTAGGAGTCCTTCAGGCAGCTGCTGCTGTCCCTGGTCTCTGAGCTGGGTTGTATCCAACTAAGATATACAAAGAGTAGATCCACTGAAATCAATAGACTTCCCTAACCAGTCAAAAGTTAGCCAAGTCTATTTATTTCAATTAAGTCTAAGAGTAGTGACTTGATTGCATACAACCCTATATGATGCTTTTGTCCTTTACGCATTTTAAATTCCTGATTGCAAAGATGAGTGTTTATTAAAATGAAGTTAATATTTCAAAGTTCAGAGACATTTGAATAATTATTTTGTCTTGTGGAACATTTTCAACCTTCCGTCTAATTTGCCAAATTTCCTTCAGCGCCACAAGTACAATACTAACCCAATTTCAGTGCTCAAATATCTTATTTTGAAATAGCAGCATAGAAGCCATTGGGATCCTTCTGGTCAAGTAATTTGTTTGAAGAACTGTATCCTAACCATTGTTCCATGAAGGGCAATAGACACAGGTGGTGCTCTAGAAATAATAATTACCAGGTGAGGGTAGCCAATGGGTCTCAAACCCTTGGTGAGTTAGGGACTTCCCCTGCATGTGAAAACAGACTCTGGTGGATTGAGCGGACAAGACAAATAGTCGGTCCAAAAGTCAAGAAGGTGGTTTCTGCATGTGCTGTAGAGGGAAATGAGGGGCAGATGAGGCTCATCAACCTGGGAAGCGAGCCAATCTAGGTGAAGGAAAACTCTGATCCTAAACCTCAGCTGCCTTGTGGCTGTACTCATTCATGAGAAAGGCTTCAGGACTAAATCCCAAGGGAAAATCCATACCTGCTGCCTTGAGGGGCATCTTTGGAAGAAGAAAAGCCTAAGGAGTAAACCCTACACAAATCCAGAATTGAGTCCCTAAGATGGTAGGATGGCACCCTGTACGCCTCCTTCCAGCAACTCCTGCAGCCAAACTGGTGCCAAATGTATTGCTCTGCTTGTCTTTGGACCACATCAGCCAGATCGAGAGGTGGGGTCTGGTCACCTGGGCAGCCCAGGACCTCCATACACAGTGTTCCCCAGAGGTCACTTTGGTGTTGCTAACATACCAAAAACAATGTGGGAGGAAGCCATTATGAGTTACCGGTTTCTGCAGACACAGCAGGTATTGTGATTCTCCAGCAATTTGGCTTCTCCCCCAGAGGCACACTCCATTGTCTCTTGAGACAGATGGGTGCCAACAACAATCCCTGTGTTGCAGATGGTGGGCTGAGAGGGAAAGAAAATGACCACACCAACTGTAGCTTGAAGTGATACAATCAATTCTACCACCTTCAGGTTCTTCCAGTGCATTCTTCTTCATGCATAGACAATAACTCGAATACAGCACCTTACAATGAAAACAGTCCACACATTCAGCTGAGAGTTATCAGGTGTTCATGCATATGCAAACTAGCCCTTAAAGGGCAAGCTTCCTTTAATGTAATACCGAAACAAAAAAGTTTCCATTAGAACAGCAAGCTGAGCATTTAAATAGATGCATGTTTTGCCTGACCAAGAATTAGCAAAATCAAGTTACATGGTTTCACCTTCTGTGCACAACATTCGCTGTGTTGAACAAATTAGTTTTTGCTTATTAAAATTAATCATCCTTTCCTCACCTTTGATTTTATTGAAGGAACCTGCAGATCCTGTTTCATGTCAGATTAAACAAGCAGGTTCTTGCTGGCATTAAATATGCAGTTAGATTTCAATCTTTCAAATTAATTGAGTTACCATCTGTGTAAAAAAATAAAAATCTTGTCTTAAAATTGTTGATGCAGGAGGTATGCCTTCAAGCAACTTCACATGCAAAGCAGGTGTGTATGTGTGACTGGGGCAGAAAGGGAAACAGGGCCTCACCTTCTTTGGAGATGTTTGGTTAGAAAGTGGCACTATCAAAGATTTTGCATTAGTTATACACCTCTTTGTGGAGCTGCTTTTGGGCTTGGTTTAGGAGCTGCAGCTCATGGAGAATGAGGTACTCAGGGCAGGGCAATCTGATAACAACCCATGGCACCAGTTCAGAACAAGCTGTAATGAGATGGCCTGGGAATCCGATTCAGAGGCTGAACCTGAGGAATCCTAGCCTGCACAGGAGTCCCCGCCTCCAGGGCCGGCTGAGCTGGGGCAGGGGCTTGAACCTGAAGGGCCCTCACCTGTGCTGGATCCTCAGGAGCAGACACCAGCTGAATCTGCTCTGGCTCCAGAGGTGATCAAGGACTCATTGCCTGCAGGTGCTCCTCTTCCAGCCCTGTCAGGAGAAGGTGAGGTTGCCTCTGGGTCCAGTAACCCTCCAGCCTCTCTGGAGCTGCAGAGGCTCAGGGCAGAGAGGCGGAGGGAACTAAGTTCTTGCAGGAGGAGTGCTCGCCTTAAGGCCAGGAGAGGCGAGTTACCTGTGGGCCGGGACCAACCTATGCCTCAGAGGAGATAAAGGCCAGTCAGCCCAGTCCCAGGTTGCGGGAGCAACATCGTTGGTAACCTGTTCCTGCCAGTACCCTGACCTGCTCTCCTGAGTTCCTGACCACGCCCGGCTCCTTGCCTTGGACCCCGCTTCGCCCTTGACGGACAGCCTCCATACCCTTGACCTAGGACCGGACTCAGACCACTCCGCACGGTAACCCCCCCAGGACCGGCACATGTAGAATAATCTGCTACCAAGCTAAGTTCAAGGTTTGTTGGGACATATAAATCCCTACATGGCTTAGGACTTTAAGACTTGATGGACTGCCTGCTCCCATATACACCATCCTGGAAACTATGTTTGGCTGCGGATATGACACAACCTTGATGGCAGAAAGTGAGGAGGAATTAAAGAACCTTTTAATGAGGGTGAAAGAGGAGAGCACAAAATATGGTCTGAAGCTCAACATCGAAAAAACGAAGATCATGGCCACTGGTCCCATCACCTCCTGGCAAATAGAAGGGGAAGAAATGGAGGCAGTGAGAGATTTTACTTTCTTGGGTTCCATGATCACTGCTGATGGTGACAGCAGTCACGAAATTAAAAGACGCCTGCTTCTTGGGAGAAAAGCAATGACAAACCTAGACAGCATCTTAAAAAGCACAGACATCACCTTGCCAACAAAGGTCCGTATAGTTAAAGCTTTGGTTTTCCCAGTAGTGATGTATGGAAGTGAGAGCTGGACCATAAAGAAGGCTGATTGCCGAAGAATTGATGCTTTTGAATTATGGTGCTGGAGGAGACTCTTGAGAGTCCCATGGACTGCAGGAAGATCAAACCTATCCATTCTTAAGGAAATCAGCCCTGAGTGTTCACTGGAAGGACAGATCCTGAAGCTGAGGTTCCAATACTTTGGCCACCTCATGAGAAGAGAAGACTCCCTGGAAAAGACCCTGATGTTGGAAATGATTGAGGGCACAAGGAGAAGGGGACAACATAAGATGAGATGGTTGGACAGTGTTCTCGAAGCTACTAAAATGAGTTTGACCAAACTGCGGGAGGCAGTGGAAGACGGGAGTGCCTGGCGTGCTCTGGTCCATGGGGTCATGAAGAGCCGGACATGACTAAACGACTAAACAACAACAACAACAACAACATGTGAAGTATAGCTGGGTAGGGGCCATAGCTCAGAGGTAAACATCTGTTCTACATGCAGACGGTGCCAAGTTAAACCCTTAGCATCTCCACTTAGAGCTGGGAGTGTCTCCTGGCTTAAATCCTGGAGAGCTACTGCCAGTCAATGGACAATACCCAGCTGGATGGACCAGTGGTTTGGCTCACTTTAAGGCAGCTTTCTATGTTCCTATGCCCTTTAATCTGGCTGCATTTGCCAAGTGTGCATTATGTGGTGCCTCGTGAGAGGGCATTCTCATTTTTGACACCCCCATTGTGAAATGCTGTCCCCTCACAGATTCATCTGGTGCTGCCCTTGATAATAATAATAATAATAATAATAATAATAATAATAATAATAATAATTTATTATTTATACCCCCGCCCATCTGTCTGGGCCTCCCCAGCCACTCTGGGCGGCTTCCATAGAAACCAAAAATACAGTAAAATATCACACGTTAAAAACTTCCCTGAACAGGGCTGCCTTAAGATGTCTTCTGAATGTCAGGTAGTTGTTTATCGCTTTGACATCTGCTGGAAGGGCGTTCCACAGGGCGGGCGCCACTACCGAGAAGGCCCTCTGCCTGGTTCCCTGTAGCTTTGCTTCTCACAATGAGGGAACCGCCAGAAGGCCCTCAGTGCTGGACCTCAGTGTCCGGGCAGAACAATGGGGGTGGAGATGCTCCTTCAGGTATACTGGACTGAGGCCGTTTAGGGCTTTAAAGGTCAGCACCAACACTTTGAATTGTGCTCAGAAACGTACTGGGAGCCAATGTAGGTCTTTCAAGACCGGTGTTATGTGGTCTCGGCAGTCGCCCCCAGTCACCAGTCTAGCTGCCGCATTCTGGATTAGTTGTAGTTTCCGGGTCACCTTCAAAGGTAGCCCCACGTAGAGCGCATTGCAGTAGTCCAAGCGGGAGATGGCTTTTCCACACCAGCAAGTGCATATCTCCTCCTGCCCCCTGGCCGGCCAACACCCTTTGCTTCATGCCTTCCATGAGCAGCAAGAGCGAGACACAGCTTGGAGTCACAGGCCACCAGGATGGGAGGAGATGCAACAAAA
Organism: Podarcis filfolensis; assembly: GCF_964270895.1. Classification (NCBI taxonomy): domain Eukaryota; kingdom Metazoa; phylum Chordata; class Lepidosauria; order Squamata; family Lacertidae; genus Podarcis; species Podarcis filfolensis. The sequence goes on from NC_139603.1 coordinate 9,461,290, forward strand.
GAGGCTGGAGCAGCTTCTGGGGGATGGACTGAGTGTCCTGAGCATGGAGGCACTGCTGGACCTCCTGGTCAGCCTCTATACCAAGTTCAGCTTGCAACTCATCTCTCTGGAGGGGGAGGCTCATTTTGGACTTCCTCGAGTGGGAATGGACCTCCTGTTTATTGAGACTGACATGAGTGAGTTTCTCATCAATGGTACCTGGGCAGGCTACTCGGAGTCAACATCCACCTTACCACTGGTGGTAGGCCCAAGAGCCCCACCATCTCCACCATGGCCCATCACCCAAGGATCCCAGCCAGCATAGCATTTAGCTGAGCTAGCTTAACAAGAGGCATTATGTGTGTTTTAATGAACTGAATAGAGTGAAAGATTTTGAATCATTGGGGTGTGGAGAGAGTGTATAAACTTAACAGTACTTAGCTTATTATTATTATTTTAGTTGTTAATTTGTAAATGTTATTTTTTTACAGATTATAAATGCTGTATTGTTTTGTTTTTTAAATACTTTTTATTGAGTTTTACTCTTACATCTCCCTTCAGTACCTCCAGGTCCTCCCTAATTACTTGGTTTTCCTTCTCAATTTTGGTGGATTTGGCGTCCAAATTTTTTTACAAAGCTTCCAGTTTGCTGGACATCTCTGTAACCTTTTTTGTATTTTTTTGTTAATCATATAATATGACTTTTGCTGTAATTGGGATGTTTAGCTTATTTATAGTTGCTCTTTTGTTAATAGTGTTTTATGGATTGTAATTTTTTTGTTGATGATTTGTTAACCAATTTATATGATTTATGCTGTATTGGTGATGTTACATTATGCATTATTATGTCATTGTTATTTATTATTTGTAAGCCACTTTGAGATGCATTTGAATGAAAAGAGGCATAGTAATACAACAAACCAAATCAGTATCTGTTCATCTAGTCTGCTTCTGAGTAGGAGGTGGAGTTTGAGGCCAGTCCTCATAGAAGGGATTGGGGAGAAATGTGATTTCATTCTCATTTGAAGGTAAACTTGCCTAATTCACACTTAGTGAAACAACACGCAAACCAAAACACAGCCATCCTTCAAAATTCACCCTTCTCTGAATTTTGCAATGCAGTTCTAACAGGCAAGTAATGTGCACAAAAATGAAAATAAAAGTATTTTGTTTTCATTTTTGCATGCCAAGTATGCATATAAATGTGTGAATTTAGTTATCATGCAAAAGTGCATTATATTAGAAGAAATTGCTTTGCAAATATATATATATATACAGTCATACCTCAGGATGAATACGCTTCGGGTTAGGCAAATTCGGGTTGCGTTCCGCGGCAACCCAGAAGTAACGGAGCACGTTACTTCTGGGTTTCACCACGCGCACATGCGCAGACCATCAAAATGACATCACATGCATGCGCAGAAGTGCCAAAACGCAACCCGCACAAGCGCAGACGTGCCATCGCATCTTGCATTCCATTCGGGATGTGAACGGGGCTCCGGAACGGATCCAGTTCGCATCCCGAGGTACCACTGTATTAGGCAAAATCGCATACAAAAATGTGTGCATTGAAAGAAATTTGCACTAAAATGCTGATGGAATTTTCATTAGGGCTATAAAAATGCAAATTTATGCAGAAATGTGGAGGACTGAATGTAAGAATGGAAAAATTAGAAATGGAGATACCAAAATGGACATATTCACCATTCATTTCTCTGCAGACTGCACATTTAGCCCCTTCTTGTCAGATGCCCAGTACCAGGCAGGAGTAGTCCATGATATGGATTTTGTCCACAACAGCTCAGTTTCCTAAAAGCAGACATTGGCATGGCGAGGAGCTTAAATGGAGGCTCCTCCCGCCTGGTTGACATTTTCTCATATAATCCCAGCTATATTGGAGTACCAGATCCCACTGGTATAAGGAATACCAGTACAGAGAGGTATAGGCAGCGACTTTCCTATGTTCAGGGAACTATATCAAGGAGCATTTCAAACAGCTGCTGTGAAATGGTAAATTCCACCTTGGCTGCTGTTGAAACTAGGCCATTTAAGCTAATCTTTTATCCTATATATTCTTAAGGCAAACTGAGTTACAGCTTATTTGTCGAGCTTTTCTCGAGTGCTGTAGGAATATTTTCCAAAGTATCCCTCTTACATAAGTTTATGTGTGAACTATAAGGTCAACTTGTAGCTTCTAAACATATGTAGTCTCTTCAATTCTGCAGCAGGAGCCAATGGCACTCTCTCCCGTTTGCTGCTTTGAGGAGGTCAAGGTTATCTCCTGAAAACTTCCTCTCTTACATACCTAAGAAAGTTCACAAATGCTTTTACTGATTTTCACACCCTTTACTTTCACAGAAGATTAACATCCGATAGGAAAACCATTAACAGGAGACACCACTGTGCTCCTCCTTGCTCCTCTCGATAACATTGGCTTTGTTCTTTCACGAGTGTAAATAAGTACCATGTACAGGCTGCTGCATCCTAAATTGCCAATATGAATTTTTAAAAACAAAATAGGATCAATATTACCACCAGGATTTCAAGCTTTTGATTTCAAAATCCTCCTCCCTTGCGTTTGGTAGGGGAGCCAAAATAGGAAGAGTCAAAGTAGAATCTGATGGTGCTGCCACAACTGCACCTTAGTCAGATGCAGGGCAACAAACCAGGAGCTACATCTTGCCTCTAAACAAGCACAGTCCCAGATTAACTTGTGTCCTTTTATAACCTTTCCCAGACAGGGGAGCTGCTAGACTACCTGGGAGTCCACTTCAGCCTTCCCCAATTTAGTACTCTTGGTATCCTTCAGAAGTTTTGAACTACAGTCAAGACCACATAACAGCAGTCCTGAAAGACCTTCATTGGCTCCCAGTACGTTTCCGAGCACAATTCAAAGTGTTGGTGCTGACCTTTAAAGCCCTAAACGGCCTCGGCCCTGTATACCTGAAGGAGCATCTCCATCCCCACCGTTCAGCCCAGACACTGAGGTCCAGCTCCGAGGGCCTTCTGGCAGTTCCCTCATTGTGAGAAGCAAAGCTACAGGGAACCAGGCAGAGGGCCTTCTCGGTAGTGGCGCCTGCCCTGTGGAACGCCCTCCCGTCAGATGTCAAAGCGATAAACAACTACCTGACATTCAGAAGACATCTTAAGGCTGCCCTGTTCAGGGAAGTTTTTAATGTGTGACATTTTAGTGTATTTTTGGTCTCTGTGGAAACTGCCCAGAGTGGCTGGGGAAACCCAGCCAGATGGGCGGGGTACAAATAATAAATTATTATTATTATTACCTCGGCTCCCAAACGCCTTGAGAGTCAATTGTTCCAGCTCCCGAACGATCGAAAACCGGAAGTGAGTGTTCCAGTTTTCGATCGTTCTTTTGGAAGCCAAAAGTCTGATGGGGCTTCCATGGCTTCCAATTGGCTGCAGGAGCTTCCTGCAGCCAATCAGAAGCCATGCTTTGGATGTCAAATGTTTTGGAAGTTGAATGGACTTCTGGAACGGATTCTGTTCAACTTCCGAGGTACTGCACAACTCAAATCATCCCTGAATTGCCCATGCTGGCTGGGCCTGAAAGGAGGACAAACATCAAGAGGAGACCAGGTTGTGGGAGGTGAACTAGTGAACCTTCTTCTCTGCTGCCCTGTTCTATACAGAGTAGTGGTACAAATCTAGTTTTGAATGTAGGGGAGAATTGAGGCCTACTCCCAAATGTTATCATTTGGAGTTTACTGACTTCAGACTCCTAAAGTGCAATACTATACATGTCAACTCAGAAGTAAGACCCAATGAGATCAATGGAGCTTACTCTTAGGTTACTCCTTTGAGTTTGGTGAATTGTGGCCCATATTTCAGCATTCTGGTAGGGAAATGTCTTAACCTGTAGCTGCTCCAGAGATGGAGCAAAGTATATTTCAGAAGGTGGGCCAAACTTTTCTCCTCATTTTCTGAAAGAAAAATAACATCACTGGAAATTGATTATCTGAAAGAGTGCTATTCTTTGACTTAGTGCCTTTGTTCCGTCTGTTGGGTAATCATTGATTTTGGACAAATCCAGAAATTCTGCATGTTTCAGTAAGCACAACAATCAGAAGCCTTTGTTTGGTTTTTGTCAAAGTCGGGAGCTCTTAATGTCTTTTAAGATCTTTGGTTCCTTTTAGAAAAGAGAAAATATGCATTTAAGCTGTAAATGGACAATCAATACATTTGTGAGTCATGAGGGAGAAGCAGAGTGTGCTTCTCAGCCATGGCCTTGAACTCTGCTGAGATGTCACCAGGTGCATCTGTTACTCTTTGCTGGATAGTCATCTGGTTCAAATTTCAGTTGGCAAAGCAGTGGTATCATCTGGAGGTGGGGGCGATCTTCCCAGCTTGGAACAGCAGCTCTTCATTTCAAAATGGGGGGAAAGTAATGATATTTTGCCTTTCCTCCTGCATCAACTTCGTGAATGTCCTCTGGGTGGTTACACCTCAGTCACTGGCTTTTATGAAAGCGTGGTTTGAAGGAAGGACAGAGGCCTTCTGCAAACTAGTTGTGAATAAACATTTGAACGCTCCTATCTGCCTTGCTCAGTGCTTTCTTCCTCTACATCAAGTAGTCTTTGGTCTATGCTAGTTCTAACTTTAAGCTGCTGTTACTGCTTTTTCTAAAAAATGACAAACTAGCTGCTATTGTTGTTGGTTGCATTTTAGATTATATTTATTACATGGAAAAGCAGGGAATTCTGCTGCATTGGGAGGGACTGAATAATCAAATTACGCATCTGATATCCCGTGAAGGGTGACTGGGAAGGGATATGGCCACAGCAGTGAATTTTGCAGAGGGGTTGCCTTAAATTATGCTCTATGGAAACCTTTTCCCTCTTTGTTTAACCACTTGGGTGGTGGTGCCTTCCA